>NC_143578.1:190095452-190746409 GCF_048544385.1 Mastigoproctus giganteus
CTACATTTCCATTTTTTTCCATTTATTTACACACACAATTTTATGTACATTCTCATGATATAAACAATTTATATACAAGATTATATACAGTTTTATAGACATTATCATATATATATATATATCCATTCTATATAATGGTATCAAGGTACTGTGTGTGTTTGCATGTGTGTTCTTATATCAGGGTGGCTCCTAGGCCTTAGCCCATCTCCACCTTTGTACTCTGTTATGGTGCAGAAACTCTGCATAATGGGCCTGAAAAGTGTCAGTGTATGTATGTTGCTTTGTTTGTGACAGGCTATTATGCCACCAGGGTGCAGCCAACGTATGGGCAGCTGCTGCCTGGTGCCCATCCCTAGCACCGGGCCTGGGTTAACAGTCCTTCTATACCGGTGTTATTACCACCGAAAATCTCGCACCCGCCAGAGGGAGTGCAATACTGGCGAGTGCCTGCAATCCCTCTCCCAGGTTGCCCTTACCGGAGAGCCAGCTTAAAAAAAAAAAAAAAAAAAAAAAACTAGTAGTTATATACATGATGTTCTAGCAAAACAATTGTAACAATTATATTAACATATATACATGATTTCCTAGTCTTAGTCTTTTTCACCACAGTTCATTTATTGTCAGTACATTTTCTTATTTCAAATGAAGTCACAAGTTGAACTGTCCAGTTTGATTTCATTCAAGAAAAAGAAGTCAGTTCCAGTAGTCTTCCCCGGATTTCAGCTGGTTGGAAGTCTCAGATTGGATGCCTCGATAGAACTCTAATGGGAGGATATACAGGGACCCTCGGGTGTTAACAGGATTCTCATAAGAATGTTGATTGATTCTGGGGCGTTACACCTGAAATCAAAAACTAAGGAACTAGATGGAAACATAGTTTACAAGCACAACCTCCTCTGAAACTTTTGGAGTTATACCTTGTGTGGTCTTAAGTTACATCTAGATCTGTGACCATATAGATATGAACTACATTCTCTTACCCATGGACTGTCACTGGAATTCCAAATCATACACAAGTTAGGACTCTCGGGAAAAAGAATAATTAGAAGTCTTCAGCAACTAGAAGAGAACTACCTAAAGAAGAGTTTTAAGAGATGGTGGCACAGAACGGAGAAGACCACCTGGACTTTATTAATTAATCTGTACATCCTACATCTAATTTCCTCGAGGGTGAAGGGATCTTATTTCTAGTCTACTTTTAAAAACAGTCGCTGAAAATGTCTGTAAAGCATTAAAATTCCTACAGCTTTCTACCAAGGGACTTACGTTATCTTCTGTCAGATCCGATACACTGCTAAACAACACTAAACGTGCCTGAAGATACTGTGGGCAGTGAAATAAAACATGAGACCAAGTTTCCACACCCCCACAAGTGCAGTAAGGGTCTGGCTCAAGTCCACGTTCATGTAACTTGGCTCTAAGGGATCCATGTCCCGTTAATAAGTATGTTGTATTCATCGAAGGAGCAAACCAAGGATTTATTTCCTTGGCGGCAGTAAAATCCACTTTGGTTATAAATTGCCTCGTAACTGTTCCATGTTCGCTGGCATTCCACCGATCCTGCCACACAGATGTCAGATGTTCCCACAATCTTTTCTTTTCTTGTTTGACCTCGTTCACTGGATCAGATGTTATTCCCATTAGTTCCGAAGCCAAACCTTTCCTAAGCCGACCTGTCATCCCCTTGAATACGATATACAGATCCAGGGGAATGGTTCCTGCTAAGACTTGTAATGCGTTGTTTGATACAGTTCTGGGAGAATTTAAAACAGATAATAACATGGATCTTTGAAGAGAAATAAGTTTCATTTTCATTGTAACCGTTATGACTCTGTGATACCAAATGGTTGTAGCATATGAGACTATTGGCAGAAATATTGTTTTATAATATAAAAACAAGATTCTTTTACTAAGTCCCCATTCTTTCCTTGATATTCTTATGATTGAGGCAGTAAAATTCCTTATTTTATCTCTAAGTTGACATACATGTGGCAGAAAGCTTAATTTATCATCGATTAGGATGCCTAAATATTTGTTTTGGGATACATATGGGATTTGAGAGTTGTCTATCAAGATCTTAGGAGGTCGATTATAGTTAAAATGAGCTTTGAAGGTCATAAATTTGGTCTTTGTTGGTGATATTTTTAGTTTGTTAAGTTTGGTCCATACAAATAGATCATTTAATATATTTTGCATCTTTTCCTCGAGTATCCTCCTCGAACAGCCCTCTACAGCAATTACTAAGTCGTCGGCATAAGCGATTTTCATAGCCTCCTCGTGGTATTTTGTCATCCACTGATCTAAGACTGCGTTCCAGAGGAGAGGCCCCAGTACCGACCCCTGAGGGCATCCTCTGGAAACAGTAGCTGAATACACTAGGTGTTTTGCACAAATTCTGATGGATCTGTCTTGGAAGTAGGACCTGATGATTCTATAAGTATAGTTGTCACATCTTCCCAAGCGCAGTGACACAAGGACACTCTCCCACCATACCGTGTCAAAAGCCCCCTCAAAGTCAATAAACACTGCCAACACGTACTTAGCTTGGGAGTTTTCTACATAGTTCTTGAGGGTGGCAATGGCAACTTCTGTTGAAGAGCCTTTTTTAAACCCGAACTGATTAATTGAACATAGATGGTTATCCTGTAACGTTTTTTGTATTCTTGGAGAGAGCAGCCTTTCAAAAAGTTTCCCCAAGTTTGCCAATAGGGAGATTGGTCTGTAAGCCCTGGGATTAGATGTCGACTTCCCAGGCTTATGTAAAACTTTAAGTAGGGCAATCTTCCACGGTCTTGGAAAGACTCCCTCGATATAACACTTGTTCATGAGATTGAGGAGGATATTGGGAAATAGGTCATAAAATTTGACTATTATCTGGTTTTCTATCAGATCCATCCCTGGACATTTTTTACTGTTTAGTTTGGAGACAGCTGTTCCTAGTTCAACAAGAGTGAAAGGATTGATGTCACATGTTCCAATATATTGTTGATTGTCTCTCCTAATTTCTGCTTGTTCGGGAGAATCATCCTCTGAATTGTCTTGAGGAAAAAGCTTATTTACAATAGTACCAACAGTAGAGTACCAGTCGGTAGTTTCTTGTCCGTCCACTATAACAGTGTTATATATGTCTCCGCAGATTAACTTGTTCCTGGAAATCTTGTACACTAGACCCCATGGTTCGGTGTTTCCCGTGTTACGAACAAAGTTTTGCCAACATTCAATTTTTGCATCTGCGACGGCTTTATGTAGCCTTTTCCTGAGATCACTGTATTGTTGTTTCAGTCTCTGGACATCAGTGTCTGCCAGGTGCCTGTTTCGTTGGTACGTTTTCCTAGCATTCATGGTTTGGGTTCTTAATGTAGTAAGTTCCGAAGTCCACCAGGGGACAGATGGGCGTCTGGATTGTTTACGTTTAGCAGAGTAGCTCATAGCAAGGAACAAGTGTGACTGAACATAGTTTGAATATTCTATGGCAGATAAGGAATTTAAAGTAGAAGCCACCTCAGGACGAAAGAACAAATTTAGAAAATTCTTAAACTTGTCCCATTTAATTTTTTCCATGGAATATCTTCTCAAGTCCACCAGCTGTAGATCCGCATTTCTAACTGTGGGTTTGATACTGAATACTATAGCGTTATGATCACTGTTAATAAGTGATGGTAGAACATTCCAATTAGTTATCTGCCCGTCCAGTTTAACAGAGGTAATAGTTGCATCAATGTTTGATGTTCCATTTAAGGACGAAAATGTGTAAGGTCTGTTTGGCAAATTTTGAACTACTAAATTGTAAGACAATATTAAATCTTCCACAGCAGAACCTCTGTTGTCTGAAATTCTGCTGTGCCAAAAAGATGATTTGGCATTTAAATCAGCGCATATAATTAAATTCCCTGAAGCAAATTTTGTGCATATACGATCCAGCTGATGTAAGGACGTTTGAATATCTGCTGACGGAGGGCAATACAGAGAAACTAGATGAAAAGTAATAATTGGAGACGAGATCAAAAGACAAGTTACAGTGTCTGTACACTCTCCCGAGATGGTTGTCACTACTAATTCATGATTGCATATTGCTATTGCAGTTTTAGGACGGGTTTCTATAGAATGAACAATTCTGAGGGATAACGGGAATCCCATAACCCTGTGAATCAAGCCTCCTACTTGAGTCGAATAATAAGGTTCTTGAACACATATAAGATCATAATTATTTTCAATCATCGCCACTCTTACTTCATCCATGACCACTCGTGAACGCTGGCAGTTTATTTGCAGTATTTTTATACCCTCAAAATTCACACCCACAACGTTAGAAAAATTTGTAGTGGCCGTATTATTCATTATGAGTTTTTTGGTTTACTAGTTCAACAGCTCTTTTATACTCCGGACAGTTATTGTCTCGGACTGAATGCTGACAATCTCTGTTGCGCCTTTTACAATTGACACACCGAGGGGGTTCTTCCCTGTGTATGCATTCAGCAAACACATGTCCACCGCCTCCACAGTGGCCACAAGACACGGTCTTATGTGTGCAATTTAAAGCTGAATGGCCATAGGCCAGACAGCGGAAACATTTAGTAACCACTGTGAAACGACGGAATTTATGTGAAGTGAAGCCAAGAAAGATACGATCATTCTGTATTAAGCGTTTAAAAATTTGGGGGGTGAATCCTATTACCCAGTTTGTTATTTTATTTCCAGAGCCTGAACTAAATCTGAACGTTGTACCATTTTTAACTTCCTCTTGTTCAAACCCATGATCTTTTAGGTTCTTTATAAACAAATCTTCTAATATATCTTCCTTTGTATATTCTTTCGGCACACCGTAAATTAAAACCGTGGGGTCTAGTAATCGTGGTTTGTCCATAGACAAACCTGCATTTGTCAGCTGCGTCATTTTGCTAATTTTATTTGCATCCATGGGATTAGTAGTTTCGATTAAGAGACCTTTGTTTCTAAGCAACCTCATATTTTTGATTTTAATATCTCGATGTTCTTTTTTGAACACCTCTGTCACTTTAATTCTAATATCCTGACTGGATGAAATTTCAGAATCGGCATTCGGTCTCAATATAATGATGTTTTTAGGGTCATTAAATTTATTTTTTGATGGGGGAATAACACCTTCGTCCAAAGGAAGTTGAGAAAAATTATGTTGTAATTGTTCATCTTTTCCTCTAGGTTTATGTTCAATATTTTCAGTACGTTGAATGCCTGCTGCAGCAGCAGTTGATCCTCTAACTGCTTCAACAAAGGTATGCTGTTTGGGTTGGTCCTTGATTAGATGGTGAAAAATCTCAGTGCGTATTTGTAATTCTGAGGTTTTTACTTTCAATCGTTCATTGTCGATCAATAATGCATTCGTAAGTGACTCCAGGTCTGACCACAAACGATGTATATAGTTTGAGGCTTCCTTCGTGACTTTGCTGCTATCTGCAGATAAAAATTCTCCGAGTGCGTGTTTAATCTTGGTCATTGTTGAAAGTACCACCGAAGTATCTAAAGACTCCCCAAGGTCCAAGCCTTCAGTGAATGATGTATTTTGCACGAATACTTGTACATTAGCCAAAGCGTTGGCAACTGTGTCTCTGCTTTCATTTGGATTTTTATCCAGGTCAGAACTACTAGGATCAGAAGCAGATGAAATAGATTTATCATCTGCCGAATTATCCTGATCACTTCTTGTTATTTTTAATATTATGGGATATTTTTCCCCAGCTGATTTAGTAGGCTTATCTGCAATCGACGAAGACAAGTCCCTATCAGAATCAAGCAGAGGTGATACACTAGAATCCATAGTGTTGTGTTGATAAATGAAACAGTACACACAAAATATATAATTCAAAATAATATTCCAGTCTTCCCCGAAATTAAAATATTTTGTATCACTTCAATTTGAATTTATCTTCTTTCAAGTTATTCTTCTAGTCTGGATCCTTGTATTCCAAGTTACTTACCAATAACCTTTCAAAGAATAACAATATATAAAGTTTTTATATACTGGAAAACTATGGTCTCTCTAACCAACTGGATGAAAAATTGCATGAATATTTTGAAATTGCAAAGTAACGAGTTTTCAAAAATAGCCCAAAAGATCCTATATCTAATTTATATTTCTATGTAGTGTTATGAGAATACTGTCCATTCATACACTATAGCACTTTGAGGGTCTTATTTTTTCTATTTCAGTTATATTATATGGAATTATTCTATGTAGATAGCGCTACAGACAAGATGGCCACTACCAAGAAAGTTTTCCCTCCAAAAACATCAATAAGGACTTCCTATTGGCTTATTCTATTAAACAATGGCTGCCAAATGCTTTTCCTATGTTACACTACAGGTAGTCAGCCACGTTATTCTTAGGTATACCATGTGCTTTCAGAATACACAAACACAATGTCATGGGAGGCTTGAATCGCCCTCTATGAATAATCTTTATATATACATATTCGATTTTTATAGGTGCCACTGGTAACAATAATGGTGACTCCCACGGAAAGTATTTTCCCTCCAAAAGTTGTTGTTATGCCGCCATCTTGTCTTGCACCATAGAAGCCAATGGTGAAACCAGTAGCACTACCGCTAAGCCTAATATTCCACTTATTTCCAGTCTCTATTAAGTCTATGGGAGAATACCTTGTAGCATAAAATATTAACGTTGAAATTTTAAATCACTCATATCTTAGTAACCCCTTCACAAAACAACCCCAAACTTATCTCCTATCACTCACCAAGAATTTATGGAAGTTATGCAATAATTCGTTCACGGGCGGGGTGGTCTAGATCATGAATATAATCCAATTATTGAGGAGCTCACAAACAAGGACATACAAATAGCGACAACAGCGCCATCTTTTCGGGAACGTGTCACAATGAGACTGGCTGCTATTACTTATGGGTTAATTTTAAGAAAGCTGTGGAATTTTCGCCAAATGTTAAAATATAGTATATGCACCGCCGCAGCTAATACAGTGATTATAATCACTCTTCCACATCGGCATAAGACCAATATATTTAAAAAGTTGTATACTGGTTTTATTAGCCTGCCAGAAAGTTTGCTGGATAACAGCAGCGAGTGTGAGTTCGGCAAGGGCTTCAAGCCAAGTGTTATTTTTGACTGATATGAATAGTTTCCCATAAGTCCTGAGAAGATGTTACAAGAACACTCTACCGGAACAACAACTGATTGTTCAAATGCATGCTATATACTTCATCTACCTTCTAAACAAAGAAAGCGTATTTACCATTCTTTTTTGTTTCTGCCTTTGACAATGTCACAATGGCCCTTAGAGTTCAACTTTTGCAAAACAGAATTCTACATTTTCTACTGCAGTTCAACACGTATTCTTTGCAGCTACTGTTTCTCTTTGAACAAAACCTAGTAAAATCAGTAGATTTTGCAATCAGACCATACAAAAATAAAAAATGTCAACTACTGTAAATTCCAGATACTTTAAAAATTCATATACATAACTAATGGTGGGACTGCACAAATTCATTTTTTAACAACATGATTTATGATTTGTTTTATTATTGTTCTAAAGGTTATGGGGTGCTCATCAATTCAACGGAAAATGCTATACTGGTTTTTTATAAGTTACTATCAGTATTGGCAAACAATGCAAAAAAAAAAAAAAAAGAGCTAACACAGCATCAGACAACAACAAAAAAACTACCTATTAGCTGTCCATTCTTTCTAACAATTTGTTTAGTTCTTCTTTGAATTTATTCAAACCACGCACCCCATACTAAAAAAGAAGAGAAAATGAAAACCTTCCCATTTCACTCATCCATTCCAAATGAAAACTTTCCCAGTTCACTCATCCATTCCAAATGAAAACCTTCCCATTTCACTCCAAATGTTTTTCTATATTATTATTATCATCTTTATTTTCTCCTAAGACACACCCGCTCACGGGTATTAACCAGGGGGTGCACATTCATATATACAAATATAAGTTAATATAAGTTAATATAATTAATACGTCAATATAATTATCCATTTATAATTTATACATATTTGTCATTGCGGTACAAGTAAACACATGGGTTGTGTTAGGGTAGCTAAGAATAGGAGCAGGTGCATGTATACTTGCGTACACACCAAGGCTAGGAGTTTTGTAAATAAATTTGATGAAAGGCATTGCTCAAAATATCAAAGGCAGATATTGTTGGGATATCAGAGACGTGGTGTCACACAGATATAAGGAATGCACAACTGGAATTTGGGGAGTACAATGTATACAGGAATGGAGGAGGGGTTATGCTATTAGTTAAGAAACACATAAAATTCAAGGAAGTGAAGGCAGTCGACTTCGCTGGACAGTGCAGTGTCGAGTCGGTTTGGTGTGACATAAGTATTGGAAGATCAAAATTGAGAGTAGGAGTGTGCTATAGGACTAATGCCTCTGATGAGTATAATAAGAAACTGTACAGGGAAATAGAATGGGCCAGTAAATCAGAGAGTCTTATAATGGGCGATTTTAATTTCCCAGATAGTGACTGGAATTTGTGGCTTGGTCACTTCTTTTGTGGATTTATTGGATGATTGTTTTCTAAATGAGCATGTTCAGGAGGCAACTAGAGGGAGTAATACTCTTGATCTGATTAACAGTACTGATTCTTCATGCATTAAAATCTGCAGATAAAGGAACCACTATGTGGCAGTGACCACAGTGTGCTGAAGTGGGATTTACTCAAAGAGGTAACTACCATCAGGGGGTAAAGGTAAGTTTTTGCTTTCGTAAAGGCGACTACGATGGTCTGAGACAGTATTTAAATTCTATACAGTGGGACCAACTAATGATGTTACCAACAGCAAATTCAAAATGGAAAGCATTCAAAGAACTTCTTGGAAGCTACTAGGCTTTACATACCAACTAAGAAATATTGTTCAAGGTTTAGGCCTAGATGTCAGATGAACTAATGAGACATATGGCAGAGAAGAAAATGCATGGGATACATGTAAATTAATGGGTTACATGGAAGCCTATGATAGCTATAAGCTGGTCTGTAATCAAGTCACAAAGGAGATTAGGCAGTCAAAGGCAGATTATGAGAAATTCTTGCCAAAGGATGCAAAGAAAAACAGAAAAGAGTCCTTTACCTATGTAAACTCTAGAAGGAAAGGGGTGAATCAGATTGATCCATTGGATATTGATGATTCAACAGTTGAGGATCCTGCTCAGATGGCTAACAAATTAAACGAGTATTTTGCATCTACATTCACACATGAGGAGTTATTCATGAAAGGGAATGCCAGAGGTGAAGTAAACTCTGGCAGTGAGCTAGATGACTTTCTAATAACTGAGAGGAAAGGGTATGAGAAATTGTTGAGAATAAACATAAAAAAGGCAACTGGGGTGGATGGCATCTATCCAGTTATATTAAAGGAGGCAACAAAGGAAGTAAGCAAACTATGAGAGCTACTTTGGACTCAGGCGAGGTACACATGGACTGGAAAAGTGAAAATGTGACCCCAATTCACAAAGGAGGATCAAAGGGCGACACAAGTAATTATAGATCTGTTAGTTTAACTTTTGTTCCAGGGATATTAATGGAGGCACTGGTTAAAGAAGCACTGCAGGATCATCTAGACAAGACTGCAGTTATACTTCGGACACAGCATGGCTTTGTTAAGGGAAGTCTTGTCTGTCCAATTTGATTGGATACTATGATGTGGTTCCAAAGCAACTGGATTCAGGGAACAACTTTGATATCATATATTTGGAACTTAGAAATGCTTTTGATACTGTTGCACATGGAAGACTGCTGCATAAATTGGAGCAGTGTGGCATTGGAGGGAAATTGCTGCTATGTATAAAGGGATGGTTGAGTAAGAAAAGATAGAGAGTGGTAATCAAAGGGCTCTTCGTTGACTAATGTTATTAGTGGAGTCTGCCATGGTTCAATGCTGGGTCCATTATTGTTTTCTGTATTTATAAATGATATTGATTGTGGTATATCAAGCTTAATGTCCAAGTTTGTAGACGATACAAAAGTTGGCAGGGTTTTTAAGGACACTACTGAAGCTATACTTGTGCCACAGGATCTGGAAAGGTTGAGCAGATGGGCTGAGAGGTGGCAAATGAAGTTTAACATTGACAAATCTAAAGTACTACATATGGGAAACATTAACCACAGAGCAACCTATCAACTCTGTTGTGCCAAACTGACAGTGGTAGAGAATGAAAAGTAACTGGGGATAATTGTGCAGGCAGATATGAAGTTTTCTGACCAGTGCAGACGGTCTGCAAGTGTAGCTCATGGTGTCTTGTCAATGATATATAGGAATTTTTCTAGGGGGATAAGGAGGTGATTATTCCTTTGTATAAAGCAATGGTCAGTCTATACCTTGAGTACTATATACAGGTGTGGAGGCCTCATTTCAGGAAGGATGTAGAGTTGCTAGATTGAGCACAAAGAAGGTCAGCAAGATGAGAGGAACAAAAGGTTGCTCTTACTAAGAACGTCTGAAGGTCTGCAAATTGCAGCACCTGGAGACTAGGCACCTGTGAGGTGATCTGATTGAGGTGTATAAAGTCTTGTATGGTTTTAGCATGCTAGATGCTGATGAAATTCTTTCTCTTGCTGAAAATAATCATTTTAGACGACATAAATTCAAATTAAGGAAAGACAGATGTAGGATAGATGTGCGGAAATTTGCCTTTAGCCAGCTGGTAATTGGTTGGTGGAATAGACTTCCATCCTTTGTTGTGGAAGTTGATAGCCTAAATACATTTAAAGCTGAGCTGGACAGGTAGTTGGAACGAATGGAGGGGTGAAATGGGAGTGTGTTTTTTTTTTTTTTTTTTTCTTTTGGCTGATGCTGCATATGCTTGCTCTCTTGCATCATATGCCTCTAGTAATAGTAATGCTAACTGGCAAGACTCTTCACAAAATTAATTAGAAAAGGTGTGACGCCTAAGGAATGGAATAATGCAAGCAGTTTTGCTGCTTAGAAAACGAGATAAATTAGAAATTATAAATCAATTAGCGTGTTATCCCATATCTACAAGTTGTTCACAAGGGTCATTACAAACAGATTATAAAGAATACCTGATGAGAATCAATCATTAGCATTAGCATTAGTAGAGGCATTTGATGGAAGAAAGCAAGCTTATGCAGCATCAGCCAAAAAAAAAAAAAAAAAAAAAAAACCACTTCCACTTCACCCCTCTGTTCGTTCAAAATACCTGTCCAGCTGAGCCTTAAACTTATTTAGGCTATCAACCTCCACTACAAGGGATGGAAGTCTGTTCCACCAACCAACCACCCGCTGGCTAAAGGCAAATTTCCGCACGTCTATCCTACATCTGTCTTTCCTCAATTTGAATTTATGCCGTCTCAGGTGATTATTCTGAGCTAGAGGAAGAATCCCATCAGCATTGAGCATGCTTAAACCATACAAGGCTTTATATACCTCTATCAGATCACCTCGCAGGTGCCTTGTCTCCAGACACTGTATGCAAAACTTAAGCCTTTCTTCGTAAGAGCACCCCTTTGTTCCATTCACTAATCTTGTTGCCCTTCTCTGTACTCGTTCCAGCAGCTCTACATCCTTCTTGAAATGAGGCCTCCAGACCTGTATACAGTACTCTAGGTCTGGCCTGACCATTGCCTTATACAAGGGAATAATCACCTCCTTATCCCTGCTGGAAAAATTCCTGTATATCATTGACAATACTCCATGAGCTACTCTTGCAGCCCGTCTGCACTGCTCAGAGAACTTCATATCTCCCTGCACAACCACCCCCAAGACCCTTTCATTCTCTACCACTGTCAGTGTAGTACCACAGAGTTGATACGTTGCTCTGGGGTTGCTGTTTCCCATATGTAGTACTTTACATTTATCAATGTTAAACTTAATTTGCCACCTCTCAGCCCATCTGCTCAACCTTTCCAGATCCTGTTGCAGCAGCATAGTGTCAGTAGTGTCCTTGACAACCCTGCCAACCTTTGTATCGTCTGCAAACTTGGACATTAAGCTTGATATACCATCATCAATATCATTTATAAATACAGAAAACGATAATGGACCGAACACTGAGCCCTGAGGGACTCCAATAATAACATTAGTCCACGATGAGCAGTGTCCATTGATTACCACTCTCTGTCTTCTCCCCCTCAATCACCCCTTTATCCATAGCAGCAATTTGCCTCCAATGTCACACTGCTCCAATTTGTGTAGCAGTCTTCCATGTGCAACAGTATCAAAAGCCTTTCTAAGCTCCAAGTATATAATATCAAAGCTATTCCCTGCATCCAGTTCTTTTGTGACTGCATCATAGTATCCAATCAAATTGGTCAGGCAAGACTTCCCCTTAACAAAACCATGCTGTGTCCGAGCTATAACTGAAGTCTTGTCTAAATGATCCTGCAGTGCTTCTTTAACCAGTGCCTCCATTAATTTTCCTGGAACAGAAGTTAAGCTCACAGGTCTATAATTACTTGTGTCAGCCTTTGATCCTCCTTTGTGAATTGGGGTCACATTTGCACATTTCCAGTCTATGGGTACCTCCCCTGAGTCCAAGGAAGCTCTCATAATTATGACTAAGGGTTTGCTTACTTCCTTTGCTGCCTCCTTTAATATAACTGGATAGATCCCATCCACCCCGGGTGCCTTTCTTGTGTTTATCTTCAACAGTTTCTCCGAAGTTTCTTCAATCGAAAGAGCAAGCTGGCTTTAGGAGAGGATTCTCAACTATGGATCACCTTCACATAATATCACAGCTAATGGAGAAAGCTAATGAATATAAAACACGATTATGCCTGGCATTTTTGGATTATGTAGATTTAAAATTGAGAAAGGAGTTCGACAATGAGACACATTGTCCGCCTGTACCGCTTACCACAGTGTATGTTCCCTGCTATCCACAGTGCTGGTAATGATAATCCTTGGGGTCTTATTTATAAGATAGCTCGTAATGAGATTCACTCTTTAGATGTATACGGCACTGTGAAAGAAGATTTCCTGGAGACTACTGATTGGATAAATACAGTTAATGTTATTCTTGACAGACTATTTCCGGTGGATTATCTAACTACTGATTCTGTTGTACATTCAAATATTCGAGTTGCAAATTCGCTTTATACCACCAATATTCAGACAGAAGAATTTACCATTGATGAGTTAACCTCTGTTGCTAAAGAGATTAATATTAAGAAATGTCCAGGGATAGATCTGGTTGAAAATACATTTATTTTGCGATTTTTCAAATTGCGTCCACAAGTACTGCTTTTACTTTTTAATAAATGTCTCCAAGAAGGTCTCTTTCCTGATATGTGGAAAATTGCGCTTTTAAAACTGATTAAAAAACCAGATAAACCAGCATTAAATCCTAGATCTTATAGGCCTATTGCACTTTTGCCAAATCTTGGGAAGTTGCTAGACCGTCTAATGACTCTGCGTGTTACTGATCTTCTTCAGTCGAAAAATATGGTGTCCTCTAATCAATACGGGTTCTGTGTAGGGAAGTCTTGTGAAGATGCACTTGTTGAATTTGCTCGGAGCATTGAGAATTCAACATCAAAGTACACGTTAGCTACCTTTGTTGATTTCGAGGGCGCATTTGATTCTCTATGGTGGCAGAGTGCTCTCGAACGGTTACGATCAGCTGGATGCTCTCAGCAACTGTACCACCTGTTCGAAAGCTATTTCAGTAATCGTCACATTTTAGTGAAATCTAAATTTCAGGAGGTGTCTAGAGCAGTCTCACGAGGATGTCCCCAGGGATCTATCTTAGGGCCTCTTATATGGAATATGGTATTACAGGATTGGATTTCCCGTTGTTTCAGTAGCACTAAAATCATCGCTTATGCCGACGATCTCATTATCTTAATTCATGGTTCATCTAGATCTGCTATCGAAAGTAATGCCAATGATGTTTTACAAAATTTATTCCAATGGACAGTGGCTAATAAATTGACAATAAGTTCGTCCAAGACTAAAATGATGATCTTTGGATCACATTTAAATCCTCAACGACCCCCTTTAGTGAAGATTAATAATAACAGGATTCCACTTGTCTCTGAAACTAAATTACTTGGGATTACAATCGACTCAAAGCTTAATTTTGTCTCTCATTTAAATAATGTAACAACAAAGATCAGAAGATTCACTGGTGCTATTGTAAAAATTTCTCGTTCAGACTGGGGACTTTCTAGACGTACCATGAGAATTTATTATAATGCCGTATTCCTTCCTATGGCTACTTATGCGGCAAGTGTATGGTTTCACAGGCTTAGAACTGTGAAATTTCGATTGAAGTTGGCTACTATGCAACGCACAATATTATTATGTATGTTAAGAGCTTGTCGTACTGTTTCAACTTCTGCACTGCAGGTTCTTGCAGGTGTATTGCCATTGGACCTTCACGTAGCTTACAGAGGTCTTTGTTATAGGTTAAAAAACCAACTATCAACTGAATTTATGGGTTTGGTTCTGAATATTAATTCAGATATTAAGCAAGAACGTAATCGTTTGTGGAATGAAATGATAAATCTATGGCAGACACGCTGGGATACGTCATCTGTCGGATCTGTTACTAGGACTTTTTTCCCTGAGGTGACCTTTTGTGTAAAGCAGAAACCTGTCTGGTTCTCTTTGGACTTATATACATCCTTCCTCTTAACGGGACATGGATCTCTTAAGGAAAAACTATGTCGTTTTGGTCTTTCTAGGACGGAAGCTTGTCAATGCGGGGAAAATGAAAATTTGAGCCACATTTTATTTGAATATCCGCTGTATAATGACTTTAGAGATGTTCTTCGTTCGTCAGTTTCTGCACTCTCTCATGGGCATGAAATTTTGCTGGTGGGAGACAAGAATTCTTATGTTGCTCTTCAGCAGTTTGCATCCGATGTTTTCACAAGAAGAAGAATTAGTTATACGTCTACGAATAATTCTACTCCTTTGTCTGGTGAAGCTACTCAATAGGGAGCAACATTCCCAATTTTTTTTATTTTATTTTAATTTAATTTAATTTTATTTTATTTATTTATTATTATTATTTTTTTATTCATTTATTTTTTTTATTTATTTATTTACTTTTTATTTATTTGTTTATTATTATTTATTTTATTTTATTTTATTTTATTTTATTTATTTATTTATTATTTTTTTTTTTAACACCACGGGAAATCCTTTTTTTTTTTTTTTTTTTTATTATTATTTTTTTTTATTTATTATTTTTATTTTTTTTTCTCCTCTGGAGTGGGCCCCCAGAGGAATCTGGCCCATCTTTTGCCAACATCAGGTGGGTCAGAGTCTCGAATTGAGACAGTGCGAGCTCCATTGAGACTGTTCCACCTTCCCGTGGTGTGGACGAGTACCCAGAATCATCTGTCCAGGTGACTGATGATTCTGGGTAGCCAAGCGGTCAGACACAACAACAGAACACACACATAATACACACAAACATACACTACTTATTTCTGGTCCTTCTACAGTGGTACTGTTCTTCACAGAGATACGAGGCGGAGATGAACTGACGTTCTAGGTGCCGCCCATTACAAAAACACATGTCCACATGTTCCCTACTATCCGGGCCTGTCAGATCGCATTGCGAGGATGCTTCGCGACTTTCAGACACGCTGTGTGCAGCTTCCGGGCCGGAGGTTGCACACAGTAGTGTCACAGATCAAAGACCCCATTACTAGAGGTTCTAGTAGTGGGGTCATATATGAGATCACATGCCCGGATTGTGGGGAATGTTACGAGGGGGAGACAGGACGGCGTCTCAAGGACCGTCTGGGGGAACATTCACGAGCGATACGGACCGCAGAGCTCAATAAATCCGCCATTGCCGAGCACTATTGGGAAAAACAACACCAGATCTCCCCCGACAACGCTGTCATCCTTTACCGGGCGTATAGATTCTGGGACCGCAAGTGGCTGGAAAGTTTGTGGATTGGATCCTCTGGTAACAATAGTATAAACAGAGACGGGGAGTTAGGCTTCACCCCCTTTTTGAGGCGGTGGTTTTGACAAGAGACAAACGTTTTAATTTTCCACGTGTCTAGACCACTTCCGGTTCTGGTACAAGTGAAAGGAATGCTGAGTATGCGCTTTGTCATCCACGTGTGCCGTGAACCTGATATTTAAGGATGTGTCGTTTAAGTCTCACTATTACTGAGGAAGACACCTCCAAAAGCTCTAGTAGTGTTTTTTATCGTCTTTTTATCGCTTTTATATTTATATTTTAATGCATTTTTACTTATTTACTTATTTTACTTTTGTTATAGTTTAGTTTTTTGTAAATAATTAAAAGTTTTTTGTAAATATTATTTTACAGTCTTTTCTATCATTTTATTTTATTTTATTTCATTATTCAATCAGTCATAAACGTTTGGTGTGTGTGTGTTTAAAATTGGTGGTATGAATAATCCCAACCTCAGAGGCCTTATTGCAGATACAACTGTTTATATTAGCTCTGTTACAGTGGGATTTTTCAATACCTAAGCTCCTACGCATACCTTGTTTAAATAAATGGGAATTAAAAACCAAAACAGTGGGTTATCCCTTGATTAACCAGGTTGTATTAAATTGGTAATGAATTTGGATAGATCTAATTAAATGAGAAGCACAAAATTCCACCGTGACAGTAAAACAAAAGTAATGATGAACAAGTATGCCACAGAAAGGGACATAATGATTGAAGGAGCAGTAATTGAAAAGGTGGAGTCATATACATATCTGGGACAAGTCATTAGCTATAAGAATGATAAATGACTGGAAGTCAAGAGAAGAATAAATTTTGGATGAATAGCATTCAGGAAATATAGTCACATACTGAGGAACAATATCCCAGTTTGTCTGAAACGTAAAATAATGAACCAAAGTATACTCCCCCATCATGTCTTATGGAAGTGAAACTTGGGCACTCACCAAAAGAATGGAAGAAAAGCTGAGAACGCCACAGGGTAGAATGCAACGAATTATATTGGGAATCAGTCTGTTAGATAAGAAGAGAAACACATGGATTAGTCAGCAAACTTAAGTAAAGGACTTTCTTATCAAAACTAAAGAAATGAAATGGTCTTGGGCAGGACACATAGCTCAAAGACATGATGACAGATGTACTAAAAAAATAACAGAATAGTATCCAAGAGGAGCTAGAAGAAAACCTGGAAGACAGCGGAGGACATGGATAGATGAAATTCATGAGTTTGTGGGTAGTAAATGGATGGATATTGCAGAAAACAGAAGGAACTGGAAAGTTGCTGGAGAGGCCTTCATCGTTCAGTGGATTGAAAATGGCTGATGATGATGAATTTAATATTTTCATATGTTACTTTACTTATTAATGAGCATATTAAATATAGTTAAAATAAAGCTATTAATAAAGATTTTGAAATGTTTCTATCTTTCCTTTTTTATTCCGTACATTGTTATGGGGTTTTAGGCCCATCAGCGCCTTAGATTAGCGTTTTCCAGACTTTTTCAAGCGCGGACTGGTCTTTGCAGATTTTTTTTTTTTCCACGGCCCACCTATAACTCTAAATTAATGTATTTTTTGACCGATTATTCTTGTAGATTCATAAAATAATGACACTACCATTAGAACATTTAACTTTTGCAATTAGGTATTCATTAACATCAGTAAATATAAAATAAAAGACAGGTGATTCATTTCTTTGTTTATTTTCAAAAGTTTACATAAAATTGGCATATTTAGGAAAGGAAAATTTTCTTATAGTTTTATGTATGTATATTTCAAATAAGTTTTTCGCAGATCGGTATTTTCTTTCGAGGACCTGTATTTTCTTTTCGCTGACCGCTACAGAGCCGCGGACCACACTTTGAGGGTTTCTCAAAGTGTGGTCAAGAATATTTGCTGATGCTATCGAAGCAGTGTTAGGTGGGACGAGAACCTGCTAGCTTGCGGGGGGATACAAGGACTAATAGATTAACAGTAGCTACTGGCAGAGGTGAAAGTGATTCTTGCACTGCTTCTATTGGAATGAGCAGAAGTCTGGAAAACAAAATGCATTATATTTCAGACTCTGCTGGGACTCATTGCGGTACAAGTAAACACATGGGCTGTGTTAGGGTAGCTAAGACTAGGTACAGCTGCATGTGTCCTTGCGTGTACACCAATGCTAGGAGTTTGGTAAATAAATTTGATGAATTTGAGGTATTGCTCAAAGCATCAAAGGCGGATATTGTTGGTATATCAGAGATGTGGTGTCACACAGATATAAGGAATGCAGAACTGGAATTTGGGGAGTACAACGGGAAACAGTAACCCCAGAGCAACGTATCAACTCTGTGGTACTACACCGACAGTGGTAGAGAATGAAAAGTAACTGGGGATAATTGTGCAGGCAGATATGAATTTTTCTGAGCAGTGCAGACGGGCTCCAAGGGTAGCTCATGGTGTCTTGTCAATGATATACAGGAATTTTTCTAGGGTGATAAGGAGGTGATTTTTTCCTTGTATAAGGCAATGGTCAGGCCACACCTTGAGTACTGTATACATGTCTGGAGGCCTCATTTCAAGAAGGATGTAGAGCTGCTGGAACGAGTACAGAGAAGGGCAACAAGATTAGTGAATGGAACAAAGGGTTGCTCTTACGAAGAAAGGCTTAAGTTTTGCAAATTACAGTGTCTGGAGACTAAGTTTTGCAAATTACAGTGTCTGGAGACTAGGCACCGGTGAGGTGATCTGATAGAGAGGTGTATAAAGCCTTGAATGGTTTGACCATGCTCAATGCTGATGGGATTCTTCCTCTTGCTCAGAATAATCCCCTGAGAGGGCATAAATTCAAATTGAGGAAAGACAGATGTAGGATAGATGTGCGGAAATTTGCCTTTAGCCAGCGGATAGTTGGTTGGTGGAACAGACTTTCATGCCTTGTAATGGAAGTTGATAGCCTAAATAAATTTAAGGCTCAGCTGGACAGGTAATTCGAACGAACGGAGGGGTGAAGTGGAAGAGGTTTTTTTTTTTTTTTTTTTGGCTGATGTTGCATAAGCTTGCTTTCTTGCATCATATGCCTCTACTAATACTAATGCTCTAACCCCTCCTTAGACCATACTTCGCCGTATGTATACACATACTGTATATGTTGTCGTTGGTCGATTTACGTGTTTTTTGCATGAAAAACCCGCGTTGCGAGAGGAAAAAAACCATTCTACCCTCGCCTGAGATCGACTAACTCAGCCATGTTGTGCAAAAGCCCATAAAATATCTTTTGTCAATGATGTGAGTCGAATTGAGGTTTTCTTCACCCGGTGTAGAGAAGACGGTGATTATACCAACTGTGCTACATGCAAAGCAATTGCTCACCTAAATATTATTAAATAAAATTCTCCTGCCTACTTCAAAATGTTACGGCTCTCAACTGTTCGAAGACAGTCTTGGAAAAGTTTGTTAAGCTTGGTCATCCCTATTACTGATATTAATTTGATCTAATTTTAACTCAAGCAATTTGACTTAATATTTCACTAAACGTCAGTCATGGCTAGTCCTCTTTTGGCTATTTGGGCTTCTCATATTACAGCTGAGATTGGAAGGCGTATCTGTTCTTTTATGTGACACCATACGGAGTTGTAGTCTGCTGTATCTTTTGGTGTAAGAGGTGTGTTAGAATATTATGGTGTTCTGTCAGTTATATGATTTTGTACTATTGGATGAAATTTGCTGTAATATGTTATACAGTAAGTGGATTCCTAATATCATCATTGTACTATAGTTGAAGATAGTTTGTAAGAAGTCTTATGTTTTCCTGTAGCGTAGCCAATGGCTGCTATTAGACATTCTCTTCAGAAAGAAGTATTTTTACCAAATGATGAAAGACTTGTTGGTGTTGCGAATGTCGCGAAAGCCAGTAAAAAGAAAAAAACGGCTTTTTTATGTGCAGTTGTGACAACGGAGAAACCAGTCAGTGTAAGTATTTGCCAGGTTAAGAAATCGGATAAGGATATTTACAAAAAGAAAACAACATGGCAACTTCGCGATTTGACTGTAGTAGACGGAAAAGATGAATTTAAAGACACAGCTGAATTCGATCTTCACTTTGATCGGGTTTATAAGTGGGTTGCCAGTAGTGTGTCCGAGAAGTATGCGTTTATTGGCTGCCTTTGGAAACTGTGTTGTCTTCATCTTCCGAGACAAAAACCAACTTTCAACAATATTCCAAAACAGTGGCTTGAGGATGTTACGCCATCTAATCAGTTGGGTGCTACTACGCAGCAACTGGGAGAGGGTGCGATTATGGAGACTGAAGATTATCAGGCTCTCTCTGCTCATGAAGAAGCAGACCTAGAACGTTTAATGAATCAGTATGATTTTGTGATTTGCAATGCAGAAGCGTTTACAGAACAGCTTGCTAAGGAGCTTGCTGCCCTTGATGCAACAAATGTTCATACTATTATGGCATCAGAACAACATGTACAGCACCTTATGAGCATTCTTCAGACAGCAATTGATGAAGTTATGAGATTAGAAGATCGTTTAAACTTGTATGATGACTTGCTAAAAAATGTTAAAGACTCAGTACTGCGAATGGAAGAAAAGGATTCACTTATACACATTCAGAGTATGAATAATGAAAAGCTTTACCAAGAATTATATAGTTTTATTTCACAGTTGAATTTAGATCATAATCATCAAGTTGCATTATTAGATGGTGATTTAAAAACTCCAGAAGGAATAAATGCTTGTGTTTCTGCAGCAAGAGCCCTCCAAGAAAAGATGAATGCCCAGATTCATCCTAGCCTTACGAAAATGACAGCATATCAGGACCAAAAAAAGCTCTTTGATAAATTAAGAAATAAATTTACTATGAGACTATCCCATCATCTTAATAATGTATTTATTCAGATAGGTAATGAATATGGAGGAGAAAACCTAAGTTTTTTGGCAAACGATTTAACTCTACCAAAGCACACATTATGCCACCAAGAATTAATGCCATATATGGACCTTATGAAATGGCTAAAAGCAGCTGATAGCACAAGCTACTCAAAACTAGCCAAAGTTTACATTTCTTCATTAAGTAAGCTGTATGAAAAAGAAATTAAAGGATTGTTTGAACTTGCTAAAGAAAAAATATCCAATAAAGGAGGTCTTGAAAGAGATAAAAAAGGTAAAGTATCTGGATCTAATCAAGATTTAGGAGTAAAATCATTAGTAAAGCCTAGAACATTTTCATTACTTGGCATGGATCCAGAACAGTATGGATCAGATTTAGATTTGGCTGAGTGGGAGGTATTTGATAAGATATTTGAGAGACTTCTAAGTACCCTTGAACCAGTATGTCTAGCAGAACAAGAGTTTTGTATCCAGTTCTTTGGGTTAGTGTCGGATCATCCATCAGGAAATAATCATCAGATTATTTATAAAGGAGATCTTTTAAGTCCTACTCCAAGCAGTGTTAGCCTCAGCAGAACAAGTAGTGAGGAAATATTAAATACAACACAAAAGACAGAAAAACAGATCAATGAGGAAGTCAGGCGAATGATGGGGGAACTTTTTGCTGTTTTGGAATCAGAATTGCTCAATTTCATTTCTTATTATGATAAAATTGATGGATTTTATTCAATGTATGTATTGGTACGACTTAGTCAGCATGTCATGTCTGCTCAAGATACAGGTTCTTTTCTGAGTAAAACATTTGCTAATGTTCTTGTCCAGGCCAAACGAGACTTTGATAAATTTATGCAGTCTCAAATTAAGTCAATTGAAGAAGCAAAAGTGTCAAAAAAATCTAAATGTGGCATTTTGCCTTTTATAACAAATTTTGAAGACTTTGTAAGGCAAGCAGAAGCTACATTTAAGGGATCTGATCGACGGACTGATTTAGAAAGATGGTATGTTAAGTTAGTACATGCCATGTTTGAAGCTATTATATGTATTGCTGTCGATCATCAAAAAACTCCCCAGGAAATTATTTTAATGGAAAATTTCCATCATTTATATAAGTTGTTATATCAGCTGAAAATTTCATGCCTGGAAAGAGAACGTAAAGAAGCTAAGCAAAAATATAATGAAGCACTGCAAGCATATGTGATTCATTATTTTGGAAGACCTCTTGAGAAACTGAATTTATTTTTTGATGGTGTTAAAAGCAAAGTTGATCAAGGTGTGAAAGAAAATGAAGTAGGCTATCAGTTAGCATTTAGTAAGCAGGAGTTACGTAAAGTAATTAAAGAATATCCAGGAAAAGAGGTAAAAAAAGGATTAGAGAGTTTATATAGAAAGGTAGAAAAGCATTTATGTGAAGAAGAAAATCTGTTACAAGTGGTATGGCACTCAATGCAGGATGAATTTATCAGACAATATAAACATATTGAGGGTCTTATTGACAGATGCTATCCAGGGGCTATGATTAAGTTGGAGTTTACAATAGAAAATATACTTGATTTCTTTTCAGATATTGCTCAGTCCCACTGAACACTCCTAAATAATATATTGTTTTATATACTCATTGTGTTCTCTTTGAGAGTATTTTTTTTTTTTTTATTGTATATCAAATATAAATGTTTATAATATTTGGGGGATATATGGCACTGAATGAATTTTGAATTGCTAAATTTATTGAGCTTTTGAATAATAAGGAAAGCTATTAAATGTAAGCTTTCTCAATTAAAATTAAATTTAATTTAATAGATAATACCTAATTTCATGTTTTGAATGCAGCATTTGGTTTACTGACCTACATCTAGCGTAGTCAGTATTCTAAACTATTACTTATTTACAAATGACATGAACACATTTTGGGATTCTTTTACCAATTTAGTTTATAACTGACTTTCAAAGTTACTTCAGAAACATCTGTAAATAAGTATACAGACAGTTACAGAGTACAGGATAGTATAGTGAAGTCCTAATAAAGTTGATCTATGGATATATCAGTAGTATTCACTGAAACTCCCCCCCCCCCCATTACCTTTCATGTAGTAGTGGCAAATGATGTAAGAAAGCAAGCTTATATAGCATCAGCCCCAAAAAAAAAAAAAAAAAAAAGCAATCTTCACCCATCCTTAAGCTTTAAAAATTTGTCGAGATCTTCCTTGAATTTATTCAAACCATGCACTTCCACAACAATGGATGGAAGCCTATTCCAACAAGCAAGCACTAGCTGGCTGAAAGCAAACTTCTGCATGTCTATCTTCCAACCATCCTTTTCTTAAATTTATGCTCCCTCATGTGTAGGCTCAAATACAAGAAGAATGCTGTTCACATTCAAATTACTCAATACATTTAAGGCTAGAAACACTTCAGTCAGGTTACCCTGCAGGTGCCTGCTCTCCAAACTTTGCAATTTGAAGAATTCAAGCCTTCCTAGGTAAGTGCAGCCTTTTGTTTCCTTCACCAATCTGGTTGCCCTTCCATGCACCATTCCAGCAAATCTACATCCTAAAGTAAGGCCTCCAGAGCTGTATGCAATACTTTAGATGTATACTTCACCTCCTTATCCCTACTAGCAATGTTTCTGTATATCATGGGCAAAAATACCATGAGCTGGCCTGGCAGCACATCTGCACTGCTCAGAGAATTTCTTATCTGACTGCACATTTATCCCAGTTATTTTTCATTTTCTTCTACCCTGAGTGGAGGTTACTGCTACCCATATGCAGTGCTTTGCATTTGTCAATATTAAACTTCAACTGCCATTTCTCAGCCCACTGACCTAATTTTTCTAAATTTTGTTGCAGTAGCATACTGACATTACTGTCTTTAACCATCCTGCCAACCTTTGTATCTGAAAATTTTGACCTTGAGTCTGATATGCCTTTGCCTGTGTCATTAATAAATAATGAAAACAACAATGGGTCCAGCACTGAATCCTGAGGAATTCCACTGATAACAGTAGTCCATGGTGAGCAAGTGCCCATTGATTACCACTCTGTCTTCTTCCCTTTATCCAATGCAGTAAATTGTCCCTAATGCCACATTGCTCCAGTTTATACAGTCTTATATGTACAACGGTATCAAAAGCATTCCTAGAATCCAAGTATATGATATCGAATTATTTTTTGCATGAATTCCTTATTCATTGCATCATAGTAACCTATCAGTGGTTAGCAGGACTCCCCCCCCCTTAAGAAATTCATGCTGACTGCAGAGTAATTGCATTCCTGCCCAGATGGTCCTGCATTACTTCTTTAACTAGTTACTGTTATTTTCCCTGGAACAGATGTTAATCTGACAGGTGTATAATTACTCATGTCACCTTTTGATCCCCCTTTATGATTTGGGAATATATTTGCACATCTCCAGTGTGCAAATGTAGGGACCTCCCCTGAATCCTATGTTGCTCTCATAATTATCACTAAGGGTTTGCTGCCTTCCTTAATATGGGATAGATCCCATTCACCCCAGGTGCCTTTTTTGTGTTCAGCTTCAACAATTTTTTTCCCACTTTCCTTTCAGTTATCACAAAAACATTTAGCTCCTCGTTTTAGTTTGATAAACTTCAGACATCCTCTCCCGTAAAGAATTCCTCATATGTGAATGTAGATGCAAAATATTTTCAGTTTGTCAGCAACCTGAGAAGTGTCAACAGTTATCCCACTGACATCAAGTAGACCAACATGATTCAACCCCTTCCTTCTATTGTTAATATAAGCATAAAAGTCTTATCTGCTTTTCTTCGTATTCTTCATCAGAGACTTTTCATAATCTACCTTAGCTTGCCTAACTTAAGAATTTATATCTAGGAGAGACTTCTGTATCACCTGAAAATTTATATGCATCCCATGCACTTTTCTTTTTTGCAAGTGTCTCAATAGTTCATCTCACATCCATTTAGGTCTATCTATGCCTTGAACAGTATTTCATCCCTGGTATAAAGAGCCTAGTAGCTTCTTTGATTACTTCCCTGAATGCTTCTCATTTAGAATTCACTGTTGGTAACATCAGTTGGTCCCACTTCATAGTCAAAAAACTGTCTGAGAACGAAAACAAAAGCCTTTTCCTTTACCCTTGACAGTATATCAGCAAATATTGTTGCAACCCTTCTGTTTAAGTGTATCCCATCCCTGTAAAAACAGTCTCTCCTGTTAACAAGCACAGACCACACTGAGAAAAATTCAACCCCATGAACTTTTCACGTTTTCTGCAGGGCTGAATTGATTGACAAGCCTCTCAACATGTATTCCCACCTATCGTGTCTGCAGACACTTTCAAATTGAATCCTAGCTTGTGACTTTTTCCCATCATGTCTCTGTACTTGTTAAATAAGTTCCCTAGATCTCCTACTCTTAATATCATTAGTGCCAACGTGTACATCAATATCAGTATCACCTTTTGTCCACTTAAAAGATGATATCTGCTCTACAGTGTCATCTACTTTTGCCCCTGGCAGACATACCCTGGTCCTATTTCACCTATCCTTGCACAACATTTTTCCCAACAATAGAGCTGCTGACAGTAATCACCTCCTTTGTGATCAGAGAGTTCTGTTTTCGAGATTGCCCATGTGTGAGTGATCAGTAGTTTGACAATTGCACTATATTAAGTCTCATTGGTTGATACCAATTGCAACTGAGAGCTACTATCACTCAAACACTGTTACATAAATGAGTGTGCATGCTTTAATTGCACATTGAAAATAAAAAACTCGTCACTTTTAATCACTTTGGACTGGTAATGCTGTATTAAATTTTTCTAACTGAACTGTGTTCAACTGGTTCATTAGGTTAGGAAATTTTCAAAAGGAAAGGGAAATTTCTTAATTTGAGTATATTTTATTCTGATTATGTAGTTTACCTACTCTCCATAACAGAGCCGTTTAGATTAGAGAAGTTGACTAACGTATTAAACTGAAATAAAGTGCAATTTTTATTTCTAATTTGCAGTTCCCATCGTTATTAAAATACATTCAGAAATCATATAAATGAAAAACAAAGTTTATGTATTTTTATCCCACAAATATTTGACATTTTATTTGATTGATAGCAGCTGTCATTTATCATGTGAGAGCATGCATTTGATTAATATTAGCAGAGATGGCTTCTCAAGTTTGCAGGGTCAGTAAGCTTATTGTTGCTTTCAAAATGCCTAGGTAAATGTGTTTAATTGAATTTAGTTGTCTCATATGCCTTTCATTCATAACATCACCAAGCTTTCTTTTCACAATGTTTATTACACTGGGCAATTTAAAGATTAATGTATTCAAGAAGTTAATTTCCTAATAAACTTGCAAAATTTTGATAGAAACTAAGGAAGAGGAGAGAATATGCTGATCGCATAGCTCAAACAACAAAATATGTTATATTTCTGGTCATATACAAGACGATTTATAATTGTATTCCTCAGGGTGGATTTTAGAGGACAAATCTAAGTTAAAACTAACATGATATCAAATAAGGTGTGTTAGGTCACTTGGTATATGTTGGAAGAGCATGTGCTGTATAATGATGATAATTCCTGAGAATATTTTGAAGAACATTCCTTAATTCCATTGCTGCAGATGTGAAATTGATCCTTGGACACTGTCATAGTAGTTCAGTAAACTTGAATACCTTTATATACATAGGTGTTTAAGTTGACATGTACTAAACCTGTGCATTTTTTAGCAATGATTTTCAGTTATAAGTGACTGCACTTCCAGCTGTTATGCATCTCAAATGTAGACAGCAGTAGAATATCTCAAACCACATAAAAACACCAACACAATGCCAAGTAGCAGCACATATTGAGGTTCCCAATCTCACCTGTGTTAGTGTGATGAATATCATGTGGAAAAAGTACAGGCATTGCTAGTGGATCCTTTTTTTGCACCCATAATTTTAGTTTTCACAGAGACATATTTCACAGAGAATTCTGAACTTATGTTATCTCACTATCTTTGCAGAAGAAATGCTTACATGATACTGGCAGCAGTTCTCTTAATCTATCGGATTGTTTCTGGTTTGTAATTTGATTAGTCTGTGTACTGCTTACTTTCTGTACAGATGATGGCCAAATGTTCTTCCTGCGTACAATACTACTTGACCTTCTCAAAGATGCTCTTGCCCATATATGGTTTGTGCTTAATGGGGTACTAGTAGAAAATCCTGGTCCAAAAGTTTAGTAATTTAGAAGGATCTTAATTCTCTCTGACTTTGAAATGTTTCATTTATTTTAACCACGTGAGAGATACAAGGCAGAGACAAAAAAAGTCAAGGATTGAATTTTTATACTGTATTAGCAAATATAATACCTACAGATATTGAAATTTTCGCATAATAACCTTATATAGTTCCAAAAAAGTTTATTTGAAGTTCTTTTTTGAAAGTGCCACAATTACATTTGTCTTTAGTTTTGTTTCACCAGAAAATAATTGTCTATTTAATGAGTTTTTTTTAGGTGGGGTTGAGAGTGAGCAGGGAAAAAATTCCATGGGGGAAAAGTTAGGTAAATAAGGAGAATGTTGTAAGTGTCAGAGCAGTTTCAAAATTTATTTAGAAGTTATCATATAAGCAGGAGCAATGCCAAGTAATTAACAATTTTTCCATGCCCCAAAAGATCAGGTCCCTTTTCTCAAGAAATGGGAGCTGATCTTTCTCAAGCACTTAAATCATTCTCTCAAGAACTTAAAATGGTTTCTGAGTAAATGTTCTTATTAATAGTATGACCTCTTGGTGCAAATTCATAATCATTTATGCATGTATAGTCAAAAATGATTCTAGTATGACTTTACCTCTAGACCTATCAATCCAAATATTTTTATTCCTGAAAAACTGCCATTTAGAGGATTGATGGTGGGTCATAAAGAAAGTACCATGTTTCATATCCTGTCAGTTTTTAGAAATCTGAATCATAATGATTAGAAAACTTCAGCTTGTAACCAACCTTCCACTGACCATCCATTCATAGCTGGCATTATGCATGTGCTAATGCAACTGAAACAGGCCTTGAAGTTTTTTTGGGGTCTTATGAAAATATTTTTTGTACAAAATTTTTTATTTACTGTCTTTGAGTGTCAAAAGTTCAGAGTACTTTATCCACCTGTTGATAAGCAAGTAAGATTAATTGAGGTGGGCTTCTTAAAAATCACATCAGATCTGACAAAACACATGCCTGTTGTGCATTCAGGATTCCAAATCTTCCAAATGGCTACATTGCATTCTGCAGGAAGAGGAAAGCTGATCAGTTACTTTTTTTGACCATGTGAGAATTTAAATGAATGATGCAGTTATATAATGTAACATTATAGCGTGAACTTTTATAGCCCCCTTCCGATTTCTGTGTTCTATAGTTTAAAATTGTATTTTGACACCAAATGTGGATTTGTATTGTTAAATTACACTGGGATTCAAGATGTCACATTTCATTTTTTTAAATTGGTGTTTCAGTAATATTTGTGAATTGCCAGGTGTGCATGCTACTTGATTGGCAATCAAATAGCATGCACACTTGGCAATTGAAGTGGAGCAGTACTCAGTGGTGAATCCTCCAGGCATTGCCAAACCAACAAAGTTTTAATAATGAGTAATTTAATCTGGCAGCAGTGGCACCACCAGTTGTGACAATAATGGTGGCATGAGGTCTGACAGACTCCAAATTTTCTTTTTTTATTTCTGAAAACAAGTTTTATTCTGCTTGGTGTATACCAATGCTTGACCTTTTATTAATGGATTACAATACTTATTAAATGTAAGTTTTAATTTTTTTAAATGGAAAATTTAAAATGTGTTTTTTTTTTTTTTTCCATCTCTTATTTTCAGTGGAATGAAAATTTTATTAATTCCTTAATTCAAATGTATAAAATTAAGTATATAAAAATTCAGCATTATACATATATTGGTATTGGTGTTTAAGGGCACAAGGTCAGTCAGCTGAGGCCAAAATGTGCTAGGTCCTATATTATTATCCTATAATAAAACACTGTTTTATTATAGGATAATAATATATAATAATTTGTTCCTTTTTGGTATCAAAGGAATTCAATATGTATTTGTTTCAGAAAGGTATAAAGTTCAGCTAGTTTAGCACTATTTCCAATCATGTGGGTAAGCGATAATAGTTCTTGCAGTTGTGAGTGTGGGTGGAAAGTACTTTTTCTGAAATGAGAATAATCTAAAAGTATATGCTTAACTGTAAGTGGTAATGTACAATGCATGCATCGAGTTGGGTTGTCCCCCATGAGTAGAAACATAGGTGTTAGGTGTGTATGTCCTATCATTATACATGTAAACATATTTCTGCTTAGAATATATATTAGTGTGTATATAAACAATGTATATATAAACATACAAACATATACACAACATAAATATGATAGTAAGTCATTCTTTTTTTTTTTTGTAAAGTTTTAATTGACATAAGCTACTGATTTCTGCACATGCATATATGTACTTGATGTATATCTTTTGTTACTTATATTTTATATCTGACTTCTTATATTACCTCATTTACTTTATTATTTCTTGCTGTTCACCATTATGTACTCATACACTGCATGATCGGATATGTCATCTGTAATATATGTTTTGTAAAATAAATAATAATAATAATACTAATAAATCAATTTGTATAATAATAAAAACAAATAAACATTATCTAAATCATCCATTCAACAAGAACTCTTTTTTTGTCATTATATTTAGACAAATATAATGGCAACAAAGAGTTGCTTGTGATCTCTCAGATTCTTTTCACCCACAATTCTTTTCACTTCCAAAAACTACTGGTCTATGGTATAATTAGCAATGTAGACAGAGTTACACCCACTAACCTTGAACTGACAAATTAATGCATAATAAATATTTTGCAAGCCTGTCACTACCACTGCAAGATTAAATTATCTATTTTAATGTAACTTGAAATATTCATTTTTATGTAGTATTAGAAATTGGTTACATTTTGAAATGCACACAATATACCAGGATAATTAATAGCATGCTGCTGCCAAAGCACATGCTAGAATAATATCATGGAAGTGAATAAGAAGACACAGAAGTTATGCAAATGTGATGTGTGGTATATCTTGCATCATGTTTCATCTGGAGCTTATTTCAGTTTTTTTTCTTGATCCCAGTACACTGAAATTAAAATTCAAGTAATCCTGGAATTTGTTCAAAATTTTTTTGTACATCATTAAGCTACTGAAATAAGTAAAACTGTAGATCAAAACTAACATTTATTAAGTGAATGCAACTAAAATATACGATTTTTAGATGTAGTTTGTATACTGCCAGCATGTGGAAGGATGGTTATGGTCATCTGGTAATGTACGTGGATGCAAGTACACACATTGCAAGACAACCTATATTCTCACAGAAATCCCACTGATAGCTGCAATGCTAGAAACGGGGCTATGTTGGCTGTCAAATGTGGTTACAATGAATCTCTCAGCTCTAGTCATTCTAGGGCATTAAAATCAGAGTATTAAAAAAAAACTTTTTTAATACTCAGAAACTATGAAAAAAAAATTGAAATGAGAAATCTACACCTACATAAATATACAAATGGTGTAAGTTAGAATAAAAGGTTAGTAATTTTAATTCCTAATTATTGAGTCATAGTTCCAAATAGTGGTCACTCAACAACGCATGCAGTTTTGTTGAATCACAAATATTTCTTATATACTAATTTGTTATGAATAAATTAGTAGATGAGAAAGTGCCATCTGCTTCGGTCAATTAAGAGAGCATCAAATGAGAGGTTTAGTTTATTCATGCATTTAGCAGTTGATTCGGAAACATTAACTTTGACAATACTTCTTAATACTCCATCACTTGTGCTCTAAATGGAACAAATATGCTTGGTGCTTGTGGGGTGTCTATATAATACTTATTTGTTTTAATTGATTTTAAAAAATTTCAATTACAAAATATTGAACAAAAATAAGAAGGAACCAGTGTTAGTAATAGAGAATGCGTTTACCGTAATTTAGTCAGTTAATCAGTAGCTGTGACGCCTCCGTAGCCAGGTGGGCAGGAGCAAGTAGTGCATAGCACACACTTCTTGATTAGACCGAGGTTCGAGCCCATACCCACCAAATACGGAGGATGCGGCAGGTCAGGGAATGACCACCGCATATTCCCAGCCCGAATAAAGGATGAGGGTTGGCATCATGAAGGGCATCCAGCCGTAAAAATTGCATGCCAAAACAAAAACGCTGACCCTACATAATGGGAAAAAGGCAAGGGGAAAAAAAAAATCAATCAGTAGCTGTCCATTGCATCAAATGAATATAGTGTTTAAGCTAATAGACTACAGCAAAGTTACTTAAACAGGTTGAGTAGGAGAAATTTTACCTACATGTATAAACAGAAATCCTGCCAGTAGTATAAAAGTTGCATGAACTTTAAAAGACTGCTGATCCCTGTTACAGCCATGAAATGACAAGACTGTGAACAGAAAAGCATTAAATTAAATTTTGTGAGAGCTAATTACTAAAGTACAGACAAGTTCCATATGACACGTACTTCAACAACACAGTTTCGCTCTAATGCGATAAATTATGCCAATCCTCGCACAACACGGTTTCACTCTAACATGGTTAGAGAATTGCAGAAAACCTTGCATAACGTTCTATTTTTTAAGATCTTGTGTGTGGGGAGGGAACCCTGCTGTTATGTCCATTCTTTTTTGTGAATCTCTGTTGACTTGCTAGTTGTTATGCAAAAAAAAATTGGGAAATCCCCATATTGGTTTCTGTGTTATTGAACTTGTGCTTGTTTGAGACCATAAAAAATTGACTTCTGAGCATGCAGTTCGTGGCTTTTAAGTAAATGCAAATTTGAGCGTGCATGTGCATATGTCCAATCACATCCATCCCGTCCAATCTTGGCATTCTTTACTTGATTTTATTCAAACTATCCACTTCCAAATAGATGGAAATTAATTCCAACAATCAACTAACTGTTGGCTGAATGCAAACTTTTGCACATCTGCAACGGTCATTCCTCAGAATTTATGCCGCCTCATCTGTAGCCTGAGCAGGAGAATGCCATCAGCAATGAGTTTGCTCAATCTGTTCAAAGCTTTAAAAGACCATGGGTGTTCTGATTGGCACAATTTCGTGAACAATTGGTCATGAAAATTTGACATGGAAATGATGCAAATTCCGTCACTTCCCAAATGACGCTGATTTGGCAGCACCTACTAAATTTTGGTCCGGCAGTCAGTGTTCAGCCTGTTGGCTAAAATGTGAAAATGAAATTACGTCTCTTCCTAAATGATGCTCGGTCACTAACAATGTGGTAGAGTAAATAGTGAAAGTGAGTATAAAATTTTACATTGTTCATAACCAGTCCGATTTTAAAAGGTTCTGATTTTCGTCAAAGATGCTTTTCACATAAAATGTCTTCCGTGCATACAGGGTACACGTGGTTTTTTGCATCCATTTCCTTTGTTACTGCATCATATCCAATCGAATTGGCCAGGCAAGATCGCCCTTTAACAAATGTGTTTTGCATTTTGGGAAGAAAATATGCAGCTCATTCAGGAGGAGAAAAAATTAGGTGGTGGAGAAGCATTGAAAAAGCACTAGATATTTTTATCTGTGTCAGCAGTGCTTTTAAAGAGGTAGGGAATTAATTGCAGTTTTTACTAAGTCTGGAGAGTACACAGTTCAAATTTCTGTTTGGAAATGGATTATGGTTCAAGGTTAAGCACAGGAACAAAAGCCATTTGGTTTAACCAATGGCAGCAACAGAAGAATTGGTGTTATTCAAACCACATTCAGAACCGGTTTATTCAAAAAGTAAAAGTATATAAAAAATATTAATTAAAATTTATATTGTACTGAAAATATTCCTTTATGGCCAATAGATTTCTTGAAGAATTAGACATATCTTTTACTACTGGGAAATGGTTTTACAAAATCTCTCCTGAAAACAGCCTGTTCAAAAATATTCTGTTATTTTTTATGAAGCCTCGAATTCATTTTGATATTCTAGGATCTCAGGCCAAGAACAGTAGTTTGCGTAGTTCTTCCTTGAATTTATTTAAGTTATCAATTTTTACAACATATGGAATCTTGTTCCAGCAATCAACCACCTGCTGGCTAAAGGCAAACTTCCACATATCTATTCTGCAACTATCTTTCCTCAATTTGAATTTGTGCCCTTTCAAGTGTGGTGTCTGAGCAAGAGGAACAATCCCAGCAGCATTGAGCTTGCTGAATCCATTAAAACTCTTTAGCACCTCAATCCGATCACCGCTCAGGTAGCTAGTCTCTAGATGCGCAATTTGCAGAACAAGCCTTTCCTGGTAAGAGCAACCCTTTGTTCCCCTCACTAATCTCAATGCATTTATTTGTACTCAAAAATGTGGCCTGACCATTGCATTTTACAATAGGACAATCACCCCCTTATCTGTACCAGCAAAATAACTGTTTACCATTGACAAAACCCCATGAGCTGCACTGGCACCTGTCTGCATTGCTAGAGAACATATCTGACTGCACAGTTACTACCAGATCTTTTTCATTTCCACTAGCCCGAGTGTTGCACCACATGGTTGGTACATTACTCTGGGGTTACTGCTACCCACGTGCAGAACTTTGCAATTAACAATTTTAAACTTCAATTGCCATTACTCAGCCTATCTGCCTGACTAGAACCTGTTGCAGTAGCATACTGTAATTAACCACCTTGCCAATCTTTCTATCATCTGCAAACTAGGACATTAAGCCTGATATGTCTTCAGCATAATTTAAATAATGGACCCAACACCGAAACCTGGAGAACTCCAATAATAAGATTAGTCCACGAATAGTAACGTACATTGATATCCACTCTCTCTCCTCCCACTGAACCATCCAACAAAGGAACTTTATCCATAGTAGAAACTTGCCCTTAATACCACAGTGCTCAGATTTGTACAGTAGTCTTTTATCAACAGTTTTCCCGAAAACCAAGTATATAATATCAAAATAATTTTTTGCAAAATATATATTTTTTTCCTTTTTGACCACATCGTAGCAATTAATCAAATTGGCCAAACAAGATTTCCCCTTAACAAACCCATGATGTGTTTAAAGTATAATTGCAGTCTTGTGTAGATGATCTTGCATTACTTCTTTTACCAGTGATTCCATTATTTTCCTTGGAACAGAAGTTAAATTAACTGGTCTGTAATTACTTGTACCTTTTTTCAATTTTGCCCTGTACTTTAATAAGTAAGTCTGCAGATCTCCTGCTCTTAATGTCATTAGCTTAATGTCACTTTGAAACAATTTGGGAATACTTTCATCTAACACTCTAAGCACCAGAATAATTAATGCTGACCTCACCCTACTTACCAAAGTAATCACTAGAACTATCGAAGTAATTGAAATCCTAAGCAAAACCAACTTCCTTGTTTTTCTAGTCAATTCAGGAATCTAATTCTGTTTTTCCGCTTCTCTGTGAATACAGTTCACGCTGAACATAAACACCAGATCAGCGACTGACTCTCTAATTAACAACTTTCAATCTCTGATGTACTTCAATAAGTAAGCCACCACTCTTTGATTCAGAAGTGATCTCACTAAACCCCGGGGCTCACATACAAAGGTTGGCAGGGTTGTTAATGACAGTAATGGCAGTGTGCTACTGCAACAGGATCTAGAAAATTTGGGCTGAGGGGCTAAGAAGTGGCAACCTTGACAAATGCAAAGTACTGGATACGGGTAGAAGTAACCCAAGAGAAACGTACCAACTGTGTGCTACTACACTTAAGGTGGTAGAAAATGAAAAAGACCTGGGAGTAATTGTGCAGTCAGATATGAAGTTTTCTGAGCAATGCAGAGTACTGCATACAGGTCTGGAGGCCTCATTTTAGGAAGGATGTAGATTTGCTTGAGCGTGTACAGAGAAGAGCAACACGATTGGTGAGGGGAATGAAGGAATTCTCTTACCAAAAGAGGCTTAAGTTCTGCAAATTGCAGTGGCTGGAGACTAGGCACCTGCGCGGTGATCTGATTGAGGTCTATAAGGCCTTGAATGGGTTGAGCACGCTGAATTCTGATGGGATCCTTCCACTTGTTCAGATTACAAACCTAAGGGGGCATAAATTCAAATTAAGAAAAGACAGATGTAGAATAGATGTGCAGAAATTTGTCTTTAGCCAGCGGGTGGTTAATTGCTGGAACAAACTTCCATCTGTCGTTGCGGAAGTTGACAGGTTAAATAAATTTAAGGAGGAACTGGACAGGCATTTGGAGGGAATGGTGTGATCTTTTTTTTTTAATGCTGCATAAGCTCATGCTTTCTTGCATCACATGCCACTACTACTCCTACTACTACTACTACATCAGGTGAGTATGGGCTTGGCACACCCAGCGTCCTGAGCTGGATATCATCATTCTTTTCTTCCTTGGTGCTTCCCTTTTATTTCTCTCTCTCTATCTATCTCTAGGTAGTTCAGAAATTTCTTTTGGCACCTGAGTCTTAGGCACCAGCCTAGCCTAAGCCTCAGGCTTGCTGGCACCACATGGCTAATAATAACGTGATTGTTTATTTATCCATTTTTATTATATTTTCTTTATATTGGTAAGCAAATTTGCACCTAAGCAAAATTGCACCTAAGAATCAATGATTCTTAGGTGCAATTAATTGTACTGTTTGGAACCTCTTGACTACTTTATCTTACTATTAGATTTGGTTTTTAAATATGTTTATCAGCTCTGGTGACCTCGTGAATAGCACTGTTAGTAGGATCATTGTCCTCTCCACAACAGGTGAAAAAAAACTGAGTTCGAGTTCCATTGATGACGGAGGAAATTTTTATGAGCCTTTCTCACAACGTGGCTGACTTAATCGGTCTTGCAGCATTGTGTCTTTTTTGGAAACTCGGATTTTTCGTCCAGCAAACAGAAAATATAGCAATTTACATTCAGTATACAGGGAGTAATATGGTCATAGTCGCCGATGCGCCTAAAACCACAACAATTATTCCAACTACAGTACTATCAGTTCTATTTACTGTTCCGCTCTTTCATAAACCCCAGAGGCTCGCATCTGGTAGCAGTAGTAGTAATGGCATGTGATGCAAGAAAGCAAGTGTATGCAATATCAGCCAAAAAAAAAAAAAAAATCACACCATTCCCTCCAAATGCCTGTCCAGTTCCTCCTTAAATTTATTCAACCTATCAACTTCCACAACCACAGATGGAAGTTTGTTTCAGCAATTAACCACCCGCTGACTAAAGGCAAATTTCCGCACATCTATTCTACATCTGTCTTTCCTGAATTTCAATTTATGTCCCCTTTGTTTCGTAATCTGAACAAGTGGAAGGATCCCATCAGAATTCAGCGTGCTCAACCCATTCAAGGCCTTATACACCTCAATCACATCACCGCGCAGGTGCCTAGTCTCCAGCCACTGCAATTTGCAGAACTTAAGCCTCTCTTTCTTGGTAAGAGTATCCTTTCGTTCCCCTGACCAATCTTGTTGCCCATTTCTGTACACGCTCAAGCAGATCTACATCCTTCCTAAAACGAGGAACCCAGACCTGTACGCAGTACTCAAGGCGTGGCCTGACCATTGCCTTATACAGAGGGATAATCACCTCCTTTTCCCTGCTAGCAGAATTCCTGTATATCATTGACAAAACCCCATGACCTGCCTGGCAGCCTGTCTGCATTGCTCAGAAAACTTAATATCTGACTGCACAATTACTCCCAGGTCTTTTCCATTTTCTACCACCTTAAGTATAGTACCACAGAGTTGGTACGTTTCTCTGGGGTTACTTCTACCCATATGCAGTACTTTGCATTTGTCAATGTTAAACTTCAGTTGCCACTTCTCAGCCCATTTGCCCAAATTTTCTAGATCCTGTTGCAGTAGCACACTGCCATTATTGTCATTAACAACCCTGCCGACCTTTATCATCTTTGACCGCAAACTTTGACATAGCCTGATATACCTTCATCAATATCATTGATAAATATACAATACAACAGTGGACCCAACATCGAACCCTGTGGGACTCCACTAATAACATTAGTCCATGAATAGCAGCACCCATTGATTACCACCCTCTGTATTCTCCCACGTAACCATCCTTTTATCCATTGTAGCAACTTACCCTTAATACCATTCTGCTCCAATTTGTACAATAGTCTTGCATGCGCAACAGTGTCAAAATTTTTCCTGAAATCCAAATATATGATATCAAAATTATTTTTGTCATCAAGTTCCTTTGTAACTACATCATAATATCCTATAAACTTTGTCAGACAAGACTTTCTCTTAACAAACCCATGCTGTGTCTAAATTATTGCTGCAGTCTTGTCTAGATGATCCTGCGATGCATCTTTAACCAGTGATTCCATAATTTTACCCGGAACAGAAGTTAAACCAACTGGTCTGTAATTACTCGTGTCACCCTTCGATCCCAATTTGTGAATTGAGGATACATTTGCACATCTCCAGTCCGTGGGAAACTCCCCTGAGTCCAAGGATGCTCTCATAATTATGGCTAAGGGTTTGCTTAGTTGCTTTGCCGCCTCCTTTAATATAACTGGATAGATTACCTGCTAGAAAAATTCCTGTATATCATTGACAAGATATCATGAACTACTCTTGCAGGCCGTCTGCACTGATCAGAAAACTTCATATTTGCCTGCACAATTACTCCCATGTTCTTTTCTTCTCTACAACTGTCAGTTTAGTAATGATTTTGTAATAACTGAGAGCAAAGTGGAGGAGAAATTGTTGAAGTTAAATATAAGAAAGGTCTAATGTTATTAGTGGAGTCCCACAGGGTTCGGTGTTGAGTCCACTGTTGTTTCGTGTATTTATCAATGATATTGATGAAGGTATATGAGGCTTAATGTCGAAGTTTGCAGATGACACAAAGGTTGGCAGGGTTGTTAATGACAGTAATGGCAGTGTGCTACTGCAACAGGATCTAGATAATTTGGGCAGATGGGCTAAGAAGTGGCAACTGAAGTTCAACCTTGACAAATGCAAAGTACTGCATATGGGTAGAAGTAACCCCAGAGAAACGTACCAACTGTGTGGTACTACACTTAAGGTGGTAGAAAATGAAAAAGACCTGGGAGTAATTGTGCAGTCAGATATGAAGTTTTCTGAGCAATGCAGACAGGCTGCCAGGGCAGGTCATCGGGTTTTGTCAATGATATATAGGAATTTTGCTAGCAGGGAAAAGGAGGTGATTATCCCTCTGTATAAGGCAATGGTCAGGCCACGCCTTGAGTACTGCGTACAGGTCTGGAGGCCTCATTTTAGGAAGGATGTAGATTTACTTGAGCGTGTACAGAGAAGGGCAACAAGATTGGTGAGGGGAATGAAGGGATCCTCTTATCCAGAGAGGCTTAAGTTCTGGAAATTGCAGTGGCTGGAGACTAGGCACCTGCGCGGTGATCTGATTGAGGTCTATAAGGCCTTGAATGGGTTGAGCACGCTGAATTCTGATGGGATCCTTCCACTTGTTCAGATTACCAACCTACGGGGACATAAGTTCAAATTAAGAAAGGACAGATGTAGAATAGATGTGCGGAAATTTGCCTTTAGCCAGCGGGTGGTTAATTGCTGGAACAAACTTCCATCTGTCGTTGTGGAAGTTGATAGGTTAAATAAATTTAAGGAGGAACTGGACAGGCATTTGGAGGGAATGGTGTGATTTTTTTTTTTTTTTTTTTTTTGGCTGATGCTGCATAAGTTCCTACACTTGCTTTCTTGCATCATGTGCCACTACTACTACTACTACTACTACTACTAGTACCACACACTTGATACGTTACTCTGGGGTTACTGCTTCCCATATGCAGTACTTCACATTTGTCAATGTTAAACTTCAGTTGTCACCTCTCAGCCTATCTGCTCAACTATTATAGATCCTGTTGCAGCAGCAACAGGACTGCTATTAGTGTCATTAACAACCCTGCCAACCTTAATTATAATAAGTATAGATGGTTCTATCCGTGTATGGAATTATCTTATCTACTAACTGGGCATGGCTCGTTAAGAAATAAATTATACTATTTTGGCTTACAGTCGGATCCGCTCTGTTTGTGTAGATCTGAGGAAACTTGGAGTTACATTTTATGTAATTGTCTTTTATATATTCGACTTATAGGCAACAATTGATTGATGTGATACCTGATTTACTTCATGGTAATGAAACTCTTTGTCTAAATACTTATAATTGTTATGTAGCAATGCAAGATTTTCCCAGGCTTGTTTTCCATAAAAGGTTAAAACTTGCCACATGGATAATAGTTTTTTTCCCTCTCAACTTCAAACTCGCAAATGTTTTTTTTGTTTTGTTTTTTTTTTATAATATTATTATTATTAATATTTTTTTGCAGGCACAGCAAAATAGGGCACTGTGCGTTGAACACACTTTCTGGCTTGATTGATAGTTTTTTCCCCTCTCCATTTGGGTATTGGTTACTTTGTTTTCCACTACCTGGTGTGCTGGGGTGTGTTTATTATTATTGTTATTATTTTATTTTTTTATTATTTTTTTTGTTGCTTTTTTTTTTTTTTTCTGGCTTCCAGGCTTGGGCAACTTGGGAGCATATTTGCTGGCACACTCTGGTCTAGCAGTTCTGCCAGATGGTGAGGGATTTTGTGCGGCTAGCACACACACAGATTAGTGAAACCGCGCTTGGGGCCGGGCGCTGGGTAGTGGTTGCAAGTGTTGGTGCTCCTCAGCCACACAGAATGAATAATAAAGAACAGTGACATCATGTCAATTTCGACAAAAGTCTAGGCGCCACCGGCGACCATAAATACATCTATTTTACATTAAATATTCAAATCAAATATCTACTTTTTCTCTACTCGTTTTATAACTCCAAAATTTAAAAATATCTCTAAACTTAGGAACTATTAATAAACTATTTTCTCAAGTGCTTTCTTTTTCTTTTCTGCAGAGTGCGGACACTTTTATGGGGGAGTTCGGGTAAATTTGCGAGGCTTTTTTAAGTCGTTAGTAATTATCTAGAGGTTAATCCCGCAAACCGAAATGCTAGATGCGCTGCTGCATATATGTGTGTTAAGATGCAATATGAATTTGGCACCGTTACGAGGTTTTCCCTCAGGCGCCACAAATGCTAATGCCCTTCCTGCACTTAGCAAACATCTAACACAATCAAATCAAGTCACTTCAGGTAGTGCAGCGTGATATGGTGCGTTGTCATACTGAAAACGGAAAAGCTTCTGCCAAAGTGTAGAAAGAGCATAATTTCCTAGAATATCAATGCACCCCATGGCACTAATTGTTCCAGGAACGACAACTAACTTCCATGCTTAAACCACAAGAAACTTTCTAGGATCCACTCGATGGAGATCGTACCACTGCCAAAATTTGCAGTCGGGACGATCCACTGGTAAATAACGTTTTCTGGCCATACACCAGATCCAAATATAGAATTCAGATCGGATATTGTATATTTTAAATCGTGACGCTATAACACAGATTTCCAGCGACTCAATGATCAATTACGATTGGTTATGTACCAGGGCAAGTTGAGGCCGTGCGTTGCGTGGTGTGATGTTTGTTTTGTGCACTGCAGATTTATCGTAAAAAGTAGTGCTATGCAGCTTCATATATATTGTACAGGAGGGCCTCGATTAACGCGATTAATTCGTCCAGCGAGCACATCGCGCAAAACGGAAACGCGTAAATCGAATATAATAACCAATAGGAAAAATTATAATTGGTCCTTGACTTTCTGGAATGTCTATAAAGAATTTTAAAAATACCTTTTAAATAACTTTTTAACTGTATACAATGTAAAAGATAATGAAAATAATTATGGAATTAAATGTTTATTGCATAAAACAGCGGTTCCCAAACTGCGCGCCCCGGAATATTTTAAATTTTCGAGGGAAACACAGCGATACTCGACATCTGTCGGACACCGCGCGAACTACTAGCTCGAGATAGTTCACAGTTTCAACATTTCTTATTAAGTTTTTTTGGACCTAACTACTAAGCGGAACTGTTAGGTATTTCTTTTGGTCTGAGTGCGCCTTGAAAAAATTACTGAGACACTAAGAGCGCCATGAACCGAGAAAGTTTGGGAACCTCTGACATAAAATGCACAATGAAGAAATTACTGTTGCAGAAATATTTGAACAGTGTTGACTTTCTCTTTTCATCAATCAATTTCTGATAGCCGACAACAATCTTCTCTGGGCCCTGGCGAAATAAATATCGCCGAGAACTTCAAACCTTTTGTTTGAGGTTCTATGCGATACGAAAGATTTCATCTAATTCTTTTACCGTTATCTCCTTCGCGGTAACATTTTCATCTGGCTGTCATTTAAAAATTTGAATTTTTATGCAAGTGTGCATTGACTTTATTTGCAGGAGACAAATAAGTAACACGTTTTCTTCCGATGAAACACACCGAGGCGGGCAGCAGTCAAACGTTTGTTTATTGACCGTACTACTCGAGGTAAGTTTAACGCGTGATTCAAATCTTTTTCAACTATCGCATAAAAAAAAAAAAAAGATCGCGTTAACTGGAAATTTGTATCGTGTAAACTGAAAAGTGATATAATTTTTCAAATAGTGTTAACTGAATTCACGTTAATCGAACTCGCGTTATGCAAATTCAGGGTGTTGCAGTTTTGCTGCATTAGCACTTACAAATTGATTGCTAATATGGTATCCTATATTCACTGCCACTGGAGATGCACCATGGTTGTCCTTGAGAAATGGAAACTTAGACTATCAACTCCTAACTGTGACTTAGTCCTATTAGAGGCAATTAAACTGGACCTGACCTCTCGAGACAGTGGTCATTGATAAGGCAAGGAAGACCCAAGAAACACCTGGAGGAGGCAAAATAACACTAAATGAATGTATTTCTTGTCTGGGATAATGGGTCACTGACAGTGACTGTTGACATTGGCGACCTGAACGGGGTGCTTTAGCCCAGTTCACTTTAATCCCCACCCTTGATCAGGGAGAGGGGAAGGTTTTCTGTCCCTTTCCTCTCCCTGTTCCCGTCTTTTCTTCTGGTGGAGCTTGTCCCCACTGACCAGTTTGGGGTTGTCTGCCCTATCATCCCCATGTTTCTACCTGTCCCCCCTCCTTCAGATTCTATCTCTACTCTAACTTGTCACATTTTTTAAATTTATTTTTTTATTTATTTATATTTTATGATTTTTTTAAAATTTTTAAATTTTTTTGTATGTTTTATTTTATTTTATATATATATATATTTTTATTTTTTTAAATTTTTATTGTTTTGTTAAGGTCCTTGCCACCGAAATCTTCGGAAATTAGGTGGCAGGGCTTGCTAGAGTACTTAAGCGATCCCTCTACTGCCTGACCTGCCTCCTCGGGGCTAAATGTGGGCAAAGGGAGGGTCCCCACTAGGGGCCCAACGTTTAAATGGTCAGAAGAACAATATAATCCGACACTACACAACGCTATCACACACACATTACACTTTTTAAACTTCTGGCCTTCACAGAGTTCTGTGATACACAAACAGAGTACACAGCGCGGAGTGGGCGAAACCTCTGGGGCCGTTAGACTTCGAACACTTTACCCTCGTTAGACAACAGAACGATACCCCTACACTTTTTGAAAAAATCTCCGGTCTTAACAGAGTTCTGTGATACAAAAACAGAGTACACAACGCTGAGATGGGGGAAACCCAAGACCCTAAACACGTTACACTTTTCACCCTCGTTAAAAAATCGCTGAGCTGCACGCTTTGCGCGATGTATCGTATTTCGTTGATCTGTTTACGTCTAGCAATTGCTTTTATACCTATTCCTGAGAAGTAGTCCACCAGCATTCCACTTTTCACGGACGTGTCCATATTATTTTGACAACATAGTGTACTCATGCATATAACTTTGGTTTTCTCATGTTGCTTTTAAATTACTCAACTCAGCATTAATATCACAACCGAAATGTTTGATGCCTTTGGTTTTAATTTTTCTGAATTTATATATTTTGTCGGTCGAGAGCGCTGCAGTGGGACGAGTTGGTGAATCTGAGTTGAACTGGTATAAAGAGTATATTTAATGATAGCATGTGGGCGTGATTAGACACCTGATGAAATTTTTCTGGTTTTATGTTACTCTTAAAGTTTATGCCTATAGTGCACCTATCTTTTATTTAATTATGACTCTCTTATAGAATATCTTAAATAAAAAAAAAAAAAAACCAATTTGCTTAAGTCATCAAGGTATTACATCTTTGATTTCAAGTAATGTTTAGTTTAGAAGTTGTGATGTAAACTGCATCCTGCTAGTGCAGTGATGCAAAACGGACGTCATTATGCCTGTATGTTACTTCCTCACTTTTATCAAACGTATCTGTGTCGTTACTGCCGATATCTGAGACGTACATATTTGGAGTACGTGTATGTAGATAGGAAGATATGCCATTAATTCGAAAATTAAGGTTAACATGACAGTTGGTACCATGGAAACCCCGTTTAAAACTGGATATCTACATGTTCCTCCCCAAGGATTTTTACGGGTATGTATTAGATTAGGGGTAATGTTTACCGATCCTATTTTGTAATTGGGAACAGTCGGCTAATATTCAAGGTGTTATTTGTATTATTAAAAGGCAAGTCAGTCAATTTTAATTATGTACCAATTAATTTATATTAAAAATCCAAAACGGATCAATTAATTTAGCAATATAAAGATATTGAATCAACTGTAATTGCGCAGTGGATATGCAAACTGGAAAAAAAAAAAAAAAAAAAAGATAAAAATATATAAAACATAGACGTATTGAAGTGTATTTTTAGAATAAACGAGATCAAGAATAAACTAAAGTAGTATCGTATGTAGTGTAAAAATTAGTAAATAGACAAATGAGAAAGTTAAAACATTTTCAAGAAAAAAAAAAAAGATCAATTAAAGTTGTTCAGTTCCTTTTAAAAGTAATCATAGTAGTAGACTAATAATGCAAATATTGTCTGAATTATGCACACTCTTCAGTAATTCAGCATTGGGATCATTACTGTATGGAAACCTAGCTTCAGATGAAAGTAGGAATTGGATGCTTGTGTGTGTGTCTTTATTTTCCATTTAGCAAAAAATGAAAAGATATGAAAAGTTTCGTTAAAATTAAACATTTTAATTTCAGGTTTGGAACAGTAAAAGGAATGCAACAGTTGTGCTCACTATGAATTTATTGTTTACTTCCCTATAGCTCATCTTAATTGTTTTTATTATAGTGAATGTCTAGCATCTTAGGAAGTTACTTCTTTTATCAATAGTTTTGTTGTGATCAAGGCAACTTGATCTCAAATATGTGCACTACCACTACCCAGGGTCCTGAGCTGGATATCATCATTCTTCTCTTTCTTGGTAATTCCTTTATACTTCTCCCGCTCTCTCAGGGTAACTCGGGGAATTTTTTTTTTGGCTGGTGCAGCATAAGCCTCAGGCTTCCTTGCACCATATGGCTAATAATAATAGTTGTCAATGGCAAAACTTAAATAAAAAGCGGCACTTCTTCACAGAGTTCCAACTGTTTGAAAGTACATGGTTACTACTTGTCAACAATTAAAAGTTGCTTATTTATAAACAAACTAAAACCACAATAAAATAGGATATCTACAAAAGTCGGAATTCAGGATTTCCAGGATCCTCTTCAGTTCCAAATGGTAGTGCCAGAAGAATTTTTACTAAAAGTATAAACATGAAATATTTTTTAGTAAAAGCACAAACAAGAAATATTTATTTAAAAGAAAAAAAAATCTTGAAACTAAGCATTCCATATAAACACATAAAACTATCACTTTCATAAGTGAACCAATGGAATTTGCCGAGTTGCACCCTAATATTCAGTCACACGCCACTGTTCAGAACTCAGGGGCTCCGAACAGTGGCGTAGCCAGCGGGGGGGGGAGTGAATGCTCCCCCTATCAATCTCATATCAATCAGACATGATTTTATTGTTCTATTTTGAAATTAAACACACACACACACATCCCCCAGTTGAATTTCTTGATTCTCTACAGCCATAGAAATTGAAAAGTTTGAGTATAGCCCCTCCTTGTCAGCTCTTATACCTTGAGTATTTGCCCCCTATCGATCTCATATCAATCAGACATGATTTTATTGTTCTATTTTGAAATTAAACACACACACACACACATCCCCCAGTTGAATTTCTTGATTCTCTACAGCCATAGAAATTGAAAAGTTTGAGTATAGCCCCTCCTTGTCAGCTCTTATACCTTGAGTATTTGCCCATCCACCAACTAAGGGTCAACCAGTTCCAAATGGAACTGGTTGACCCTTAGTTGGTGGATGGGTAAATACTCTAGGTGAAAGCATTACTTATTCAAAGCATAAGAAATGAGCAACCTGTTGTGAAGGGTGTGACAATATGATATGCTCTATAATGATGCCCTTTATACAAACTTTGGTTTGTTTCACCTGTGTACAAAAGTTTAGTGATGTATATGCCCTAAACATGTATGTAATATTATACTTTGATTATTTATCTGGCATTTTATAGTCTTTGAGTGTAATGCTCTAATTGAATAATAAAGCAGAGTTTTTGTGTACTATAATATGTTTTTGTTTTAGAAAACATGGAATAAAAAGTTTTCTGCATTATACAAAGCCAGTAATAATGGAATTCAAAGACTAGAAGTATTTGATACAGAAGATAGCTTTTTACGTCAGTCCCCTACTAAAATCATTACTCTTACAGATTGTGTAAAGGTGACTGTAGCACCTCAAAAACAGCAGCCTAATGTTTTTGAGGTAAGAAGACATAATCAATTTCAATATATATAAATTTCAATATATTTCTATATATATATATATATGCACACACACACATCCATCTTTCTGTTATTTCATAACTGCTCTGACATGATTTTTTATTGCAGAGTTACTGTCTCGCAAGTGTTATACTGTTTTTCAGTTAAATAAGTTTTTCAAAAGATAAACATTGATGTGATCAACTAATAATGCTAATATATAAAACTACAGCATAAAAAAAGAAATGAAATAAATAAGAGCCTGTATGCACCTGGGAAAGCACAGAATGGCACTCTTTCCCACCAAACTCCAAAGTGAGCAGAGATATGAATTAAGAAAAATAACACAAAAGAAATAGCTTTGGGAAACCAGAGTAACAACTCAATCTTGAAAATGCTATAACTGAGATAGAAAGTTTGAGTAGTTGGCATCTTCTTATAAACTGTTATTTATTTATGTTATTATTAATGTAAATTTATGTAATCATTTGATTAAACCTCAACTTGCCATTTTTCTCTAATTTACAGACTCTTGAATGTCTTTTTTGTATTTAATATTTATGAGTTAATTTATGCCACCTGTGTCTTTTCTACAGTTCTTATGAAATTAAATTTGCACATTATGACACAACTTAAATAATTGTGCATACTACACTGTGTACTGTCTGTATGAAATTTAACTGAAAAGATTGAAATAAATGTGGTATAGTTAACTAATGATGTCTGAATTAAACCACTCTTGCAACAGGTAGAATATCTGAAATCTGGCTGCCCAAAATGCAAACATTTTTAAGATTCTTGTGTATAGGCTTTTTTTTTTAATAATGCAGTTGGATGATGAATTCTTCAATTTGATTATATTAAAGTTAAGCAAAATTTAATTTAAAGCTTTCAAAAACTATACCAGTGGGAAGCTATTAGCACAGAAGAAAACAAGAGGACAATAGAATCTACACATCTAAAAAAACAAAATAGCCAGTAGCCAAAATGTGAAGGGCATGTGCACTGAGTAAATCCAATACCTGCAGTGCTACAAGCAAGTACTGCATATGGGTAGAAGTAACCCTAGAGAAACGTACCAACTCTGTGGCACTATACTTACGGTGGTAGAAAATGGAAAAGACTTGGGAGTAATTGTGCAATCAGATACACCCATGAGCCAAAATATTATGGCCACCCCTTTCTCCATAAGTGGACACATCACACAACACCTAGGAGTGTCATCATTGACTGGTGCAGCTTATATTAGTGCTCTTCGTGGACTAATGTTATTAGTGGAGTCCCACAGGATTCGGTGTTGGGTCCACTATTGTTTTGTATATTTATCAATGATATTGATGAAGGTATATCAGGCTGTGTCAAAGTTTGTAGATGATAGAGGTTGGCAGGGTTGTTAATGACAATAATGGCAGTGTGCTACTGCAGCAGTATCTAGAAAATTTGGGCAAATGGGCTGAGAAGTGGCAACTGAAGTTTAACATTGACGAATGCAAAGTACTGCATATGGGTAGAAGTAACCCCAGAGAAATGTACCAACTCTGTGGTACTACACATAAGGTGGTAGAAAATGGAAAAGACCTGGGAGTAATTGTGCAGTCAGATATGAAGTTTTCTGAGCAATGCAGACAGGCTGCCAGGGCAGGTCATGGGGTTTTGTCAATGATATACAGGAATTTTGCTAGCAGGGAAACGGAGGTGACTGTCCCTCTGTATAAGGCAATGGTTAGGCCACGCCTTGAGTACTGCGTACAGGTCTGGAGGCCTCATTTTAGGAAGGATGTAGATTCGCTTGAGCATGTACAGAGAAGGGCAACAAGATTGGTGAGGGGAATGAAGGGATCCTCTTACCAAAAAGGCCCCGGGTGCCAAGCGATATTAGTGACCACAGCACCTTTCCAGAGTGATTATCTAGTACGCTTAACTGTAAATACGTTTCTCCTGAGTTTCGAAAGTCCGATAACTCCTGAATATTATAATTAAATAGATATATTCAAATACTATAACCTAGAAAGAAAGCCACCTTTCTTTAACCCCCCCCCCCTCTTTTATTCGTAGTTAATACTAACCCTTTTCGCTTGGGTCACTAGGTGGCACCGCTCTTGCCTCCACGTGGCGGGGCTGGTAACCTGGGAGAAAAAGACAATCTCCCGGGGCCAAAAAGAGCATATAATGAGTAAATCAAACTCAGACTTATCTGGGCTGCCAGACGCAACCCAAATACCAAAAAAGAAAGACAGTTCCACAGCAGGAACTGCAAATCGCCAAAAAACTGAGCCAAAGACCTATCTATTTCCAACCTATCTGATCATCCACTCAACTGGTGAGAATGCAGTTGTCGAACTTTCTCCATTTAGAGTTCAAAAGGAATTGGAAAGTAGAGCAGGATCTCCGAAATCAGTAAAAAGACTCAGATCAGGAGATATTCTCATTGAGACATCTAATGCCAAACATTCTGAGCGACTTCTGAAAACTAATTTCTTCGCAGGACTCCCAGTAACTGTAACGCCCCACAGATCACTAAACACCTCTAAAGGAGTGATCTCAGACTGGGACTTACTAGATGTATCTGAAGAAGAAATGCTAGAAGAACTGAAAGAACAAGGAGTTATTCATGTCAAGAGAATCTCCACCAGAAAAGATGGCAATCTGATCCCTACTCGCAACCTGATCTTGACCCTTAATACACCGAATCGTCCATCATCCATTAAGGCTGGATATCTGCTATGTAATGTCAGACCCTATGTCCCAAACCCGCTACGGTGTTTCCGATGCCAGCAGCTTGCCAGGGAACCCCTACTTGCGCAAAGTGTGGTTCAATCGAACATGATTGCGAAAACTGTAATGCTCCTCAATCAGTATGTCCAAATTGCAAAAAAGAACATCCCGCTTATGCTAGAATATGTGAGCATTGGAAAAGTGAGAAACTTATTCAGAAATATAAAACTGAGCATAATGTTTCTTACCAAGAAGCAAAAAGAATCATCTCACCACCAACTCATGCAAACAGACCTACGTATGCCCAAGCCACCAGAAAATTCTAATCAACTGGATCGCAAACTGAACTAACAGTACCCCCAAAAGAGTCTTTTTCGAATTACGTACAATCTTTGTACAGTGCAACTCAAACTCAATCAGTCAATACACCAATTACCATACCACAAGAAAACATACACACTCCAGATGAAGGACTTAAAGAAAAACATATCCTAACTTCTAGTCACCAACAACAAATGGACACTAAAGAAAAATCAGCAGATGACCCTGTTCTTCAAATTTTTGTTGAAGAAAACATGGACACCGAAAGGCCTTCCTTCCCAAAAAAAGATAAAAACAAAAGTGAAAAACAGAAAACCTCAGCAACCCGAAAATGCTCAGAAAGTCTAATAAGAGATAAACAATGAACAGAATAATACAGTGGAATTGTCGTGGATTCTGTGCCAATATCGATGACCTATACGATCTTTCCTGTAAATACTCACCAATATGTATCTGCCTGCAAGAAACTTATTTAAAACCCCAAAATACACCAAAACTGTCTCGTTATAACATTATTAGAAAAGACAGAACCAATCAGAATGTCGCACATGGTGGTGTAGCTGTTTTAACAAACCCACATATTGCTACCAAACAGGTCTCACTGAACTCTCCCCTCGAGGCAATAGCAGTCCGTGTAGCTACTGACATCCATATGACAATCTGCTCCTTATACATCCCACCAAGCTATACCTTCCAACAAAATGATCTCAACAATCTTATAGCTCAACTCCCAACACCTTTCCTCATTCTGGGAGACTTAAATGGTCATCACACTCTATGGGGTAACAGCAATATCGACCAAAGAGGAAAACTAATTGAACAGTGTCTAGACAATAACAACCTCCTTCTTCTAAATGACGGTTCACCTACATACGTTCACCTTCCTTCAGGAACAAGCACTGCAATAGACTTGTCTATCTGTTCAGCAACCTTATATCCTATTCTAAAGTGTTCGATAAACAACGATCCGCTACATAGCGATCATTTCCCCATAATAATTGAATTACTTAATAAGCCCCCTCATCATCCTACTAAAATTCCGCATTGGCTTACTGATAAAGCAGATTGGCAGTCCTATAAAAAATTAACCAAGCTTGATCCCGAAATAATCCAAAATTCCACAACTGACGAAGCAGTTGATTATGTCACCAAAACGATATTACATGCAGCAGAACAAACCGTACCGAAATCCTCATCAAAATTACCGATTCATCCAAAAACCTGGTGGAGTAATGAATGCCTTGTGGCTAAAAAAGTGCAAAGCAAAGCTTGGAATTCTTTTCGCCGGAGTCCAACTACAACCAATCTCATTCAATATAAGCGTGCTAGAGCAAGAGCCAGATATGTTAGACGCTGCAATAAAAAGACTGCTTGGATCCGCTTCACTTCGACTATTAATCAAGGAACGCCTACACATAAAATTTGGAAAGCAATCAGAAAAATGAGTGGCAAATATAAAACGATACCCCTACCCATTATGGAATGGAGAGGGCAGAATGTAAATGATCCTGCTGGAATTGCCAATACTAGGTGAAACCTTTGCAAAAACATCAGCAATAGAAAGTTATACACCGACCTTCAGAAGATTAAAAACAAGTTTAGAAAAACAAAAGTTAAACTTCTCTTTAAAAGGAGATGAACAATACAACCTACCTTTTACCATTCACGAATTAAATAGAGCTTTGTCAACATCTAGATGCAGTCCTGTAGGACCAGATAACATTCACTATTCCATGATTCAGAAACTAAGTACCGAATCATTACAGTTACTTCTTCATCTATTCAATAGACTCTTCCTGGAAGATAAATTCCCTAATCAATGGCATCATGCTACGGTCCTTGCCTTCCCTAAACCAGGTAAAGACCCTACAAATCCCACTCATTATAGACCAATCGCCTTGACCAGTTGCATTTGCAAAATTCTCGAAAAAGTGGTGAACCGCCGACTGATCTGGTACCTTGAAAATCTCAATCTGCTGCATTCTGCACAATACGGTGTCCGACAGAACAGATCTACACTAGATATATTAGTCAGACTAGAGAATTCCATTCGGATTGCATTCCTCAGATCGGAACACCATGTGTTAGTCTGCTTTGATATCACTAAAGCCTATGATTCCACATGGAAGTATGGAATACTCCATGAATTACATCTCCATGGACTTCGGGGTCACCTCCCGATTTTCATACAGAATTTCCTATGCAAACGTACATTCCAGGTTCGATTCAAAACCTCACTGTCCCAAGTATTTTCACAAGAAGAAGGAGTTCCTCAAGGCTCTGTACTCAGTGCTTCACTTTTTATAATTGCAATAAACACCATTGCCGGACAAATTCCAAACACTATTGATAAAGCACTGTTTGTAGACGATCTTAGTATTTGGTGTCATGCTAAAAATATGAATACTATTGAGAGACAGTTGCAAGTGGCAATAAATAAGATCTGTTCATGGGCTCAGACTAATGGATTTCAACTTTGTCCGGAAAAAACATTTTGCATCCATTTTTGCCGCCAACGCAAACTCCATCCCAATCCGGAGCTACAACTGAATCGCCAACCAATAACAGTTCATCCCAGCATACGGTTCTTAGGAATCACTTTAGACCATAAACTCACTTTCGTTGAGCATATCAAAAGACTAAGAACATCATGTCAACAAAAACTAAATATCATCCGGGTTCTCTCTGCAACCAATTGGGGAACTGATCGCCTTACTTTATTACGGTTATATAGAGCATTAATAAGATCGAAACTTGACTACGGAGCACCAGTCTATAGTTCAGCAAGACCTAGTGCCCTTCGCTGGCTTGACCCTATCCATCATAGTGGAATACGCGTTGCTTTAGGGGCATATCGCACGTCTCCAACACATAGCTTATATGCTGAAGCACACGAATCCCCTCTCTCAATCAGGCGACAACAACTGATACTACGTTATGCCTATAAAATTAGATCTATGCCAGAACACCCAAATTGGCCCATACTTTTCACATCACAGCACAGTAGGTTATACCAAAACCGTTCTAATGCTAATCGTCCTTTGGGTATGAGAATAAAACACCTCTTAGAAGAACTAAATTTAACCTTAGACAATGTGGCACATAGCCTCCCATCCTCTCTTGCTCCTTGGAATATCATTCCACCCTCATGTGACTTACATCTGCATGAATGGAATAAATCTACTTTGCATAGAGAAAACTTCTTACAACTATACCATGCAGTAGTGGACCAGTTTCCCAGCTTTTCCATAGTACATACTGATGGATCAAAGAATGATGTCCACGTTGGAATCGCCGCAGTTTTTCCAAACATCACATTAACTTATCAGTTATCATGTGATTTCAGTATATTTTCCGCCGAACTAATAGCAATTCAGGTTGCACTGAATCATATTGAGTCCTCCGATATTAACAACAGTATAATTTTCACAGATTCTTTAAGTGCACTTCAAGCACTAAAAAACTCCATGAACATCACCCACCCAGTCGTGAAAAGAATAGTCAGCTCTTTACATAGCTTATCAGAACTTGGAAAAAACATACATTTCTGCTGGGTCCCAGGACATAGGGGAATTCCTGGAAATGAACTAGCGGACAATGCTGCCAAATCAGCTCACCTACCACCCGAGAAAAAGTGGAAAGTGCCTCATCAAGACTATCGACCAATAATCCAGGAAAAATGCACGTGCCAATGGCAGTTATTATGGGAAAATCAACCAAACAATAAACTTTGAAGTATCAAGCCAAACCTTGAGCAGTGGCCTTCCAGCTTCAGTTCAATCCGACATCAAGAGGTAATATTGGCTCGTCTGCGAATAGGTCACACAAATATCACTCATGGTTATCTTTTAAGAGGAGAAATACCCCCTCAGTGTCATTACTGTAATACAATGCTCTCAGTGAAACACATTCTGGTTGAATGCCCAAAATATACAAGAGAACGCCAGATTCTTTTCACTTCAGCCACAACAAAAGATCCTACACATACCTCACTTTTAAATAATGAAACAAATGTCTCAAGCATTTATAACTTTCTCAAGATGATTAAAGTATATCACCTCCTTTAGTTAGTAAAAAAAAAAAAAAAAAAAATTACTTTCTGGTTTCTTTTTTCCATTTTCTGTAATTGAGAAGAAATGGCATGCATAATTATCATATGTATGGCGCACTGTGGTCATAGTTGCCGATGCGCCCAATAAATCCCGAAACAAACAAACAAACAAACTCTTACCAAGAGAGGCTTAAGTTCTGCAAATTGCAGCTGCTGGAGACGAGGCACCTGCGAGGTGATCTGATTGAGGTGTATAAGCCTTGAATGGGTTGAGCACGCTGAATTCTGATGGGATTCTTCCACTTGTTCAGATTATGAACCTAAGGGGGCATAAATTCAAATTGAGGAAAGACAGCTGTAGAATAGATGTGCAGAAATTTAGATTTAGCCAGCAGGTGGTTAATTGGTGGAACAAACTTCCATCTGTCGTTGTGGAAGTTGATAGGTTAAATAAATTTAAGGAGGAACTGGACAAACATTTAGAGGGAATAGTTGTGTGAAAATTTTTTTTTTTTTTTTTTTGGCTGATGCTACATAAGCTCATATGCTTGCTTCCTTGCATCACATGCCACAGTTACTATTACTATATAGTCCCTTCAGCTCATCAGTATAGGGAAATGAAAGGACCTGATCGAGTGGATTTTGAATGGGAATGATTTGCAGCACTAGGAAGATGCGAGACCAGCATCCCAGCAGCCACAGGTATTGTCAGTTGTTTGAGAACTGCCATAGTGAAGGTGTAGCAGGAATGGTCTGAAGGGGGACACACAACCAACCAACTGGGGCTGCCGTAGCCAGGTGGGAAGGAGCAGCAGTGCGTAGCACACGCTTCTTGATTAGACCGGGGTTCGAGCCCGTCACCACCAAATACGGAGGATGCGGAAAGGTCAGGGAATGACCACCGCATATCCCGGAGCAATATGGCCTTAGTTGCTAATGCTCCTAAAAACCAAATAACAACAACCAACCAACCAACCAATGTGCTGGGATGGGGAAGCCACAATTGGCTGACAGAAATGGTGAGCTGTGAATATTTTAACAGTGGGGTTGCAGTTTTGCCAACTTTTTGATGTGAAACATCCTTGGAAATTCCTGCCGAGTAAATCTGATCAGTCAAGGAAGTGATGTCATCTGCAGCACTTCTCATGTTCACACTACTAGTCTGCGCCAAGGACTCACTAGTAGTGTGATTAGAGTGCGCAATGCATTTTTCGTGACCGGTATGATATCTCGAGTCAGCCTGGTCATCATACCCCCCTCCCCTTTATAATGATACCTGGATGTGATAGTTTCTCGAGTTCTAACTTTTTCGAATTTTTGAATAGTATTACGTCACAATCATACTTCCCGAAGTAAGTATGCTTGCAACAATACAAATTATTATTATTTTTTTATTTCTTTTTTTGTCTCCCATTTTCGTAATATTCCATTGTTAGGTGCCCCTTACAGCTGCATATGTCATTTCAACTACAAGATTGGAACGTCAGTCGATGTTGTTTTTAGAGACATTTAGATACATAGCAATCACAAGTATACATCTCATACTTTAGTTATCGTAAATCCATTGTATCTTGTCTTCCAGAAATTATGAATTTGCGAATGTTCAATAAAATATTTACAATACAAACTCTTATTTCGTAATTAAAATACCTAAAAGAAATGCGAAGGATTCATATAAAACCATCTACCATGCGTGCTCGGCACATGCGCCACTTTTTTATTCATCTTTCTTTCTTTTTGTTTTTTTAACAACTAGGAAAATATAACAGATACATTTATTTTTCACGATAAAATTTTTATATTTCGAATAAAAAATAACAAAATATTTCCCATATCACAAATAACAGAAACTATCACAAAACATTCTACAATATAAAAACAGATATTACATAAAAAAACAAACTCTTCTAGAAAAGGTACACAAAAATCACAGATTACATGAAAAAAACTATTATACAAATATTCAAGAAAAATTTATTCTAAAAATTGCCATATACAATTTACTTCTTTATTAATATTTGTTGTCAACCTTCTGCTTTGCTCAATAGTGATGATTACAGAGGAATGATTTGACGTAACGATCTGGATCAAATTGAAGCAATGGTTTTCCATTTAGATTTATGGTTATCATATTCTGCAACGTATTTAATTGTCACAATATTATTCATTATGCTGAAAGCTCACTCAGCTTCAGCACTGATAACCGCAATGATTTCAAAGATATTTCTGGCTTTCTTAATTGAAAAGGGAATTCCACTCGATTTTAAAGATAAATTGTCTTCGACAAACTCTCTAAAATCATTAATTTTTTTTCATATTTTATCAGAAAACTTAAATTTCTTATTTGTTTTTCACTGTCTTACCACAGAGACGAAAGTTCTTTCATAGTTAGAAGAATAAGAAAGTTCTTTCATAGTTGATAGTTAGAATAATTAATTTATCTGCTTTTACTATAATGATGAAAGGTAAGAGAGTTCCTGCAGGATGTCAATCATAAGTGCTAAATTTTTAAGAAATTCCAGATTGAAAAGTTAATTTAATAATCCAAAATATTTAACTTTCTTATTCAAAATGTTTGCACAAAGCGCGATAATTCCTCCAACCCTCAATTGCTGTCCGCAAACTACAAGCTGCCCGAATGCATGACTGATCTTTATAGTTTTTTGGAGATTTTGATATAATGCGTACAGTTTTTTTTAATTATTGCCTGTATGCCATTATATTTTGGAACATTTTCTCCACGGTGAAAGCCTTGATGCAGTTTCCAAAACTGCCAACATTTCATCTTTGGAAAGTTTACTTAATATCTTAGTTGCCTCATCCTCCCAACCTTCAACGTCGCTACTGTCACTAGTTCTTTGAATACTGTGCAAATTGTCGGAATCACACGGATATTCAGCTACCGTGACCATGTAAACATAGACAGGAGAAATTTATTGGAATGCGTGGATCACTCACTTCTCCGAAAAACAGATGACTGTTTGTCGGAGTAAAGGGGAACCACAACACAGGCTGACCAGAGGCTATTATCTGTGTCGGGAATCTTCTTAATCCTCTGACTGGATATGTAAAGCATATTAACTAGCAAACTTCTCGGAATGTGGCTTCATAGGTTTTACGGACACCACTAACGTGGAATGGTAATCCCTTTCACCTTTAATTTGCGCTTTCTAATTGTCTAAAGGCCAGTGGTGAGAACAATACATACAAAGTTGTCTTTCGTAATCTGTTTGTTCTACGGAAACTATTTTAAATCTAATTACCAATGGGATTTCAAAAAAATTCACTATAAAGAAGTTTGTTAAACAGAGGTCCTACTGTAATTAACTCAAAAATGAAGCAATTTTAAAATACATAGCTGGTCGATTGTGCCATTAAAATGCTGGGGATGGGGCCTCACTCACCTCCACAGCAGTTCCGGCTCTGGATATTCAATAATTGAATTCAGGATTTCATTTATAAAATAAACGATCATTTCAACAATGGGCTTGCAATTTTCAAAAAAAAAAAATAATGGGCTCTCACCAGCACATGCGAGCCCACTATAGCTCACCACTGGTTGACGGGCAAGGTGAATGGTGGTTGGCACATGCTGGCCGAGACAACAGATGACTCACAATAACTCAATTAATGGCAAACTGCAATCAGAGCTCACAGAGAAATGTTTCTGAGCATGCCATCCAGAGGGTGTACTTGCAGATAAGCCTATGGAGTAGGTGATCTATTCATGTGCCCATGTTGACCAATCATCATTGACACTTTGCCTGCAGTGGACATGGGAGCACCATTCCTGGAAATTGGATGACCGGTAAAGAGTCACCTGGTCTGATGAATCAAGGTTCCAACTCCATTGTGCTAAAGAATGGATGCATATTCGACAGCAGGCAGGTGAAAAGTTGTCTCACTGGCAAAGTTGACATTTTTATCCTTGGAGCAGTACTTAATATCCCAATGAGAACTAAATGATCTTATTCATGATCTGAACTTATCTAAAAATCATGCTGAACTTTCAGCTTCTTGGCTGAAAGGATGGAACACAAAAGTAATATTTCTGATGGCAAAAATTTGAACACAAAACATTTTTGTCTAGGAAATAAAACTGAAGTATAAAAATTAATTTGCACAATTTAAATAAATGACAGTTCTTTCCAACAGTTCCTGTACACTGTCTTCATATATACTTTTTACAAACAGTGCAAATTTCTGTAACTTGTTTGCCATGCATCGCTTAATTTGGCATTGATGCATTTTCAGAGGTTTGACATGGGTGTTATCATTACTGGTTTGAGCTGCTGATTTCTCTGAATCTATATATTCTTTGCTAAGATCTTAGCTAGATTCTATATAAAATTTCTTCTCTTCATTACTTTCCCTGTCACTTGTGCGGTTATAAAGGAACTGGATGCAAAAAATAATTTTGATATCATATACTTGGATTTCAGGAAAGCTTTTGACACTGTTACGCATGGAAGACTACTGTACAAATTGAAGCAGAATGGTATTAAGGTTAAGTTGCTACAATGGATAAAAGGATGGTTGAGTGGGAGAAGACAGAGGGTGGTAATCAAGGGGTGCTGCTCTTTGTGGACTAATGTTATTAGTTCAGTCCCACAGGGTTCGGTGCTGGGTCCACTGTTGTTTTGTATATTTATCAATGATATTGATGAAGGTATATCAGGCTGTGTCAAAGTTTGCAGATGATAAAGGTTGGCAGGGTTGTTAATGACAATAATGGCAGTGTGCTACTGCAACAGGATCTAGAAAATTTGAGCAAATGGGCTGAGAAGTGGCAACTGAAGTTTAACATTGACAAATGCAAAGTACTGCATATGGGTAGAAGTAACCCCAGAGAAATGTACCAACTCTGTGGTACTACACTTAAGGTGGTAGAAAATGGAAAAAACCTGAGAGTAATTGTGCAGTCAGATATGAAGTTTTCTGAGCAATGCAGACAGGCTGCCAGGTCAGGTCATGGGGTTTTGTCAATGATATACAGGAATTTTGCTAGCAGGAAAAAGGAGGTGATTGTCCCCTCTGTATAAGGCAATGGTCAGGCCACGCCTTGAGTACTGCGTACAGGTCTGGAGGCCTCATTTTAGGAAGGATGTAGATTTGCTTGAGCGTGTATAGGGAAGGGCAACAAGATTGGTGAGGGGAATGAAGGGATCCTCTTACCAAGAGAGAGGCTTAAGTTCTGCAAATTGCTGTGGCTGGAGAATAGGCACCTGTGAGGTGATCTGATTGAGTTGTATAAGGCCTTGAATGGGTTGAGCATGCTGAATTCTGATGGGATTCTTCCATTTGTTCAGATTATGAACCTAAAGGGGCATAAATTCAAATTAAGAAAAGACAGATATATATAGATGTGCGGAAATTTGCCTTTAGCCAGCGGGTAGTTAATTGCTGGAACAAACTTCCATCTGTCGTTGTGGAAGTTGATAGGTTAAAGAAATTTAAGGAGGAACTGGAGAAACATTTAGAGGGAATTGTTTTGTAAATTTTTTTTTTTGGCTGATGCTCATACACTTGCTTTCTTGCATCACATGCCACTACTACTAACTCTTTATAACCGGTGCCTCCATAGCCAGGTGGGAAGGAGCAGCAGTGCGTAGCACATGCTTCTTGATTAGACCGGGGTTTCAGCCCGTCACCATCAAATACGGAGGATGCGGAAAGGTCAGGGAATGACCGCCGCATATTCCTGGAGCAATATGGCCTTAGTTGCTAATGCTCCTAAAAACCAAATAACAAACTAACTCTTTATAAATAATCCAAGCGTTGATCACTGCACATTCTAATATAATATAAAAAAAGATGTGAACCAGCCATTTACACAAACCTGCTTTTGTTGAATATTTTTTAGTCATTTGATCTAAAACATCAACTCCATACTTCATTTCTTTTTTTCTTTTTTTTTTTGTTTGGCTGATGTTGTATAAGCTTGCTTTCTTGCATTATATGCCTCAACTAATGCTAATGAAGTGTACTCAAAATTGATATTTTTTTATTTGCTTTTTCCTGATAATTTGTCAAATTTTAATCATATAATTGCAGTTTGACAAATTATCAGGAAACTGAATTTGAAGAATTATCAGAAAACAGAATTGGAATTTGATCAACCAATTCAGGAAACTGAAGTAGAATATAATTATACATTAAGGTATATAAGTCCTTGAATGGTTTGAGCAAGTTCAGTACTGATTGAATTCTTCCTCTTGCTCAGATTCCACACGTGAGGGGGTCATAAATTCAAATTGAAGAATGACAGTTGTAGAATAGAGTGAAGAAATTTGCCTTTAGCCAGTGGGTGGTTGATTGCTGGAACAAACATACATCTGTCATGGAAGTTGACAGCTTAAATAAATTCAAGGCATTTGGAATGAATGGATGGGTGAAATAGGAAGGTGTTTTTTTTTTTTTTTTGGGCTGATGCTATATAAGTATGCTTTCTTGCATCATATGCCTCCTCTAATGCTAATAAGATTCAACATACATTCTTCAAGGAAGGAGCATCTAGGAAATGATAAACTGCTTTAGCTTCAGAAATATGGTGCAAATTTATTTCAAATTGTGAAGCTTGCTATACATCTGGAACAAACATTACAACAGATGAGCAGCTATTTCCGACTAAAGCTAAATGCCGATTCACCCAGTACATGGCCAAAAAACCAGACAAATTTAGTATAAAGTTTTGATTGGCAGCTGACGCAACTTCAAAATATCTACTGAATGGTTTTCCTTATTTGGGGAAAGATGATATGCATCCAGCTAGTCAACCACTTCCTGAATATATCGTCCTAATGGAATCATTTTTGAACTGAGGTAGAAATGCAACCACCTCTATCAGAACTCAAAACTGATTCTGATTCAAAACTCAAAGCTAATTCAAAACTGATTCTCTATCAGTTTTGAATTAGCAAAGAAATTATTCCTAAAAATACTACTATAGTGGGAACTGTGAATTGTTCTTGTAAAAAGTTTAAACATCCATAAAAAAAAAAGAAGGTAGATCACCTTGCAGGTGCCTAGCCTCCAGACGCTGCAATTTGCAAAACTTAAGTCTATTTTGGTAACAGCAACTTTTTGTTCCACTCACTAATCTCGTTGTCCTTCTCTTTGCTCATTCTAATAGCTAAACATCTTTCCTAAAAGAAGGGCTCCAGATCTGTAAGCAGTACTCAAGGTGTGGCCTGACCATTGTCTTGTACAAGGGAATAATCACCTCCTTATCCTTGCTAGAAAAATTCCTGTATATAATTTGCAAGATACCATGAGTTACTCTTGCAGCCTGTCTGCACTGCCAGAAAACTTCATATCTGACTGAACAATTACCCCCAGGTCTTTTTCATTCTCCACTACCCTGAGTGTAGTACTGCATAATTGGCAGTGGCGGATTTCTGCACAGGCACACGAGGCGCGCGCGCCTGGGGCCTTTTAAATTGAGGGACCTCAAATCTCAGGTCTCAAAAAAAAATAAAATTGTTTCATTTTAAATTTTTACACTCATCTTTATTACCGTTACTGAATAAAACTATAATTTAATATGAGAAGTTACTAAACTGTTATGCGAATATCCCCACATATTATATGAAATATCTATGTGAACTAAGTGAATCTGAAGTAGAATAGATATTATCATTAATGCTAGATTTTATGTATTAATTTTATGTATTAATGTTAGATTTGGGAGGGATGGTAGTTGTGTCATTTTTTCATTTAAACAATAGTTAAAATATGTATGAAAGAATTGCGCAACCAAAATGATTAAAACCGCAACACCAAATCTAGAGCACGTGCTATAGTAAAAACGTGCGTGTAGAATGCACACTGTAGTGGTACCGAAAATATTTAGAGGGGGGGGGCCTCAAAACTGAATTGCACCTGGGGCCTCTCAAGTGCTAAATCCGCCACTGATAATTGGTATTTTACTCTGGGGTTATTGCTGTCCATGTGCAGTACTTTGCATTTGTCAAAGTTAAACTTCAGTTGCCATCTCCCAGCCCATCTGCTCAACTTTTCTAGATCCTGTTGCAGTACGTACCATCTTTACGGTCATTAACAACCCTACCAACCTTCATATCATCTGCAAACTTGGACATTAAGCCTTCATCATAACTTGGACATTAAGCCTATTATACCTTCATCAGTATCATTTATAAATACAGAAAACAACAATGGGCTCATCACAGACCCCTAGGGAACTCCACTAATAACATTAGTCCATGAAAAGCAGTGTCCATTGGTTGCTACTCTCTGCCCTCCCATGCAACCATCCTTTTATCCATTATATCAACTTGCCCTTAATGCAATACTGCTCCAACTTATACAATAGTCTTCCATGTGCATCAGTATCAAAAGCTTTCCTAAAATCCAAGTACAGGTGACCTTAAAGCTGATAATTCGTTCCAGAAAACCAGAGCGCTAAGCGAGCGCCGCATTCCCATAAGGTAACATATGTATTTGTGAGTAGTGGTCGGTGCCATAGGATATTTCCTAATCAATAATAAACGGTAGTGAAAAGATGTACAAATATCGGTCAAAATATTTAATATTCAAATATTTGTACATATAAAATATTCTGCATTACATACGTATATAATTATGTGGTAACTACTTACGTATCAAAAGTAAACTTAAAATTCCAATTAAAATAATGAATTTAATTGATTTTAATTGATTTAATTTAATTGATGAATTTAATCATGAAAAATGTGTGGATTTTGGGTTGAACGTTGGCCCTCTTCCAAATAAAATAAAAGGGTATTAATTTTAAATCCCCTGCAGCGTTACCACCCAACAATAAAGTCACCCAATCCTTTGCCGCTTTGAAACCTGGCATGTTTTTTTGCTTCTTTCAATATGAAACTTCTTTTAGGCATTCGTTTCCACAAAAGTCCTGCTTCATCTATGTTAAAAACTTGTTGAGAAGTATAACACATAATACCTGTCTTCAATAATTTTAACAAGTTCTTTTTTGAAAGGTTTGGCTCCTTGATCTGCACTTAGGCTTCTCCCTGGATTTTAAATCTATTCAACTAGCCCTTACTAGTTTTAAATGGTTCCACTTTTTTTTCTTTTTTTTTTTTTTTTTTTTTAAGGCGAGTTTTCTTCAGATCATCATATTGGCTAATCTCTTTCTCTCTCTCTCTCTTTTTTTTTTTTTTTTAATATTTAACTTAACTGTATTCTGGATTGGAATATTATCTTCTTTAAAGTTAGTCTTTCCATTTCAATCCTAATAGCCGGCCTAGTCCTAGTTGCTTGCAGCGGAACAGCTATTTTTTCCACTGCTAAAATTAATTCTTTATTTTTTTATAATTGTTAAAGTTGCTGTCCTAAATTATGGCACACATCCGCTTGTCGTTGACCGGAATCGATTCGCTTCAAAACGTCTAATTTAATTTTCAAATTCAGTCTTTTTCTTACATTTATAGTTTTCGTACTGCGCCCAGACGTTGCTTTTTCATTCCTATCGGTCATTTATTAGCTCTTCGAAAATGTAACTGCGTTGGTTGCATTAATTATGATACAATGTTCAAGTGTACTGAGTGATGACTAGACTTCGGATAAATGCATATAACGCAAATATTACAAGCAATATACTTGATCATTTTTTTAAACTTTTGACATCTCGGAACTATGTAACAAGTCACTGTACTGCAATTAAATTAGCGTGTGAGAAAATTTCACCGAGCGTGGGAAAATTTCACAAATCAGCGTGGGAAACGTTTTAACGCTGTTTTGCTATTTATTTTCAAGCTATCGACTCCATCAAATGAAACGATTTTGTTAAATATGCCAAGAATGCAATCTGTAAAAGAGCGCTATAGTGATCTGTGACAGCGTTATAGTCAGATACGGATTATAATATAAGAACAGCGTTATGGCGAATCAGCGTAAAGCGAACCGCGTTATAACTGGGGCCTGCTGTATGTGATATCAAAATAATTTTTTGCATCCATTTCCTTTGTGACCACATCATAATATCCAGACAAATTGGTCAGACAAGACTCTCCCTTAACAAACCCGTGCTGTGTCTGAACTATAACTGCACTCTTGTGTAGATGATCCTGCTGTGCTCCTTTAACCAGTGACTCCATTATTTTCCCCGGAACAGATGTTAAACTAACAGGTCTATAATTACTGATGTCACCTTTCGATTCCCCTTTGTGAATTGGGGATACATTGCACATCTCCAGTCCATGGGGACCTCCCTTGAGCCAAGGATGCCCTCATAATCATAGCTAAGGGTCTGCTTACTTCCATTGCTGCCTCCTTTAATATAACTTGAAAAATTCCATCCACTCCAGGTGCCTTCCTTATTTTTAACTTCAGCGATTTCTCCACCACTTTACCTCAATAATTACAAAATTATTACAATTAACTTCCTGAGAGTTTGATAAGCTTCTGACCTCCACTTCCCAACAGTATTCCTCACGTGTGAATGTAGATGCAAAATACCCATTCAGTTTGTCAGCTACCTGAGCAGAATCATCAACAATCGAACGATCGATATCAAGTGGACCAATCTGATTCATCCGTTTCCTTCTAGAGTTTACATAAGTAAAGAAGTCTTTCCTGTTTTTCTTTGCATTCTTTGCCAAATATTTCTCATAATCTGCGTTTGCCTGCCTAACCTCCTTTTTCACTTGATTACGGACTATCTTTTATCTACCATAGGCATCTCTGTCTCCTGATAATTTATATGCATCCCATGCATTTTTCTTCTCTGCTACAATTCTTATTAGTTCATCTGATGTCTATTTAGGTCTAAACCTTAAACAATATTTTTTAGTTGAAACAAAAAGCCTAGTAACTTTCATGATTACTTCCTTGAATGTTTCACCCCATAGAATTTGCTGTTGGTAACATCATCAGTTAATCCCTCTGTATAGAATTTAAAAACTGTCTGAGACCACAGTAATAACCTTTACGAAAGCAAAACCCTTCCCTTTATCTCTCATGGTAGTTACATCTTTGAGTAAATCCCACACGAGTACACTGATCACTGCCATCTAGTAGTTCCTTTATCTGCAGATTCTTAATGCATGAAGAAGCACTGCTGGTAATCTGATCAAGAGTATTACTCCATCTGGTTGCCTTTCGAACATGCTGCTGTAGAAAACAATCATCCGGTCAATCCACAAAACTCTTGCTAGTGTGTGTGAGTGAGCAACTCACAAGTTCCAGTTTATATCTGGGAAGGTAAAATCTCCCACTATAAGACAATCTAATTTACTGGCCCACTCTATTTCTCTGTACAGTTGTTCATTGTAATCATCAGAGTCATTAGGCCTATAACACACTTCTACTTTTACTTTTTCCTTTCCAGTGTGCTTATATCACACAAAACTGATTCAGCACTGCACTGTCCACCTATGTCAACTGAATGCACTTCTTTAGATTTTGTGTTTCTTAACTAAAACCTTTCTATCCTGTCCATCATTTCTGTACACATTGTACTCCCCAAATTCCAAATCTGCATTCTTTATCTCTGCGTGACACCACGTCTCAGATATCCCAACAATATCTGCCTTTGATGTCTTCACGAGCACCTCAAATTCATCAAAATTTATTTACTATACTCCTAACATTGGTGTGCCGACCGGGCTAGCCGAGTGGGTAAAGTACCTGCCCGGCAACCTAAAGGTCGCGGGTTCGATTCCCGCCTCGGGCTTGGATCAAAGTACTGCAAAAAACCTTGGAAGGTGCAATATGGCCACAGAAGCCGATGCGCCAACAACTACCAAATCAAAAATCAAAATCAATCCTAACATTGGTGTACATTCAAGTATATATGCACCTATTCTTACTCTTAGTTACCCTAACACAACACATGTATTTACTTGTTCCATGATGCTCCCAACATTCCTTGAAATTCCCAGTACCTTGCTTTTCAGGCTGTTGCTGCTCATTCCAATAGGAGCAGTGCAAGAATCACTTTCACTTCTGACAGCAGCTACTGTTAATCTATTAGTTCGTGAATCCCTCACCCAAGCAAGCAGTTTTCCGACCCACCTAACACTGCCTCGATAGCATCAGCAAATATTCTTGCACCATTTCTATTTAAGTGTATCCCATCTGTGTAGAAACAATTTCTCCTGTTAACAAGGACAGACCACACTGAGAAAAATTCTACCCCACAAGCCTTGCACAATCTCTTAAGGGCCAAATTGATTGTCAAGGCTCTTGTCATATACTCCCTTCTGTTGCATCTGGGCAGAATTGCAGACACTTTCAATTTTAATCCTAACTAGGAATTTTAATCCTAAAATTAAATAGTGGTAATTTAAATTTTTCAATAAAATTTTTGAATGCATTAAATATATCAAGACCTCTAGTTCTTTCTTTTAATGAAACCATACCCAGCAGTTCTTGTCTAGTGGTAGAATCATCGAAAAACATACGAATAAAAATGAGCAATCGAGCTGTATCACCGACATCTGTAGATGTCGGTGATACAGCGACATCTGTTGATTCATCCAGTTGTAAAGAAAAGGACACGCCACTAGCAATATGAGCACGCACTTGTTCCCTCAAATTTTTACTCATTTTTTCAACATTGACCTGTATTTGTTAAGTAAGTCTGCAGATCTCCTACTGTTAATGTCACTAGTGCTCAACAAAATCACCCTTTGTGCCCTTAAATGATGATATCTGCTTTACAGCATCATCAACTTTTGCCCCTGGCAGACATACCCTGGTCCTGTTCCACCTATCCTTTTTGCACAGTATATTTCGGGTCTCCTTGGCAGTAGAGTCACCAACAATAACTAGCTCCTGTGGGACCAGCACATTCTGCCGCGAAAGTTGCCATTGTATTGCCTGATGCACAAGAGTGAGCTCTGGCATTGATTTGGGCAGCTGAGAGTTTGGTGGGCATCCCCATTTTAATTTCTTCCAGGGCAACTACTACTCTTCAAACTCTCATAGATGCCCATCAGAAAGCTGAGTTGGCACCTAATTTCTTGGCTATACTTGACTACACAATACTATACTAAGCAAATGCAGTGATAAGTATTCTGCAATTTGTCATTTCTGTAATTTGTCTGTAATTTCTGTAGTTCAGTATTCTGCAATTTGTCATTGACAAATGAATTTGGCAATTCATTTGTCACTTTCTTCTTCTTTATGTTTACCTTAACTCTTCTATCCAGACTCATTTTCAGATAGCTTTTCTAATTCCTCTAAACATTTTAATTTTTGAATTTGCTCTTGGGTAAGACCACAATGTCACCAGTAGTAATCCAATCAAACTAGTACTGCAAAAATAGTTGAAATACATTTCCACATTTAAAGTTTCACCCAGACTAAATTAAAATGGCACAATGGCACAAAAATATATAGTAATGACTCCCACACACACGCAGACCTGAATTGGCATGCATAGACATGCAGCCATACCCACCACCATATGGTTTGTGCAAGTTACTTGCAAAAACCATAAGATGATTCGAATCACAAATGTTTGTCACAAGGTAAATAAATGCAAAAACTTAATTAACTGTATAAAAATTAGCTAATTTTATCAAAATTTTATGAACAGTCAAATTGACTGCTTTGGCAGTTTTAGGTGTAGAACTAAAATTTCAAAGAAAAATTTTTCTGCAAAATTTTTTTTCAATTGTGCATGCTGTAAGTTAATGGAAAGTTAGGAAATGCCATGGACTCACACTTCTGTAGTTAAAAGAGCTGCAAGACTGCAACAGTTTAAGGTAGGCAGATATGTCAAATTGACTTTTGTGGCAGTTCTAGTTTTAAGATATTCATTTCACGTTTTCATCATGTCTAGCTTCATTAGTTTCTCCTCTTTGTTCCTCCACATGCTTGAAACATCCCAAGGCTTAATATTAGTAGTAGCAAACAATGCAAGAAAGTAAGCTTATACAGCATCAGCCAAAAAAAAAAAAAAAAAAATTTACTTTTCACCTATCCATTCCTTCCAATATTTTGTCTAATCCACCCTGAATTTATTTAAACTATCCATTTCCACAACAATGGATGGAAGCTTATTCGAGCAATCAACTGGCTGAAGGCAAACTTTGTCCCCTTGTGCAAGTTGAGCAAGAGGAAGAATCCCATCAGCATTGAGTTTGCTCAAGCTATTCGAAGCATTAAACACCTCAATCAGATCACCTTGCAGGTGCCGTCTCTAGATGCTACAATTTGTAGAACTGAAACCTTTCTTGGTTAAGAGCACCCCTTTGTTCCTCTTATCAATCTCGTTTCCCTTCTCTATACTCATTCTAGCAGCCCTACATCCTTCCCAAAATGAGGCATCCAGACCCGTATGCACTACCTTATACAATGGGATAATCACCTCCGTATCCCTGCTAGCAAAATTCCTGTGTCATTGACAAAACCCCACAAGCTGTCCTGGCAGCCTGTCTGCACTGCTCAGAGAACTTCATATTTGATTGCACAATTAACCCCAGGTCTTTTTTATTTTCCACCACCCTAAGTGTAGTAGCACACAGTGGTATGTTACTCTGGGGTTAATGCTACTCACATGTAGTACTTTGCATATGTTAATTTGCGCCTCCGTAGCCAGGTGGGAAGGAGCAACAGTGCGTAGCACACGCTTCTTGATTAGACTGGGGTTCGAGCCCGTCACCACCAAATATGGAGGATGCGGAAAGGTCAGGGAATGACCACCGCATATACCGGAGCAGTATGGCCTTAGTTGCTAATGCTCCTAAAAAACCAAACAACAACAATAGCATATGTTAATGTTAAACTTACTTCAGTTTCCATTCTCAGCCCAGCTGCCTAATTTTTCTAAATCTTGTTACCACAGCATACCTTTATTACTGTCATTAACTAGCCTGCCATCCTTTGTATCATTTGAAAACTTAGATATTAAGCCTGCTCTACCTTCATTAATATCATTAATAAATAAAGAAAAACAATGGCTCCAGTACCAAACCCTGTGGAGCTCCACTGATAACATTACTCCATGAATATCATTGTCCATTGATAACCACTCTATCTTCTCCCATTCAACCATCCCTTTATCCTTTATCCAAATATATATTTGTAACTTGCCCTTAATGCCACATTGCTCCAATTTGTACAACAGTCTCTGGATCGGCATTAGTGTTTGTGGCACCTGAGGCAAAACTTTCAAACGTTGCCTAATTTATATCATATCTTGACATGCATATATATATATATACAAAGAGCTCACATCTGGTGAGTATGGGCTTGGCACGCTCAGGGTCCTGAGCTGGATATCATCATTCTTCTCTTTCTTGGTGATTCCCTTCTACTTCTCTCTCTTGTGGTCATTCAAAAAAAATTTTAATTTTTTTGGCTGGTGCAGCATAAGCCTCAGGCTTCCTTGCGCCATATTGCTAATAATAATAATAATATGCAGCAACGCATCTAGCATATCGGTATTGTGGGGTTAACCTGTATAAAATTACTATAACTTAAAAAAGCTCTCACAAATTTATCCGCACCCCCCCCCAGAAAAGCATCTGGGGGGGTGCGGATAAATTTGTGTAAAAATTATAAATTTTATAATTTTTACTCTATCCACAGAGCTGAAACTTGCTATAGCTGGAGCGAGAACTGTTTTGTATGATTTTCCCCCTTCAAATTTCAGAAATCTCTATTATCACTCAAACATGTGTAAAATTCATCTGTTGATGAAAACATGTGTAAAATTCATCTGTTGTCTCTACCGTTCTCCCAACTCCACTAATCACTTGGAGCTCTTTGACTTCCTCTCTTTGCAACTTGACTTTCTCCAGTCCAACTTTCCTAACAGTGAGGTAATTTTCCTCGGTGATTTTAACGTTCACAACTCCAGCTGGCTTCCGTTTTCTAGTCACACCGACCCAGCAGGTCGAGATGCTGAGGCTTTTGCAATTACTAATGACCTAGCACAGATTGTTCATTTACCTACAAGAATACCGGACAATCCTAATCATACAGCCAATACGCTTGATCTTTTTCTCACAAACAACCCTTCTAAGTACAAGGTTGAAGTGAGAGGTCCTTTAGGCACTTCAGATCACAACTTGGTGATTGTCTCTTCTCCAATGGAACCTTTATCTCATGGCTATTCCCAACCTCGTATTGTTTGGCATTACAAGAATGCAAAATGGGATGACCTGCGAGACTTCTTTTCTTCTTTTCCTTGGTCTGATTACTGTTTCAAAACTTCTGATGTCAACGTTTGCTCAGATCGTGTCAGTGAAATTATTCTTGCAGGAATGGAATCCTTTATCCCACACTCCACTTTAAAATCTCGTCCTTTATCTAAACCTTGGTTTTCCAATAAATGTGCTAAGGCTGTCCAACAGAAGAACGTTGCATATCGTAATTGGCTTGTTTCTAATTCTTCAGTTTCATTTTCTGCCTACACCAAAGCTCGCAACAATTGTAAAGCAGTTATTAATCAGTCCAAACTAGAGTTTGAACAGGCTAAGAGTAGAAAACTTGCTTCTTGCCCTAATGGTAGCCGAGCATTCTGGTCTCTTGCCAAAGCTATTGGCCGCAACATTTGCCCATCTCTGCTCCCACCTCTGTCCAAACCAGATGGTTCTGTTGTCACTTCAGCCAAGGATAAAGCTGACCTGCTAGCATCCCATTTTTCTTTGAGCTCGTGTATTAATGATCTTGGTAAGACACCTCCCACCATTCCTAACACGCTCCATTCAATGCCTCCTGTGGTCTTCCGTCAAAAGGATATCAGAAGGATTTTGATGAATCTTGATGCTAAGAAAGCTCCAGGTCCTGATGGTATTTCTCCACTTGTTCTCAAAACCTGTGCTCCTGAACTTACTCCTATTCTTTGCCGCCTTTTTTCACTTTCTTATTCCAAAGGTGTTTTTCCTTCTGCTTGGAAATTTGCTCATATCCAGCCAGTTCCTAAAAAGGGTGACAAATCCCTCCCATCCAATTATCGTCCCATTGCAATTACTTCTACTCTTTCTAAAGTAATGGAGAAATCAATTAACCGCCAACTCTTAAACTACCTAGAAACCTTCCGTCTGATCAACGATCGCCAGTATGGATTCCGTCAGTGTCGATCCACTGGTGATATTCTGGCTTATGTTACCCATTTATGGACTAATTCAATGGAAAGGTTCGGTGAAACACAAGTAATTGCTCTTGACATCTCAAAGGCTTTTAATCGTGTTTGGCATAAAGGTCTTCTAAACAAGCTTCCATCTTATGGTTTGCCAACTGTTTTTAGTAATTGGTTATCCAGTTTTCTCTCTGATCGCTCACTGAGGGTGATGGTAGATGGCTCTCTGTCTTCTAACTTCTCCACTAATGCCGGTGTCCCCCAAGGTTCAGTTCTTTCCCCCACTCTTTTCCTCTTGTATATCAATGACCTTCTTCCATTGACTGGAAATCCTATCCATAGTTTTGCCGATGATAGCACATTGCATTCAACTTTCCATTTTGAGAAACCTTGTCCAGCTCAATCAGCTTCAAGTTCTCGAAAATCTGCTGCCAATTCCTTAAATGCCGATCTTCAGGTAATTCTCCAGTGGGGCAAAGACAACTTAGTTGATTTCCACCCTTCTAAAACTCAATCTTGTCTTATATCTCGCAAAAAGGATTCTTCTGCTCCTATGCTTATCTTTAGTGACACTCCGATTTCTAGGCAAAATGATATATCTCTTTTGGGGATTACCCTGACTTCTAATCTCTCTTTGCACAAGCACATTACAAATATTGCTTCCTCTGCATCTAAAAAACTTGGTTTTCTCTTTCGCTCTCGGCGTTACTTTTCTCCCAAACAGCTGCTCACTCTGTATAAATCGCAAATCCGCCCTGCCATGGAATATTGTTCCCACATCTGGGGTGGTGCCCCCAAAACCTCTCTCAGGCTTCTTGATTCCATTCAGAAGAGGGCAGTTAGGTTAATTAATGATTCATCTCTAACAGAGTCTCTCCACTCGCTTTCTCATAGACGCACTGTTTCTGCTGCATGCCTCTTCTACAGATACTTCCATGGGCACTGTTCTTCTGAATTGGCTTCTATAATTCCCGCTCTCTCTTTCAAAACAGTCCGAACACGTGCCGCCACCAGCCAACATCCATTTACTGTCCAACTTCAAACCCACAGAACCAACTTTTCATCTTCCTCATTTATTCATTCAACTGCCGTTTTCTGGAACAACCTTCCTTCATACGTATTTCCTGAAAATTACAATCTACAGAAGTTCAAGTCCAATATCAACAAATATCTTCTTTCGTCTTCTCAGCCTCCAACCCAAGCACGGTACTAAGTACTATAGGTTATAATACCTCTCGTGTTTGGGGTTCTCATAAAAAAAACAACAAAAATGTACAATCAAGTGTACATTTTGTTTTAACCCTTTTTCAGTTATTTTTGCTTCCCCCGCCTGAACTAGCCTAGTGCTCGTGAAACGTAATACTCCATTGGGTTGTTTTTCCAGCACATGTGCTCTTCCTCTATTTACAAAAGGGAGTTATGTTTATGATGGGCTGTGATCGCTTCGGCATTGCATTTCAGTTCTTTGTAAAGCTTTATTGAGAAGGCAAAAAAAAAAAAAAAAAAAATGCACACAACTGCTTTTTGGCATAAAAAACAATAATGAAAGAATATTGCAATAATTGTTTTTGAAAAAGGAAAAAGACCGTACTTTCTTTCTACAATGTGTATTACATCTACTAACACAAAATCAAGGAAATTCATCTGTTGAAAGCCACACTGGAAATGGGGGGGGGGGGGTAAAACTGATAACACTAGAATGTGCATTTGATAAAAAAAAAAAAAAAGAAAAGAAAAAAAAAAAAGTGTGCTTTATTGTAATTGTTTTTAGGGAACAATATCAGTATTGCATGTTTTCTGGATGTATATTTGGTCTTCTAACGAAACTTCAAGAAAATATTTCTATTGATAGCTGCGTTATAAACTTCGAAAACTGGTGTGCCAAAGAAGGAAAAAAATCATCCACCATGAATAATGGATTATTTTTTGAAATGTGTATTGTTACAAAAATTGCAATATTTTGTAACAATACAAAGAATTCTACGACTAGCAGATTTAACAGATCACAAAATATTATTATTTGCATGTTATATAAATATGTTACATGTACAGAGTGGGCGTAATACTCCATTGGGTTGGGCGGGAAGTCACTCCCTATATTGGTGAACGATACTTAGAAATGTTGCAAAATTTTGTGTGGCCTACAATTTCTGCGTGAGGAAATGCTCAAGACTTGATGTTTATGCAAGACGGTGCTCTCCGTATTTTGCCTCGACTGTTAGGGAGTGGCTCAATGAGCATTTTCCAGGATGCTAGATAGGCTGTCGGGGACCCACAGAATGGCCTGCACGAAGTCCAGACCTAATCTCATGTGATTATTTTTTTGGGGATGGGCCAAGGAAGAAGTGTAAAAGAGTAAACCTAAGAATATTGATGAACTTGAAAACAAGATCCGTCAGGTCATCTCCGGTGTTCTTGTCCAATTCTTAAGGAAGGCCGCAAAAAATGTACCTGCCCATTTAAAAAAAATGGGTGGAAAATGCTGTGGTTTCCATTGAGTTCTAACTTTCAGGGAACTAATGGCAAACAATAAGCTACAAATCGGAAAAAAATGTGCAGTGCCATTTTGTATATTTTAGGAAATATAACATTTTTAAAATAGGGAGTGACTTCCCACCCACCCTGTATATAAATATGTTACAAAATATTTAAACATTTCCTTTCTGTGCATTTGATATTATCACAAAGGGAGAAATTCTTTTTTAGCACACAAGCTGAAAAAATATGTCATCCAGTGTCTTATGCTGTTCGAAATCTGCATTTCCTGTTCTGTGCCACAATAAAAAGATAATCTCTATTGAAAAATAGATTTACTCCCTATCTCTTCTTTTGTTTTACTGTGGGAAGGTTATTTCAATCAAGCCCATAACTGTTAAATGCAGTGCTGTTTCTTGTATTCTCTCTCTATCTTGTGAATCCTTATGACAGTGTGGTCATCCCAAGAGTATAAACAGGAAACTTTGTTTGTTTGAATGCTGTCCAGATGGCATCTTCCAGCAATTATCAACTCTTATTGTCTTCTAAGTTGGATTGTGTTAGATGATCTACTGAACACAATCTAACTTAGAAGTTAGATTGTGGAAAAATAATTTTTCCAAATTGGAAGGTGCTTACATCAATTAGGAGCAAAAACCATTTCCATACCCACACCATAACAAATTACTTCAGCTACAATAAAGGACTACTACTGATTGATTTTACCGCAAGGAACTTTCCACAACAAGACATCTGTGCAAGGCGAAAACATCTAGTTTGTCGAAAGTAACTGTAGTCATTTGCATTCAAGGATAAGCTATATAATGATGTTTGAAATTTATAATGCAGCTCACTTGCCAATATTTCCAGAGGGATTATTGACAAGTACATGTTAGAAGCAGAAAATATTCTCCACTATGCACACAATAATGAAATATTTTATAACAAATCAGTTTATAACGCAGCTATCAATAGAAATATTTTCTGAAAATTTCATTAGAAGATAAAATATATCCAGAAAACATGCCGTTTACTAATATTGTTCCCTAAAACAATTACAATAAAGCTATATTGTAATTGTTAAATTGTTAAAAGTTATAAAATGTGCATTGTAGTGTTATCAGTTTTACACCAGTTTTTTCTGTTTCGAGTGTGGCTTCCAACAGATGAATTTCCTTGATTTTGTGTTAGTAAATGCAGAACACATTAAGAAAGGAAGTACGATCTTTTTGCTTTTCAAAAACAATTTGTTGCAATTCTTTCAGTTATGTGGTTATGTTACTTATGCTAAGAAACAGTTGCGTACAATTTTTAATTTTTTTAAATTTTTTCTCCCTGTATCACCTTGGTGACAGTGAGTGATGGCACCTTCTACATCACTCACTGCTCCATGTAAGTTAATTTGCCGTAGCCAGTGGTGGTATGCACACACGGGAAATTTAAATGGATGCAGTGATGCATTCTATAATCAAGATCAACACCTTGTTTTTCTCAGGAATAATTAGCAAAATGTATACTTGATCATGCATTTTTGTTATTTTTGCATTAATTAAGTTTTTTTATGAAATTTAAAGTTGGAAAATCAAAGAAGACACTTCTATTTATGTATATCGAGAGTTTCAGTTTTGTAGATAGAGTAGAAATTATAGAAATAATTAGTTAATTTCAGGGTAGCAATTTTCAAAAAAGGCTTAAAAAAAGAGTCCTGAAACGACAGGACTAGACCAGGGTTTAAAAGAAAGCACTTGACAGAATAATTTATTAATAATTCCTAAATTTAGAGGTATTTTCAAAATTTTGAGTTGTAAAATGGGTAGAGAGAAAGTAGAAATTTGATATTGAATATTAAATATAAAACATTTGATTAACGGTGTAGTGCCTGTGGCAAGTGGCTCACTTGGCGCTGCAGTGGGCCTGAGTTTATGTGCAACAGTATCAAAATCTTTCCTGAATTCCAAGTATATGATATCAAAATTATTTTTTGCATCTATTGTGTCACTACGTCGTAGTATCCAGTCAAATTAATCAGACAAAATCTCTCCTTAACGAACCCACACCATGACTGAAGTACAACTGCACTCCTGTCTTGCTGGTCCTGTATCACATCTTTAACCCCTGACTATTATTTTCCCCGAACATATTGGCTTTTGTACCACTTCTAATTTTCTTTTTTCTAATTTTTTTTTGCCTGGCTTGTATTACTTTTCCTATTACTTTCCTTTATAGCCTTTCTTCACAGTTTAATTATATTTCCAGGTATTTTAAACTTCTTATTTGTTCAATCATTTCTTCCTTAATCCCATTTTACATCTGATAAATAAGGTAGTTTGCAACTGTCATACATTTGTGTTTGGTAATAATATCTTAAAAGTATAAGTTTGTTCAGTAAATTATATGTAAATTATCTTGTGATTCAGGTAATAATATTACATCATCTGCTTAGCATATTAATTTAATATTCTGACTTTCACCCTGTTATTATGTAGGTGGTTTTTTCCATTTCTTTCATTAACCTGTGAAACAGTTGGATATAATAAATCCTCTTATGTCTTGTTTCATTTTGAATATTCTGTAATTATTTACCTTTAACAGTACAGCAGGGTCTCAAAGTATATGCAAACTATGAATATCACCTTGATCATATGCCACTGACTCTCACCCCTCCCTAATTCATATTGATGTTTGTGATTCATAGTTAAAGCTTGTCTGTTTTTATAATGGTAGATGGTGATGCATGAGAGGGAAAGGGAAGGAATAGAAAGGAGGTTGATGTCAATAGATCAGAGTCAGCTTTTCTTTAGACAAGAATGTTATACTCTAACTAGGTGATAATTTATGGCTTAATAAGGACATAATGTGTCTTTAGCCTATACATGGCTTCCCGTAATGGCACACCCTTAATGAGGAAGGACTTATCCTAATTGTACCTTAAGATTTATGTACGCTCAATTTACACAAAGTTGATAGGAATTCACTTAATTTTACCATAATACAGCAGTTTTCTCTGCATTGCAATCTCAACTTAAATGAATTCTCATTTACAAACAGGAGAGGGGCTACGAGGAGCCTGACCCTTACATACTAATAATAATAAATACACTACCATGTATTTATTATTTTCATATATTTTTTGTACTAATTGAATAATTTTTTTCAGATAGACAATCTGAAAATCTGTGTTATTTTCAAAATATTGTTAATAGGTAACTTCTCAAATACTTCCTCTAAATCTACAAAAGCACATGCAGTGTGCTTTTGCAGATTTGCCGTTGAATTCTAATGTATTTTCTTTTAACCATCATCATCATCAGTACTTTGTTTTCCTTTTCTGGATGCTTGTTAGTCTTCCGAAAGTTTTATATTTATTCAGTTTAAGATTTTAAACGGGTATTTAACAAGTTTATTCTCTATAATTTTCCAGCTCTCTTTTACTCCATTTTTAAACAGCTAAAATACTTATTTTCCAGGCTGTTGGCATTTCTGCTTGTTTATTATTTTTCTAAGTTTTTTGATAATTATCATTCCATCTTAATTAAGCAGTCAATATTTTCATAATTTCTTGATTGACTTAGAATTCTTCTTCCAAGTCAATCAAGAAATCTTGGAATTCTTGTGTTTTGAATATTTAATATTTCTTGTTCTTTGTTTTGCTCTTCATACAATTTTATGAAATATCATTCTAATTCTTTATTTTTAACCTTAAATAGCTAGACATATTGTGCTTCTTTACTTTGATTCCTTATGAATTGCCAGCATCCCATAGGAAATATTTTCTAGATCTTTAATGAAGATCTAAAAATAATTTTTACAGATTGTGAGGTTTTTTTGTTTTTTTTATTAACAATATTTCTTACCACTTTGTATTCCTCCCAAGTTGTATTTTGTTTTCTCTTAAATATATATATATTTTGTGATCTATTAATTTTTTTAGATCTGTAAACCATGGTATGTATCTTTTAACCCTTGTTATACTTCAAGTTTTGTTATAAAAACAAACTTTTTCCAGAAATAAAAAAGAAAGTTGAACACTTGTCAAGTGCATTTCAAGCATGTTCGTTCTAATATTTTCCCTCTGTAATATCAGGGAAATAACATCAAGCATTGCTGGAGGAAAAAGAATTGATGCATAGTGGTCTTTGGTGGGTAAAATGTCGAGTGTAGTTAAAAATTTGAAGTATAAGTTCATACTTTGAGGATACAAAAACTCATAGCAGTTGAATTGGGCAACAAAGTTGTCATTTTCTCTGAAGCAGTAAGCTTACAGTGTCACAATCAGTGGTGCCAAGCATTCTTACAAAATTGATAGTACAGCCACTATGTTGCGTTCCGCAGAACTGTACGTAAGTCGAATTTTACGTAAGTCAGAATTTCCCTAAATGCTTATGCAGCAACTACATGTACTGAATTCGATTGAAGCAAAAAAGAAATGTTCGACAAACATGTAAATAGAATTATTTATTCAAATTTTTTTTTATCTCGTGCATAACCTCAGGGGCTCACATCTGGTGAGTATGGGCTTGGCACACCCAGGGTCCTGAGCTGGATATCATCATTCTTCTCTTCCTTGGTGATTTCCTTCTACTTCTGACTTTTGTTCTCTCTCTCTCTCACAGGGTAACTCAGAAATTTATTTATTTTTTTACTTTTTGGCCAGTGTAGCAAAAGCCTTAGGCTACCTTGCACCATAATAATAATAATAATAGGAAAAATTACAAAAGTGTACAATTACAAAAATTTCAAAATTATAAAATTACAAAAAAGGGGAGGAGACAGGCATAACATCAGCAAGTTTTACCTTTCGAGCATCGTTGCCAGACTCAATGTCTCCAGCTAATAAGTACGCCGCTGCAGAGGTTGAGGGTTGTGGAAATTTAGAAGGGGGTTTTCCCCAACACATCACAAAATTTCTCTGCTGCTGCAGAATCAGCACTGGCAACTTCACTGCATACTTTAATACTGTGGAAACCAGCGCTATGCTTGAACCTATTAAACTGCCCGTTGCTTTCCACAAACTTGACTTGGGGTTCATCTACTTATCCTTAATATCTTCATAAATATTTGTTGCTTTTACTTGAATGCCCGTTAGACTCGGGGACACTCCCTTCTGAATCTCATTTTCCATCCATATTATTAATAGCTTTTCTGGCTTCAATATAGCACCTGAATGCTATTTTGTGATTAGTGTTGATCTTAAATGGCACCTGGGGCAGATGGAATCTTTCCAGTTATATTAAAGGAGGCGGCAAAGAAAGTAAGCAAACCCTTAACCATAATTATGAGAGTTTCACTGGACTCAGGCGAGGTACCCATGGACTGGAGAAGTGTAAATGTGACCCCAATTCACAAAGGAGGATCAAAGGGCGACACAAGTAATTATAGATCTGTTAGTTTAACTTCTGTTCCAGGGAAATTAATGGAGGCACTGGTTAAAGAAGCACTGCAGGATCATCTAGACAAGACTTCAGTTATACTTCGGACACAGCATGGGTTTGTTAAGGGAAGTCTTGTCTGTCCAATTTGATTGGATACTATGATGTGGTCCCAAAGCAACTGGATGTAGGGAATAACTTTTATATCATATATTTGGATCTTAGAAAGGCTTTTGATACTGTTGCACATGGAAGACTCTGCACAGATTGGAGCAGTGCAGCACTGGAGGCAAATTGCTGCTAAGGATAAAGGGATGGTTGAGTGGGAAGAGATAGAGATTGGTAATCAATGGACACTGCTCTTCGTGGACTAATATTATTAGTGGAATCTCTCGTGGTTCAATGTTGGGTCCATTGTTGTTTCCTGTATTTATAAATGATATTGATGATCGTATATCAGGTGTTTAATAATAGGCAAGTTTGAGACAATCCGAAGGTTGGCAGGGTTGTTAATGACACTAATGACAGTATGCTGCTACAACAGGATCTAGTAAAGTTGAGGAGATGGGCTCGAGGTGTCAAATGAAGTTTAACATTGACAAATATAAAGTACTACATATGGGAAGCAGTAATCCTAGAGTAACATATCAACTCTGTGGTACCACACTGACAGTGGCAGAGAATGAAAAGGACCTGGGGGTAATTGTGCAGACAGATATGAAGTTTTCTGAGCAATGCAGACCATATGTGAGTTGTTGATGGTGTGTCTTGTCAATGATATACAGGAATTTTTCTAGCAGGGATAAGGAGGTGATTATTCCCTTGTATAAGGCAATGGTCAGGCCACACCTTGAGTACTGTATTCAGGTCTGGAGGCCTCATTGTAAGAAGGATGTAGAAATGTTGGAGCGAGTACAGAGAAGGGCAACAAGATTAGTGAACAGAACAAAGGGTTGCTCTTACGAAGAAAGGCTTAAGTTTTGCAAATTACAGTGTCTGGAGACTAGGCACCTGCGAGGTGATCTGATTGAGGTGTATAAAGCCTTGAATGGTTTGAGCATGCTCAATGCTGATGGGATTTTTCGTCTTGCTCAGAATAATCACCTGAGAGGGCATAAATTCAAATTGAGGAAAGGTGGTTGTAGGATAGATGTGCGGAAGTTTGCCTTTAGCCAGTGGGTGGTTGATTGCTGGAACAAACTTCCATCTGTTGTTGTAGAAGCTGATAGCTTAAATAGATTCAAGGCAGAACTTGACAAACATTTGGAGGGAGGGGATGGGTGAAATAAGGGGTTTTTTTTTTTTTTTTTGGCTGATGCTATATAAGCTTGCTTTCTTGCATCATGTGCCCATGCTAATGCTAAATGCCTTGATCCTTTAACATGTTCTTTTATACGTGCACTGTCCTTTAAATTAGTATTCACTGTTGAAGCAGCGAGACCTAATTCCCGTGAATAGATAACAAACTTGGTCCTGCTTCATACTTCTTAATCATTTTCATCTTTGTTTCTGAATCAATTTTGTTTCATTTCCTATCACTGCCAGCACTTGTACTTTCTTTTGGTCCCTTTTCCTTCACCATTGTAATAAGTAAATAGGCATGAAGAGAAGATTCTGAAAATTTATTTATGTTTTTATATGGTTGAAGATTTCAGTGCAGGGGAACTCATTTCACCATAATATCATAACGTAAAAACTCACAGAATTCCAGTTATCAGTTTTATCGCAAATGCAATAAGATAGTTTACTATCCGTTTATAATAGATTGCACTAATAGAAAAGCCCAATAAACCGGAAAGTGCAAATTGTTTTTGTTTTATGGTAGTGATCTTCAGAAATGGGTTTTAGAAAAATATCACAAAGGTGTTCAAAATTGATTCTTATAATGGAATATATGATAACGATGAAGGTGTAACGCATTTCCATTATAGAAATGACATTTTAGAGAGATAAATAGCTTAGTTATATAGCAAAAATTTCAACTTCTCAGGTCTTGGAACGAATTACGAAAAAAAAAGCGATGTGTTATTGGGTTAACTTTATGATGTTTTCACAATATCTCCATTTATTCTTACGGGATGCAAAATACATTTCCATGATTTTTTTAAGTTTGCACTGGCCAGCAAAAATTTACGTAAAATCGAATTTCCTTAAGTCAAGTATTATGTAAGCTGGGGAGTGCCTGTACAGAAATAAAATTAAGTTCTCCATTTTAATTCTTAAATTAAAATTTGTAGTAATAGTTGTGGTTTGATAATTCACTAGCCATATAAAGTTAATATTATATATCCAAAGTTCTGCACATGTTTGCTGTAGTCTCAAAAAAGCATCCCCATAACAAGTAATCCCTGCAACTCTCCTTTATTTTATGAATTCGAGTTCAGTACATGTGTAAATAGCATCACTATTTATTATTGAGGAAATTTGCCTTTATGCAATTAAATTCTGTTCTGTATTAACTTTGTAAATAAAAAGGTAAAATGTTTGCACCCACGTGCAAACATTTTTACAATAACAACAATAACAATTGTTGTTATTATTGTTATTGTAAAAAAAAGTTATTGCAATATGTAGACATCTGCAGTAATGTTATTCATACATAAACAAGGGGCTATGATGAATGAATCTGAAATAATTGTGTGCTTGCATAATGAAACTGCAACTTAAAAGTTTTGCTGCAAGTTGTTTGCTACAGTGTTTTGACATGGAGAACATAACACTGAAAGAAATTCTAATGCAGTAATATCCTGACCTGGAAGTCATATGAAATCATATATGAAATATTGCATTCTGAGGGCCATTTTGACCTTATTCAACAGAACAGAGATTTCTTAAATTTTTAATATAGAAAGACGGTGGTAAAAATTACTTTCGAAAAAATCGTAGGCGAATAGGGTGGCTCGATGTGCAATAAAAAGAAGAAGAAACATAGGTATCAAATGACGAATGGTTACTTAACAAAACTTATAATTTGTGAAGTAACCATTTATCTTATAAAAGAAATAAAGAGAGAACTTGCTTGAATAACAAAGGAGAAATGAAACTTGTATTACAGTGTTATGCATTAAGCAGATATCATTTTTATTATAGTATTGCACAAAAAAGATATATAACTTACTTAAAAAATAACATAGTTACTAGTCAGTGAATAATACTCGTTATATATATAAAAAAAAGTGAGAGCTTAGGATGAAAGTGTATTTTCAATTTCTTTTACACTACACTGTCTAATTCCTAAATAAACAGGCTTATATTGATAACAGCTGATTAACTCATACAGTACTAGTGTTTTCAGGTGCGTACAAAAACCCATACCTATCTTTTCTCAAGTGATAGCTTTCATGAGATGACTGAATGGTTGAGTGCCTTCCAAACTGTTGCTTTTGGTGGCTCCAGACCTCTCTCTGGCCTTTCATTAGGTTTTCAAGATACAGGTATAGAAAAACAAGAAATTAATGAGGAAAATTTACTCTATAGCTCAATAGACGTTCGTAAGTATTATTATTATTTGTTATTCTCTGATAATGTGTTGTAAATAAACTCTCGTTGTAGTGCTTTGAGGGGAACTAGTCCCAGAGATAACTAGGACCCCTCAAAAGCACTATAACAGGACTCCTCTTTTGGGGGGGGGGGCTATTTTTCATATTTTATCAATATTTGTAAAATTAATGTAAAATTTGATGTATTAACTTGCTTTTTTTTTTGTCACTTTTATTTAATTATGTTAAAAAGAGTGAAAATTTTTCAGATTTTATTAAATTGAACTAAACATTTTGAGTATTATAAACATGATAAATGTAGTATTAATATAATAATAATGCTGTCATTAATGGAGTTCATTGACAATTCGAAAATTGTAGATCTCTTAAAGTACCATTTATAACTGACACAATATAATAGCGTAGCTTAATTTGATTTATTATGGTACTCATCTTTTTATAATCTGCATTGATGTTAGAATAAAATGGATGATAATTTTAAATTTAAGTTAGCGTGAGTAAGTTAGGATTTAAAAACAGGATTAAAATATGTGCAAGGAAGTAGAAGTGCACATCTTCGTCCTTGGTTGTCAATGTTGAAATTGGAACAGTTGAAGTTATATGGTTGAAAACAGAAGGCCAATAGCCATAACAAATGGCTTTCGTTTTACATGTCTTCAGTTGGCAATGGTAGAATGAGAGTGAACGCATGTATTTAAGAAGACCAAGTTCCCGTGATGCTCCTGGATACACGTGGGAATCTCAGGTGCATGAGATTCCAGACCAGTGCTATGTTATAGGGTAGTTTGGAATTTAATACTTGGAGAGTGGAATGGCGGCAAAACTATTCTATAACTAGGGCTTTGTATTGGAAAATTTTAAAACTGGATTTTAATTTGATAATAGGAATGGCTGAACCTACTAAGGAGGTGTGGTTGTGGGATTGAACATGTGTTGCTAATTCGGTATTGGACTGTCCCGTCCTAAAGCTATTGTAGTGGTAGTACACACATGTTTGATGTTTGATAGAACCGTATTTTGTGGTGGTGCTACGAATGTAGCAAGCATTACAGTTATGTTGACATTTTATTAAATAGGCAATATTATTCATGTCACTAATGTGGTAATTTTGTGTCTTTATATGAGTTGAATAATGAACCTAGTTTATTATAAGATGAGAATGTAAGGGTGATATCGGTACCTTTGAATAAATGACGGAATACAGTTCCACACATCACGACCTTAATAATGAACTTCAATATCTTACAAGTAAATTCATATCTAGGAAATATCCTATTCAATTAATCAAACAAACTATTATCACAGTCCAAAATAATATTAGCATGTGGTGGTGCTACGAATGTAGCAAGCATTACAGTTATGTTGACATTTTATTAAATAGGCAATATTATTCATGTCACTTATGTGGTAATTTTGTGTGTCTTTATATGAGTTGAATAATGAACCTAGTTTATTATAAGATGAGAATGTAAGGGTGATATCGGTACCTTTGAATAAATGACGGAATACAGTTCCACACATCACGACCTTAATAATGAACTTCAATATCTTACAAGTAAATTCATATCTAGGAAATATCCTATTCAATTAATCAAACAAACTATTATCACAGTCCAAAATAATATTAGCAACCCACCCAAACACATTTCCAATAATAATTCACGTATTATCCTCCCTTACCATAGTAATTTTGCCAATCAATTCCGCCATTTATTCAAAGGTACCGATATTACCCTTACATTCTCATCTTATAATAAACTAGGTTCGTTATTCAACTCATATAAAGACACACAAAATTACCACATTAGTGACATGAATAATATTGTCTACTTAATAAAACGTCAACATAACTGTAATGCTTGCTACATTGGTAGCACCACCACAAAATACGGTTCTACCAAAACATCAAACACACGTGCGTACTACCGCTACAATAGCTTTAGGACGGGACAGTCCAGCCCTTAGTAGATTCAGCCATTCCTATTATCAAATTAAAATCCAGTTTTAAAATTTTCCAATACAAAGCCCTAGTTATAGAATAGTTTTGCCGCCATTCCACTCTCCAAGTATTAAATTCCAAACTACCCCCTATAACATAGCACCGGTCTGGAATCTCATGCACCTGAGATTCCCACGTGTATCCAGGAGCATCACGGGAACTTAGTCTTCTTAAATACATGCGTTCACTCTCATTCTACCATTGCCAACTGAAGACATGTAAAACGAAAGCCACTTGTTATGGCTATTGGCCTTCTGTTTTCAACCATATATCTTCAGTTGTTCCAATTTCAACATTGACAACGAGGACGTGCACTTCTACTTCCTTGCACATATTTTAATCCTGTTTTTAAATCCTAACTTATTCACACTAATTTAAATTTAAAATTATCATCCATTTTATTCTAACATCAATGCAGATTATAAAAAGGTGAGTACCATAATAAATTAAATTAAGCTATGCTATTATAGCCACAAAACATACTGATTTGCTGCTTGTAAGTACAGTGATAAATGACTGTGCACTGAGTTTTAAAGACAGCCTTTCTACTTCAGAGCTTCAAGTTAAATATGAAATAAATCAATATGTGCACTAGAAACAATTTCTATGAAGTAACAAATTGCACTAGAAACAATTCCTAGAATTAGTCATTAAATGCACATCATCTCATGGGGCACTCTTTTTCTTCTCACCCCATGGCCAGAAGAAAAGAGCATTGAAAGTGGGAGAGTGCTATAAGCAGAATCATTATAATGGATTTCAAGGCTGCCATAGCCAAGTAGTTAAGCACAAGGGTACATAAGCACACGTGCTTTGAGTGGCTGTGATTCGAGCCTGCCTGATTACTAGTAAAATGCAGTGCTATTTCTTGTATTCTGTCTATTTGTGAACTCCTCTGACCATGTAGTTGTCCTGGAGTATAAAGAGAAAATTTTAATTAATTTTTTTACTGTATTTTTTAAGTTGTATCAACTAGGATTATATTTTCAGGTTACTTCAGTGTAGGGACAGCTTTGATTTTTTTTTTTTTGCATTAAACACGAGTGATGTCATGTAGTTAACAATATTTACTTAGCTCTGTGATGAATATCCACAGTGTTGAACATACAAAAGACAAATGGATAAGGCAAATGGGCAGATTCATTTGGTTACACAGAAAAGGAGAAAGCATGCTTGTATTGAGAACTGTAAAGGAATACCATGTATGCAGTGAACCAAATTTTGTGCTCAGTTTTCCATAGAAATATTTGTACCCTACCATGCAAAATATGTGGACATACAAAAAGATAGAACAAAGTTAATTAAAATTTTGGAGGAATAACATCACATTAATTTCATATATTGTACATTCTAAATATCATACCTCATAAGCTAGCATATGATCAAAACAGTCATTCTTCTGCATGGTAAAAATGGGTAAAGATTCGGAGTCCCATCTAAATATTTTTATAGGCTTTTTTTTTCTTTTTTTCCCCCCCATACTTGGTTAATTTAGCTGGTCTCGGGCAAGAGTTTCATGGTTTTCATCTATCATTATCATCAGCCATTTTCAATCCACTGCAGGATGAAGGCCTCTCCAGCAACTTTCCAGTTCCTTCTGTTTTGTGCAGAGGCCATCCATTTACTACCCACAAACTTGTGAATTTCATCTATCCATCTCCGTTGTTGTCTTCCAGGTTTTCTTCTAGCTCCTCTTGGGTACCATTCTGTTATTTTCTTTGTCCATCTGTCATCATGTCTTCGAGCTATCTGTCCTGCCCAAGACCATTTTAGTTCTTTAGTTTTGATAAGAATGTCCTTCACTTGAGTTTGCTGCCTAATCCATGTGTTTCTCTTCTTATCTAACAGTCTGATTCCCAATATAATTTGTTCCATTCTTCGCTGTGTAGTTCTCAGCTTCTCTTCCATTCTTTTGGTGAGTGCCCAAGTTTCACTTCCATAAGCCATGGTGGGGAGAATACATTGGTTGATTATTTTACGTTTCAGACAAATTGGGATATTGCTCCTCAGTATGTGACTATATTTCCTGAATGCTATCTATCCAAAATTTATTCTTCTCCTGACTTCCAGCCATTTATCATTATTACAGCTAATGACTTGTTCCAGATAAGTATATGACTCTACCTTTTCAATTACTGCTCCTTCAATCATTATATCCCTTTCTGTGGCATACTTGTTCATCATTACTTTTGTTTTAGCCATATTCATCTTTAGTCCAAAACAGATTGGACTAAAGATGCATAACTGATTAAGATTTTCCTCTAATTCTTTGGGGTCTTTGCGGATGACATTGTGGCTTATGACCACAATGTCATCCGCAAATCCTAAGTGGTTTAGGTACTCTCCATTTACATTGACTCCTTTCTGCGACCAGTCTAATCTTCTGAAAGCTTCTTCAAGGGCAGCAGTAAACAACTTCGGAGAAATTGTCTCCTTGTCGAACTCCTTTCTCAATTTTAAATTTACTACTGTCTTTGTCTAGTCTAATAAAGGAGGTAGCATTCTCATATATTTTCTTCAAAATCATAATATATGGGGTATCACACTCAGTGTTGCCATTTTAGCGGTTTTCCCGCTAGTTTTAGCGGAATTGCTTCAGGTTTAGCGGATAAAAGTATGAAATAGCGGATAGCGGATTTTTTAGCGGGAAGAGTATAAATGTTTAGCATTTTATGTATTTTGGCAATGTAACATTTATATTAAGAAATATTAAATTAATTGTTCAATTAATTATTTAATTAACAATAAAAATAATTCATAATTGAAATAGTAGGGATATCATATTTCATAGTTTGTTTTTTTATAAAGCGAAGAATCCGTTTTATATTATTCTGGATTTCCCTGAGGAGAACCCCAACAATTTGACGTAGTTACGCTCGCGGTCAAACGACCTGATCATTGGGTCATAGCTTTAAATTGTTGAATCAAATCTAAAAATGTGGAAAAAATTCTAATGACGCCTTTTTTTGAAACAGCGAAGGAATGGCATTGGATAATTTTTCTTCGTCGTATTTGTTTGGCTTCCAAGAAATGCGATCCGAATTACCGACATCTCTTTCAACGTTTCTAATAACCACAGAGCAATAAGTAATAAGAGTAATAAGTAATAATTATTTCTAATAACTACAGTGTAATAATATCTTAGTATAGTCAGTCCTTGTATTGCACGATAGTTGTATTCCTAGAAACCCTCGTGCAATGCAAAATCGTGCCTTTAGTAAATCCACCAGCCGACAAAATCAATTCAAATATTTATACAGTGTACAGTGCCATAAACGATGGTGCAGATCCGAAAAAGATAGTTCATTCGTGTCAAACAAGGTGGTTATCCATTGAAGTTCCTATAACAAGAATTTTAGAACAGTATATTGAATTAAAAGCCCATTTTGAAATAACTCGTTTGCCTGACAAATGTTATACTGCAGAACTTCTTTATTCAATGTTCAAAGATGAAAGTAATTTAGCATATCTTTTATTTTAAAACCTATCTTATCTGAAGTACAAAGAGTAAACAAATCTTTTGAATCAAATACTGCCGATCCTACATTATTACTACATGATTTAAACATGCTATTTTCGATGATTGCCAATAAAATGTTTTTACCAAATACACATATTGAAAGGATAGAAGAGGACATTAATAATTATTTATACCCTAAGCCATATTTAGGTTACCAATTTGAAAGAAAAATAAATGAATTAATAATGAATAAACTTATCACAACAACAACAGGCAACAGTATATAAACATTACTCTCGTTAAATGGGAAAACATCAACAATACAATGAAGTTTTGGTCAGAAGTTTCGAAATATCGAGATGCAAGCGATAAAAATCCATTTAAAGAAATTATCGAATTTGCATTGGGAATTTTAATTTTGCCATTATCCAATGCAGATGTGGAAAGAATATTCAGCAACTTAAATCTAGTAAAAAACAAAACACGCAACAGAATGAGTGTTGGCACGGTTAATGCAATCTTATCAGTACGATACGGCTCAAAAGAGTTGAAAAGTGTTGTAAAAATTATGTTTTACCTGAAGAAGTGCTTCGCAAAATAGGTACACAAGAAGCATATGATGAGGAGGTATTGAATTTCGAAATTAATTTAGATTTTTAAATATTGATTTTATATTACAAACAGTTATATATTATATATTTTTATATTACAAACAGTTATAGTTATATAAATAACTATTTATATATACTATTTGTTTGTTTTTATTCACTACAAAGTACAAACAAAGAAAATTTAAAAAATTTGGCGGGTCAAGTGCTAAAAATAGCGGATTTTGAGTATGCGGCTAGCGGGAAATATTATTAAGAGTTGGCAACACTGATCACACTTTGTCTTTCCAGTGCCTGAAACACATTGCCTTATGCTGTATAGAGTCAAATGCCAGGCATAATGGTGTTTTATATTCATTTGCTTTCTCCATTAGCTGTGATATTACGTGAAGGTGATCCATATTTGAGAATCCTGTCCTAAAGCAAGCTTGCTCTTTCGGTTGATTCTCATCAAGAAATCCAAGTATGTGATATCAAAATTATTTTTGGCATTCAGTTCCTTTGTGACCACATCAGTATCCAATCATATTGGTCAGACAAGGCCTTCCTTTAACAAACCAATGCTGTGTTTTAACTATTACTGTAGTCTTGTCTAAATGATCCTGCAATGCTTCTTTAACCAGTGATTACATTATTTTCCCTGGAACACAAGTTAAACTAACAGTTCTATAGTGAACCACGTTTTGTGAACCCCCTTTGTGAATTGGTGATATATTTTCACACCTCCAGTCCCTGTGGACCTTCCATGAGTCCAAGGAAGCTCTCATAATTACGGCTAAGGGTTTGCTTACTTCCTTTGCTGCCTCCGTTAATATAACTGGATAGATCCCGTGCACCCCAGGTGCCTTTTTTTATGTTTAATTTTAACAATTTCTCCTCCACTTTGCTCTCAGTTGTTGTACATAAAAGTAAAACACCACTGTACATAAAAGTAAAACGATTAAACATTCTTTTCAAACAAAGAGACGAAGGTATAATGAAAGTTTCAGAATTTTGATTAATACTTGTTAGTATTTATGTATTTTTTGATATATGAAATAATCATATCAATTTGTCATTACTAAATACAATAAAGTTATATACTTTCGTAAAAAAAGGAATACTTTTTTATTTCTTAAATTGTGATGTATCTGGATGTGATAGAAAAAAATCTAAGTCATATTTAAAATCGCAGCAACATATTTCGGCAGTAGGATCTATTGAAATTCAAACCCCAGTGAACAAACTTAAATTTGTAAACTAGTGTAATTTGTCCAATAATTCATTAATAAGGTGGAAGTTCATTCCAAGAGCTGATTACTCATCAGCATTTAGTTTCTTTTACACTTCGATTAGGGTACTTTGCAGATTCCTAATTTCTAAAGACTGCAATTTACAGAACCCCAGTCTTTCTTGGTAAGAATATATCCTCTTGTACCCCCAACTAATCTTGTTGCCCTTTGCTGCACACTTTCCAACTAATCTATGGCCTTCCTAAAATGAGGTTTTAAACCCTATATGTAGTCTAACCATTGCTGCATATGAGGTGAACACCTCTTTGTTCCTGCCTGCAAAGTTTGTTTGCCAATGATAGAGCCTCATGAGCTGTTCTAGCAGCATGTTTAGCATGAATTTTTTTTTTTTTAAATGTGCTGGACTTTACAGAGTTAATTATAATAGTTTTAATGGTAAAACTCTTTAGTGATAATAATTTTTTTGCAGAAAACTCCTTAGGTAATAGTAGTTTTCGCAGCAAAAATTAATGATTAATAAAGTTTTAAAATAAAACTCTGAAAGTACTAAATTTATTAAAAATAAAGATGCAATATGTAAAATGAATTTACAATAAAATCAGAATCTCTGATATTGTCATCAGTTTGTAGTTAGCTATAATGAAATGTAATTCTTGACACAATAAAAAAAAAAATTAAGACATCATATATGGAACTAACTACTCTTGAGCTTGTTTTGAAAGCCATAGTCCTTTAAAGTTTGGCCCAGCAGAAGAGAGAATATGGTCTTAAGAAATGAGTAGGAAACTGAAATAATCATATGAACTGTAGAATCAGGAATTGAAAAAAAAAAAAAAAAAAAAACCCATTACCAAATTTTTCTTGTTAATTCCCATAATTTTCTCACAAACCTCAGTTTTATTTTTTTCTCTTTCATGTGTGTACTTTTTTTGCATTGTTGTATTAAGCCCTTTTGAATTAGAACATGAATATAATTAGATGAACTCACTTAATGCATTATGTAATATAGTGTTTTATGTAATACATAAATCATGTACATTATTCCTGTATTAAATACAGGAATAAAATAAATACAGATATAATGGTTGAAATACTTGTTAAACTAATTAATCTCAAATAATATAGGGAATACAGTACAAATTTGTCAGCCCACTTTTCTTGACCCACTCTGGGACCACCAGTTCTATTCTGTGTGGTCGGGATATTGATTTTAAATCCACACACTGACTAGACAGATTGGGGGCTGTTTATATGTTATGTACGAAGTGTGGCATTAAAGTTCCTGGACTGGTGAAATAAAAAGAACACAAAGTGAAGGAACTCAGAAATGGTTTTATTCAAAATAATCACCACCTGATATTGAATGCACTCTTTACACCATTCTAAAGTTCCTGAAAAGAGTCAGCAAAGGCATCCAAAGAGATGATGTTCAGTTTGGCGGTTATGTCTTTCCTTTCTCTCAAAATTGTGGCCTCACTCAAGAAATACACTTTGATTGTCTTAGAAGCACCATTGACTCTCACCCCTTCAGGTACAAATCCTTGAGAGTCGCACCCTGTTTGTCAAAAAAGATTATCAGCATCACCTTGATCCTGGACTTTCTGTAAATGAAACTTGTTGGTTATGATTTTGAAGTCCAATGCATGCTCTGACACTTTGTCCCTAGGTCGTACTGAAACACCCATTGCTCATCTCCAGTGATAATACAATTGAGGAAATTAGGATTGTCTTGATAAGTCTGCAATTTGCAGATTTATCAAGACAATGGAGTCTTCACATCTCTTCGTTGCTTCTCCTCATACATGAGACTGTGCAGCACAAATTTTGCACAGACCTGTGAAAAGAGATTGTCAAATGACAATCTCTTTTCACAATATCCCAAACCTCTTTGCACTCTATCTTCATTTTGAGAAGTTGACGGACACCCACTTCTTGAATCAAGTTTGAACTAATTTAGATACACTGGTATGACTTAACATTTCATCACCATAGTTTTTAACCATTTATGGTGATGAGATTAACATTTCATACATTTCTGTTACAGATTTTCCCAGTTTAAAGTAAAATTTGACATTTGTTTGTTGCTCCATTAAAAAATTGTTACACAGCATGTTAAAGCTATTAATGAAACTGGTTGTTACTTGAAACCTGTCAGTTTACTGGACAATCTCTGTACCACCATCTGTTAGAGGAATTTTGAACTACAACATACCAGTTCCATTTATTTTCAAACTCATCGAATATGACTGTGCCAATCTGGGAACTTTATTGCCACACCTCATATGTAAAAGTATTGTGGGCTAATTTTCATATTGCATGTATGAAAAAAAGTTTTGGAATACCACATTCTGGCTCATGCATAGTCAAGTGTGCATGAGTCAGAATGTAGAATGGCAATGGAGATGTGCTGCTTTCTTATTAGGTTGGTTACCTTATAAACTGGCCACTCAGTGTATATTGAAGACAAGTGGTCATTCTGTACGACATGACAAATTTTTTCCAAAATGACTAAATCCATGAAAAGCTTGTTCCATATGCTGAAAATACTGTGTTTCAGAAAACTAACCCTTTTTCATAGTGTGCACATGAATTTATGTTTTCAGGGTGTGGGCTCTGTGGGGGGAGTTACCTAACGTAGGTATTTGCATTTTCAAATAGTGTCAGTTAACATAAAAAAAAGCCTTAATCTTCTGTTATGTGCTGCCATCTCTTATGTGTTTCCAACAATAGTAGATAGTTTCAGAGAAATAGCTGCTTCGAAAATCAAAACAAGAGATCACATCTCTCAGCTACTGTTGTTCACTTTTGGTCTAAAAATGCTTTAATTCTGTGGAATTCAGATCTTGAAGTAATATCCTTAAGTATGGATATCCCTAATATCCATACTTAAGGATAAAAAAATATATATATTCATTTATGGATTCCACAGTGAGAAAATTCATTACCACGAGCCCACATTCAGAAAACTCATTAATTGAAAGAGTTAAAAAAAAAAAAAAAAAATTTACACCAACAAATTTTGCACACTATTCCATTATCACAGCCATAAGGGAAAGGACTAGTTAGTTATTTTAGTTTTTAGGAGCATTAGCAACTAAGGCCATATTGCTCCAGGAATATGTGGTGGTCATTCCCTGACCTTTCTGCATCCTCCATATTTGTTGGTGACGGGCTCGAACCCCGGTCTAATCAAGAAGCGTGTGCTACGCACTGCTGCTCCTTCCCACCTGGCTACGGAGATGCCGGGAAAGGACTAAAGCAGTAGCATATATGCTTATACAGTATATGCAGTGGAACAGTAAACATGTGACAAAATCATATTGCATTACCATATTAGATAATGGGGTGATACCATAATTCATGATTGCTGAATATGAGAAATGAACAAACTTTTGTCTTTTAGCCTATTACAATAATCTCCCAATTTGCACTGCACCCTTCAAATGGTATATAAATCAAAGTTAGGAGCAGTTTTTCCATACACATAATGATATGAATGGATATGGCTTTTCCCCCCCCTTTCCTTTTTGTATATCTTTTTTGTAATATAATTGATGCATTATTTATTTAATGCATACAATTGTACTTTATTTTATATTTCATACAACATGTATCGTGCAGTACAGTATCATGTTTTATGTAGGGCTGGCTTAAGGCACGATCGAGTGGTTCCCTCGAACAGGGTGCCAAAATGCCCCGAAAATTCACTGATTTGCTGTAAATTTCAAGTCTGAGAGGGTGCACCAAAAAATTTTGCACAGGGTGCTGATAGATCTGGGGTCACTTCTGGTTGTATGGTACAACTGTTGATAAGCTCATTTGCCAAAATCTTTGTTGCCTGATCCCAAGTTTATACAGCATTTATTTATTATAAATTTTCTTTCTGAAATTATCTCATTGTAATAATGCTGTACAATAAAAATAATTGAAATTAAAAAGCACTTCACCTTTGCAAAGTTTACAATCTGTTTGATTCTAAATTTTTTTTTTTGATTGATTACATCCTCTCTTGTACTATAAAAACAGTCACGCCCCACCAGTTCAGTTATCCCAATCTAGCAGTCTGCACGCACACACACTTCAGAATTCAGGTAAGCCTTTCCAAAATCTTACTTATTCAATAATCCTCCTTTAGATTTTAGTTCCATATCCCCCACTTCAGAGTTAAATTAACATAATTTTCTGTATGTTTATTGTGCACCTTTCTATAATGCCAGGTGGCCCTCGTGTTTTCCAAATTTAAATTGAAATCTTCTCAATATTACCCGTGGACAATTTCTCATAAAATATTCTTTGTAATTTCAGAAAGAATTTAATTTAAAGTAATTAATCTTAACTTAATGCCAATATTGTATTAAAATTCATTAATGTAACTTCATAATGCAATTCTGTTCTATCCCTATAATTGCTAATTTGATTTCTTTCATGTTTTAACTTCCTCTGTAGGTCTGAAGACAGTGTTCAGTTGAGCCTCAAAACGCTGCCAAAATATTAAGTGTAAATTGATGTGATTCGCTTTAATAATCATTTTTAATTTCCTTTAAATCATAGTTAATGGCTGACCAGTTCTATCTTTCTTTCCTCTGTTAAACTCGGCAGTTCCTTATTCATCTAACTCAGCATTCTCCTTGTGTTATATTTTCTTAAAACTCTGTACATATATACCTGCATTCTTCCTACCCAGTCTTCCCTGTTGATAGAGGCCATGTAGCACCTTAATCTGTTATAGACCTGAAATTAAAATCCCTGCCTTTTATTTTAACAAGTGCCACCTTACTCGTTATCAACCACTTTAGCATTCCATGATCATACCCCAGAAAGGATTTCTGTACTGTTGGCCCTAATATCATCAGAATCAAGTGACAAATTCCAGAATATTCTTGTCCCTAGTACTTCTATTAACACTACTACCTAATGTAGTAGTAGTGGTAGTAATGGAGGCATGTGTTGCCAGAAAGCAAGTGTATGAAAAAAAAAAAAAAAAAAACAATTTCACATATCCATTCCCTCTAAAAGTTTGTCCAGTTCGTCCTTGAATTTATTTAAGTTATCAACTTCCACAACAACAGATGGAAGTTTGTTCCAACAATTAACCACCTGCTGGCTAAAGGCAAACTTCCACACATCTATTCTACAACTGTCTTTCCTCAATTTGAATTTATGGCCCCCTCGGGTTCTTAATCTGAGCAAGCGGAAGAATCCCATCACAATTTAGTGTGCTCAAACCATTCAAGGCCTTATACACCTCAGTCAGATCACCTCACAGGTGTCTAATCTCCAGCCACTGCAATTTTCAGAACTTAAGCCTTTCTTGGTAAGACAACCTCTTCATTCTCCTCACCAATCTTGTTGCCCTTCTCTGTACACACTCAAGCAACTCAACATCATCTAAAATGAGGCCTCCAGACCTGTATGCAGTATTCAAGGCGTGGCCTGACCATTGCCTTATGCAAAGGGATAATCACTTCCTTTTCCCTACTTGCAAAATTCCTGTATATCATTGACAATACCCCATGACCTGCTCTAACAGCCTGTCTGCACAATTACTCCCAGATCTTTTTCATTTTCTACCACCCTAAGTGTAGTACCACTCAGTTGGTTTGTTTCTGTGTGATTACTTCTATCCATATGTGGTACTTTGCATTTGTCAATGTTAAACATCAGTTGCCATTTCTCAGCCCATCTACTCAAATTTTCTAGATCCTGTTACATTGGCACACTGCCATTACTGTCATTAACAATCCTGCCAACTTTTGTATAATCTGCAAACTTTGACATTAAGCATGATATACCTTCATCAATATCATTGACAAATATACAAAACAACAGTGGGCCCAACACCGAACCATGGGGGGGAGAAACTCCATTAATAACATTAGTCCACAAAGAGCAGTGCCCATTGATTACCACTCTGCCTTCTCCCACTCAACCACCCTTTTATCCATTGTAGCAACTTACCCTTAACACCATACTGCTACAATTTGTACAGTAGTCTTCCATGCACAACAGTGTCAAAAGCTTTCCTAAAATCCAAGTATATGATATCTTCTTTTGATGCCATCTCCTATTGGAGGTTGGCGATCACCATGTTGTACTTCTTTCTGTCTTGGACAAGATGAAATACTAGCGATGGTGATTATTCTTGGGAAGCACCGATATGATATCAAAATTATTTGTTGCATCCTATTCCTTTGTAACCACATCATAGTTCCAATCAAATTTGTCAGACAAGACTTTTCCTTAACAAACCCATGCTTTGTCTGAATTATTACTGCAGTCTAGTCTAGATGATCCTGCAGTGCATCTTTAACCACTGACTCTATTATTTTCCCCGGAACAGATCTGTAATTACTCGTGTCACCCTTAGGTCCCCCTTTGTGAATTGGGGATACATTTGTGCATCTCTGGTCCTTGGGGACTTACCCTGAGTCCAAGGATGCTCTCATAATTATGGCTAAGGGGTTTCTTACTTCCTTTGCCACCACCTTTAATATAACTGGATAGATCCCATCTGCCCTTCTTATGTTTAACTTCCTCCATAATAATCATCTCTATCAGACAATCATTGCTGGCTGTCATAAAACCTGAAAAATATTTTATTCTCAGTATTTAAGTGGAATTTATAAAAACAGAAAAAAATTTTTTTTATAATCAATGCTTTTTTTATTAATATGTGTCTTTCTTATGTTAGCTGAGGTCTATCCTGTGAAAGCAATGGAGACAGAAGCTACCATTCGTTGTGCTCTTAGTGGAGAATATCATCTAGTAATAACTGCCATTAGTATTTCTCTTGCTGAAGAATGGTCTCAGAATCGTACTGGGAAAGTAGTTTTTACTTGGCCCTACCGACACATACGTCGCTATGGATGCAGTAAAGATAGTTTCTCATTTGAAGCTGGGAGGAAATGTCCCTCTGGTGAAGGTCTCTTTACTTTTTCAACTAAAGATGGGAGTACAATATTTCAGACAGTTGATGCAAATGTTAATTCTCTAAAAGCTTCCCAAAATGATGCAGTTCCTGGAAGTCCTAGTCCAGGAATTGATAAAACATCTTCCACCTTTTTTGGAAGGCAGTCAGTTCTCTCATCTGAAGATCCACTGATGAAGCAAGATTCTTTGAGGGAAGATAAAAAAACATTGTCAGAGCCTCCATTTAGTGGGGATAAAAATTGTGAAGAATCAGCATGTGCAAAATCTTTAAATAGAAGAAATATAAAACTACCTGAGGAGGAGAAAGTTGCAGGGAAACAGAATCCTCCTGTTAGTAAGCCACCAAGAAAAACCAAATTAAAGCAAGATGAAAAGATCCCTGTACCTCAAGAATCAGTAGTAAATGTTTTGCACATGGCAAAATATAGCAATATTTTTATAGGGGATCATCTTTACGAAGATCCTGGTGAACTTGAAAAAGTAGCTTCCAAACCTCAAGACTGCAGCGAAGTTCTGTATGATGAGCCAGAAGAGCGTATTGAAGCTTGGAAAACTCTCGGCAGAGATATTGGTGAAGAAATTCCAAAAAATGCTTCAAAAGGTGAACCCCTTTATGCAGTTTTAGAAGAAACTGCAAGTATCCAAGACATTGCCTCAGTTTGCCTTCTAACCGATAAAGTAAGTGATGTTTGCCTTCATGTTGAAGAGATTTCTGCGTCTGTTTTACCACAGCATCCCATAACAGGAAACACAGGTATTCAGCAGCCACCTACTGAATCACATAGATGTGATCATTTAAGATACCAGGCATCAAACTTTGTTAGCCCAGCTTTAGATTCACAAAATGTTTATGGCAAATTGTTGCCAACCAAAGTTTCCAAAACAGTATGTCCACCAACAACTGTTTCTGAACCAGCATATACAAATGTTGCAAAATGTGCTTCTGTGGATTTGAAAAAAACAGAAAGTCTGTCTACCATGGAAGGGAGTACAGAAGAAAAGTTTAAGCCAAATGATTATATGAATGTGAATGTAGCTGCTGGTATCTTTATACCATGTAAAGAAGGCACTGTAAGTGAAAATAATCCGCATCATTTTTTGCATAATGATGTAGAATATGCTCAAGTGTTTAAAAAATTGACCAAGAATTAAGCACTTTTATTTTGATATGTTTTAATTATAATATACACCCTGGCCAAAAAAAAATACAAACCTTTATTCAGTATCGAACAGGCCACCTTTGCCTCGAATAACAGCAAGTGTGGGTGTGGCATAGGTTCAATAAGGTGTTTTATGCGTTTTGGTCTAATTGTAACCATTCTTCCAGCAAAATATCGCATAGCTGTGATAGAGTTGAAGGAAGAGGACATCGTTGCCAAATAGCACTCTCTCTCTCTCCAGAATATCCCACATTCTCAATAGAATTGAGATCATGATCATCACTTGGGGATAAAAGTGTAACATTGTAGGGTGCAGTCGATCTAATACAAAATTCAGGTATCTCCTGGATGACATTTGACCTTTCACCAGTATCAATGTACCCAGTCTGTGCCAACAAAATATTTCCCATACCACCTCCAGACACTTGGGTTGTCTTAACAAGGCAAGCAGGGTCCATTGCTTCATGAGGTTCTCGCCATACTCTCTACCTATTATCAGTGCAAAACAGTGTATAGTGATTTGTCTGACCACATGACTTTCTTCCATTGTTGCACTGTCCAATCATAATGTTCTCTGCCCTCTGCAAGTGAATTCTTCTGTTTTCTCTGAAACAAGTGGCTCCTAATGGGCAAGTGACTACAAATACCCAGTTTCTTCAATTCCCCGTGCATAATATGGGTTGAAATAGGGTAGTTCTGGGCTTAGTTGAATTCAGATGTTACTTGCTGCACACTGGATATCCTATTTTTCTATACAGTCTTCTTTAGAATATGATGGCTTTGCTGTTAAAGTTATTTTTCTGTCACATTTACACCTTTGAGATGGATGTGCTTGAGAAACCAGTTATGTTTGTTTCGTTTCTTGAATCATGGCGCCTGTTAAAATGTTCACCCACAATAAGACCTTTTTCAAAGTCTGATAGATTTTTTCCCCCCCATTCTGGCTTCAGGTTTAGCTGTCAAACAGCCTGTCTTTGTACCCAAATGAGGCAATACATCCTATCCACGTGTCCCACTTTGCCTTGAATTTATTTACATTTCTTCTGTCTGTGACAATCTTATTACAAGGGTTCGTATTTATTTTGGCCAGTGTATGTATTTAACTATCCAGACTGCCCAGCCATCAAGCATTTTTTTTAATTATTAATAAAATTCATGGACAACAGTTATTCCTTGTCACAAAATGGTGCACAAAGTGCCATTTTGTTTTATTTAAAACTCTTTTACTTGACTGAAAAATAATCCACTTTTTTTTTTTTTTTTTTTTTGAGATTCAGGCTTGTAATTTTTTAATGCACTGTTTTTATAAGGTTCTTAAAAATGTGCTCCACCCCAAATACATTTTTAAATTGAAAATGCAATAACCATAAACTGAAAAATGCAGAAAGATCAAGGAGATTAAACCTCAGTGATATTAAACATGTGATGTGATGAATGATTTTTAAATAAGTGGGGCATGGCTGTTTGAGTGGTTAATTGCAAGGACTTATTACAATTTTAAACTTGGAATATACAGGTAAATATTTAGAATTTACATGTGTAATTTAAACCAAAGAATTATAATTACTTAGTACTTTATAAGAAAACTTTTTTTTAAAGAAAACTTGTTATAAAAATAAAGTGCAACAAAAAAAGTTTTGTTCTTTTGATAAATATATTGCATTTATGGAATTCATGTAATGGTACTCTGCTTCAAATTATTTGTATTTTACGTTATTTTGTTGTATTGTGTAAAAAGCAAACTTTATGAAACCAACATGATACTACTGCTTTTGTTTATATTCCACTAATGTTCCTCTTTAACGTACTTAGCAGTTATAGTGATGTTGCCTCTAGTCGTTTATTTAAAGTTTTGTTGTTATAGAAAATTTAAGAAAACTGTGCATTTACAGTTTTTGGCATTACCTATTACATATATTTATTACTTTATGTGCTAAGGAGTCTAAATATTTGATACCAGAAAAGTATTTTATAAGAATAAAAACATTGTATTATTTTTGAGCATTTGTGAAAATAAATCAATGTGATACATCCATACTATTTGTTTCTATTTTGTGAATACATAGAGCTTTATTATGAATTCAAGCATAAAGATATAATAGTTGCATAACATATTCATTTCAATTGCGAGATGACATTAATTTCATCTCGGCTAGGTACTTTTTGAAAGTTGTATCATATGCACAAACACCAATGGATTCAGCCCAAAGAAGCATTGCTTTTCTTAGTAAAGTAACTTTAAATTTATCTTGTTTTTGTTAAATAGTTCAAATGTTGTCTTCTGTGACAGTATACTGGGTTAGTGACTTTTCTCCTTTGGAGCAGTTTTGGTTTCGAATCATATCAAACAAATTTTGTTTCTGTAATAAGGATTGTAGCTGGCTTATCTCAGATAGACAGAGGAAGACAGGAAACGAATACTCAGTTTACTATACATGATATTGGCCTTGACAATATTACATTAGTAGCTGTGCAGCAAAGAATCATTGATTTGAAATTTGCTGGACTATGTCCAATGAATTTTGTTTTTAGAAGCTGAAATTGCCTTGCACATGTTATGAAACACCTATGTTCATTAGAGACAGTTGTAAAGAAAAAAAAAAAAAACGAATTTTCCTGACATAATGCAAAAGTATGTAGGTTAATTTAGATGTTTAGTCCTGTATGAATATTTCTCATTGATATTATTTCTCTCCTAGTCAGCAATGCTACATATAACCTAAAAATACATGCATGATATTCAATTTTTTTTTTTTTAACCTTTTAGAAGCATATAACTTTGCTGCAATTAGTTATTTAATTAGTTATTTATGGTCACTTACAGTAAACACACAATGAAAATGAATTATCACCCATATGGTAACTTATTTATATAATTGCCATATGAATCAGCAGTAATTATTTTTTTAATTAAAACTTAAAACCCTCAGTTCTTTATAACATTGGGTGCAACTGTTTCTCAGTATTTTATTTTATTTTTTTACTGAGAAACAATACTATAAGTACTCTGAAATCATATTCATAATGGCAGTAGCAACTGCTAAAAAGTTTTTGTTCCATTCCATTGGGAAGATTCATGTTATTTTCTCACACTCCAGTAATGTACTCTGGAATAACAATTGAGTAAACAGTTTTTGCAAATGTTTTCTTATATTACTGTTTGTGTGTGCAGCCATGATCGCAAGATATTATGACAGAACTAATGGGGGGGGAGAACAATTATAACTACTGCTCTCTGAAGAAACCCGAATAGGGCAAACTTTTGCAGGTGTGAACAAATGAGGAACTTTTTCTTGAAAGGTTTCAGAAATTTCTTGTATGCTTGGTTTCTGTTAAAGTGACTTAATGGTTTCTCTGAAAGTAGACACAGTACAATTGTAATTTGCCAGAAGGGACTGCTTTTGTAAGGATGGAATACACTTGAATAGAAGAGAAGCAAAATACTGCCTGCTGCTTTTGTTATCATTGCGTACTTTGAGAAACTACTAGCATGTGTGTGGTGGGAGTATTCTGATTAGTAAAAGCAGAAATAATTTGATTCTTGTATTGTTTCAAACATGTTGCTTGAAACAATACAAGGGCTATATTTGTTATTTATCAATTTAAATACTGGATTTTTCTTAAGTAAGTTGATCCCATATTTCATTGTTTTTTAACCCACTCATAATCTGTGTAACTTTTCCCCCGTGAACCCTCCAGACACATTCACTAATGGTAGGGCCCAAAAAAATCTGCCCAAGAAACATGAAGTTCTAGCTATGTCGCTGACTGGGTGCCTTACTGTTTTTGATATTAGAGTTCACTGATGATACAAAGGTTGGAAGGGTGATTAGCAATAGTATACAAAGGCTTCATGAAGACCCAGATAAATTATTTAAGTTGGTCTGAAAAATGGCAGTTAAAGTGCAATACCAGTTAATGTAAAGTTATACCTCAAGTAACAGCAAACCTGTGTTGTCTTAATACTTTGAAGTCAACAAACTTAAGTTAAGGTAGTTGATAATGAAAAAGACTTGGCAGTATTTGCATAATCCAATATGAACTTTTCTCAACAGTGCAGACAGGCTGTCAGTAGAGCATAGAGCATATGCAGGAATTTTGCTAGTAGGGATAAAAGGTCACTGTTACACTACATAAAACACTGCTTATTGAGTTCTGTATACATGTTTGGTGACCTTACTTCAGGACACAGATCTAAAAAAAAAAAAAAGTACAGTCAGCCCTCATATTGTGCAATGCACAATCGTGCAATATAAATAACAGGCCCAGTGGGAAAAATAGCGTTAGGTGCCAACCACCCAAGGTTGAACACACATTTGTAACCAAATCATTACCAAACACAATAAATAATTGTAATAAAATACGTAAGCATTTTATTACGACTATTACGTAATAAAATATTGCTAATGCTTTTGCTTCTATCGTAAGCAAACTTGTTCTTTGTTTGATTTTCTATCCAAACAGATGGCAGCCGTTCCATCTCTTCCAATTCTGTGTCTTTATCTAATGGATTTTATTACACTTCGAGTCGTTCCTGCTATGAAAGTTGTTTTTATTTTCTCTGCATTCTTTCTAATTCTGGGAGTTGCCTCATTTAGGCCTCTAGCACATGCAATATCACATGTTCTTTCATTTTGCTCAAAGTGTTACACAATTTCATATTTTTTCTCTAACAGAGGTGGACTGGCCATAAGCCTTACTGGAGAAAACCCAGTGGGCTGGAGGCCAGAAGTGTGATTTTGGCCATAAACGCTAGTATGAGGCCGCTACAAATTTTCCCAGGTAAGAATTTTTGACCCAGTCCGCCTCTGTCTATTGATATTACTTTTCTTTTTCTCTCTAAATCTGTAGTGTCTTGACCAGGACACTTCCTTTTCATACCTTTTTAAGTATTTTACTCATTTTTAGGAAATAAAGCACAATTACAAAATGAGGAGGCATGCTTGATACACATAAACAAAGCAGTGCAACTGAATAAACAACACCATAAAGGCAGAGACATATTAACACCTTACTAGCTCACATTTTACTAAAGCACATTTCTGGAGATCACTACCATAAAACAATAAAAACAATTTCCAGTTGCGGTTCTGTTATAAACTGGTAGTAAACTCAATCTAATTGCATTTGCGATAATACCAATAGCTGGAATTGTGTGGGTTTTTATGTTATTATGGTGAAATGTTTTCCCTTCACTGATATAAAAAACAAAATACTTTTTCAGAATCTTCTCTTCATTGCTATCGTGTTGCATTAAGTCGGGGTGATTCCACGTTCGACTGCCATTTCTTGTAAACAAAAAGGTGAATCGTGCATAAGCAAATTCGGTTCGTGTTATACACGATATTGTTCCCCTATTTATAAATCATGTATGATCGAATTCGTGTAGTATAAACACGTTATACAAGGACTGACTGTACATAAAAATCAACAAGGTCAATTATTGACATAGAGGACAGAGAGAGGGACTCTTCAGTTTTGTGAGTAAGGACTACATTAAGATATTTAAGGTTTTGAAAGGTTTGACTACCTAATAATGGGAATTTGAATTTTTTTTCTTTCCCAGTGATAAAATTAGAGAAGATATGCATTAAAATCAAGGAGAGGGATAATTGAACACTGCATATAAGAAAATTTTCTTTCACCAAAAGCTCTTTTTTTTTAAAAAACTAATTGTGTAGTATTGGAGAACTTGTGTAAATTTAAGGAAGGGTCGGCAGATGCCTGATACCTTAGTCGCACAAAAAAACTAATAAATCTTTCAGAGAAGGCTGCACGTTTATTCATTTAATTTTGTAACGTTCCTGCCTTAGAGGATGGCATCTGTGTTTTTGATATTGTGATTTCTTATGTTGCTGATTTACTGCCGTTATGTTCACAGAGAGGTCCAGTGGTGCAAAGAAAATATTCATAGAAAATTACTGCACAAAACAGTATTGGTGTTAATAAAAACAACTGTTGCAATTATTTTTGCAATATTTTATTTACAGTGTATGCTGTACTACACTATATTACAAAAGTACTCACTTAGATAGTTGCAAAGAGGGCTTTTAATTCAAAATACCTAATACACAGAAGTCTAAATTTGGCCTGTAGAACAGCCTTCTAGGCATACCTTCTACCAATTTCTGATATGCACCAGGCAGAATTTGCCTGTCCTCCCCCTGCAAAGCAGCTGCAGAAACTGGTTTAGTAAAAAGCTGTTTTGAATCCACTCGTAAACAACTGTTGCAATTATTAATTCAGAATGCTAGTTTCCCCACAGATGTTCAGTGGGATTGAAGTCCAGGCTCTAAACTGGCCAGTCCAGTTTTTCAACTTCACTGTCTGCAAAGCAGTCCTGCATTGACCCATCCTGTATAACATTTTGTGCTGATGCTGACAGGCCTGTTTCAATAGCACTGCCATAGTGCAGACATCTCACCAATGGAAACAGCCCCAGATCACCTAAACCAAACTTCACAACACAATACACTGGCAGAAAGTGCTCTCCAACATACACGTCTGAATGTGGCAATTTCCACACCCAGACATGTATGTTGGAATAAAACATTGATGTGAAGAGAGAAATTTGTCATTCCATAGCACTTCCTCCACTATTAGGGTCCACAAACATCAGGAATAACACCACTCCAAATATTGTTTTGCATCATTGATCATGATATTAGGCTACTGAACCCAAGGTCATGTAGCTTTGTATGTGGTCAATGTACTGATATCATCCAGTTCAATGAAAAACTCTGATGCTTATATGCATCAACCAGCAGTGAATATTTTAACCGACCTCAGGTCTTCCGTACTGACTGACATGGTAAGAGACTAAAGAATTCTGTGCCATACAGTGAAGTCTAGATTCCAAAATAAATGAGAACAGGAGTAAACTGCCATTCATCCTTGGCACTTGCCCTTAGATGATTCTAGAGAATAGCATCCAGAATGACCAACCCAGCCAACCTGACAGTCTCTCCATGTAAAGAGTGGACCTCTAATTACTGGCTGCCAACCCTTTTTCTCTTACAGAAGGCAAAGTCTTTCTCAAGCCACCAAGGATGGATAACCATATAAGAACTTGTTTTTATTTTTCTTCATAATGATAATTACAACAATAGCTTCTAGTCACAAACATATAAACAATTAAATAAAATATAGTAAAAACTTTTTTATAATTTCTCCAGATATTCTTGGTTCTAAATGCATAATTAAATGAAGTGGTTATAGATGGAAAATAAATATTAAGAAGTGACTTCTCAAAAAATCATCCTATAAAATCACTGACAGATGGAAAAGGTCTATTGCAAACAGAAATTTAAAATCAATTTTTCAGGAACACCACAATAAATGATCACAACAATAAGCTGTCAGACAGCATATAACCATTAACATGAAGTGCAGTTCTTAATGGATGGCTTAATATTTTAATTTCTGTCATAACCACTTAGATATAGAGGTAAATTATTTAAAAAAAAAAACAAACAAAAATACTTTTATATCTTTTAATTATTTTCCTTTATTTTAGCTATAGGAAGAAGGCCCTAAAAAGTGGCCTGAAAAATATTTATTTTTAATTTCTTAAAAATAAAAAAATTAACAGTTCTTTCCAAATATGTATGAAACTACCACCTGAATAGGATATTTTTGCAAATATTACTCAAATTGATCACAATTGTGTTAAAGAAATCCTGACTTTGTTCATATATTCGCTTGCTAATATCAAAATCTAAAATCACTGCCATAATAGGTAGATTTAAATGTGGAAACAAGTGAAAATCAGATGAAAATCAAAGTCAGGGCCATATAGTGAACATTTCAGGAAACTCTGTCCAGTATTACTGGACAGAGCTTCCTGAAACTCTTGCATCTAATGTGCTGCATGAGGTCTAGCATTATCACAGAGATGAACTTCACAAAAGAACAGTCCATGTCTCTTCCATACAATGGCTTCCTGTAATTCTCAGTTTCATTTACACAATCTACACTGCCATTGATTTGTTTGTGAAATCCACAATTCAATAATTGTCATTGTCTCACAAAAATCATAATTTTTCCAGCATAAGATTTGTTTGTTGGAAAGTTGGTATGTTTGCACTGTATTCAGGCCAGTTCATTTGTGGTGACACACATTTTGTTATCAGTAATGAAATATAGGAAGCCATTTTCTTCTTCTGAAGAGACACAGAAGTGTAAGGCAAGCCATCATGCATTCCATTTCATGTTTTTGGTTGCTGCTTTAGGGATCATCTGGCACACCTTTCAGGTAGTTGGGAATATTGTGGGTGATACTGCACACAGCTATAAGCTGAATTTCTTTCCTAGGTTTAGTGGATTATTTTGTGTTTCTTCTGCTAGAACATGGCTTGTCTATCATTTAATAACTTTGAGATTATGTCAAAGTGACAATATAAGTAAATATAGCTATAATATAACATTGAAATATTATTTTTTTTTTTAATACACTTGCGAAAATACAAAATAGTTATCAATTGGCCCTTGTGTGTCACTGGCATAAAGCATTTGGTTTTCTCTTGTATTTCTGGACATAGGATTTCTGGCAAAATGAGAAAAAGAATATGCCATTCGAGAATAATAAAACAAGAGCAGACAATTAGATTAGCACTGACTTTGCTCAATCAATGAATGCAAGAGTAGCTCGCAGGTGCTTAGTCTCCAGATGCTGCAATTTGCAGAACTGATGCCTTTCTTGGTAAGACCACTCGTTTGTTCCCCTTACCAATCTCTGCCCACTGCAGCAGATCTACATCCTTCCTAAAATGATGCTTCAAACTAGTATGCAGTACTCAAGATGCAGCCTAACCACTGTCTTGTACAAAGGCATAATCCTTATCCTGCTCTGCTAGCAAAATTTTTGCATACCATTGTCAAAACCCCATAAGCTGTCCTGGCAGTTTGTCTACACTATTCAGAGAAATACATATCTAAGAGCACAATTACCCACACATCTCTTTCATTACCTAATTGTAATACAACACAGAACATTAATCTGGGATTACTGATACCTAGATGCAGTACCTTGCATTTGACAATGCTAAACTTCAACTGCCATTTCTCAGCCCATCTGCCAAACTTTTCTAGATCCTCTTGCAGTAGCTTATCTCAATTACTGTCAACAGTTCTGCCAACATTTGTATCATCTGCAAATTAGACATTAAGCCTGATATACCTTCTTCAGTATCACTGATAAATATAGAAAACAATGGGCTCAGCATTGAAGGAACTTCACAAAGAGCAGTGTCCATTAATAACCACACTGTCTTCTCCCTCTTAACCATCCCCTTATTCACAGCAGTCTTTTATGTACAATATTATCAAAAGCTTTCCTGAAATTCAAGTATATGATATCAAACTTATTTTTTGTATCTGGTCCTTTGTTATTGCATGAGAGTATCCAACCAGATTGTCACACAAGATTACTGCTTAACAAATCCATGCCTTGATTTCAGTATAACTGCATTCCTGTCTAGATGGTCCTGCATTATTTCTTTAACCAGTGACTCCATTATTATTCCCTGGAACAGAAGTTAAGCAAGACAGGTCTGTAATTTTTCATGTCACCTTTGCACCCCACCTTTGTGAATTGGGGATACACTCACACATTGCTAGTCCATAGGGACCTCCCTTGAATCCAAAGATTCTCTCATAATTTCAGCTAAGGATTTATTTACCTCTTTGCTGCCTCTCTTAATACAGGTAGTTCTCGACTTTATGAGTTAATTCGCTCCTAGCACGTGCTCGTAAAGCGCAAACTCGTAAAGTGGGAATTTATTTCCCATAGACATAATGTTAAAAATAGGGGTTACATTATTAATAGTGAAATTAGTTAGCTAATTAGTTTGTTTAAACGATTGATTTATCCAAAGAAATGAAAACGTAGCCTGTAAAATCAAGCAAATTATAATAATAAATTATTTCTGACTTACAAATGTTGAATGTTTATTCTTCATCATCATCGACTAAATGCACACACTCGTTGATCACTCATTATTGGTTCAGCACTCGTTGGTTTGTTGCAAAAGGAGTCATTGTCTTCAGAAATGCTTCAATAGGCATTTGTTTCCAAGATAATCTTCTCTTTTCTTTATAAATTTCAATAGCATGCATAAGCATTTTTTAACGGAACGCACAGATTGCAACTAACACAATTGCCGCAGAGTAACAAGTTTACGAAGCTTAAAAAAAAAAAAAAAAAAAAGGAATGAAGAGAAGATTCGGAAAATTTGTTTTTTATACGATTGAAGACTTCAGTAAAGGGGAAACACATTTCACCATAATAACTTAAAAACCCGCACAATTCCAGCTATCGGTATTTTCACAAATGCAATAACATTTTGTTTACTACCCATCTATAATTACTTGCAGTAACAGAAAAGCACAATAAACTGAAAAGTGCAAATTGTTTTTGTTTTATGGCCGTGACCTCCAGAAATGTGCTTTAGAAAAATATCACAAAGCCGTTCAAAATTTGTTCTTGTAACATATGATAACAATGAAAGTGTAATGCATTTAATGGTTTGAATTGGTAACTAATACAATTTACACTATAAAAACGACCTTTTAGTGAGTTATATAGCGAAAATTTGAACTTCCGAAGTTATGAATGAATTACCAAAAAACGTGTTATTGGGTTCAACATTACAATATTTTTGCAATATGATGGTAACAGATTAATATCGTAAAGCAGGATACACTGTATTGTATAGCTATGAGCATGGTGTGAAATGCAGTATTTATGAATGTTTAATGTTCATTTTTTGCAATTAATATTTTTGGTTTTCTTGATACTTGAAAAAAAAAAAAAAAAACTCGTAAACCTGCGAACTCATAAAACGAGAACTGCCTGTATAATTGGATAGATCCCATCCATCCCAGGTACCTTTCTTATGTTTAGCTTCAACAATTTATCTTCCACTCTCCTCTCAGTTATCACAAAATCATTTAGGACCCTGTTAGAGTTTGATAAACTTCTGGCATCCTCTTCCCTAAAGAATTGCTTATTTGTGAATGTTGATGCAAAATACCTATTCAGTTTATCAGCAGGATCATCAAAAGTTAAATAATTGATAAAAAGTGGGTTGATGTAATTCAACCCTTTCCTTATGCTGTTTAGTTCTAGAGAAATAATGAAGTCTTTGCTTTTCATTCTTTGGAAGAGACCTTGTAATCTGCCTTAGCTTACCTCCTTTGTGACTTCATTGCAGGTTAGTTTATATATTTACCATAGTCTTCTGTATCACCCGATAACATGTTGGCATCAATTTTTTTCTCTGAAATAATTGACAGATTCTGAAGAAAAATTCTTAAAATATGTTCTTAAAAAATCTTAGGTGAATGATCGAAAACCAAGACCCGTAATTAGTTTAATCATCTATTCAATCTATTTTTTTTTTCTATTGTTACTTGTGAAATAAACGTCAGGATGTTTCTGGATGGTTCTAGAACTTTCGATGGAGTTCTCTAGAAACATTGTGAGCCTTCTAGAAACTTCTCTACCGGTAGATATATGGGTGGGTTCCACACCAAGCAAGCATTTTCTTATTTCAAAAAGTGCATGTGTTTCATAGAACAAGTCATGAACAAATGAATTAGTGTTTGTAAACAAGCATTGTGCACATTAGTGTAAATTGTGAACTGTGTTTAAATTAGAAATAAAAATTTACAATTTCTTAATTACGTTCTCACGTGCACGTACCTCAACCATGCATGAAATACGTTCTTGCCAAAATAAACCTAATAGCTTTTTCTACATTTGCGGAAAAGTGGTATTAAAATCGCAGCTGAATCAACTGTCACTACTTGTGAGAAAAGCCCATGAACTCTATTTTGGATGTGCAAGGTCAGAGATCAAGATAAAGTATGGACTCCAGAGATTTCCTATAACTTATGTTTAAGGACATTAAGAGGTAGTCATAAATCAATGCCTTTTGCTGTTCTGATGATATGGCGAGACCACGTAAATAATTGTTACTTTTGCATGACCAATATATCTGGTTTTTCTGGGAAATGCAAGCATAAAGTAGAGTATTCCAATATACTTTCTGCTTTAAGGCCAGTTCTTCATGATGATAAACTGCCAAAGCCACCTGAAACTTATGGACTCGACTCTGATTCAGGATCGGAAAAGGAAACTCTAGAAGATCCAGAACGAGTACAGATCCAGACTTTTCAACTCTTGATACTGCAAATTGTTTTGTCAGATGAACATTTTTGTAAATAGAATAAGGTTAATAGACCCATTGTTCAATATTTAGTACTGTATGTACTAAATATATTAAAATATATTAAATCTTTTAAAATAGAAATAGTATTTGAACTTAATCCCTTCTCCCTTAAAATTGGTGAGTGTTACATCAATATGGTTGCCATATTTGAATTCAGCAACATCAGAATCACCCTGAATTTTAAAACGGAGCGAAAAAAAAAAAGTTTTTTTTTTTCCGGACCAGCGTAATTTATATGCATCCCAAGCATTTTTCTTCTCTGCCACAAGTCTCATTAGTTCTTGTGACATCCATTTAGGTCTAACATTTGAACAATATTTTTTAATATGAAAAGCCTAGTAGCTTCTATGATTACTTCCATGAATACTGCTGGATGTAGGGAACAATTTTGACAGTTTATTTGGTTTTAGTAAGGCATTTGATTTAGCCCCTCATGAGCAGTTGTTGTATGCTAGGATTACTGGAAAGATTCTAAGATGGATCACAGGATATCTGCAGGACAGAAGGAAGAGGGTTGTGATAAATGGATATTCTTCAGAATTGGGAGTTCCCCAAAGGATTGTTTCACCACTGTTGTTTCTGATTTTCATAAATGAATAAAAGGGACAGAAGGCATGATGTCAAAATTTGCAGATGATGTAAAAATTGGGAGAGTCATTAATGATCAGTGCCAAGCAGCACTCTTTCAGGATGACTTGAAAAGGCTTCAAGAATGATCAGAAAAGTGCCAGCTATGATTTAATGCAGCAAAATGCACAGCTCTACACCTCGGGAATAGAATAACCCAAAATAACTTAATACACTTGGTGGGGTTGAATTATAAACAACTGAGAGAGAGAAAGGGATGTGGGAGTTTGATATAGGCAGATATGAAGTTCTTTAAGTACATGCCTGAAAAGCCTATCGATGATTTATCAAACAATATCCCATAGGTAACTATAATCCCATGGTATAAGGCAATTGTAAAACCACTTGGAATACTGTGTCCAAGTATGGAGATCTCATTTAGGGGAAAAAAAAAAAAAAAAGACATCAAATTTTTAAGAAGGGTTTCTGGCATGGTGAGATAAGCAAAAGAGTGACTGTACAAGGACAGACTGAATATGTAGGCTACAGGACTGGCAACACAACCAGACATCATAGAGGGATCTCAGTGAAGTTTATAAGGCTCTGAGAGGGGTTAGTAAAATGAATGAAGGCAGAATTTTAACTGTTATAAAGAATTCCAGAATTGGGGTGGTGGGCATAAATTCAAATTTAGGAAAAGAGCATTACACTAGATTATAGAAGTTTTCTTTTAGCCAGCGAATTGTTGAATACTGGAAAAAATTGCCTGCACAGGTAGTTTATTATTATATGGGTCAAGGAAGCCTCAGTCTTATGCTGCACCATTAAAAAAAAAAAAAAAAAAAAAAAAATTCTGCATTACCCAGAGAGAACAAGAGTCAGAAGTAGAAGGGAAACACCAAGAAAGAGAAGAATGATGATATCCAGCTCAGGATCCTGGGTGTCCCAAGCCCATACTCACCAGATATGAGCCCCTGTTGAGGCAGACAATTTGAAGAAATTCAAATGTCAACCGTATAGTTACCTGTATAAGGGGGAAGCACATAATTTGTATTTTCTTATCTACTTTTTTTTTTTTTCCTTTTTCTTTTTTTGGCTGGCATAGCAATAGCCTGTGGCTTCCTTGCACTGTATGCACTTTGCAAATAAGCATAATAACATCATAAAGTTCATCAAAAGAAATGAAAAAAAAAAATAGAGGTTGCATATCATGGTGACAGTGATGTCATTAGTACCAAATGTTTATTTGCATCTTTTATCATATAGAATATGATAAAAGATGAGTTCCTCTGAGTTGTGCCAATCATGCAGGTGCATTGTTCAGACAACATTTCCCAATAGTAAAATAGCAAAAAAAAAATACAGTTGTGGAAAACATGTTCGAGAGGCAACCAGAGGGAGCGATATTCTCGATCTGATTATCAGCAGTGATTATTCATGCATTAAGAATTTGCAGATAAAGGAACCACTGGGTGACAGTGATCACAATGTACTGATGTGGGAATTACTTAAAGATGTAACTACCATCAAGGCTAAAAGGAAGGAATTTTGCTTTCGTAAAGGTGACTACAGAGGTCTCAGACAATTTTTAAATTCTGTACAGTGGGATCAACTGATGATGTTACCAATGTTGAATTCTAAATGGGAAGCCTTCAGGGACTTAATTTTGGAGGCTACTAAGCTTTTAATTCCAACTAAGAAATACTGTTTAAGGTTTAGGCCTAAATGGATGTCAGATGAATTAATGAGACTTGTGGCAGAGAAGAAGAATGTATTGGATGCATATAAAGTATTGGGTGACACAGAAGCCTATGTCAGGTGTAAACTAGTCTGTAATCAAATCACAAAGCAGGCAAAGAAATCTTTACAAGAAATCTTTGGCAAAGGATGCAAAGAAAAACAGCAAAGAGTTCTTTACTTATGTAAACTTTAGAAGGAAAGGGATGAATCAGATTGGACCACTTAACATAGATCGGTTGACTATTGATGATCATGCTCAGGTAGCTGATAAACTGAATGAGTATTTTGCATCTACATTCACACATGAGGAGTTATTCAATGAGGGGAAGTGCCAGAAGTTTATCAAGCTCTAACAGGAAGCTAAGTGATTTTGTAATAACTGAGAGCAAAGTGGAGGAGAAATTGTTGAAGTTAAACATAAGAAAGGCACCTGGGGTGAATGGGATCTATCCAGTTATATTAAAGGAGGCAGCAAAGGAAGTAAGCAAACCCTTAGCCATAATTATGAGAGCTTCCTTGGACTCAGGGGAGGTCCCCATGGACTGGAGGTGTGCAAATGTATCACCAATTCACAAAGGGAGTTCAAAAGGTCACACAAGTAACTACAGACCTGTTAGTTTAACTTGTGTTCCGGAGAAAATAATGGAATTGCTGGTTAAAGAAACATTGCAGGATCATCTAGACAACAGGTCTTGTCTGACCAATTTGATTGGATACTATGATGTGGTCACAAAGCAACTAAATGCCAAAAATAATTTTGATATTATATACTTGGATTTCAGGAAAGCTTTTATACTGTTGCATATGGAAGACTGCTGTACAAATTGGAGATGTATGGCACTAATCATTGAGGTGTATAAGGATAAGTTGCTACAATGGATAAAGGGATGGTTGAGTGGAGATGACAGAGTGGTAATCAATGGACACTGCTCTTTGTGGACAAATGCTATTGTTGGAGTTCCCCAGGGTTTGGTGTTGGGCCCATTGTTGTTTTCAGTATTTATCAATGATATTGATGAAGGTATATCAGGTTTAATGTCCAAGTTTGCAGATGATACAAATGTTGGCAGGGTTGTTAACGACAGTAAAGACACTTGGAGTAGTATGCTACTCCAACTGGATCTCGATAAGTTTGGAAAATGGGCTGAGAAGTGGCAACTGAAGTTTAACATTGACAAATGCAAAGTACTGCATATGGATAACAATAACCTTCGAAGAGAAACATACCAACTCTGTGGTACTACACTCAGGGAAGTGGAAAGTGAAAAAGACCTGGGGGTAACTGTGCAGTCAAATATGAAGTTTGCTGAGCAGTGCAGACAGGCTGCCAGGGGAGCTCATGGAGTCTTGCCAATGATATATAGGAATTTTACTAGCAGGGACGGGGGGGGGGTGATTATCCCGTTATACAAGGCAATGGTCAGGCCACACCTAGAGTACTGTGTACAAGTCTGGAGGTCTCATTTTCAGAAGGATGTAGAGTTGCTAGAACGAGTACAAAGAAGGGCAACAAGATTGGTGAGGGGAACAAAGGGGTGCTCTTACCAAGAAAGGCTTAAGTTCTGCAAATTGCAGTGCCTGGAGAGTAGGCACCTGTGAGGTGATCTGATTGAGGTGTATAAGGCCTTGAATGGGTTGAGCAAGCTGAATGCTGATGGGATTCTTTCTCTTGCTCAGAATAAGAACCTGAGGGGAGCACAGTTTCAAATTGAGGAAAGATAGTTGTAGAATAGATGTGTGGAAATTTGCTTTTAGCCAGCAGGTAGTTGATTGGTGGAACAGACTTCAATCTTTTGTTGTGGAAGCTGATAGCCTAAATAAATTTAAGGCTGAGCTGGACAGGCATTTGGAGGGGTTTTTTTTTGGCTGATGCTGCATAAGCTTGCTTTCTTGCATCGTATGCTAATGCTAATAAGTAGACACATATTAAATATTAAAAACAAAAACAACAGGCATTGTTAGTGAAATTGCACAGATAGGAAAAGAGGTAGTGATGGCTCTGGAAAATCAGTCACTTTCAATTGCTACTGATAGCAGTAATCAAAGTGATTCCAAGTTGTATCCCATTGTGGTGGCCTTTTGTAATAAAAAAAATTGCAAAATCAAACACAGCTGTACTTAGTACTAGCACTGGAAGGTGACTTTATAGGGTATAGCATTGGACATTATTTTCTGAACAACCCTGTGGCATGTGGGACTCCTTGAAAAAATTGATTTGGTACTTAATGTGACTGTCATGGTAAACCTAAAAACTGGAGTAGCAAGCGTAGTAAAAGAGGAAATTCAGTAATTAGTGGTAACAGTGCTGAAAAGAGCTGCATGTCTTTTTGCAAAAGTGGATGAATACTTGGTGGAAATTTACTGTCTAAAGAGAAGTACTGAAAGGAAATATAGATTTAAGCAATTTCAATTGATACATGCCACTGAAGTAAAAAATATTTTGAAGCATCAGTGTACACATTGGCTATCTTTGGTTAAATGTGTAACTAGACTAGTGGAAAACAGTGGCAACCTTTGACAAGTCTATTTAAAGAAAAGTTTAAAAGTGGTCAGAAAAGATATGAGCACTTTTCAGTTAAGAAATTGAAAAGTGCATTAGGCAATCAATAGTGAGTAATGCTGACTCATATTCAAATCCAGTTTGTTATCTAAAAGTTTTGAAAGACAAATTCCTGGTGGAATCATGACTTTTTTTTTTATCTCCAAATATGTGAGCTGTTGATGGTTCAGGGGATTACCACCACTGCTTATCTGTTAGTCAGTGTAAATATCAGCATTCTTCCAGTATGGCATTCACTTTCAGTCTGCATCATTATTTTTTAATTGGAGAAGTATAGTTGTAAAAAATGCTTTACAGTTCTATATTTCTGCACAAACTTCAGTGTGTATGCCCCATTCCTGTGCTATTTTCCATAGTGTTTTAGTTTCAGGTTCGATTTCTCTTGCTGCATACGGGGTACAGTTGGGAAATAATTTTTTTTTTTGGATAACATGATCACTAAGGATAATTATTCTTATTATCCAATATAATGTCAGAATACAGAAATGCACTGAAGTCCATTTTCAACTATTTCTTGTCTTTTATATTTTTATATAAAAATGCTAACAAGTGTAAAAAATAAATCATGTATAATTTCTCGAATTCTTTTTTGATGTGCACTCTACTACACTAATAGAAATGAAGGGATTACTCTCACTCCATTTTTAAACCTGTCATTCTGTGTAGTTGGAAACGATGGCCCAGCAGGGTGGATGGTAGGGAGCTCATGTAATTTTTAGTATGATAAATATATCCTTATGCCTGCAGCATGAGGATATATTCACTTTTCTCTCTCTCTCTCTTGTTTTTTTTTGGCAGATCTCTGCACTAAAGGAGTAGTTCAGTTGATAGTGACATACAGTCATTCAAAAGTTACTATTTCTTATCTACATTTTTATTTACCATATTTTTAAAAACCTGTTTTTGTAAACACTCTATATAATTATGGTTTTTCACTCTTAACATAAGAAATGAAGTTTAATTTTGATGTGTTGGTCAGTGCTATAAAGCATTACATCACATATTATTGACTTCAGAGTTTTTCATAACTTATATATTATTATTATTAGTACTATTTTTTTGCACAAAACCAATCCTTAAACTAACCACACAGATGATGACTACATATGACTAATGAATAAAAAACATTGTAAAAGCACATGCAAGAAAAAAACTAATTATCAGAAGATGAAAATTTTTATTTATGCCCTTATTTTCATAATCTTTCACATTCTGTAATCATTTAACCCATTATATTGGTCCATCACAGCATGGACCAATATATATAGTACCCTTTGCCAGTGCGACCCATTGACAGTATGGAATGATAGATCTCAATGAATATAAAGATTGTATCTAGAAGTTTTTACTTTTAGTCACAGATGTTACTACTTGAAAAAAACTACGAAGCACAAAGAAATGCACTTTACACCAATCACATTTGGCAAAAATATAGCTTCTGCACCAACAGTAATTCCACTAGGATTAAAAATCCTCATGTAGCAATGCATAACAGTAGATATAGGTTACATCACATGTAGAACAATCATATAACTCCTCACATGTGAAAATGTAACTTTAAAAATCAGCTTTCTCCAAAACCCACAGTACTGCAGTATATACTTAAATGAGTTGCATCAAGTTTCAGTTTGTCAACCATCTAGCTAGCAGTTTTCATAAGTTCCAGCAAGCATCCAACAGCACCAAAGTAGCCCTGAAAATATATATAAAATTACTAAATATAGGGACATTATGTTTTACATATTAATTTTAATAAAGGAAACTATGAAACAGTTACTACAGAGTAAAGTATATCAATATAGATATAAACTTTTTAGCTAAAAAACTGAATGACTAGGTATGAATAAATATACCTTGAGTCAAATCAGGTGCAACTGCCTTAAGCAAAAAATTATTAATATTTATTTATATATATATATATATTTGTCTATATATAAATATAAACAAATTATACTACCAATTACAGGAACTCCCCGACTTACATAATACTCGATTTATGTAAGTTTTTGCTGGCCACTGCAAACTTAAAAAAATCGTGGAAATGTATTTTGCATCCCATAGGAATAAATGGAGGTATCGTGAAAATATCGTAGTGTGTACCCAATAACATATTTTTTTTTTTTTTTTTGTAATTCGTTCCAAGTCCTTGGAAGTTGAAAATATCGCTATATTACTAAGCTATTTATCTCTCTAAAAGGTCGTATTTATAATGGAAATTGCACTATCCTTTCATTGTTATTATATGTTCCTGTTATAAGAATCAATTTTGAATGCCTTTGTGATCATTTTCTAAAGCACGTTTCTGGAAGTCATGACCATAAAATAAAAATTTGCACTTTCCAGTTTCTTGGGCTTTTCTGTTAGTGCATCTAATTATAAACGGTAGTAAACTCGATCTTATTGCATTTGCGATAATCGCAATAACTGGAATTCTGTGGGCTTTTACGTTATGCTATTATGGTGAAATTTGTTCCCCTTCACCGAAATCTTCAATCATATAAAAAACAAATTTTCAGAAACTTCTCATCATTCCTATTTACTTATTACAACGGTGAAGGGAAAGGGGCCAAGTGCAAGTGCTGGCAGTGCCAGGAAACGAAACAAAACTGATTTAGAAATGAAGATGAAAATGATTAAGTACGAAGCAGGACAAAGTTTGTCATCTATTGCAAGGGAATTAGGTCTCACTGCTTCAACAGCGAATACTATTTTAAAGAACAGTGTGCGTATAAAATAAGCATGTCAAAGGATCAACGCACTTAAGATCAACAGTGATCACAAATCAGCATCTGGTGCTATATCGAAGATGGAACAGCTGTTAATAATATGGATGGAAAATCAAATTCAGAAGCGAGTGCACCTGAGTCTAATGACCATTCAAGCAAAAGCAACAAGTATTTATGAAGATATTAAGGATAAGTACGGCAAATCCCAACCCAAGTTCGTGGCAAACAATGGGTGGTTTAATAGGTTCAAGCACCGCGCGCATTTCCACAACGTTAAAGTATGAGCTGAAGTTGCCAGTGCTGATTCTTCTGCAGCTGCAGAGAAATTTTGTGATGTGTTGGAAAAAATTATTGATGAAGGCGGCTATTCAATGCAACAAATTTTTAACAACGAGACTGCTCTGTATTGGAAAAAAATTCCGGATCGAACATACATTGCCAAAGAGGAAACGACAATGACAGGTTTCAAGGCGTCAAAAGATAGGGCCATGCTCTTGCTTGGGGCTCATGCAGCGGGAAATTACAGATTAAAACCACTGCTTGTGTACCATTCTGGAAATCCTCGTGCACTTAAGGGCATCAATAAAGCCACCCTACCCATGCATTTCCGATCGAACCAGAGAGCACGAATAACAATATCTCTCTCTCTCTCTCTCTCTCTCTCTCTCTCTCTCTCTCTCTCTCTCTTTGAGGATTGGTTTAAATGCTGCTTCATTTCTGAGGTTGAAAAGTATTGTAGGGGCAACGACGTTCCTTTCAAGATTTTGCTCCTGGACATTATACGCATCTAGATGATTTCAATTCGAACATGAGAGTCATATTTCTACCGCCAAACACGACTTAACTCATCCAACCTATGGATCAGGGTGTTATTTCTAATTTAAAAGCATACTATTTATGCACAACATTTGCTCAGGCATTGTCTGCAATAGACGATGAGAAAAATTTTATGTTAAGAGACTTTTGGAAATCTTACAATATTTACTGTGCCATCTTAAACATTAATAAGGCCTGAGCAGAAATTACTAAAATTTGTTTAAATGGTGCATGGAAGAAAATATGCCCATGGCATGTAAAAGACTTTGAAGGATTTGAAAAAGACGAATCATATGAAGAGGTTACAGATAAGATTGTAAATGTTGCAGAGCTACTTCAGTTGGAGGCTGATGCCAAAGATGTGGAGGAGTTAATAGAGGAAGAAGAGAAGGAATTATCTAATGAAGAACTTATTGACTTGCAGGCAGCGATAGTAAAAGAAGAAAATGCTGACGAAGCTTAGATGAACCAAATGAGGAGCCAAGACGCTTCATCACCAGAGAGATGCCAATGGCATTTCATGAAATTGCATCGGCAATGGTGAGGTTTGAGGATATGGATCCTGACAGCGAATGATTCTTAAAAGTTAACAGAGGGGTGAATGATATGCTTGCTTGCTTGCTTCCTACAAAGAAATCTACGATGAAAAGAAAAAAGCCACCGTACAGTTATCCATTAATATGTTCTTTCATAAGGTTGAACGGCTGACCCCTTCTAAATTTCCACAGCCCTCAACCTCCGCAGTGGTGTACTTATCAGCCGAAGACATCGATTCTGGCAACGATGCTCGAGACGTAAAATGCCAGTCTCCTCTCTTTTTTTGTAATTTTATAAATTTGAAATTTTTTTAAATTGCATGCTTTTGCTGCACGAGATAAAAAAATTGAATAAATACAATAAATAATTCTATTTACATGTTCGTCAAACATTTCTTTTTTGATTCAATCAATTTAGCGAGCAAAGTGGCGAGTGCTGCACAAACATGGGGGAAATTCCCCAACGTACGTAAAATCTGACTTATGTAGCGTTCCGCAGAACGCAACCCTTACGTAAGTCGGGGAGTTCCTGTATAAACGGAATACAATGAATGGCACATTGTCAGGGTAGCACCATTCAGTATAATACATGATTGGCAAAGCTATCCATTGCTGTACGCTGGTAAAATAAAACACTATCCATTTCTAATAGTGTTTAGATAGCAAACAAATTTAATCAGATACATACAATTATAATAGCACCCTGCTTTCCTTGAGTTACTCTAACAGATTACAAGGCATAAAATAAGAATCAGTAAAAAAACATGTTAAAGAAGAAACAGTTAATGGCAACTATATCATACTAATTCAGAGTGCAACCACACTGACCCATAAGATGGAGTATTTGTATTATGATGTAGACACAGATAGCATATATATACAGTCGAACTTCCCTATAACGAATTCGATAAATCCAGCGAAAAAATTCGTTGTAGGGAAATTTCGTTATACTGAGAATCTTTCTTATTAGAAATTGTTAACTAATTAGAAAATGAATCTACATTTATTTTTAATGTATTTTATTTCAAAAACATACTTATTTAAATTATGTTTACACAATTTTCGCCAGTAAGTATCACAAATTAAAAAAAATCTGTAATTTTCGTTTGTACAGTACAATTAAAAAATTGTTTGATTCTCAAAGAAAACCTCACATTTGTTCAGAGCATTAAAAACATTATCAGGAAAATTTCCAAAAACTGTACATCCACACGAACTGTTTTAAAAGCGTTAATCATTTCTTCGCGAGTTAGCTTTTCTACAGGTTGTTCTGATGCATCTTCAGTGTCATCATTAATTTCTTTGTGATCATGGTCGCGTCTAACACTGTTCAGCAGTATTTCATCTTCATTTGGATGTTCAGCCATAGTCAGATCTTGATCTACATAAACATAACTATCCAGTGTTATTTCATTTTCAATGTTTCCGGACGATTCTAATAATGTCCAAAAGTTTTTCAGTTGTGAAAGGGGCAGTTCATCTTGTTTGTCCAGTTGTTGTTCGACTTCTGTATTCAATGAAAATCCTGCTTTCGAAAAACAATTTTGAATAGTGTATTCAGTGACATCGTTTGTCCAAACTTTTGCCAGTTCAGAGATGCAATCTCTAAGGTTAACTGTAACCTCCAAGTTTCTATTTTCTGATAACGCATTGACAATCTTCATTATTATGCTCTTTCGATAATGAAATTTAAAATGTTTAATAATGCCTTGGTCCACTGGCTGGAGTTTTGACGTTACATTTGGTGGTAAAAACAACAACTTTGCACTTTTAAGTTTGGCAGAAATACTGGCAGGATGTGCCGGACAGTTGTCAGTTACCAACACGATTTTCCTTTTTTCTTTTGTTATACGCTTGTCTAGTTAATCCATTCTTCAAAAATATTACTTGTCATCCATGCTTTTTTATTAAAGGTGTAGTCAACTTCCAAAGATTTTATACCTCTAAAACATCTTGGGTTTTTTGATATTCCGATGACTAAAAGTCTTAATTTTTCACTTCCTGTCATATTTGCTCCAACTAGCATAGTGATTCTTTCTTTGCTTTGTTTTCCGCCAAAACAATTATCATCCTTTAAAGCAAGTGTTCTATTCAGTAAACATTAAAGAATAAATCCATTTCGTCAGCATTAAAAACATCCTTACGCTCATATTCTTCCAAAATCTTCTTCAAGGTATTGTTCCTCCAACTGTTGCAATCTTCTTCGCTTAATACTTTCTCCACAAATAACCTTTTCCACAATTCTGTGGCGCTTCTTAAATTTATCTAGCCACCCAGTGCTCTCATTAAATTCTGTATGTCCAAGGGACTGTGCAAATTTCAGAGCTTGTTGCTTAATTATTAGGCCCGATATTGGTATATTCTTTTCACGTATCATTTGCACCCATTTTAGAACAGCTTTATCAACATCTTCGTATATACACAACTTAATTCGCTTCTTGTCTGCTCCTCCTTCAATTGTATTTAAAATTGATTCTCGATTTTTTAAAATCGTAGATAAACTACTTGCAGGTATGCCATATTTCTCCGCAACATCTTTTTTCTTAAAACTGGTCAATATCATAACAATCTTTGCTTTATCATTAATACTTAAACACTTTCTCTTCGACATTGTTTCTGCAATTGTAAAAATTATTCTACTGCAGCTCTTGCCGATACATACACCGCAAACTTCGCTGCACTGGCCGTATAGTGAATTGTTAGTACCGCCTACTCAATGATGTTCGCTTGCCAATTCAACAGTATCACGTGACCTTTCCTATCAATCACTTTGAAGAAATATACGACTGTGAATTTCTTTTATTCTGCTTTCATTCATATATACACGAAACAAAATTTATGATTAATGTATGCTGCATGTTACTTTTCAGAAAAAAAAAAAAAAAAAAAATACAAGAGCATATAGCCTATGTGACTGATCACGAACAAAATTTAAAAAAAAAACAAAAAAACATGAAAACCATCTACTGGAAGTCCAGTTAGATGAGAATGGACATATCGTATAATGATTGACAGGAAGGTCACGTGGTACCGTTGAGGTGAGAAGCGAATGTCACTCGGTAGGCGTTACTAAAAACTGACTATGGTAGCATTCTATGTATTGCCGCCGCAGCATGCTAAAGGTTTACTGCAGCGAATTTCATTTTCCCCTGAGCCAACATAAATTTACAAATCTACCCTATTTATTGTAAAGTTTACAACCACTTTTAAGAAAACCCATTTGGTTTAATAACTATAACAAAAATGAAACAAAAACCCTCCTACGGGCGTCAATGGCCACAAGTGTTCACTAAAACGATGATAATTTAATTCCATATGCTAATACACAATTTCGGAAGGAGGGGGCAGTATATTTAAGTGGCTGTTTAGCAGTAAATGCTTAAAAATCTTCAAAAATGCTTTTACTAATTTTTTTAAAAATTCCTTATAGAGAGACTAACACTTCGCTATATGGGATTAATTTTACATGTAATTTTGTTTCAAGGTGCAATGTTTTAAGAAACAATTCGTAATATAGAGAAATTTGTTAAATAGAAGTTCTACTGTATATGTGTGTGTGTGTATATATATATATATATATATATATATATATATATATATATACACACACACATACATATATATGCATTTATTCAGTAAACAAACATTTCTTATTTGCAGAAGATTTGTAAATGACCAAATGAAACTGAATTTTATCTGCTGTCAAAACTCATTCTCCTAGGCCATCACTGGTATGGCCACGTTTCCCTCAATGGCCCCAGGGCCATTGAGCTGGTGGTGGTGTGCTGCTGGGGCTTACTTAGCAAATTTCTACTGTCAGAGCTTGTTCTCCTTTCACACATTATATATATATATATATATATATATATATCAGGCTTTGTAGAACTTTTGAAAATTTGTAAAAATGAACACTGTACAAAATATTTTAAATATAAATTTTATTTTTTTTCACTTGATTTCCCAATATTAGAGTGAAAGTATTATCAGAAATCAAAAAAATCAGAATAAAAAAAAAAATTCACAAAAAATCTCATTGTTACTATTTTGCTTTTTGATGAATTACTATCATCTACATCTATCCTGTATATTTATGCATGGTTTGATTCAATTTTATCAATTTCTGGATGCAAATTTCAAAAAGTCCAAACTAGACAGCAATGTGTAACAGGCGTGATCTCTAATTTTCAGAGCTATTTTGGTGTTGCCATCTATTATACACTGTGTCTACAATTACAGTATATCTTCATTAATTTGATACTGGATTATTCAAAATACAATGTGTTTTGAAATCATTACCATTCCCTGACAAACAATATGGGGTTTTATATGCATTTAGTATGCATTATTTGAAATACATCTGTAATGAAATTCAAAGACTGCCAAAGCTAACTAAAGGCAAACATCATTACAATGAAATTAAATGGAGCTATAATGAAAATTTGCTATTTTTTCATGTATGTTTATTGGTTGGTATTCAGTAAACAAACATTTCTTATTTGCAGAAGACTTGTAAATGACGAAATGAAACTGAATTTTATCTGCTGTCAAAACTCATTCTCCTAGGCCATCTCTGGTATGGCCATGTTTCCCTCAATGGCCCTGGTGGTATGTTTGTTTGTTGTTGTTTGTTATTTGGTTTTTAGGAGCATTAGCAACTAAGGCCATATTGCTCCGGGATATGCGGTGGTCATTCCCTGACCTTTCCGCATCCTCGGTATTTGGTGGTGACGGGCTCGAACCCCGGTCTAATCAAGAAGCGTGTGCTACGCACTGCTGCTCCTTCCCACCTGGCTACGGAGGCGCCCCCTGGTGGTATGCTCCTGGGGCTTACTTTGCAAATTCCTACTGTCAGAGCTGGTTCTCCTTGCACACATTATGGCTGCATTTCATGGCAATATTTTGCAGCCCAGCTTGGCAAGGGCAAACAAATGTATCAAATTTTTACCAACAGCATAAGAGGATAGCTAGCTTTTAATATTTGTTTTTCTATGCAAGGCATTGTTAAAAATTTTACAAGCAATTTTTATAGCCCACTCATAAACCAGTGGCACAGGAGGATACCTGGCTTTTAACTATGTTCCTCTATACAGCCCTTGTTAAAAATTTCCAAACAGTAGGTGATGTTTTAATTTTGACTGGAGCTGCTTTATGTTGATTGTCCTGCATTCCTACCACTGTACTGTTTCTCCTTTCATACATGTTATAGTATATTTGTTTCAGAGCCAATTTTTGCAGCCCAATGCACTTAAGAACAATGACAAAGTGTTCACAATTAAGAGCATCAAAATTTTACTGATAATACAAAGAAACCTAGCTTTTTAACTTTTGTCCCTCTATTTAGGATGTCTCCTTGTTACAAAAAAAAAAAAAATTTAAATGGTAATACGAGCCTGACATTTCAACTGAGCTGTTTTCCATGCAAAAAAGTCAGTTGCAATTTTCAATGACTTTACTGGGTTTTTTTTTGGGTTTTTTTTGACCAATGACCCAAGAGAATAAACAAATATTTAAATTTTCTACATTTACGAATTTTTTTTATTACTTAAAATTGCTCAACTCGCTTTTAATTCACTAAAAATGAAACTTTCTTGTCCACCAAAATTTAGTGTTGGAACAATGGGAAGGGGGGGGAACAAATTTGGGATCAAACTGATAAACAGGTGAGCAATAACAATGTAAGTGACTGGGTACAATGAGCACTTAGTGCGAACTCAGCTACTTCTCATAGCATTTAGCATATTTGGATTTACCAAAAATTTTATCATATAGCTTTCAAGTTTGAACTCGAGAGCTGTAATGTCATGAAACTGATTTTTTTTTTTAAGCAGCTTCCATGGTTAATCTTTTATATAAATAGTGACTTATTTATTTATGCAGGGGGGGGGGATCCACACAGCTCAGGTAAAATTTTACAAATGTCATTATTTCAGCTCCATTCAGATATTGTGCACTGTCTGTCTCCCACTCTTAGTTGTTATAAAGTGATGCCAAGCTGGTCACTGGCTCATTTAGTGTAATTACCAAGGGTGGTTCCTGCTTAGTTATGAAGCTTACTGAAAGCAATAATGCAAAAAAGAGAAATGTTACTTTTTATTTTGCATGGATTATAAGTATTAGATAGCAAATAATATCTCAAGCTCGCTCGCTCGCTCTCTCTCTCTCTCTCTCTCTCTCTCTCTCTCTCTCTCTCTCTCTCTCTCTCTCGTCTCTCTCTCTCTCTCTCTCTCTCACACACACACACACACACACACACACACACACACACACACACACACACACACACACACACACACACACACACACACACACACACACACAAGTATGTACAATTATACATAATAAACAGCATAACACTTATTTTAATTTATCAATGTCCAGCTTGTATACATTGAACTGTACGAATGTAGTATGTGGCAAAGACTAAACTTCACAATCTTGTTATTGCATGCCAGAAATTTATTGAATTTCTTCAGGACAACTGTTTAGCTTTCTCACACTGACTAAATTATTACTATTTACTCACAGATATCTACTACAACAAAACTAAAAGATTATTAATATTTTAAATGAGAATTAAGAAAATTCCAGATAGCTTTGCTAAGACTACAAAGTTCTCTTGATTAATTAACACCAGCATGTACTGTACTTGAATATATATATATATATATATATATATATATATAGGCCTCGTGGTCCTCCAAACGAGATGGGGCATAATGGTCAGTGTATTTTATTTTTGTTTATTGGTCATGTATTGTTGGTAGATTACGTTTCCACATTAGTGATATTTCACACAATTTGTAAACGGCTGCCAACATTTTGGCGTTCATTTTCTAAATTATTTAGGAGCATTACTTCAACAGTATCCTCTTCTTTATTTCTCCTCCCTCCCCCCCCTTCGTTTTCTTGTGTTTTGTTCATCTTTATCTGTTATGTTCATTTTCACTCTACTGGTTTGCCACACTACTGGCATACATTTTATTTTATGGTTTGTCCATGTTGTGGTTTGTGCATTTTTGCTGCCACTGATTCTGCTTTACTATTTTTATTATTTTTTATTTACTTTTGCTATTTATTCTTTGATTCAGTTGGATTTAATTTGGATTATATATATATAATCCAAATTAAAGTGTGTGCGTGTACGCACCAAAAAAGTATCCAGATGTGCCTGTAGTCCACTGGATCTTTCTGAATAAACAAGTGACAGATAAGCACAAAGAGAAGGTGGTGTACGAGTCAACAATTTAGTTGTTCTCACAGAGTAAGCTACCACATGTAAAGATTAAACTGTCTATTGAAAATTTTACAAAGCTAACTAAAAACACCAACAAAAACACTTAAACAGTTTGGCATCATTTCAATAAGTCAATGTTCCTTGTCATCAGGCCTGTTAGGATGGCTCCTAGACTGATGTGGAATTAAAACTCATGGAACCGATCAATTCCAGTAGCTCTGGTGTGAAAAGGAGCCATTCTAATAGGTCTGATGATAAGGAACAGTTACTTCTAGAAACAACTCAAAACTGTTTAAGTGTTTCTACTGAGATGATTTTTGGTTAACTTTGTAACATTTTTAATAAAGTAGCTTAATATTTACATGTGGTAGCTTAGTATCACTTACTGTATTACATGTCCATAAGATAAATAACCATGTAATACCTCTCCTTCAACCAACTGATTGTTCTTGTCATGCCATGCAGAGCTGAGACAACTGATTTCAATTGGGCTGTTACTGTCAGAGATCGCACTGCTGACCTCTTACACCATCAAAAGTCAACTCAGTGATATTAGCATGAAATGGCCGTGAGATGGTACCACTAACATGCAGAAAAGCAGAGGAACACCATAGAAGTTTACTCCATGTGACCAGAGGGTACTTGGCAATAAGAATAATACGACAATCTCATCACACATCCCTGCAAAACATCAGTCAGGAGTTTAGGGTATTCACAAGGGTTGAGCTTTGTATAAACACACTACATGTGAAGATTCATAGCTTTGGTTTTCATTGGAGAGCAGTGGAACATAAGCCAAACATCCCAACTACAACTGGTCAACTGGTCTCACCTTTCATGGTGCAATAAACACCATAATTGATCCACAGAGCAGTGGAAATTAGTTCTGTGGGGTGATGACTCTCACCACCACCCTAGCACATCCTTCACACCAATCAGATGGATAGGTGTGAAGGATGCATGGAGAACATCTATTTTCAGAGTGCATCGTGTTAACAATGAAATTCAGAGCAGATGGGGTTGTTTCTCATGATATAACCTTTGATGGCTGTGCAGGAAATCATAAACACTAAAGACTACCTTAATATTTTGGATAATTCCATATTCCTTATGATGTGGCAGTTCAATGGAACAGACTTATGTTTGTTTATGCTGTACTGCTGGTGCTGTTTGAAAATAGTTCACAGAATTAGTTCAAACTGCCGTTTCTGTTTGAAAATAGTTCAAGGAGAGCATCCTTGGACTCAGGGGAGGTCCCCACAGACTGGAGATGTGCAAATGTATCCCCAATTCACAAGGGGGGGGGATCGAAGGGGGTGCCACGAGTAATTACAGACCAGTTAGTTTAACTTCTGTTCCGGGTAAAATAATGGAGTCACTGGTTAAAGATGCATTGCAGGATCATCTAGACAAGACTGAAGCAATAATTCAGACACAGTATGGGTTTGTTAAGGGAAAGTCTTGTCTGACAAATTTGATAGGATATTATGATGTGGTTACAAAGGAACTGGATGCAAAAAATAATTTTGATATCATATATTTGGATTTCAGAAAAGCTTTTGACACTGTTGCGCATGGAAGACTATTGTACAAACTGGAGCAGAATGGTATTAAGGGTAAGTTGCTACAATGGATAAAAGGATGGTTAAGTGGGAGAAGACAGAGGGTGGTAATCAATGGGTGCTGCTCTTCGTGGACTAATGTTATTAGTGGAGTCCCACAGGGTTCGGTGTTGGGTCCACTGTTGTTTTGTATATTTATCGATAATACTGATGAAGGTATATCAGGTTTAGTGTCGAAGTTCGCAGTTTATACAAAGGTTGGCAGGGTTGTTAATGACTAGGAGAGCAGTTACTGGGGTTACTTCTACCTAATGTGCATATAGGTAGAAGTAACCCCAGAGAAACGTACCAACTGTGTGGTACTACCCTTAAGGTGGTAGAAAATGAAAAAGACCTGGGAGTAATTGTGCAGTCAGATATGAAGTTTTCTGAGCAATGCAGACAGGCTGCCAGGGCAGGTCATGGGGTTTTGTCAATGATATATAGGAATTTTGCTAGCAGGGAAAAGGAGGTGATTGTTCCTCTGTATAAGGCAATGGTCAGGCCACGCCTTGAGTACTGCGTACAGGTCTGGAGGCCTCATTTTAGGAAGGATGTAGATTTGCTTGAGTATGTACAGAGAAGGACAACAAGATTGGTGAGGGGGAATGAAGAGATCCTCTTACCAAGTCAATTGAGTTGACTTGGTAAGAGGATTATTGCTTTTAATTCCAAAGTTATTCTATTTTTATTTTAAATATACAGTTTTATCCTATGTTTTATTTTATTAGTCTTTGTCATATATATAAGTTTGTGTATTTATTGCAGTTATTATGAGTCATTATTTTTCCAACTGCTGAAGCCTATTTGAAGAACTAAGATACTGTAAGATGGTAAGCATTGTTAACTGATAGCAATCCACTGAGCCTTGAATTGAAGTCATCAAATTCAGCTATAATTTGGATATGCTTATATCAAATGTTTAAAGATGCAATGCTCAAAGTTCACACTACATTATCACATCTGCTGACTCTCAAACAGAAATCTTCAATCTAACTACAAATTGGATATGTAAACTTCAACTGTCCATAAGTTCACAATAGAATACTACACCCATTTCTATGCAAAGATCGAACTGTGTTATTAATATCAGTTCACAATTTATACTACGTAAATAAACAAGGAGTTACCTTTTATTCAGTCAGTAGGATTTCTTCTTTACCAATTCTCCTTATGCAAATAAATTACGAAATGATACGTTAAAACAAGATTACATAATTTAAATTATTTAAACTCAATGTGTTCCTCACTATTGACACACGGGGGTTAGTCCAGCACTCCAGGGTCACAGTGGTGAACCCCAACACAACCCCAGAAATATCAAAATCCCCATGCAACCTTTTGTGAAGGAAAACATTTTGTCACAAATGCAAATTTGAAATACGAATGAAATACTATTAAAATGAGATAAAAGTATGATAAAACAATGAATTTAAAATCCATTAAAAATTCCTCCCTTAAGCGGACTAAAACTTTTTGACAAGTGTCATGTTCACAGAGTGGAATGAAACTAACGAAATGTGTGTGTGTGTGTGCGTGTGTGTGCGTGTGTGTGTGTGTGTGTGTGTGTTCAGAATCTTATAAATAGGTGATTAGCCTTTGGTACGCATGCGTTTGAATGACCATGAATCAGATAAGAGAAATGGACGTCGAATGTTAATAGAGTTTTTTTGTAATTTCATTTCTAAAGTTTCAGCAATCAATAACTTATTATAATTATGTTGAATATTTAAAATTTTGGCTTCATTAAACAGGAATGTGTGGTTTTCATCTATCGCATGGAATGCTAGTTCCGATGCATTTTCACATGATGCACAGAATGATGCTTCATGTTGCTTAACCCTCGAGTTTAAAATACATCTGGTAGACATTTCATGTAAGGAAACACATGTGGTAGTCATGTGTTTGTTTGGAAATCGATAGTACGGCCCGGTTTTGCTACTATTTTCATTTCTGTACCTCTAAAAAGGTTGTTAATTTATCTATACCAGTGTTCAACATATGGCATTGAAATAAAATATTTTTTATTAATCCTGTTATTATGTTTGTTATTGATTATTTTGTCTTTAGCTTCTAATTTAATGCTATTGATAGAAGTAATCAGGTATCCTCCATTTAGGATCCTATTCGTTATTTCTTCTATTTCTATGTGTAGGGAAAGTTGTGTGGAACAGTATTTGAATGCATTTAAGAACTGGTTTAATACGATCGACCTTTTATATGAGTATGGGTGGTAGCTACTATAGTGTAGGAACATCCCCATATTCGTGGGCTTACAATAAATACTGAAATTAATATTTTCGCCCTCCCTCTTAAGTGTAAAGTTTAAAAAATTTATGGACTTTGTTTCTTCTTGTTCTTTCTCCAGTGTAAATTTTAACCTAATGTGCATATTATTAAAAGTTTGCAAAACTTTGTTTGTAGTGTCATAATCCATTATAATGGGGATGTCATCGAGATATCTTCCATAATATGTGATTTTTGGTAAAAACTTAAATTTTCAGTTCTTAAAAGCATTCAAATACTCTTCCACACAACTTGCCCTACAAATAGAAATAGAGAAACTGACAAATAGGTTCCTAAATAGAGGATATGATTACCTCTATTAATAGCATTAACGTAGAAGCTAAAGACAAAATAATCAATAACAAACATAATAACAGGATTAATAATAAATATTTTATTTCAATGCCATATGTTGAACACTGGTATAGGCAAATTAACAACCTTTTTAGAGGTACAGAAATGAAAATAGTAGCAAAAGCTGGCAGTAAATTATATGCAACACTAAAAAATCACACAGTACTATTGACTTCCGAACAAACACATGACCTCGTCTACCACATTTCATGTAAGGATTGTGATTCTTCTTACATTGGATCTACCAAATGTATTTTAAACTCGAGGGTTAAGCAACATGAAGCATCATTCCATGCAAATGCACCAGAACTAGCATTCCATGCGATAAATGAAAACCAACATTCCTATTTAATGAAGCCAAAATTTTAAATATTCAACATAATTATACTAAGTTATTGATTGCCGAAACTTTAGAAATGAAATTACAAAAAAAAAAAAAAAAAAAACCCTGTTAACATTCGACATCCATTTCTCTTATCTGATTCGTTGTCATTCGAATGCATGCATACCAAAGACTAATCTCCTATTTATAAGATTCCGAACACATACACATTTCGTTAGTTTCATTCCACTCTGTGAACATGACACTTGTTGAAAAGTTTTAGTCCGCTTAAGGGAGGAATTTTTAGTGGATTTTAAATTCATTGTTTTATCATACTTTTATCTCATTTTAATAGTATTTCATTCGTATTTCAAATTCGCATTTGTGACAAAATGTCTTCCTTCACTAAAGGTTGCATGGGTGTTTTGATATTTCGGGGGTCAGGTTGGGGTGTTGGACTGCCCGTGTGTCAATAGTGAGGAACACATTATGAGTTTTAAATTATGTAATCTTGTTTTAACGTATCATTTCGTAATTTATTCACATAAGGAGAATTGGTAAAGAAGAAATTCTACTAACTGAATAAAAGGTAACTCCTTGTTTATTTCTAAAAACAATAATTTATAGAATAAACCAGTAAGAATGAAGATTAACTAATACACCATTAAGAGACCATTATGATCACATTAAAACCCATTACAGGGTAGCAAACTGTTTGCTACTCTGTAATTGTTAATGTTGTGCTATTAGTTGGCTGGGTTATAAACAGAGAACAGTAAACTGTTCTCTGTTTTCAACTTAGCACAATTAATTGCATAAACAAGACAATTCCTACTTCTTACTGAGTGAGTTGAAGAAAACTTGTTCCTATGATAATTAACACAAACTACTTTTTTTGTTATTTACTGTACATTCATTATTGGAATGACCTCTGAGCACACAATGTGAACAGGCTATTTGCTTACCGAAACAACATTCTGCAGTATGACCATAAGACTGCTAACAATAACATCACTTAGTAACAACATTGGTACTAAGTGATGACATTTCAATCTATGTTTGCTACAATGAACAAAGATATGGTCTGATATCTCCAACATACTTCAAATCCTGAAGAAAATATCGACAATCCAATTATATCCTGAACGGTTCATATTAATTTTTTAAAAACTGACAAGGCTGAAATCCTCTTCACTTACTGGATATAAATTTCCAGTTATAATAACTTCTCTATATTCAAATCAATGTCATATAATATAATGCAAGGTCTTAAACATGAGATAGACAGAATAGGAGGGCAGAGGAAAGAAGTAATGCAGTTGGTTAAGAAGTGCACAGAATCTAAGGCAGTGCATGCAGGTGACATGGGTGGCCAGTGAAATGTTAAGCCAGTTTGGTATGACACAAGCTCTGAAAAAATAAAAATAAGAGCATGAGGGGCAAATTATGCAATGAAAAAAGCTTAATACAGCATCAGCCAATCCTCACTCAAAATTTCTCTAATCTTTCCTTAAATTTATTCCAACTACACACTTTTACAAAGCATTCGGAAATTTGTTCTAAGAATCAATTACTCTCTGACTGAAAGCAAATTTTTACACTTCTATTTTTGCAAATTTAATCCATGTATGTGTGTTGTTATAGAAAGAAATGGCATCAGCAATAAGAAAATGCAAATTATGTGCTTTCCTCCTCAGTGAATAGGTAACTATCCAGTTGACTTCTGAATTTCTTCAAACTGTCAGCCTCAACTACCTACAGAGGCAACTTGTTCCGGCAATCAACAACTTGCTGGCTAAAAGAAAATGTAGTTTAAACTTCTTTCCCTTGTAATAAGAATTTATGGCCCCTAGTTCCGAATTCTTTATAAAAGTGAAAATTCTGTCTTCATTTATTTTACTAACCCCTCTTAGAGCCTTATAGATCTCAATCAGGTTCCCTCTAAGGCGCTAGATTGCCAAGTTATGTAGCCCACATAATTGTCTTAAGTCAACGTACAATGACTTTCCATGTACAACTGCCCTTTTGCCAACCTCACCATGCGAGTTGTCTTGCTTTGATCCTTTCAAGTAGCTCAATGTCTTTTTTTAGATGAGGGTTCCAAACTTGGACACAGTATTCCAAATGCTGTCTTACACCTTATACAGTGTATTAGTTGTCTGACAGCACCAGGGGTTTCCCCATCCCCACCTTATACCTTATGCAGTGGGATTATGACTTCCCTATCTCTACAGATATTAGTATTACTAGTGGAAAATGATGTAAGAAAGCAAACTTGTAGAGCATCAGCAAAAAAAATAATAATAATAAATTAATTAAATAAAATTAAAATTTAAAAAAAGTCACCTCACCCATCCATGAATTTGTACAGTTCTTCCTTGTATTTATTCAAACTATCCATTTCCACAACAGATGGAAGTTTGTTCTAACAATCATTCATCCTTTCCAAATTTAAATTTATACCCCTCACATGTGTAGTCTCAGCAAGAGTTGCCATCAGCATTGAGCTTACTCAATCCATTCAAAGACTTAAAAACCTCAATCAGATCATCTCACAGGTCTCCAGATGCTGCAAGTTGCAGAACTGAAGCCTTGCTTGGAAAGAGACCCCTTTTGTTGCCTTTCTCTGAACCCATTCCAGCAGATCGACATCGTTCCTAATTTAGTTTTTTCAATCCATTTAAAAGTTTTAAACACTTCAACAAAGTCTCCTCAAATTTGCTTAGGTTCCAGGCTCTTTCGATTTGCAGGACCAAAATCTTTTACGGTAAGGGTACCCCCCCTTTCATATTCTTTGACTAATCTGGTTGCTTTTCTCTGCAACCATCCACATCCTTCTTAAAATGAGGCTTACAGACCTTTATGCACTGCCTTATACAACTGGGATCTGCTGTTGTTTCCTCACAAAACTTTATTCAATAAGATCCCACAAGAAACTAGCATTTATACTATAGAGCTGCATGCGATAGAAACAGCCCCTGATCACATTAAAAATAGCGATTACCAAAGGTATATGATATATAGTGACTCATAAAGCATGTTATAGGCTCTATTATCGATGAGGTGTAACCCTCACCCAGTCCTGTCCTGGATCCAGCAGATTCTTTTTTCTCTCGTTGAATCAGAATTTGATATTCACTTCTGCTGGATCTCAAGCCACATTGGGATCCGGGGAAATGAATTAGCTGATACTTCTGCCAAGTCAGCCATTTCCCTGAATAATCATTGCCTGTCAGTCCCCTATACAGACTACAGGCAAATAATATGCTCTAAATTATATTCACAATGGCAAGATTCCTGGAACAGACAAGCCACAAATAAATTATATCACATTAAGCCTGTAATCATGTAATGGCAGTCCAGTCTATGCAGGGTCCGAAGAGAGGAAGTTGTTCTTGCTCAGCTCTGCATAGGTCATAATCATCTAACCTTTTCCTTTTTTCTGAGGGCAAATGACCCACCTATGTGTGAGATATGTAACACTATTTTAACGGTTCGTCATGTGTTTATCCTGTTTTTATAGAACCATGACATTTATTTTTTAAGGATTTTAATTATCTGGCTGAACTATCTACACTCAGTCAGATTTTAAGTGACAGAGGCAACATGTCTGCCATTTTTAACTTTTTACACTCAATCAATTTATATACAAAGCTTTAAGTTTATATTTTTATATTTCTTATTTACCTTTATATAGTAGTATATCATGTTTACCTTCTTGATGTGGTAGCCAGTTTATAGGCTACCAAAATTTTTGTATCAGCTTTAATTTTGACTTGGTGCATTATGGCGTTAGTTGCCAATGCACCATTAAACACCAAACCAACCAACCAAACTTTACAACAGGGGCAATCACTTGCTTGTCCTTGCTGATGAAATTCCTGTACATCACTAACAGAACCACATGAGCTGTCGTAGCAGTCTATCTGCACTGCTCAGAGAACTTTGTGTTAGACTACTATTATCCCTAGGTCTTTTTTGTTCTCCAACATTTTGATACCCATCTAATTGGTATGTTTTTCTGGAATTATGCTACCCATATGCTGTACCTTACATATACCTATGTTAAACCTCAATTCCCACTTCTTAGCTCATGTTCCAATTTTTCTAGGTCTCGATGCAGAAGTATGCCCTGATTCTGGTCATTATCCACCCTTCCAATTTTTGTATCACTGCAAACTTACACAGTAAGCTTGATATACCTTAATCAATATTGTTAATGTATATTAAAACCGGTAAAGCATCCTAGAATGAACTCTGAAGGATTCCATTAACATCAGTCCTAGAAGAGCAGTGCCCATTAATAACCACCCTCTGTCTTCTGCCACTCAACCATCATATTATACACAGCAGTAACTTGGCCCTAATTCCACACTACATTAACAATATTGAGCAGTTTCTGAGGAACTGCTCCAATTTAGAGCAGTTCCTCAGAGTAGCACTTGGGATTTAATACTGATATTGTTACATTTTCAATCAAAAGCTTTTCTTTCATAAACTGCTTGGCTATTCATTTAGATATGACGCATTATTCACTTTTGACAAAAAAAGTTGCTGGCACAGGCTATTCAATGTGATGTAAATCCAGGAATCCCCTAAACAGCTGTAATGTGGTAGTGCCCGAGTTTTTATTGAACAATGAATTTGAAATCTTGGTGGTGTTATTCAATTTGAAAAGATATTAGTAATTTTAGATTGACTCATGACTAGTGATGATTTTTCTACAGAGAACGAAAACCCATGCTTGTCACTGGATGGAACATAGCTTTCCCCAACAGAAAAATATGACACAGTGAGGTGTTTTTTATGGAACTATTTCAGCACCTGCATTGAAATCCTATACATAATTGTTAAGAACTTGTTTGAAATATGCTTTTCCAAGAACAGACCCCCCAGGGAGTCTCCTTTAGCTGAGGCCAGCTCTGCCAGCAAGCCTGCACATTAAAATTGTTCTACTATTTGAGAAAACTTTTTTTTTTTTTTTTTTTTTAATCAATTACATAGACATAACTGTATTACAATTTTGTAAAACTTTTTGTTAGTATTTATTTTTGCCTTTCTTCTGCTTAGATATAGTTAGAAGTAGCTGAAATTAAGACTAATGGTTTTTTATTATAGCAATATTATGCCTGCATATAAAATGATCTATAAAATATTTATAGTAAAAACAGTAAAAATCCATGAAATAATCTATAAAACAACTAACTACACTCTTAAGTTCACTTTCTGGAAAGTCTTAGTTGTGCAGAGCATTGAAAAAATATTGGAATTTTTGACCTCCATTTATTGAAAAAAAAATATTGGAATTTTTCTAACCTCCATTTATGATGCAGGTTTGCACAGTGGAGCACCTCCAGTATTACTTTATTTACTGATACATAAACACATCAGTACACTAAAATCAGAAAATATCTCAGAAGATTTCCATACTTACTTCATGTTCCAGGAAAAGGGCTTTCAGTGTTCCATGAGACCAAAATTCCATTGCATAAGCAAGAAGTTTCATTGAAATAGGATTTACACGTAGAAAATTACCAACAAAAACCACCCTTTTGATTCCCTATAAAAAAAAAAAAGAGCAGTTTTAACTAAAAATTTCCAATATTACTGTGAAACTTACACAAATGCAGGCAAAAGTTTTTCTATTTAGAATATTAGGATACAAAAAATTTTCAGCCACATTTTTACTCGATTACTGGTAAAAATCTGGGCATATTCTTACTGTGTACGTGCCAAATCCAAAAATTTCCTTACTTCATACATGTCCCCCCTCACTTTTTTTTACTATTGAATAAACCATGAATTTTCAAAGTAATAGAGAAAACTTATCTACTAAAAGATCTAAACCTCCCAAACACTTTCTAGTTCATTTCACAAATATACGTGGTCACAGTTCTAATCTCAACAATGTCCGTTTCCACTTACAGTCTGCTAAACCCCATATATTTTTTTTTCTGACAGAATCTTAGTTATCAATTGATTCAACCACTGCTCGTCTCAGTTGCCCAAATTATTTGCTATATGATTCCTTTTGCCTCAAAGGTGATACTTGTGCATATGTCTGTTCCGATATTCCCTGTCAGAAACTTGGTAATTTGGAATCTCCTCTTTTCGATCTTCTCTGGCTTAAAATCTCTCTACCTCATTCTGTCAAATTCACCTGTTGTCTCTACCATTTTCCCAACTCCACTAATCACTTGGGGCTCTTTAACTTCCTCGCTCTTTCTCTAGCCCAACTTTCCTAACAGTGAGGTAATTTTCCTTGGCGATTTTACTGTTCACAAATCCAGCTGGCTTCTGTTCTTTAGTCACACAGACCCAGCTGGTCGAGATGCTGAGGCTTTTGCAATTACTAATGACCTCGCACAGATTGTTCTATTATCTACCAGAATACTGGACAATCCTAACCATACAGACAACATGCTTGATTTTTTTCTCACAAACGACTCTTCTAAGTACATGGCTGAAGCGAGTGGTCCTTTAGGCACCTCAGATCACAACTTGGTGATCGTCTTTTCTCCGATGAAGGCTTTATCTCATGGTTATTCCCAACCTCGTGTTTTTTGGCATTACAAGAATTCAAAATGGGATGACCTGCGACATTTCTTTTCCTTGGTCGGTTTACTGTTTCAAAACTTCTGATGTCAATGTTTGCTCAGATCGTGTCACTGAAATTATTCTTGTAGGAATGGAATCCTTTATTCCACCTTAAAATCTCGTCCTTTAAACCTTGGTTTTCCAATAAATGTGCAATTGGCTTGTTTCCAATTCTTCAGGTTCATTTTTTCCTACACCTGAGCTTGCAACAATTGTAAAGCAGTTATTAATCAGTCCAAACTAGATTTTGAACAGGCTAAGAGTAGAAAACTTGCTTCTTGCCCTAATGGTAGCCAAGCATTCTGGTCTCTTGCCAAAGCTACTGGCCACAACTTTTGCCCATCTCTGCTCTGTCCCACCTCTGTCAAAACCAGATGGTTCTATTGTCACTTCAGCTAAGGATAAAGCTGACCTACTAGCATCCAATTTTTCTTCCAACTCGTGTATTAATGATCCTGGTAAAACACCTCCCACCATTTCCAGCATGATCTATTCAATGCCTCCTGTGTTGTTCCGTCAAAAAGATGTCATTTTGACGAATCTTGATGCTAAGAATGCTCCAGGTCCACTTGTTCTCAAAACCTGCACTCCCAAACTTACTCCTGTTCTTTGCCACCTTTTTTCACTTTCTTATTCCAAAGCTGTTTTTCCTTCAACTTGGAAATTTGCTCATATCCAGCCAGTTCCTAAATAGAGTGACAAATCCCTCCCATCCAATTATCATCCCATTGCAATTACTTCTACCCTTTCTAAAGTAATGGAGAAATCAATTAACCGCCAACTCTTAAACTATCTAGAAACCCTCCGTCTGATCTACGATCGCCAGTATGGATTCCGTCACTGTCCATACACTGGTGATATTCTGGCTTTGTTACCCATTTATGGACAAATTCAATGGAAACATTGAGTGAAACAGAAGCAGCTGCTCTTGACATCTCAAAGGCTTTCGATCATGTTTGCTAACTGTTTTTTTTTTTTTAATTGGCTATCCAGTTATCTCTCTGATCGCTCACTGTGGGTGATGGTAGATGGTTAGTTAGTTAGTTATTTGGTTTTTAGGAGCATTAGCATATAAGGCCATATTACTCCAGGGATATGCGATGATCATTCCCTGACCTTTCCGCACCCTCCATATTTGGTGGTCATGGGCTCGAACCCCAGTCTAATCAAGAAACGTGTGCTACGCACAGCTGCTCCTTCCCACCTGGCTATGGAGGTGCCCTAATGGTAGATGGCTCTGTCTTCTAACTTCTCCACTAATGCTGGTGTCCCCCAAGGTTCAGTTCTTTCCCCCACTCTTTTCCTCTTGTATATTAATGACCTTCTTCCATTGACCGGAAATCCTATCCATAGTTTTGCTGATGATAGCACATTGCATTCCACTTTGCAGTTTGACAAATCTTGCCCTACTCAATCAGCTTCAACTTCTTGAATATCTGCTACCAACTCCTTAAATGCCGATCTCCAGTGGGGCAAAGACAACTTAGTTGACTACAATCCTTCTAAAACTTGGTCCTGTCTTATATCTCACAAAAAGGATTCTTCTGTTTCTATGCTTATCTTTGGTGACACTTTGATATCTAGGCAAGATGATATATCTCTTTTGGGGATTACCCTGACTTCTAATTTCTCTTGGCACAAGCACTTTACAAATATTGCGTCCTCTGCATCCAAAAAACTTGGTTTTCTCTTTCGCTCTCGGCATTACTTTTCTTCCAAACAGCTGTTCACTCTGTACAAATCGCAAATCCACCCCTACCATGGAATATTGTTCCCGTGTCTGGGACAGTGCCCCGAAAACCTCTCTCAGGATTCCAGATTCCATTTAGAATAGGGCAGTTAGGTTAATTAATGACTCATCTCTAACAGTGTCTCTCCACTCTCTGTCTCATATACATACTGTTTCTGCTGCATGCCTTTTCTACAGATACTTCCATGGGCACTTTTCTTCTGTATTGGCTTCTATAATTCCCACTCTCTCTTTCAAAACAGTTCGAACACGTGCCGCCACCAGCCAACGTCTACTTACTGTCGAACTTCAAACTCAAAGAACCAACTTTTCATCTTCCTCGTTTATTCATTGAACTGCCATTTTCTGGAACAACCTTCCTTCATATGTATTTCCTGACCTAAGAAGTTCAAGTCTAATGTCAAAAAATATCTTCTTTCGTCTTCTCAATCTGTAACCAATGCACAGTACTAAGTACTATAGGTTCTAATACCTTTCCTGTTTGGGTTTTCATAAAAAAAAAAAAAAATTAGATTTGTCAGTATCAACAATGAACACAATAATAAAGGACAAAGACAGAATATATATGAAATTGTGAAGGGATTGGCACCAATAAAGTCAACTATAATTAAGCGAGATGGAAAAGTTACTTATTGCGTGGATGGAAGACCAGATCCAAAAACACAACCCCTTAAGCCTCTGCCTCATGAAAACAAAGGTTTGTGCCATTTTTGAGGATTTTAAGAAGAAGAGTGACGATACTGAACCCACCTTTGTTGCAAGTCATGTATGGTCTGATAGGTTCTGTAAGAGATGCAGATATCAGAACATTGCCATAAGTGGTGAAGCAGCAAGCACAGATGGCTGCAGAAAAATTCAAGTACAAAAATTAACCCCCAGGGGCTCACAGCTGGTGGGTATAGGCTTGGCACACCCAGGGTCCTGATCTGAATACCATCATTCTTCTCTTTCTTGGTGATTCCCTTCTGATTCTTGTTCTCTCTCTCTCCCTCTCTCTCTCTCTCTCTCTCAGGGTAATTCAGAATTTTTTTTTTTTTTTTTTAGCTGGTGCAGCATAAGCCTTAGGCTTCCTTACACCATATGCTAATAATAATAATAAATCTGATGAGATTATGAGAAGTGGTGGTTATTTTCCACAAAAAATGCGTCTCCGTAGCTAGGTGGGAAGGAGCAGCAGTGCATAGCATACGCTTCTTGATTAGACTGGGGTTTGAGCCCATCATCACCAAATACGGAGGATGCGGAAAGGTCAGGGAATGACCACCGCATTTCCCGGAGCAATATGGCCTTAGTTGCTAATGCTCCCAAAAAAAAAACCAAACAGCAATAACAACCACAACTAATATTTAATGTGGACGAGACCAGCCTTCCTTGGAAAAAAACACCTAGTAGGACTTACATTTCAATTGAAGAAAAGTTGTCTGAGTTTAAAGCTTCCAAAGACAGGGTAATGCTCTTAGTGAGGGGTAACTCAAAGGTCTGGGTGATAAGAACCATGTTCGAAGAATGGTTTCTAAATGTGTTAGAAACTGAAGTTGAAAAATGTTGCTTACAAATGTCAGATTTATCTGACAGAATTATCCTTTTAAGATATTAATGCTCCTTGATAACGCTCCTGGTCATCCTAAATATCTAGATCAGGGTTTCTTAACCTTTTGCTTTAAGCGAGCAAGATTTTGCAGCTTACAATATGTGTGAGCACCATATATTAAAATATAAAATTTTCTGCTTAAAGATTAAAAATTTATATTTTAATTAATTTTTTAGCCGCATTACGCATACAAGAATTATATTTCTCAATTAAAATTTTTGGGTGTTAATATTTATTACGTTATCAGTGTGAATCTTGACTTTGAAGAGATGATGCCAAATTTTTGAATTTAATTTATTTCTCTATTATGAAGAGATAACTGCAAATTTTCTTCCAAATGTGAGGTCAACAATCTTGTCCTTTTTTTTTGTTTTTGACATTGTTCATTAATGAAAAAGCACTTTCACATGTGTACGTTGATCCGAACATAGAAAGTACTTTGAATGCTTCTCTTTATAATAAAGGAAATTTTTTGCAGTAGAAAGAACCCCAGAATTTTAAAATAGTTTTGTGTTGTAAAAGACATTTCAGAGCTAAACACGACTGCATATCAACAAGTTCTAACTCAGTAGCTGCTACTTCATTTTGATTGAAAATTTGTTCAAAGTTACTGATTTCAAAATTTCTCTAATTTATCATTAATTAAAATTTTGGGAGGTGCCCTTTCAAGGATTCAAATCTTTCTTGGAATTGGTCACTAAGGTCTTGATTACATTCATTATAAACAATGGGCACTCCCCAGCAGTTTCCTTCAGACATTTTGAAGAGTAGGAAAATGAAGCAAATTTCCTTTTAAAACTTTATTCTGAAACATTTGAAGTTTTTTCTCAAATACAATAATCTCCTCGTATAAAACTGCCACAAATTTTTCTTTTCCCTGTAGCCTCAAATTTAACTAATTTAAATGGCTGAAGATGTCAACCATGAATGAAAGTGTAATCTTGAAATCTTCAGTAAAAATTTCATTTTAAAAGGGTTTTCTTTATTGCTTTCTATTAGAAAAGCTTTCAGTTCTTCAAACACCTCCCAAATTCTGGAGAGCGCCTTTCCATGACTGAGCCAATGAACCTCTGTATAGGTAATAAGATCAGAATGCAGTGCTTGAAGATCTTCCAAAAATATTTTTATAAGTCGCTTATTTAGGGATTTAGCAATAAAATGGTTGATGACTTTAACAATGACTTCATGACATCTTAATTTCTTTTCGACCTTTCATTCGTGAACACAAGGCCTCAATATTAATCAAACAGTGATAATGCACAAAATTAAGTACCCTTTCATCTGTATTAAGATAAGCAATAAGGTCTTTGTTTTTACCTATAATGGAAGACACACCATTGGTAACAATTGATAAAAGTTTACTCATATCAATTTTGTGCACTGTAAGGAATTTCATTAGTGCGTCATATATATCTTTTCTAGTTGTATGACCAGTAAGCAGCACAATCACCAAAAAAATCTTCTTCACAGCTGCCATCATGTTGAATCAAATGAACAAAGCACGAGTTGTGATAGGCCCGAAACATCAGTCAACTCATCAAGTGCTAGTGAAAAAAATACACAACTTTCGATTCTCCCTAATAATTCATTGAATATTACATGTTTGTTTGTTATTTGGTTTTTAGGAGCATTAGCAACTAAGGCCATATTGCTCTGCGATATGCGGTGGTCATTCCCTGACCTTTCCGCATCCTCCGTATTTGGTGGTGACGGGCTCGAACCCCGGTCTAATCAAGAAGCATGTGCTATGCACTGCTGCTCCTTCCCACCTGGCTACGGAGGCGCCCGAATATTACATCTGCCATTTTATAAACTCAATTTGAAACTGTATGATTACTCAAAGAAATATTTTTGGCAGAGCTAATCAAGGTAACATTCTGTTTTTCTGGTAAGATACTAACAAACACTTTTAATGATGACACTACACAATATTTTATTATTTCACCATTAGTGTAAGGCAATGAATTCTTTGCAATCATATTTGATAAAATAAATGGAACTTCATTCGCTAACACTTTACTACTATTAGCTTGACCCAAATTTAAAATATTTTTCTGTCTTTCAAGTTTCTTTTTTTTCTTCTTGAAGTTCAGCTTTTCTAATATCACTAGATTTGGGAAAAGCTTCATGAAAATTCCTATGGCATGTTTCTAATGTTTTTCTCAATTCGACTTCTAACTGCTATCCAAACCTGCCTGACATAATGAGCAAATTACACCAGTTCCACTACTATTATCTATTACAAAATAATCATATTCCCAAGAGGACTGAAATGCATACTTTTTAATTTTTTTGTTTATTCGCATTTGAAACGTGTAGGTCTAAATTAGATGACTGCGAAGGTAGTACTAATGCATCATTTTTTTCCTCACCACGTTCGTTTTGGTTTCTTTTTAAAAACTTATCCATTTTGAAAAGTAACTTTAGTTAAATCTGTTAAAAGAAAATACATTTAAGCATTTGCACACAAAATCAAAAGATTTCTTACTATAACACTTTCATCACCTTTAAAAGTCAGCACTATACATATATGGTACCTATTGCAGCAGCGCAACTGAACAAAACCCAGCAGAAACCTGTTCAAACCAGAAAATTAGAATTGCACGAGGCAGTATCCTTGGTCTGTAGCGACACTATGGCAACAATGATTGTACTCTCAAAGTATTTTGCAAACATTTTTCTTACTAAATAAATGTCAAATTAACAATAATTAATAAGAAAAAATTTTAAGAATATCATCAGTGTCAAACCTTGACTGTTTTTCAGATTAAAACGTTGCGAAATATGTAATTTTCCTTGAATCACTAACAAAAGAAAGGATTTTCTAATGAAGAATGGTATGGATTTTTGTAGAATATCTTAGAAAGTTGAAAAATAGAAAGCACCTTTTTTAAATACAAAGATTTATATATAAATTTTTTAGCTTCAGTGAAGGTGCTCGCGAGCACCCATTTTAGGATAGGTCATGAGCAAAATTTATTTTTTAAAGAGCATAATGGTGTTCACTAGCACCAAGTTAATAACCCCTGATCTAGATGATACTTCACCGCTGTCCCTAGTTAAAGTTTTTAACTGTTATGGTACATGACTGCTTCTACAGGGATGGGATACACTTAAATAGAAAGGGTGCAAGAATTTTGCTGATGCTATCGAGACAGTGTTAGGTGGGTCGGAAAACTGCTAGCTTGGGGGGGATACAAGGACCAATATACAAAGGGTACTAGGAAAGTTTTTCAATACAGCTTTGTTTATTTAATTTTTTCAAAGTAATTTCCTCTACATTCAATACACCTCTCCATCCTCCGAAACCAATCTTTAAACCAGTTCTGCCAAGTTTCACTAGGGAGTAAAGCACACTCGTTGTCCCAAGCCCGTAGAAGGTCCTCATCACTGGAAAACCGCCTCCCTTTTAGCTTCATTTTCACATGTGGGAACAGTGCAAAGTCGCAGGGAGCAAGGTCTGGACTGAAGGGAGGGTGCTCGAGAAGTTTCAGTCCTGTCGTGGTCAAATATTCAGTGCAGGCTTTGGCGCGGTGAGCTGCAGCATTATCGTGATGGAGGTACCAGGTGTCCATTCTTGACTTTGGCCGCAGGTTCTTCATAGATCCAATGACTTTAGGCAGGCATTGTTCAGTATACCACTTAGCTGTGACTGTCTTCTGCGTGTCCAAAACGACACGTTCCACAATTCCACTCGATTTGAAAAATACAGCTATCATTTTCTTCTTTACAGATCGGGATTTTCTGACAATTACGGGTGTGTCGTCATCATCAAAGACCGAAACTTTGTTTTGAGCCTTGGTCGGCAGATCGTAATAGTACAGCCAAGTCTCGTCACCTGTCACGATGTTTTTCACATACCGAGATTGTCCCTTGTCAAACTTTTTTAACATCTCCCGGCACCAAGTCACACGTCGTGTCATCTGCTCTTCAGTCAGTTGATGCGGCACCCAGAGAGAACAAAGTTTCTTCACGTGCAAATGATCTTGCAGAATCGAACGAATTGCTGGTGCATTTAGGCCCAAAGTATCCTCTATCTGTTGGTAGGTCACTCGCCTGTTTTCGTCAAGCATTTTCCTCACAGCAGTAACGTTTTCCTCCGTAACTGACGTTCGTGGCCTTCCCGGCCTCTCAGAATCCTCCAGAGTGAAATTTCCCCTTTGGAATTCTCTATACCACCTGAATATCGTTGTACGATGTGGACAATCATCATCTAGTGCAAGAGTCATTTCTTCTAAGCACTGGTCTATGGTTAAACCACGCACGGAATTATACCGCAAAACTGTCCTTATCTCATTTCGTGACCACGATGCCATCGCAAGCACTTTACACTCTCACTACTAATGAATAACTGAGCCCATCGACTTGGCTATTATTTGTTATTTGGTTTTTTTTAGGAGCATTAGCAAGTAAGGCCATATTGCTCCGGGAATATGCGGTGGTCATTCCCTGACCTTTCCGCATCCTCCGTATTTGGTGGTGACGGGATCGAACCCCGGTCTAATCAAGAAGCGTGTGCTACGCACTGCTGCTCCTTCCCACCTGGCTACGGAGGCGCGCTTCGACTTGGCGCGGCGGCTACTATGCACATATGAACATGTCTCAACATGCAGCAACAAGCAGCTTCCTGTGATTCATTGTTGCGTCATATTGCAAAACTTTCCTAGTACCCTTTGTATTAACAGTAAGCCACTGGCAGAGGTGAAAGTGATTCTTGCACTGCTTCTACTGGAATGAGCAGCAGCCTGGAAAACAAAATGCAGGGTATTTCAGAGACTGCTACGAGTCAGTGACGTACAAGTAAACACATGGGTTGTGTTAGGGTAGCTAATAATACGAACAGGTGCACGTATACTTGCGTATACACCAATGCTAGGAGTTTGGTAAATAAATTTGATGAATTTGAGGTATTGCTCAAAACACCAAGGGCATATATTGTTGGGATATCAGAGACGTGGTGTCACACAGATATAAGGAATGCAAAACTGGAACTTGGGAAGTACAGTGTGTACAGGAAGGATAGACAGGATAGGAAGGGAGAAGGGGTTATGCTATTAGTTAAGAAACACATGAAATCCAAGGAAGTGAAGCCAGTCAACAACGCTGAGCAGTGCAGTGTCAAGTCAGTTTGGTGTGACATAAGCACTGGGAGATCAAAATTGAGAGTAGGAGTGTGTTATAGGCCTAATGACTCTGATGAGTATAATAAGAAACTGTACAGGGAAATAGAGTGGGTCAATAAATCAACGAGTCTTATAATGGGGGATTTTAATTTCCCAGATATTGACTGGAATTTGTAGGTTGGTCACTCATACACTAGCAAGGCTTTTGTGGATTTATTGGATGATTGTTTTCTACATCAGCATGTTCAGGAGGCAACTAGAGGAAATAATACTCTTGATCTGATTATCAGTAGTGATTCTTCATGCATTAAGAATCTGCAGATAAAGGAACCACTAGGTGGCAGTAATCGCACTGTACTGAAGCAGGATTTACTCAAAGAGGTAACTACCATCAGGGGTAAAGGGAAGGGTTTTTGCTTTCGTAAAGGCGACTACGGCGGTCTGAGACAGTATTTAAATTCAATACGGTGGGACCAACTGATGATGTTACCAAAGGCAAATTCAAAATGGGAAATATTCAAAGAATTTATCTTGGAAGCTACTAGGCTTTAGATACCAACTAAGAAATATTGTTCAAGGTTTAGGCCTAAATGGATGTCAGATGAACTGAGACACATGGCAGAGAAGAAAAATGCATGGTATACATATAAATTAATGGGTGACATGGAAGCCTATGATAGATATAAGCTGGTCTGAAACCAAGTCACAAAGGAGATTAGGCAGGTAAAGGCAGATTACGAGAAATCTTTGACAAAGGATGCGAAGAAAAACAGCAAAGAGTTCTTTACCTATGTAAACTCTAGAAGGAAAGAGATGAATCAGATTGGTGCATTGGATATTGATGGTTCAACTGTTGATGATCCTGCTCAGGTAGCTAACAAACTAAATGAGTATTTTGCATCTACATTCACACCCGAGGAGTTATTCAGGGAGGGGAATGCCAGAGGGGAATTAAACTCTGGCAGTGAGCTAGATGATTTTGTAATAACTGAGAGGAAAGTAGAGGAGAAATTGAAAATAAACATAAAATTGTTTATGTTTAAAGATAAACATAAAAAAGGCACCCGGGGTGGATGGGATCTATCCAGTTATATTAAAGGAGCAGCAAAGGAAGTAAGTAAACCCTTAGCCATAATTATGAGCGCTTCTTTGGACTGAGGGGGAGGTACCCATGGACTGGAGATGTGCAAATGTGACCCCAATTCACAAAGGAAGATCAAAGAGCGACAAGTAATTATAGACCTGTTGGTTTAACTTCTGTTTCAGCGAAATTAATGGAAGCACTGGTTAAGGAAGCACTGTAAATCATCTAGACAAGACTTCAGTTACAGCTCAAACTCAGCATGGGTTTGTTAAGGGGCAGTCTTGTCTGACCAATTTGATTGGATACTATGATGTGGTCACAAAGGAAGTGGATGCAGCGAACAACTTTAATACCAAATATGTATCTTACAAAGGCTTTTGATACTGTTGCATATGGAAGACTGCTGAACAAATTAGAGCAGTGTGGCATTGGAGGCAAATTACTGTTATGGATAAAGGGATGGTTGAGTGGGAGAAGACAGAGAGTGGTAATCAATGGACACTGCTCTTCATGGACTAATGTTATTAGTGGAGTCCCTCAGGGTTCAGTATTGCGTCCATTGTTGTTTTGTGTATTTATAAACAATATTGATGATCGTATATCAGGCTTAATGTCCAGGTTTGCAGACGATACGAAGGTTGGCAGGGTTGTTAATGACACTAATGACAGTACACTGCTGCAACAGGATCTAGAAAAGTTGAGCAGATGGGCTGAGAGGTGGCAAATGAAATTTAACATTGACAAAAGTAAAGTACTACATATGGGAAGCAGTAATCCCAGAGTAACATATAAACTCTGTGGTACCACACTGACAGTGGTAGAGAATGAAAAGGACCTGGGGGTAATTGTGTAGGCAGATAAGAAGTTTTCTGAGCAGTGCAGACGGTCTGCAAGAATAGCTCATGGTGTCTTGTCAATGATATACAGGAATTATTCTAGCAGGGATAAGGAAGTGATTATCCCCTTGTATAAGGCAATAGTCAGGCTACACCACAGAGTACTGTATACAGGTCTGGAGGCCTCATTTTAAGAAGGATGTAGAGCTGCTGGAATGAGTACAGAGAAAGGCAATAAGATCAGTGAATGGAACAAATGGGTTGCTCTTATGAAGAAAGGCTTAAGTTTTGCAAATTACAGTGTATGGAGATTAAGCACCTGTGAGGTGATCTGATTGAGGTGTATAAAGCCTTGAATGGTTTGAGCATGCTCAATGCTGATGGGATTCGTCCTCTTGCTCAGAAAAATTACCCGAGAGGGCATAAATTCAAATTGAGGAAAGACAGATGTAGGATAGATGTGTGGAAGTCTGCCTTTTGCCAGCAGTGGAACAGACTTCCACCAACCAAGTTGATAGTCTAAACAAATTTGAGGCTGAGCTGGACAGGTATTTGGAACAAACTGAGGGGGCGAAATGGGAGCGTTTTTTTTTTTTTTGGCTGATGCTGCATAAGCTTGCTTTCTTGCCTCATATGCCTCTACTAATGGTAATGCTAACAACTATTTTTCTTCATTCTTCTGAGGATATTATGTTGTTTTTGTAATTTTGGCATATCACGGAAATAGTAGCAATATTTTATTAGTCATTCCCAAGCTACGTAAAAATCGACTTACGCAAGAAGTCCTGGAACATACTATGTATGTTGGGGACAGGCTGTTCTTTACTTGTATGAATGCTGCATACATATATTTTGCTTCTTAATATTTTTAATAATAATGGATTCTTTAACATGAAAATGCTGAAAAAGTTTGGAATCTTTCCTTAAATATGAAATAAATTCTAAATATCTTCAAGATAGGGTATGTAACAGCCAATGATGTGTGTAGACTGAAAAACCCAGAACTATCTAATTTTTTTGGGGGGTGAGGATGGTTCTATATCATATCTTTAACCATAGATGTAGTAATCTTACCAACCATAGAAGACAAAATTACTGGTCGGTAACTGCCCATTGATTCTTTGAATCCTTTATGGATTGAAGAAACATTAGTACTTCTCCAGTCCAAGGGAATGATTCCTGAATCTAATGATTATCTCATTAACATTACTAGTGGGTGCATGCACTCACTTGCAACCTTTTTCAGTATAAATGGATGTACATCAGCTGCACCTGGGGCATTACTCTCTCAGCTTCAGCAGTTTTTTTGGATAAGTGCTTTTCTAATACACTAATAGCCTAATGGCATCCATAATGAGAGGTGGAACTGATTCTTGCATTGCTTTTATTGAAATATGCAGTATGCTATATTTATTCAGAGAAGTAACCATTGATATAGGAAAAAGGAATGGATTTTGTATTCATAAAGGTGATTATAATGGGCTCAGGAATTTTAACTCTTTCCAGTGGGACCAACTGATGTTAAAAAATCTAAATGCCAAATGTAAAGTGTTCAGAGTTGTAATTACAGAAGCTGCTAAGTCTGTAATTATAGAATCTGCTTTTTTTTTTTTTTTTTTTTCCATTAAAAAAAAAAAAGTGTTTGGTATTAGTATTAAAAATGGCATAATGATGTAAGGAAGCAATCTCATGTTGCATTTACTTGGGGGGAGGAGGAATTGTATTATTCCATTGTCAAAAAGTGCTCATCCAATTCTTCCTTGAATTTTTCTAAAATATATGCCTCAGCTACTATAGGCAATTTATTCTAATGTTCCACAACATGGTTCCTGAAAGTAAATTTCATTTAAGATCTGATGAAGGCAAATTAAGCTTACTGTTTAAGTTTGCAGATGATACAAAGGTTGTCAGAGTGATTAGTGAAAGGAATCAAGGCATATTGCAACAAGACCTATAAAAATTAGGCATATGGGCTTAGGCAGATATTTTGGAAAAAAAATTACCAACATTTTCCAAAAATTTGGAAGAAGATGGGCTGAGAAGTGGCAATTGAGTTTTAACATTAATAAGTGCAAGGTATGGGCAGCAGTAATCCCAGAAAAACATACTAATGAGGTGGTAATACTCTTGAGATGGTGGAGAATGAAAGAGACTTAGAGGTAACTGTACATGAAAGTAATTGGAGTAACTGTACTATGCACAGTACTGTACTTCATGTTAGACTGTATGTGTACTGTCTGACATGAAAAACTTTCATCAGTGCAGACTGGCTGCTAGGACAGTTCACAGGGGCGTTCTGTCAATGATATGCAGGAATTCTGCCAAAAAGTACAAGGAAGTGATTATCCCATATTGTATAAGAAAATGGTTAGACCACATCTTAAGCACTGCAAACAAGTCTGGAAGCCATATTTTATGAATAATGCAGAGCTCTTGGAATGGGTGCAGAGAAGGACAACCAGATTAGCCAACAGTACAAATAGTTACTCTTACCATAAAAGACTTCAGTTATGCAAACTGAAGTGCTTGGAAACTAGGCACCTATGAGGAGACTTCATTAAATCATTTAATTCTTTAAATGGATTGAGAAAACTAAATGCCGGCATCCTTACTCTTTCTCAGACAACACACAAGGAGACAAATTATAAAAAAGATGGCCGCAGGATAGATGTGCAAAAAGTTGCTTTCAGCCAGAGAGTAAATGATTCTTGTGGAGATGGTCCAGTATTGTGTCTTCAAAGGAATAATCCTTAGGCTTCTTTATGGATCTGAGAGATATTGGCGCCTTCTTCAGTCCAAGGTTTAAGCTCTTTAGGTGTTAAAGGTTCCACACCCTCATGATTCCCAGGTCACATTAACATTACTAACAGCTGGGTGCATTTGCTTGCCATATTTTTCGGTATAACTAGATGTGTATCATCCACTCCTGAGGCTTCACTCTTTCATCCTCTATACTTTTTTGGTTAGGAGCTTTTCATCATGTCACTTATCCGTTTATTTTACAATTCAACTCAACTTCACTATTTCCATTTGGCATAATGTTGTTTCAACAATAATGATAGCTGCAAAATACTTGCTCAACTCAATCACCATTTCAATTGGACTGAATTATACAACCAATTTAATCTTGCAAATGGTGTACTGAACTTACTTTCTGCTTCTTTGTATTCATATATGAGAAACATCATTCCTGGCAATAAATTGTTGAAATGAAATGTAAGAAAGGCACCTCGAGTGGATGGGATTTATCCAATTATATTAAGCAACGGATTATGGATGCTCTCATAATAATTAAGAGTTTGCTTAATAAAACCTTAGCTATAATTATGAGCTTCCTTAGATTCAAGAAAGGTTCCCTGCGGACTGGAAATGTGCAAATGTATCCCCAATTCCCAAAGGAGGATCAAAGGATGTCACAAGTAATTACAGACTTGTTAGTTTAACTTATGTTCAAGGGAAAATAATGGAATCACTGGTAAAAGAAGTAATGCAGGATTATCTAGACTGCAATTATACTTCAAGCACAGCATAGGTTTGTTAAGGAGAAACGTTGTCTGACCAATTTGAGCCAGACAAGGTTTTCCCTTAAAAGATTTCAAAAGGAATTGGATGAAAATAAATATTGATATCATAAACTTGGATTTCAGGAAAGATTCTGATACTGTTGCACATAAAAGACTGCTGTACAAATTTATCTATAGCAGCATTAAGGGAAAGTTGCTGCTATAGATAAAGGGATGGGTGAGTGGGAGAAAATAGAGAGTGGTAATCAATGATTGTTTGTTTGTTTATTTGGTTTTTAGGAGCATTAGCAACTAAGGCCATACTGCTCCGGGATATGAGGAGGCATTCCCTGACCTTTCCGCATCCTCCGTATTTGGTGGTGACGGGCTCGAACCCCGGTCTAATCAAGAAGCGTGTGCTACACACTGCTGCTCCTTCCCACTTGGCTACAGAGGTGCCGTGGTAATCAATGGACATTGCCCTTCATGGACTAATGTTATTAGTGGAGTCTCCCCAGGGTTCGGTGTTGGGTCCATTGTTGTTTTCTAAATTTAACAATTATATTGAAGAAGACATATCAGGCTTAACGTCCAAGTTTGCAAATTGATACAAAGGTTGACAGGTGGTTAATAACAGTACACTACTGTAACAGGATCTAGAAAAGTTAGGCATATGGGCTGAGAAATGGCAACTGAAGTTTAACATTGACAAATGCAAAGTACTGCATATGGGTAGCAATAACCCAGAGTAACATGCCAACTGTGTGGTACTACACCCAGGGTAATGGAAAATGAAAAAGACCTGAGGTAATTGTGCAGTCAGATATGAGGCTCTTTGAGCAATGCAAACAGGCTTCCAGGCCAGTTCATGAGGTTTTGTCAATGATATACAGAAATTTTGCTAGCAGGGATAAGGAGGTGATTATCCTATTGTATAAGGCAATGGTCAGACCACATCTTGAGTCCTGCATACAGGTCTGGAGGACTCATTTTGGAAGGATGCAGAGCTGCTGAATCAAATACAGAGAAGGGCAGTGAGATTGGTGAGGGGAACAAAGGGGAGATTCTCTTACCAAGAAAAGCTTCAGTTCTGCAAATTGCAGTGTCTGGAGACTAGTTATGCATAAGGTGGATTGAGGTATTTAAGGTTTTGATTGTATTGAACAAACTCAATGCTGATAGGATTCTTCGTCTTGCCCAGACCACATATGAGTGGGCACAAAGAAATGAATTTGTGCCTTTAGCCAGCTGGTGGTTGATTGCTGGAACAAACACCTCATCTGTTGTTGTGGAAGTTGATAGTTTAAATAAATTCAAGGAAAAATTATACAAACTATTGGAGGGAATGAATAGGTGAAATGAGAGGTACGTGTTTTTTTTTTGGCTGATGCTGATAACCAACAAACATACAGATCTTCCAAAAGAAACATACAAATATTTATTAAATAAGAAAAAATTCAGATGTACTTCCAATTGCTACTTACCTCTCTAATGAAGGTATGGAACTATTAGCACTAGAAGAGTCATTTTCACCTCTGCCAGCAGCTACTGTTAATCTATTAGTCCGTGTATTCCCCCAAGCTAGCAGTTTTCCGATCCACCTAACACTGCCTCAATAATATCAGCAAATATTTTTGCACCCTTTCTATTTAAGTGAATCTCATTCTTGTAGAAGCAGTCTCTCCTGTTAAGAAAGCACAGACCCAGCGGAGAAAAATTCTAAAATCCCCCCCCCTCAGTTCTCCCCCTGAGCCTTGCACTATCTCTTCAGGGCCGAATTGATCAACAAGACTCTCATCATATACTCCCTCCTATCGCATCTGGTCAGAATTTCAGACACTTTCAAATTCAACCCTAACTCATGGATTTTTTTAAACATTGACCTATACTTGTTAAGTAATTCTGCTGTCCTACTACTCTTATTATCATTAGTGCCAACATGTACAACAATGTCACCTTTTGTGCCCTTAAAAGATGATATCTGCTATACAACGTCATTAACCTTTGTCCTTGGTAGACATACCCTGGTCCTGTTCCACCTATCCTTTTTGCACAATATATTCCCTGTTTCCCTGACAATAGAGTTACAGACAAAAACTAGTTCCTGCGAGACCAGCACATTCTGCCTTGGGGGGGGGGGGGTTGCCACTGTGTTGTGTGATGTTGAAGTGCAAGCTCTGGCATTGATTTGGGCAGCTGAGAGCTTGATGGGCCCCTCAATTTAAATCCTTCAAGAGCATCTACCATGTCCTTCAAGCTCTCATATAGGCCTATAACAATGCTGAGTTGTCGCCTGATTTCCTCACACTCCTTACATGGCACATAAACAAAGACATTCTCTTGGCAATATAATGTCCTGTTCCTGACTGCTCCACAAACATCAAACAAGCAGTACATTTTAAAAGGCTGTGATTCAGAGGACAACTGTTTCCCCTCCCCCCTCTCAGTTCTCTCCTGAGCCACAGCACTCCCATATGCTTGAGCCTTTTTCTTTGCTGCTCTGGTCTGAGTCATGATTTGATTCAATTTCAAATAAAATTTCAATACAAAAATATAACCCTAACCTTATATCCCAAAACAGTTATAATACTATATATATTTCAGTATCGAGTATTATCTCCGCGTTACATTATATGAATTTCGTATCTCCTCTCAAGTTACACGTATTAATTTATAATGTTACATTTGTAAAATCTAAGTTGTTATATGTATTTAGTTAAAAAATTACATTTGTGAAATCTTAAGTATTTATAATATAAATAAATTTAACTATCTATTGTCACCCATGTGGTTCGAACTCTCTGCTAGCTATCTATGCCAAATCACTGATTCTAAAAGCTCTACGAATATTACTGTCCTACGTTACTTTTTTTTTTTTTTTTTTTTTTTGATAGTTGTTGGCGCATCGGCTTCTGTGGCCATATTGCGCCTCCCAAGGTTTTTTTGCAGTACTTTGATCCAAGCCCGAGGCGGGAATCGAACCCGCAACCTTTGGGTTGCCGGGCAGGTACTTTACCCACTCGGCTAGCCCGGTTGGCCCCCACGTTACAATCTATGTGACAAGTTAAATTATTAAATCATGTAAGTTGTGTTATAATTTATTATTTATAATCCTCTGCTGATACTGATTACTATGCTACAAGTTATGTAGAAACTACCAATATCTGCTGTATTGATACAAAAACAATGGAGGCAGATTTGAATGCTATTATCAATTCAATGCCTGCAGAAATCAACTGTGGTTTTCTATGCAATTACAAAGCCGAGTAAAAAATAAATGCACCAGTTTAATCAGCAAATCACTCAAATTTAAATCAAAAGTTATATATCAATAATAAGTTATAAATCAAGTTATATATCAATAATAAGTTACAAATCAAGTTATATATAAATAACAAGTTACAAATCAAGTTATATATCAAATCAATAAATAAAAAAAAAAAGTTCACTTAGTGGCTTTAAATGTGTCTGGCTCCCACTAGCCTCGTCAGCAAACTGAGCTCTCTCAGAGTCATGCTTTTTATTATCCCTATTGTGACTGACCTGAGGTGATTACAATGAAAGTTTAAAACTGACAGCATATCAGTAGGGTTTCTATAGACTGAGATATTAAGTATACTGTTCTTAAAACAGACATTCAAATACAGAAAAAGGAATGGATTTGTTAATGTTTCTCTCCTGCTAATTTAATAAGTATGTCCAGACTGTTCATGAAAAGAGTTGCGCTTTTCTTCACCACAGTTCCATGTAAGGAAAGTATCATCAACATACAACAATTTATAGGGCATTAAAATTTTCCAATTCAAATGTGGAGATATGCAATAAAATTATCTCCTAAGGTAGTTTGTGGTTAATCGCTTCTGCAAATATAGCAACTTAATTTATGTGTATATAAATTGAGTTGCTATATTTATTAAATTAATTAATAAATATTTATTAAATAAGAAAAAATTGATATATTTATTAAAAAAAAGAAATTAATAAATAATAAATTAAGCAGCACAACAATATCTCTTTCTCTCTAATAGGTAAGTATAATTATACATACTAAACAACACAGCTTTTGTTTTAAAGTGCAACTCATATGGATTGAGCTGCATGAATATTATAACAGCAAAAATGAAATTCAGCAATCTGTTATTACATGCAAGAAATTGTGAAATTTTTCAGAAATCTCAATAGTTATTTTTTTAATTCTCCATTGTAAAAGTTTTTCTCCGAAGCACATTCATTGTTACTTTCTCTCTCTCTCTTTCCCGACACAGATGCCCTGCATTTGTGTTGGGAAATCATACATTCTGTATCATCAGTAATCATATATTTTGGTTTTTAGTGCTGCAAACAAAATGGATTATGTGCATGCCTGTAGTATATGAATTACCCCTGATTCTTCAAAAAATTTCTGAGGAAGTGGATTGAGATGTAAAATTTAAAGGTGACATGCACAGTAGTGAATTTTTGTTATAGTTCCATTGAGTTTTTTTGGTTGGTTGGTTAGTGTTTTATGGTAAAAACAAAATAAAACTAGATTCAATTTATGCTTATCTGAATTTAAAATTCAGAAAGGCAATACAGGAACTCCCCGACTTACGTAATGCTCGATTTGCAATTCGACTTTATGTAAGTCTTTGCCGGCCTATACAAACTTAAAAAAATCGTGGAAACGTATTTTGCGTCCCATAGGAATAAATGGAGGTATCGTGAAAATATCGTAACGTGAACCCAATAACACATTTTTTTTTTTTTTTTTTTTTTTGTAATTCGTTCCACTTCCTTGGAAGTTGAAAATTTTGCTATTTTACTAAGCTATTTATTTCTCTAAAAGGTCATTTTTATAATGGAAATTGCACTACTTTCATCGTTATTATATGTTCTCATTATAAGAATCAAATTTGAACACCTTTGTGATATTTTTCTAAAGCATGTTTCTGGAGGTCACGACCATAAAACAATAAAAACATTTGCACTTTCCGGTTTATTGGGCTTTTCCGTTAGTGCATCTAATTATGAACAGGTAGTAAACTCGATCTTATTGCATATGCGATAATCCCGATAACTGGATTCTGTGGGTTTTCACGTTACTGTATTATGGTGAAATGTGTTCCCCTTCACTGAAATCTTCAATCATATAAAAAACAAATTTTCAGAAATTTCTCTTCATTCCTATTTACGTATTAAAATGATGAAGGGAAAGCGACCAATGAAAAGTGCAATTGGTTGTAGTGCCATGAAACGAAACAAAATTGATTTAGAAATGAAGATGAAAATGATAAAGAAGTACAAAGCAGGACAAAGTTTGTCATCTATTGCAAGGGTCTCGTTGCTTCAACAGTGAATACTATTTTAAAGGACAGTGCACGTATAAAAGAAAATGTCAAAGGATCAACGCACTTTAGATTAATAGTGATCACAAAACAGCATTCAGGTGCTATATCGAAGATAGAACAGCTGTTAATAATATGGATGGAAAATCAAATTCAGAAGTGAGTGCACCTGAGTCTAATGACCATTCAAGCAAAAGCAACAAGTATTTATGAAGATATTAAGGATAAGTACGGCGAATCCCAACCCAACCCAAGTTTGTGGCAAGTAACGGGTGGTTTAATAGACTAAAGCATCGTGCTGGTTTCCAAAACATTAAAGTATGCGGTGAAGTTGCCAGTGCCGATTCTGAAGCTGCAGAGAAATTTTGTGATGTGCTGAAAAAATTATGGATGAAGGCGGCTGGCTATTCAACGCAGCAAATTTTTAATGTCGACGAGACTGCTCTGTATTGGAAAAAAATGCCGCGTCGAACATACATTGCCAAAGAGAAAAATACAATGCCAGGTTTCAAGGCGTCAAAAGATAGGGCCACACTCTTGGGGCTAATGCAGTGGGAGATTACAGATTAATACCACTGCTTGTGTACCATTCTGGAAATCCTCGTGCATTTAAGGGCATCAATAAAGCCACCCTACCCGTGCATTTCCGATCGAACCAGAGAGCATGGATAACAGTATCTCTCTCTCTGAGGATCGGTTTAAATGCTGCTTCATTCCCAAGGTTGAAAAATATTGTAAAGACAACGACGTTCCTTTCAAAATTCTGCTTCTATTAGATAATGCTTCTGGACATCCTACACATCTAGACTATTTCAATTTGAACGTGAGAGTCATATTACTACCGCCAAACATGACTTCACCCATCCAAACTATGGATCAAGGTGTTATTTCGCATTTAAAAGCATACTATTTATGCACAACATTTGCTCGGACATTGTCTGCAGTAGACGATGAGAAAAATTTTACATTAAGATACTTTTGGAAATCTTACAATATTTACCACGGCATCTTAAACATTAATAAGGCCTGGGTGGAAATTACTAATAGTTGTTTAATGGCGGATGGAAGAAAATATGCCCACGGCACGTGAAAGGCTTCGAAAAATACATATGCCATGCTATGCTGTGATGTATGCCATGAGAAATCATATGAAGAGGTTACAGATAAGACTGTAAAGGTTGCAGAGTTACTTCAGTTGGAGGTTGATGCCAAAGACATGGAGAAGTTAATAGAGGAAAAAGAGAAGGAATTATCTAACGAAGAACTTATTGACTTGCAGGCAGTGATAGTGAAAGAAGAAAATGCTGATGAAGCTCAAGATGAACCAAGAGGAGCCGAGGTGTTTCATCACCAGAGAGAGATGGCAATGGTGTTTCGTGAAATTGCATCGACAATGGCGAGGTTTGAGAAGATGGATCCTGACAGTGAATGATTCTTAAAAGTTAACAGAGATATGAATGATATGCTTGCTTGCTAAAAAGGCATCTACAAATAAAAAAGCCACCGTCCAGTCATCCATTAATATGTTCTTTCATAAAGTTGAACGGCTGACCCCTTCTAAATTTCCACAGCTGTCAACCTCTGCAGCGGTGTACTTATCAGCTGAAGACGTTGATTCTGGTAACGATGCTCGAGAGGTAAAACTTACTGATATTATGCCTGTCTGCTCTTTTTTTTGTAAATTTATAATTTTGAACTTTTTTTAAATTGCACAGTTTTGTAATTTTTCCTGAGCATGAGATAAAAAATTGAATAAATACAATAAATAATTCTATTTACATGTTCATCGAACATTTCTTTTTTGATTCAATCAATTCAGCAAGCACAGTTGTGAGTGCTGCACAAGCATGGGGGAAATTCCGACTTACATAGCATTCCATGGAACGCAACCCTTATGTAAGTCAGGGAGTTCCTGTAGTTATCAATATATATCCAACATTTCTAAAATGTTTTAATCAAAAATATGTATACTGACCTCATTCACTGCACATAATCGAGCAATAGAACCAATGTTGTTTGTAATAGTTACTAGTGTAGCTCTGGCAAGGTCTTCCTTGGCAGCTACATTTCTTCTTTCTCTAGACATCATGTTTCCAAAACTGTGCATTAAAAAATAAATTTTACTGAGGTAAGACCAATCCAGATTAGTTAGTAACATTACATACTGTATTACTTTGTGAAATTTTATTATATTTGCTCTTATGAATTAGTAACAAGAACTCCCAGTATGAATGAACCCTGATAATGTAAAGACTGCATAAGGGGAGTATTCAGTACAGTTATTTAAAAAAAAAAAAAAAAAAAAAAAAGTGGTATTTCAGATTGCTGCTCTGTGGAAATTGTCTTTTAAAATTATAAAAAAAAAACAAAAAACTGCAAGGTTCCTGGCATATTTCAGTCTCAAATGAATATTCATATTCATTAATCCAATATTCAAGTAATCCAATGAATATTCATATTAAATGGGAAAAACTAATTTTCAATATAAGTAAATAAATAAATAACCAAAATAAATAAGAACAAAATTATATTGAAAAAGATAAATCCATCCCAATTTTAAAAAAATACACCCGTAAAACCAAACCATTTGTACGGCTTAAACTTTAAAATAAAAGATAATTTTAAAACCAAACTTTGTATTCCACCTTTTGGAAATGCATCCCAGTGAATGAAGTGTTATACTACCCTGAAATACAATGGAGAAGAATCAGGAAATTTTCCAGTCTCAGATTTCCCTAAAATAAAATTACAATTTAGTAAAGAAACAAATAACACAGAAAATATTAAAGTTTTTCACTTGGAACATTCCATGTTCATGAAATTGATTTCAAGTAAAAAACTTTTAATCTTTGCCTTGTTACATTTTTCTTTACTAAATTCTAATTTTTATTTCCCAAAGCCATTATGAAAATCTGCAAGCTACAGGAAGTTCATGATTATTCTTTTTCATTTCGCTTCCAAAACTATCCACCTCTTATACCTATCCCACATGATGTTTTACAATGAGTTGTTTATTTTTCAATATAAATAGCTGGCTCAGATTACTGTCCATTGAAGAAGAAAATCCTGAAAAATATTTGGCACATTTTGGGTCACGCTTATGACACTCCATTCACCATGATGTATTCCCAAAAGGTGAAATACAAGGTTTAGTTTTCAAATTGTCTTTGACTACTTTGCTTCCACACAAATGGGTCTCTGTTCTGTTGGTGCATTTTTTAAAAATCAGATTAGGTTTACATTTTACAATATAATTTTATTCTTATTTATAATTTTGGTTTATTCAATATAAGCAGTAAAATAATGTATGGAAGCATTCTTATACAGCATCAGCCAAAAAATAAAAACTAATAAACTTTTTAACCACTTCACTTGCCCATTCCTTCTAATAATTTATCCAATCCATCTTTCAATTTATTCAATCTACCCACTTCTATAACACTAGGTGGAACTTTATTCCAACAATCAATTACTCTCCAACTGAATGCAAATTTCTGCACCTTCATTTTGCAACCATCTTTTTTCCAATTTAAGTTCATGTCCCCCTATACATGCCATCCAAAAGGGAGTAAAAATACCATCACCATGTAGTTTACTCAACCCAGCCTTAAACACTTCAATTTGGTCACCAAACAGAAAGTTAAATTCCAGATGTTGTAATTTACACAACTTCAATCTTTCCTGGTAAGAATACAGGTAGTTCCTAAATTTAGGAGTTAATTCATTCCTAGCGCATGCTCGTAAAGTGGGAATTTATTTCACATAGATGTGACATTAAAAACGGGGGTTACGTTCCAAACAATGAAATATGACCATAGTGTTAAATAAAAAAGTAATGTCAACAAAACAATAGTTTATGCTTAAACAATGATATATTTATATCAAAAAATGAAAACATAGCCTTTAAAATCAGGCATATTATAATAATAAAGAATTTATTTGTCATTTAAATGTTAAAGAACATTTATCTTTCATCGTCATCAACTAAATGCACACTCGCTGATGGTTCATCACTTGTTGGTTATTATTGTTATTATTTGGTTTTTAGGAGCATTAGCAACTAAGGCCATACTGCTCCAGGGATATACGGCGGTCATTCCCTGACCTTTTCGCATCCTCCATATTTGGTGGTCACAGGCTCGAACCCCGGTCTAATCAAGAAGCGTGTGTTACGCACTGCTGCTCCTGCCCACCTGGCTACGGAGGCCTCCCATCACTTGTTAGCTCGGCGTTCATTTGGTTTGTTGAAAGCAATTATCTTCTTTGGAAATCTTCAAGAGTTGTTTGTTTCCAAGACAGTCTTCTCTTTTCTTTATAAATTTTACAATAGCATGCATATGCATTTTTTAAATCTGTAGCAACTTTTGTAGCACACTGGAACTTTGAATTTTGTGACTCGAAAATCTCAGTTTTTCTGTGTTTTTTCTGTGTTGAAAAGCTTCAAGCCCTTGAGAGTGAAAGAATGAATAGGAGTTTCAGCTGCTAAACCTTCTTCTTTCTCAACTTCTCCACATTTTGCCATTTCAATGAGGTCTTCATTTGTGAGCTCTCCATTGTATGTTTGAAGCAGATCAGTGACGTCGGTTGTAGAAACCTCAAGCTGCAATTGGTTAGCAACATTTACGACCACTTGTTTCATCTTGTACAATCTCTGCTGGTCCTTGAAATCCTTCAGTTATCAATAAACTGATGACAGAGTTTATTTCAAACACATTTCATGTTCTTCTCTGTAATTTTGTCTCATGCTCTTTTTGTTATTTTGATTACATCTAAAATATGGAATTCTTTCCAAAATTCTTTAAGAGTTGGACCTCCCTCCTTATTTCTGCCTGAACGAACAAACAAACACACGCACAGTAATACTGTATTATATAGCTACGCGAGTGGTTTGAAATGCCATATTTATGAATGTTTAACATTTATTTATTGTGATTAGCGTTCATATTTTTGATTTTTTGATACTTGATATGTGAAAAAAATAATTCGTAAACACAGGAACTCGTAAAGCGGGAACTACCTGTACCCTTTTGTGTCCTCAACTAATCTTGCTCCTCTTCTCTGTACCCTTTCCAATAGATCTATGTTTGTCCTTCCTAAAATAATTTTTCCAAAAGCTGTGCACAGTATTCCCAATGTGACCTAGTCACTTCTTTATACAATGGGATAATCAGCTCCTCTCTGCTGAAAAAGTTGCTGTATATCATTGAAAGAAGTCCATAAGCTGTTCTAGCAACCCATCTGCACTGTTAAGAAAACTTCATGTTGGCATGTACAATTACTCCTTAGTCTTTTTCCTGGTCATTACCTTCAGTTTGATACTTCCTAAGATTTATTATTTCCTGGTATTTTATCGTTCCCAGAAAGGATGGAATTAATACAAATTTCAGGATCCCAGGAAATTCTCTGGGTTCTATTTGAAAGTAAAATTAGGTAAAAACATGGAGACAATGGTAATAACACTTTTTTATACCAAAAATATATAGCAAATAATACATAACATAAAAAAATAACATACTACATGAACAATTTCAAATATTGCAAACATAATATTTATTCTTTCATCAATTTAAAGTAGTTCCTTAAAAAGCACAAGTGATCAATACTATTTTCACTTAAGGTAGTCTGAATTTTAATAACAAATAGGGCTGCCGCTGAAAGGCTCCCCCCTCTTCAAATCAATCCTGCTGAATTCAATTGAAGCACCTGAATTCAATGGGACTGTTGACATTGAAGCAAATAGGTTTAAATTTTCTGTATACTTACAAGTTGCCTCAAAGACTTTCTTTTGAGGCAACTTGTATCATCATTTCATCAAAGAAATATCATAATTTCTTTGATGATATTTTTAACATCACATGCTGAACGATCCTCTACACTGTCTATACAAATTGCATTTTCTATAGCAGCATTCAATTTCTCATGAAGTATTATAAGTAAATGAAGAACAAGCTTTCATGGGCATAGGTGAGTTATTCCGGAATTGATAAACATCTGATAAAGCTTTGTCAACTTCTCCCATTTGTAAATCACCAACAAAAAGTCTTGAAAACAATTTTTTAGCAATGGCTTGCAGTGATAATTTTGAAGGTAGTAACAAACTGGAGTCAAAATTAGTTTCGTAGCTTGAAACATTATTTAAATATTTAAACAAACCAACTAAATTTTTATTTTGTTATTCTTCTATAGTTTTTCTATAGTATACCCAAACTTTCCAACATAAATGTTAGTACACCTTCAGGTGAAAGCAATGTAGCATCTCTTCTAGCAAGCCTTTCAATTCCTATTGTAACTGGTCACAATAATGATATCATGGTGATAAAAACATCAAACTCATGTTCGTAAATATCTAGAAACTGTTTAATATCAACCACTGCTTTTAAAATGCATATTCTCAGAGTTATAAATCTCTCTAATGTATCAAGTAAGCTATTCCACCTCATTTTTGAATCATGTATAAGTTGCAGCTCCTTATTATGCTCAAGTTTCACATATTTTTGTAAAATTTCATTTTTTTAATGGCAATTTGCAAAATAATTTGACAATTTTTCGTACTTTGAAAATTACATTAGCTACACTAACATTGTTTTCAATCTGATCAGCAAATTCAATATTTTTATTAACATCATATAAATCATTGTTGCTTATTTCTGTAACAGTTGCAAATTCACTGTCTTCTTTTACTTCATTTGTACTTTCTTCTTTATTAATTTCATTTCCTGGTAATACGACATTAATTTCATCTTCAACATCATATTAAGAACTTGTTAAATCACATACATACAGCCAAAATGAAACCTGTGTGCATAACACAGCTGGTGATGAATGCCACTTATTTTATTTATTTATTTTTTTTTTTTTTTTTGATTTGGTAGTTGTTGGCGCATCGGCTTCTGTGGCCATATTGCACCTCCCAAGGTTTTTGCAGTACTTTGATCCAAGCCCGAGGCGGGAATCGAACCCGCGACCTTTGGGTTGCCGGGTAGGTACTTTACCCACTCGGCTAGCCCGGTCGGCATGCCACTTATGCTACCAAATTTTAATATAACACTTGCATCATCGTCAGTTACAACAGCAATAATGTTCTTTTTCATATAAATAGATTAAATTCTGTCAATTTATTTTCTAAAATATTTATAGTTTTCTCTGCTGGAAGCAACCCAAATATTTGCCCCATACCCAAATTTCGGAATTTGGTATTCAAATGTGTCCTAATATTTAAGTAGTGACAATTTCTTGGAGATGTATATTCATCTAATGAAATAGAAAATCTTTCACCATCTGAAATTCGAGGATTCAGTGTCAAACAACGTTAACTACAAAACTGCATTTTTTTTTTTGAGATAACTTTAGTTTTACTTTATACAAATAATAATGCATATTATGTCACAGAGCTGTATCTCTCTCTAGTACATTACAAGCTATCTTGGGCTGTAAGTACATTTCCAGTAAACCAAGAAAATGTCAAATGACTTTTTCTTGGTTAATTACAAAAACATTAACTACAAAATTATTTTCTAGTTAATGTTTGACACTAAACCCTTGAATTTTCTTAGCTATTTCATCAATTACAATTTATTTTGCAATTGCATATTGTTTGTGTACCATATTCACGTCATATGGGTTTCTGGGCAAAAGCAAATCTTTTTCAGGCAGTGATTTTCATATGAACTCACTGTTCGTAATCACAATAACATAAAATCCATGGACAGAGGTTAATTTCGCAACAATTTTTTCTATACATTCTTCTTTTAATAAAGCATGTTAGTTTTGGTTGCACATGCCTCCGTAGCCGAGTGGTCAGGGGCGGGAGTGCAGTAGCACACTCTTTGAGTTTGTTTGTTTGTTTGTTATTTGGTTTTTAGGAGCATTAGCAACTAAGGCCATATTGCTTCGGGGATATGTGGTGGTCATTCCCTGACCTTTCCTCAACCTCTGTATTTGGTGGTTACGGGCTCGAACCCCGGTCTAATCAAGAAGCGTGTGCTGCTCCCGCCCACCTGGCTCCGCACTCTTTGAGTAGACCGGGCTTCAAGCTACTAACTACTAAATACGGTTGATCTGCCAACCCTCACTGGACCAGCGTGGCAAATTATGGTACATTTTCGTCAACATGAATTGTTTAGAAGGCTTCCATCCTGCAGTGGATTGATAATGGCTGCAGGTTACCTTTTTTTTTTTTCACCTTAGCTATTTTGTCAATTACAATTTATTTCACAATTGCCTATTGCTTGTGTACCATATTCACATCATATGGGTTTCTGGACAAAATCAAATCTTTTTCAGGCAGTGATTTCCTTATGGGTTGCTTTCCAGCAGAGAAAACTATAAATATTTTAGAAAATAAATTGACAGAATTTAATCTATTTATATGAAAAAGAACATTATTGCTGTTGTAACTGACGATGATGCAAGTGTTCATAATCACATTAATAGAAAATCTATGGACAGAGGCTAATTTTGCAACAATTTTTTTTATACATTATTTTTTAATAAAGCATGTTATTTTTGGTTGCACATACCTTGTTTCCAATGCAAAATCTTCATTTTGCATTGGAAACAAGTCTTTTTGTATTTATTAATTCATTATCCATTCCTTAAGAGCACTTTTTAAATTATGAGGAAGTCCATTCATAGAAAATCCTTTACATTGTATTATGGCATTGCACTTTTTTGCATGTTGCAGTTATATACCATTCGTTTTCCCTTTTCAGCATACAAAATATTTCCATGCTTTGGATTCACTCCATTTTATTACACTTCACTCATACGATGGGTTAAACTTAATATTTTGTAATTATAAAAACATGTTACAATGTATAGTTACTGTGCTTAAAAGGGCAAAGGGTGATTGTCTAACCTTTAAACTTGTCTAGCTGCATTCACACAATTTGTCTTTTGTTTTGTATGTGAGAACATAAACCTGCTGCCTAAAAAAGGGCAGGTATAAAGAAGTATAGAGTTCAATTGAGCATTGTAACAGCTAAACTGCACATGCTTTTCTTGTAAAGATTTGTTCTTATTTTATTTTTAAGTTAAGTAGCTGTATTTGTTTGAGCTGTATTCATTTGATCTAATACTACTCCTCACTTATCCTCTAAAATTCTCTATCCTGTATAATTTATTAAATAAATTCATTTATTCTCAATTTATTTATTTTCAATTTGATTGATTAAATTATTAATAATTTAAACAAAAATTAAATTGTAATTTAACCTTATGCATAAAAAAAAAAAAAAAAATTACCCTGGGATTTTTGACATTTTCTCTGGTTAATGAGTTTTTGATTTCATCATGGGATCCTGCTTGTTAAGCCCTAGTATTACCAAAGTGGTATATTATTCTGGGATTCTGATACCCAAATGTAGTACCTTGCATTTAACAACGTTAAACCTCAATTGTCATTTTTCAGCCCATTTGTCCTGGTTTATCTAAATCTTCTTGAAGTAGCATATTCTAATTAATGTCACTAATCACCATATATCATCTCTAAACTCAGACATTAAACTTGAAATATCTGCTTAAATATTAAAATCAGTAAGGGGTACCAAATCCAACAATGAACCACATGGTAACCCACTCATATAACATTAGTTCATGATGGACAGTGGCCCTTTATAACTACTCTTTGTTTTCTACCATTTAAACATCCCTTTATTCAGAGTAGTAACTCTTCCACACTGCCACTGCGCCAATTTAAAAATAAAGAAATTCTCACGATCAATTTATTATAATTTTTTAACAAATGTATCCCTGTACTAAATGAAGTATGTTGGTTGTAGAATTATTATAACCATTAAACAAATAACACACACCAACTGGTGTACGGCATTTGACTTCAAGTTGACCATTAGTCCAAAGCTTCATGCTGAACACTTGGCCTCTGTCTTCAGTGGGAGTAGAGTGACTTCCATGCAACAAAGCATACCAATTTTATTTGATTTCAACTATTATGTTGAAATATCTTCCTGCAATCCTTTAAGTATTAAACTTAAAAATTAAGCGAGGCAAGAAATTAATGAGATTTCTGACATTGTGTTCTCCAGAAAATTATATTTTTATTACTATATACTATGATTGGCCAAAATATGCTTTGTGATCAATCATTTTCCAGCCCCTGTTACACACCAATCATTCAGATGAAACAGTATCAAAAGCTTTATTGAAATCTCAGTAAATCATATCAAAATTATTCCTGCATCCAGTTACTTTGTGACAACTTCATAGCAACTAATTAGATTTGTCAAGCATGATCTCCCCTTAACAAATCCATGCCGTGGCTATTTTATAGCTCCGTTCCTATCAAGATGATCTTTCATTGCTACTCTAACTATTGAGTCCATTATTTTCCCTGACACAGAAGTTAAATTTATATCTCTGTAATTACCCACTTTAACACTCTTAACCATCCTTCTATACAGGACAGACAATTGCAAATCTCCAATCTATAGGGGCTTTTCCTGAATCCAAGATGGCTCTCATTATTATAGCTAAAGGCTTCAATACTTCTTTTTTTTTTTTTTTCCCCTTCCTTCTTTTAACATAATTGGAAAGATTCAATCACCCCAAGGTGTGCTGTTCACTTTTAAGTGCAACTATTTTTTTTTTTTTCCAAACTTCCTCTCAGTTATCATAAAATCATTTAACTCCCAAACAGTATTATGCTTCTGGCATCATAATCCCTACAAGTTTCTTCATATGTGAATGCAGATGTAAAATATTTTTTTAATTTGTCAGTTAGTTGGTTGGTTAGTTGATGTTTTATGATGCATTGGCAACTAAGGCCATAATGAGTCAATTTGTCAGTAACTGAACAAGATCATCATGTGGTTCATCTGTTTTCTTCTAGCATTAACATAAGCAAAGAATTCTTTGCTACTTTCTTTGTGCTCTTAGTAAAAGATTTTTCAAGATCTGCCTTAGAATGCCTAACCACCTGAGTGACTTGATTACAGAATACTTTATACTTACAGTAGGGCTCTGTGCCCTTAACACTTTCTAATCATTTTAGGCAATTTGTTCCTTGCAGCATCACATCCATTTTGGTCTAAATGTGTAACAATATCTCTTAGTTGGTATAAAAAGTTTAGCAGCTTCTATGATTATTTCTCAGAACACTTCCCATTTGGCATTTGCATTTGTCAACATTAGATGGTCCAAGTAAACAGAATTTAAATGTTACCTATGCCTACTGCAATCACCTTTGCAAAAACAAAATCCCTTCTCTTTTCCCTTGACAGTAGTTACTTTGAATAAATCCAAAAGAAAGAAATATCATGGTTTCATCAATCATTTCATATTCAGCAAGATGAGGACACTTTTCATTGAATGAAACAGTTAATGAACAAAATGCTAGAACCTGGAGAAAGTGAAAAACCACATGCTTGTGTGGTACTTATATCCAATAGTTCCAAGATTGATGTGTTCCATCTCTCAGTCATGTGAAAATTTATGATCCATTTTTATTACTGGAAAAAGCCATTAGTGGGAATTATGTATCTTGACATGAAAAAACTTTCTTTTACTGCTGTTCATCAGTCCATATACAAACAAGGTAGTGTATCCCTCCCATTTCCCTTTTAGTGTTTTTAATTACTCAGTATGAACGTTCCAATCCACAGAATTAAGATAATTTGATTCCATGACAACCAGTGCCATCTCTGACCACACATCTCTGAGACTTTGTTAAGATTAGGTTTAGCAATGTACCAATACTAACAAATTTATAAGAATCAAAGAACAAAATAAGAGTTGCAACTATCATTTAGTATCTGACATGTTAGAGCAGGTGAACCAGAATGTTGGCTTTTGTTGGAATGTATGCTGCTTTGGTGGGGATGGGGTTCTTCAGTGTCTAAGGTCATAGTCCTTGGTCATAATCTACCAGTTCATACAGTAGCAGATACAATCTCTTTTATTGTGCATTACTTCCATATAAGTGAATCCATGAGCCAATTTGTATTATGCAGGCTGAAAAATCATGGAATAACTTATGAGCAGGGCACATTTAAGAGGTTGAGTCTAGGCAGGCTGCAGCCCAAATTCCAGCTATGATAGAGGTTCCCAAAATTGTGCATGGCCTGTTCTCCAAGAGTGCTTAAATGGACAATGCTCATGAGGGTATCCTACTATCTCCAAAAGAGATTGGCTGATTACAGTCCTAATTGAAGATGCTGTTAAGAATTCCTCCAACCCCTTAATATGAACCCAGCAACAAGACCACTTTAAACAAGCACAATTGGGAAATCTAGTACACCATCATGAAGAACACATATGCCATATGACTGTGGTAGTAATCATCTCAAAAAAATTGGTTACTGCCAATGAAATCTATGAGACCACAGTTTTTATTGAGTCCTCAGTATGTTTTACTAAGTTCAAAATAGAGAAAATTATAGTTTTGCAAATTCGTGAAGCTACTTTTGAATCTCTATATAATTCATATATATTTTTTAAAATTTTCAGTTTTTATACCCTGAATTACTGTTCAATAATATACGTTTGAGGAATATATAGAAAAAAAATACCACAAAAAATTTAATGAAGTTAAAATTATTTTTGGTATGAAAGTCAGCATGAACAAGAACTTTTTAATTAAAAATCCTTTTTTGATTTAGATAATTCAGAAACTTTTAAATGTGAAAATCAATACTCATGAATACCTCAAAATTTTATTATTATGTTTACCTGAATTCAGTTAATCTTAAAAGATATCAATTTTGACATAATAAATACTAACCTGCTAGCTACAGTATCACCTTGAAGATTAAATTTTGGATAATCTCCACCATAAATGTCTCTCACTAATTTATCTACTTTAGTACTATCTCCCCTTTCAGCTAAAGCAATTGCTTCTTCAAAAGTGTTGCAGCCAGTGAGCAAACAGCATAGTCCTAAGAAAGTACCACCACCTAAACTGCATTTGAATGAAAAACAGACAAGCAAGGAGGGGAGAGGAAAAAAAAAAAAAACCTTAATGAGGCCTTTATAAAATATTAAAAAAGATATAACAAATGGAAAGCAGCATATATAAATAACACTATACAACACCAATTTTCTTCTTGGTGTTATTTTAACATATTCTGATAACCTGATTAGAAAAATATTACCAAAAATGTTCCACAATCACCATTTTTTGGGAAAAGTGTATTTTTGATTAGGGGGAATTAAAATTACCCATCTATCCCTATCATGCATGCTATTCCCATGAAAATATGCAGTTTTTAAAAAGTTCAGCCAAAATAAATATTTACGGCAACTTGAAAAAGACAGAACTTTTTGGGATACACCTAGACCACATGAAATATTTATAGTTTTCGTGAGAGTGGGGATAGCCGAGCAAAAGAGGGGCGTTATCTAGTTCAAGTGTGGCCTGTTAGACAGAGCTTAATTTAAAATAAAAATACATTATTGCTGTATTTTATTTTTACTTACTATTAAAGAAAGAATAAAATGACAAAAAGATTTATACATTTTATATATATTTTGTCAAAGCATGTACTTATGCCCCATAGCTCTAACTCCTGCAGTTAGTAAGGAATTCACCATGGAGGTTAGCAACTCCTCTAATCTACATTGATTTCCTTGCTATAACTGCCACATGCACTGAAACAGCTCATCTTCAATCAAGGGAATCCTGTACAGCTTCTGGGTAGTGCCACTGTCAAATACCCTTTGTAGAGCGAGACCTCATTTCAGGCCTAAGTGATGCTACAGATTGCCTCATTATTAAATTTTTCCACTAGTCCGAAAGCTTTGCCTATCCTCACTATCAACTTTAATGATAAAACTATATGTATAATAATTTTGAGGCAGTGCAAGAAACAACCTTTTGGCACATACACTAAACAGTGACTAAAAGGTGGGGGATTGTGAATCTAACACACACATGTGCACACACAAGTCAAAAAGGGTTGCACCCAAGGATCAGTCCATGAGATGGATCTCGAGTGTCCTGAATCTTCAGTTTTTGCAGACAACCCAGTTGTCTTCTTGGTTGTCTATGCTGAATCCAGAGCCAAGTTAGAAGTATATGCAAGTAGAGCACTGACCAAACTACAGATTTGGGCAGAAAGACAGACTCACCATCTCAAGAATAAAGACAAAATCAATCTTACTTAAAGGTCCTCCACGAAGACCAACAACTATTAAAATTGCAAACATGCCGATCAAACTTTATGCATAGATCAAGTACCTAGGCCTGATTCTAGATATGAAACTTACATTTCACCCTACCTCAAGTATAAAGTCAATAAAATCAAGAAATACACAGCCCTCTTGATCACCCACTGTATGTCACTACAAGGCTGCCTCTCTCTCTCTCTTTTTTTTTTTTTTTTTCAAATTCTATTGCCCATTTTTCATACAGTGTATAGGATGCCATTAAACCCTTCTTCTGCAAGTATCTTATGATGGCACAATATTCAAATTTGTATTACCTTAAAAAAAAAAAAAAAGAACTATGTTAAAAGGTTCTCAAATAAAACAATAAAATTATGAACTATATTTATATAGTTCATAATTTTAAAACTATATTTATGCATCGTTTATACAAAGGACCAAATAACTAAACAAGATTATATTCATAATTTTATTGAATAAAATACTTTCATTATTATGAGACTATGAACTTTCTCAATGTCCACTCACATAACTGGAAGTAGTTCTGGATGCTCGGCATTACTTGATACTGAAAAAGCTAATCAATATAAAATTTTAATTATATGTCCAGTTAGTCCTTGGAAAGGTTTTGGGATCAATTCTGATACAAAAGGCCCCCACCCCAATAGAAATTCATACACACAAGTGGGTATTAATTACTCGAAAAGGAAAAGCCAAATCAACACTAAATTTGCAGCTTATGTTTCTATGGTCCCAGAGAAGCTCAAACCCAATTGCAATTCCACGGCCCCTGTTCCTTTTCCTCTCAAAGAACTATATACATACATAGGAAAAGTAAAGGTTTCAGGCACCACTCAAAAAGGAAATGTCAGATCAACAGTAAATTTTTCATGCACATTTTGATGGTCCCTTGGGAGGTTTAAAGGCAAATTCTGATTATGACCCCCATACAGTCCCCTCCTATAGGAATCTACATATATGAAAGTATATATAGATTCTTATGAGATACAACAGGGCTTACTTTTATTTTATTTTATTTTTTTTTTTTGCTATAGGATGGCTTCTTTCGACCAACTCTCCTAGTCCAATGCATTAACAATTAATTTATAACAACAATATAATATTTATAAATATTATTAAACGTCTTCCCCACTGTCAGAACAGCAACAGGCCAACCCCATGGTATCACTATTGGGTGCCCAACTCAACTCAGGGCTCCAACCACTGCTCCCCCATCAGTAAAGGAAAACATCAAGTCCAACATCATTAAAACTAAATTTAAAATTTAAAGTTTAAAAGAATATTGCTCTACAATATTCTTTTAAACTTTAAAAAGTTAAGCTTTTTTACACTAATATTTAATTTTAAACTTTAAATTTAGTTTAATGATGTTGGACGTGATATTTTCGTTACTGATGGGGGGGTTGTGGTTGGAGCCCTCAGTTGAGTTGGGCACCCAATAGTGATAGCATGGGGTTGGCCTACTGCTGTTTTGACAGTGAGGAAGACATTTAATAATTTTACAAATATTATATCGTTGCAATAAATTAATTGTTAATGCGTTGGATTAGGAGAGTTAGTTGAAAGAAGCCATCCTATAGCAAAAAAAAATAAATAAATAAATAAAGGTAAGCCCTGTTGTATCTCATAAGATAATAGAATATAGGAAAAATTGAGCATGTAATAATAGCTCTCTATTGTCAAACAGATGCATATGTAGGTATGTTCAGAGATGTTCTGATGTTACCAATAAGTAAAATACAGATCAGCACCAAATTTTCAGTTTATGTTCTGTTAGCACCTAGGAAAGTTCTGGAATTGATTCCTACTGTATAGTCCCCCCCCCCGTCTCCACTCCCACAATAATTTATATATATATATATATATATATATATATATATACAGTGAAACTTCTCCTAACGGACAGCTCTCGTTAACGGACATCCCTCTACAATGGACATTTTAAAATTCCCCAACTCACCTCCATTGGTTTTAACGTGTTTGCAGCTTCTGTCTAGCGGACATTCTCTGTAACGGACGCGGACAGGCAATCTGCACTGTTTCGTTTAGATTAGCACTTAATTTGATCTCCCCATAACGGACAGCGGGCGAGCTCACGGCCCTTTTCTAGGAACTTTTCTTCCACGTATTGCCTCAATCGTGTGTTTATTTTCTATTTCCGATTCTCTGAATTTTATGAAGGTTTACGTCGTGGTTCTAAACCCTTTTTCAAGAATTTTAAGGCACATGTAAAACTTCTGATGAATTCGGTGTGTGCAGGGGGGGGGATTTGGTCGGCCTTTCGTCTTTTCAGTTTCAGTTTTGTTCAGTGTCGTGTGAAGTGCACAATGTCTTCTCGTAAACATTTAACTTTAAAAGATAAAGTCGAACTCATTAATGCGTATGATTGGCAAAAAAAGTGTTCGCAATCTCGCTGCAAAATTCAAAATCGGGAAGACGCAGGTAAGCGACATCTTAAAGGAAAAAAAAATGAACTGCTCAAACAATTTTGGCAACACGGAAATGATCAGGTTCAAAAATCATTCCTGAAAACTGTTGGACTTCAAATTGACAATGCTACGTACAAGTGGTTTTGTCGCGCATGTGCTAAAAAAATTCCCATTAATGGGCCTATTATTAGGGAAAAGGCTTTGGAGGTTGCGAAATCAATGGGAGTAAATGAGTTCAAAGCTTCTGTGGGATGGCTAGACAAGTTCAAAACTCGGCATAAAATTTCTTGGAAAACCGTAAGTGGTGAAGGTAGATCTGTTGATACTGGGATTGTAACAGAGTGGATCATCAAATTGGAAGATTCATGTCGTGATTTTGAAGCTAAGGATATTTACAACTGTGATGAAACAGGGTTGTTTTTTAAAGCTCTTCCTGAAAAAACAATGAGTCTAAAAAACGAAAAGTGCCAGTGCAGAAAAATTTCTAAGGAACGCTTGACTGTACTATTGTGTACAAATATGCTGGGAGACTTTGAACAACCTCTTGTTATAGGAAAACCACAAAATCCTCGTTGTTTCAAGGGCATAAAGTTGAATCCTACTTTTGAATGTTGACTGGAAGTCTAATAAAAAAGCGTGGATGACACGAGATATCATGAGCGAATGGATAAGTCACTTTAACCTAAACATGATTCGTCAAAACAGAAAAGTTATTCTTTTCATGGATAATGCTGCATCTCACCCGCACATTGAATTGTCCAACATTCAAATTGTTTTTCTGCCACCAAACACATCTCCAGAGTGTCAGCCCTTGGATCAAGGGATAATAAAAAATTTTAAACTTCACTACAGAAAACGTGTTTTAAGACATCTCATTGCAAACATGAACGATGTAACATGTGCAAGTGACTTCGCAAATAAACTCAGCATCCTAGATGCGATTCAATGGATTTCCTCTTCAGTAAATGCAATTAGAAAAGAAACTGTCGTGAACTGTTTTGTAAAGTCTGGCTTCTCAAACGCAAAAATTGAAGTTGTGAACAGCAATGTGGAGCACCAAAAAGAACAAGAACTTCAACATCTATTGATAATGTACGATACTTCAGCTACAAGTGACCCTGGCTACAAAGATATAGACTCGAACCTCACTACAGAAGATGGTGCTATAGATATTAACGACATTATCATCGATATTTTTCAAGAAGTTCTCATGAGGATGAAGAAATGGATGGAGGTCATTCTGTCAAAGAACATATTAACGACGAACCACCGATGAAAATGGAAGAAGCGCTCATACAAATCAATCGTTTAGAAATGTTTTCTGAAGAAGAAGAAGAAGATACTGAAGGACTTTCGATGGTTTCTTCACTCCAAACAAATGTTGAAAAAAAATTATCAGCCGGAAGAAGGTGCAGAAGAAAATAAGTGATTACTGTATGTATTTTTCTTAAGATAAAGTCATAATATGCATAGCACAATTGTATGTATATTATTTACAAAAATACAGTATTGTGCAAAATCTGTATATAATTTAATTTAATTTTACATTAAACGTTTAACGATTTTTCTTTTTCTCTTGTGTATGTAATTGTATATTATTTACAAAATATTGTTCAAAATCTGTATATATTTTAATTTAATTTAATTTTACATTAAACGTTTAACGATTTTTCTTTCTTTCTTTTTTTTTTTTTTTTTTTTTTTTTCTCTCTCCCTCAGACTTCTTGTTAGCGGACACTTCTCTCTAACGGACACATTTTCGTTCCCCATGGCTGTCCGGTAAAGGGAAGTTTCACTGTATATATATAAGATCTGGATGTTAAGAACTTAAGAAGCAAAATTCACTGTTTTTCCCTGAGGAGGTTTTAAGTATAATTCCAATTCATAGCCCCCTTCTCCACACTTTACCATGCAGAAGCATTGCTTAAATTTTTCAAACAGAGCTGTAATCATTTTCAAAATTTCAAGCCTTACTTAGAATATTTGAACCTTTTTATCAGATTTCATGTCGACAAGTTAACCCATGTCCATCTGTTTCCCCAACCCCATAAACTGCTACCAAAACCCACCTCATAGCTATCCTTTACATGAACATGCCACATTCAAACACTTCGAATAAAGTAATATCAATTCGAATAAAGTAAAGGTATGTTACTTAATAACTGAATGCACCTGAATGTAAGAAAATGCACACGTCACCTAAGTTGTTTATTTAAAAAACAGCATAATGGCAGCAGCATATACTGTGTTCTAATTAGCAACCACCTGTGTACATCTAATTTCAAATAATGTAACTGTAATTACATTATTTGAAATTTGTAATTATATAATTAAACCTAATTTCAAATAACGTAACTGTAACAGTATCTATGCTAGAAGCTGTCATAGGCCTACCTAATTATGTAGGCACCTATACAAGTAACAATCGTGCAACCATCAAATTCATGCAACTGGCAGACACCCCCCCCCCATGGACTCTAGTTGATTGTTTTTGAGGCAAATGAGCTATTTTGCAATAATTAACCTAGAACTAAAAAAAAAAAAAAAATAAATAAATAAACAAGTTAGTTACTATATGCAGTTAGGACTTACAATACCAGTCAAAATCTTAATACCGGTATTTCGGTATTTTTAATTTATGAAACTGGGATACCGGTATTAATACCAGTATTCCAAAAACAAACATTTTTCTAATAAATTTTGATGACAATTAGGTGCAATAAAGTAAGAAAAAAAAACAAGCACTATAATTACTTGAATTCATGTTTTAAATAAACTTTTATCGCAATAATAAATATTCTGAAAAAAATCATTAAAATACAGTTAATTCTAAAAACAAAAAAATACATATTGTTACTGCAAAGTTTAGTTATGTTTAAGAATCCACTCTACCTGTCCGAATAAAGTGAGCTCTTGAGAAACATAAGCAATCAATAGTATGATCGTTTAAAATGGATCTAATTTTGGTACATACAGTATTTGATTAGCGGCAGAAAATGCCCTTTCGGATTCTACTCTGGTACCGAGATAATCGTAAACGATCTCAGTCCATATTTTCTAGGCTTTGAACTTTTTTAGCAAAAATAGTTAAAAATATTTCATTAATTTCCAACTCAAGTTCATCTCTTAAAATCTCATTGGAGTCAGGCAATTTCTTATTTTGGAAAGAATTTGCGGAACACTGATGTTCTGTTCCATGTTGTCTTCCATGGTTGAATTATGTTCATCATTTTCAGAAGGAGAAAGGCGTTTTATTCAGCGAAGTATAATTTTCACCATAGTATCTTTACTGAGTCTGGGAGAGAGCAAAGAGTGGGGATAAGGAATAAAGAGAGCAAAGAGTGCAGATAAGAAATTCTTCACATATATAAATGCAAAGAAGAGAAGGACAAATCAGATACCCCAACTGATGTTGCAGATGAACTCAACAGTTACTTTGCATCGATATTTACAGAAGAAAAACCCTTCACGTCAATGAGAAATTATGGGAGTGAAGTTGAAAAAAATGTAATTAATGATGTTGAAATTTCAAATGATTATTTAATGAGAACTTTCGTGCCTACATGTGAGTAAGGCTCCTGTCGTTGATGGCATATACCCTATAATCTTAAAGGAGGCAGCAAGTGAGTGCATTGACCCATTAAGGCTAGTTATGAGAGCATCACTGGACTCAGGAGAGATTCCATTGGATTGGTGTAAATTGGAACATAAACGCGGTTCTAGGAATGTAACGGGAAATTACCGACCAGCCAGTCTAACATCAGTAGTGGGGAAAATCATGGAGGTAATGATCAAGGGTGAAATTCAAGATCATTTAGATGGAAATGGAATTCTGTAGCATACACAGCATGGTTTTGTAAAGGGAAAATAATGTTTAACAAATCTGGTTAGCCATTTTGACAGGTCACTCATGAGCTGGATTTAGGGAATAATTTCGACATTGTTTATTTGGATTTCAGAAAAGCATTTGACTCAGTCCCACGTGAGCAGCTACTTTATAAGTTGGAGCAGGCTGGAATCACAGGGAAAATCCTTAGATGGATAGCACGATGGCTTGAGGGCACTAGGCAGAGGGTTGTGATAAATGGTTATTCCTCAGATTGGGTTAATGTAAGAAGTGGGGTTCCCCAAGGATCAGTATTGGGACCACTGTTGTTTTTGATTATCTTAAATGACATCTATGAAGGGAAGGGTCTAAACTTGCAGATGATGTAAAGATCAGTAAAGTAGTTAATGATTGGCGCCAAGCAGAGTGACCTAGATAGACTTCCAGGATGACCAGAAAAGTGGCAGCTATGTTTTAATTCAGCAAAATGCAAGATCTTACACTTGGGGAACAGCAACCCCAAAATAACTTAAACACTTGGTGGAGTTGAACTAAAGTCAGTAGTGGAGGAACGGGACTTGGGAGTTATGATACAGTCAAACATGAAGTTGTCCGAGAATTGTGGACAGGTTGCAATGTTGCATGGTGTCCTATCAATGATTTATTGAACATTTGCTAGTAGAGATAAGGATGTCATAATCATATAAAAGTGATTTTATTTCCTTTATGTGATTAAATTATAAACAATTATTTTTTTTTTTTAAATTAGTACCGAAAAACTGGTATTTTTTGTATCAATACCGGTATTTCAATACCGGAAAAAAATTACCGGGATCCCGGTATTGTAAGCCCTATATGCGGTGCATTACACTTCAGGTGTGCTCAATTTCTTTTTCTTAAATTAAAAGATGAAAAGTAAATATAGTTACTCCTTATCAATTAATTACTAAGATTATAACTTTATAGAGCATGTAATAAAAATCTATAGGTTTGCATTCTCTAAAATTAGCCATTCAGTTTAATTACAACTATAAAATATTTATTATTATTTTTTTTTAAGTCCCCTTTCTCTCTGTATGTATGTAACTCTTAACAAGAAACACTACATTTGCAAGTGACAACACACAAAACGTATGTCTAAGCTAACAATACTGCATTAAAACTAAATTAAAAAAACATTAAAAACTACATTTAAAACATAAAATTTATGCATTTATTTTTTCCATCCAAACTGTATGGAAAAAATAAATAATTTCCAGATTTTTCTGCACAATTTTAATTAAATTTGGTGTGGCTTGACAAATATTTTTTATTAAGTCCAAATACAAAATTTCATGAAAATCCATTCACTAGGAGTCCCTCTGTTACATACAGACAGACACAGTGAAGACAATAAGGGCTTTGCATATATATATGTGAACACTTAATAAGATTAAGCATCACATACCTAATAAAATATTATTCATAATGGACATATGTCTATTTTATTATTTTTTACCATTAAAAACTTCACAGTCATTTAGACTGAAGTTTTTATGTACATGTGTGGCTGATTTAGAATCAGACACAGGTACGAGGGGTATAAAAAAGTTCGAAACCCTGACCTAGATAAAACATCAGTAGGAAGATTCCATTTTTAATATAAGTTGTCTACATATTCAATAACTAACATGTGAAATTTCATTCCCGTACACCAGAGGTGGAGCCCAGAATCTGAGGAAAGACACTACGGTTGACAAAGTGGAGTATCGAGCAGTGATCAAGTTCCTGCAATTGCAGGGCAAGAAAGCTTGAAAGCTCAGGAAATTGACAAAGAAATGAAAGCTGTGTATGGGCAGAACTGTCCATCCTATGACACTGTAAAAAAGTAGAAATGGGAGTTCCAGTGCAGTTGTACAAGTGTCTTTGACGAGACAAGAGAAGGAAGGCCATCAACATCCACAGACAGCGAGACAATTCATTTCATCGCAAGTGCAGTGGGAATTAGGGGTCTGCCCACAGCATTTTACATGACCATCTGCACGTCTAAGGTCCCCACACGATGGGTTCCAAGATTGCTGACGCTTTTGCAGAAACGATATCAAATGCAATGTTCTCGCCGACTGTTGGATTCGTGTAATGCGGATGTTGAGAACTTTTTTAATCGGTTGGTGACAAATGACGACTGCTGGATGTACCAGTATGATCCAAAGACTAAAGACATGTCAAAGCAGTGCATGGATGATGCTTTGATTCACCTCAGGAAGTCATCAATGAAGCAGAATCATGGTTTCAGGCAAAAAGTACGGACTTCTATGATCAAGACATTAAAACAACTGATCCATAGATGGGAGATGTGTATTCTATGTACTATACACGGAGAGTACATAGAAAAGATTAAAGTTTCTGTGAAGTTTCACCTGTCTAGGGCTATTGTTTCTAGGTAAGGGTACAAAACCTTTTGATACCCCCTAGTATATGAAGTTCTTTATTTGTCCTGGATGTAGCACTACCACTATAATTTTGTCAGTTTAGTTTAGAAACACCCTTTATGTTAAAAATATATCTTTAATCCTTTAAAATATATATAAAAATATTTTTAACCAATCTGTAGGATTTCTTCTTGGCTACTGTGGGGCACTCCTACTATGCAGAAAATACACATATTAGTACATAAATCAAAATATGAATTTTGAAAAGTAAAAGTAAACTTTACCTGGAGCCAGTAACCCTTTTGTAATGTACAGGAGAAGTGACAGACAAAATGCTAACTCCTGATCCTATATTTACCACCAGAAAAGGATAAGGATTGCTGAAATCAAAAGGTTCTTTATGGCACAATTCTTCATTAACAGGATTACTCCAATAATAACATTCATGACGATTACATGCTTCAATATATCGAATGCCACGAATGAGAGAATCAAGTTCATCAAATCTATGAAGTTCTAAGTTAACCTCCTATAAAATGAATATATAAATTTCAACCATTTAAATTTTCTCTATGTATAAGCATGAAAAACTACTGTAAATGAAGTGTCTTCTATGACATTAGTTAGCACATTTGCATCATTACTAATAATTTACACAATATGAGAGATGCGAAAAGGTGTGCTTCTTAGACTAATATTTTATGGCAGAAAGCTTCAAGCTATGTAAAATTCAAACTGTGACATTAGTTAGTGCATTCAGAAGCCAAATAGCTTCAAAACAATGCTGTTCGAGTAGTGGTACTCAACTGAAAATAAGTAACAGCAGTCTTCTCTAATAGGGAAGCACTACTTATTTGAAGTATAAGAGGGCAACTCATGAAATATTTGCAATATGAGATGTTACAATAATGATGCCAATGTCAAACTTAAGTTTGTCTAAAAAAAAATTAAACTATGTAGTAATGATGAAAATGCTATTGTTGTTATTTGGTTTTTAGGAGCATTAGCAACTAAGGCCATATTGCTCCAGATGAAAATGCACTAACTAATGTCATAGTTTGGAGTTTACATAGTTTCAGGCATTCTGCCTTAAAATATTATTAGTCTATGAAGTGACCTCTTAAGAAAAGGGTATCCAGTCCTAGAATGCACAAAAGAAATAATCTAGTTTGCAAGTAAATTTACCACTAACCCTTAGCAGAATACAAAAAAATAAAATAAAAAATTACTGCATATATTCCCTCTGGCATTCTTAAAGCTTTACTCTTTCTTAACATGTGTATGAGCATCAAAAAGGTACTACAAATGCTGTGCCATAATGAATATAAGTGGTCAGTATACAAGCAATGTAAAAGTAAAGGCACATAAAATTAACTGCTCGATTCTGTTGGCACACTGATTGAACTCTGGGCTATTAGCAGCAATGCTTTGTTTATGTTTAAAGCTTAGTTCACATTTTTAGTTATGTTTTGGTTAGTTTATGTACATGGAATAAACTGTAGATAAAATTTTCAGTTTGGTTCTGATTTACAGTTCAGCTCAAAAGCATGTGTTCACTTTTAGCTATGAATTCTAGACTTTTACTTTTCAACTGTTATTTATAAATTTCCGAATTGAGAATTTCAGAATATTAGAATATTATTTCTCACAATTCCGAAAATTATGGCACATTGAATGCACTCTCTTAAATATAGATAGCAGAGATTATGTTAAATGAACTACAGAATAACGTATAAAATTCTAATACTCAGAGGTATACACATCAAAAGTAATGTTCAACTTAACTAAAAGAAGACTAAATTCAAGAAAAAACATGTCAGTCACTTATCAGAATACTATCATTTTTCTTTGGAATTTCAATTCATCATTAATTCATATATTCCATTCAATATATATTTAGCAGTCATGTGAGCTTGAACCATAGTCACTCACAGGGAGTGCACTTCTCTACTCTCATGCTTAACCACTCAACCACATGGCCACTCAAATGGTATAGATCCATCATAAAGAGCATTCCTCACCATCACAATGAGTTGTTTGGTACTGCCTCTATACACAGGGGAAAAAGTTCATATTTATAAAATTATCCATGTTTGTAATTATATATATAATGTTCTAGAATGCATTTCAACATATTAAGGGGTTGTGGTGGTAAAATAAAAGATTAAAAAAAAAAGTAAAAAAATTAAAAACTGATGACAGTGATAATCATATTTTGATAGGCGCCTATTCTAGTATTTACATAATTATCAGTGTTTTCAATTATGTGTAATGCTTCCTTCATGCACTTCAGCATTTCAATAACGAATTGTAAAGGTAAGGCAACAAAAATATTTTTAAAAATTAAAAGCTATACAGGGTGTCTCAAAAATATTGGTCGGTGCGACCCTATGTGTCGCCAATAAGCAAAATCAAATTTGCCGCCCCAAAATATTTCAATTAAAAAATAAAATAAAGCGTAAATAATTATTATTAATTTATTGAAAAAGAAAAGAAATATAATAAATCTCACATATACAGGGTGTCTCAAAAATATTGGTACAAACATTTAGGAGAGGTAGGTAACATCTAAAGGAATGTGAATCGCATAGGAACCCATAACCGGAAATGGCACGGGAAAGTAGTAGCAGAGGCACAAGAAGCAGAAATGACACAACACAGTAATTAGTGGCAAACATTTATTTGACAAAATATTAACAATGGAGTACGAGATGGATGCATTTCATGATGTTTACAATAAATGCTCAAAGGTTCCACCATGAGACGCGATGCATGCGTGACACCGACACAGCATGGATTGGCGGATACAGTCGAACACACCTGGAGTTTTTTTGACAGTAGCAGCAGCGTAGACGAATCTCGCCACGAGATCCATTTCCGTCTCCACAGGCGATTCATACATGATAGATTTGAGGACTCCCCACAGAAAGAAATCAAGGCTCGATAAATCAGGTGAGCGTGGGGGCTAGGCAATGGGTCCACCACGGCCAATCCATCAACGCCCTAAACGCCTGTTCAAATGGTCACGAACACACCTTCCATAATGGGCAGGCACCCCGTCATGTTGAAACCAAATGTTGCATCTCACATTTGCTGGAACATCAAGTAACCCTGGTAGAACTTGTTCAAGAAAGATCCGATATTTAGCGGAGTTCATGCGGGATGGTAACAGGTAATGGCCGACTAAGCAGTCACCGAACATACCTGCCCACACATTTATTGCGAAACGATGTTGTGCCGCATGGGGGCGCACACCATGTGTGCCCTCTGCTAATCCATACTCTAGGTGCATGTCTGCCAGCTCACAGTGCGTATATCGATGCATACTCTTCGTGCGGCGACTACTGCTTGAATGAGTAAATCAGAAATTTTCCCTCTCGCGAACTGATGAACAGTGCCGTGTGCCGACTTACGGTGACGTTTCCGGTTATGGGTTCCTATGCGATTCACATTCCTTTAGATGTTACCTACCTCCCTTAAACGTTTGTACCAATATTTTTGAGACACCCTGTATAGTGTTGCTCTATTGCATAACCTGAGTTCGATTAACGCGTTTTTCAGTTATGCTATTTGAAAAAATTATACCACCTTTCACTTTACACGATGCAAATTTCCAGTTAACATGGTCTCTTTTTTTTTATGTGATAGTTGAAAAAGATTTTAATTGCGCATTAAGCTTACCGCGTGTCGGACAGGCAATAAACAAACGTTTGCCTGCTGCCCGCCTCGGTGTGTTCCATCAACCATCGGAAGAAGACTTGGTTTTTTTTTTTTTTTGTTAGTTGTTAGCGCATCGGCTTCTGTGGCCATAATGTTCCTCCCAAAGTTTTTGCATTTACTCTGATCCAAGCCTGAGGCGGGATTCAAACCCGTGACCTTTCAGTTGCCAGGCCAGCACTTTACCCACCCGGCTAGCCCAGTCAGCAGAAGAAAGACTTGTTTGTCTCCCGCTAATAAAGTCAATGCAGACTTGCATTTAAAAATTCAAATTTTTAAATGAGCCGGATAAAAATGTTACTGCGACGGAGATAACGGTAAAAGAACTAGATGAAATCTTTTGTATCACAGAGAACCTCAAACAAAAGGTTTGAGGTTCTCTGAGATATTTATTTCACCAGGGCCCAGAGAAGATTCTTGTCAGCTATCGGAAATTGATTGATGAAAAGAGAAAGTCTACACTCATTTCTTCATTGTGTATTTTATGTCAGTTTCCCAAACTTTCTTGGTTCACACTTAGTGTCTCAGTAATTTTTTTACGGCACACCCAGACCAAAAGAAATACCTAACAGTACCGTTTAGTAGTTAGGTCCAAACAACTTAATAAGAAATGTTGAAACTGTGAACTACCTCGTAGTAGTTTGCGCGGTATCCGACAGATATCGAGTATCGTCGTGTTTCCCTCGAAAATTTTAAATATTCCACAGCGCACAGTTTGGGAACTGCTGTTTTATGCAATAAACATTTAATTCCATAATTATTTTCATTATCTTTTACATTGTATACAGTTAAAAAGTTATTTAAAAGGTATTTTTAAAATTCTTTACGGACATTCCAGAAGATCAAGGACCAATTATAATTTTTTCTATTGATTATTAACGCGTTTCCGTTTAGCGCAATGCACTCGTGGTACGAATTAATCACGTTAATCGAGGCCAGCCTGTATATCATTCAAAATATTAGCTCTTTAAAATATTTGTTTCATATCTATATGCAACATTGCAGTAACATACTGACAAATCATTCAAAATGCTGGTTTTGTCATCAAGTAATTACTGCCATGTTTATTGAAAATCCAAGACTGCTAATAATCAGTGTTAAATCTAAGGAGAGCCCATAAGTTTCATTAAAAAGGGAATAAAAGAGTCATTGTAGATTTATTTAAATCAATAATGACTCTTTCTGAAACTGCTTTAATGCAAAAACATTCTGTGAGCAATAAGGAGTTATGAAGCACTGCCACAACCAATGGATATTCTGTATTAATTAACAATGGTAAACTTTTATCATATTTCAAATGAAATTAGTGCTATTTCAGAATTAATAATCCACGGGAAGAATATACAGTGTACTTGAAATATTTCAATTAATTTTATAATAATCAATTACAGAATGTTTGAATTTTGGTAAGTTCAATGATAATACAGTTCAAATTTAACTTACACGCCTAAAATCATTCTGAAATTTGTAAGCGCCTCCACCTGTTGCACAAACTGTACTAGCCAGAGTTGCCATTCCCTTTGACTTGGCCAATTCCAGAAACACTCCCATTTCGCTTGTGGGAAATCTAATAAAGTGAAGAGTTCCTATACGGCTATCGATTTTCACATTATTCATCTGGAAAGAATGATTTTTTAGTTAATTATTTTGCATTCTAGCACTAAATTTTCTTAAATTAGTGCATAAATACTTAGGTTTAATTTATTATCTCATTAATAAAAAATATGTAATAAAATAAAGTAACTGTTAATGTAACCATCTTGTTAATGAAAATTTTTAGTTATTAAAGTAACTCCTCACTGAATCCCACAATAGTGAAGAGTATGAATTCAAAATCAGACACATTAATTACTGAAATTTTAAAATGGATATCAGACAGATTGCAGAGAAAAATTAATGATGGTTAAAACAATATCATTTTATAACAAAAATGAGTCAAGCAAATATGAGCAACTATAGATGAATACAAGAAAGCACAGTTAATATAATATTGAAATATTCAAAGTAATGAAGTTCTTTCCTAACAAGAAAAAAAAAAAAAGATTAGAAGAGTTTACAATTAATCATTTAGATAAACAATACAATCATTAACCATATTTAGCATTCGCGTGGGTTTGAAGCACAGTGGACAGTTCTTCACTGTACCGTTATCTCTTGTGCTATATGATGAAGGATAATTCAATTCAAAATCTAAAGTTGTTATGAAAAGTTATCAAAATCTGAAGTTGTTATGCAAAACTCCATCACACTTGTTATTATAATCAGTTATTAATTCTTTAAAGTCAGCCCCTGATGATATTCTCTATTTTGCAGTAAAAAAACCACAAGTTTTATTTTTTTGAATTAATCTCTTTTATATGTATCGTTATTAGATCAAGGTTATTTTCTGACAACTTAAAAAACAGTACTGTGTTATTCCAGTTACAAATTTCTCTAAGTACAAATGCAGATTTTAGGCCAATTTCTATGCATTCTCCTCTTTAAATTATTCAAGTCGCTCTCTCTTTCTCTTCCCCCTCCCCCCCTCTCTCCTACTTTTTCTTCTTAAGTTTTTCCTATCAAGCCTTATTCAATCCATTACAAAATCACCTCAAATGACAGATTCTTACTTTGCATATTTGTGGCTCAGATGTGAGGTTTTTTTTGTTTTTTTTTATCACTACTGTGTTTTATTCTGTTCTTAATCTTTTCATTGTTACTGCTTCTAAAGAACAATTTTGTTACTTCTAGTGTTATTTTACAGATTACTATATTTCTAATGATGGACCTTGAGACTGTCATGGACATTTTCTCAGGTACTACAGGCTGGACTTGCTACCTGGGAGTCTAAACCAATGATGATGCTGATATTCAGTGACAATTGAACAAAGTGGACTGAATTTTGGCAAACTATAGTCTTTCTGTGAAAATCAAATCCTCTGCTTGCAACTTCACAACAGAATTGTTAGTAAACCTGGGTATAACCCTCTGTGTGCAAGTTGAAAACTGGCAAGCACCTAGTATACTGTAGGTGACTACCCAGGTGTGATACAATGTAAGCAGGGTTTGAGGCATGGAGTCCACACTACATAGAGGAATGCCACCCCCTGTGTGTTACCAGGCAATACCAGATAACTCTCATCAACTGGTGCAATGCTACTACTACTTTGCTTATTGGAGGTCTGAAGTGGTGAACCTCATGTTTAGTCTAAACAACAAAGCTCCGGCAACCCTCCCATCTCTTCCATCATGCAATATAATTGATTTCTTTTGAGGCTATCATGGCAATGTCCAATCTTACTTACATTTTGAGGGTACAGCTCTAAAATGGTATTCGCAGGCCAGCCACCGGACAGTCTACCAGACTGAACCTATTGGTAACTCTCTAGGAGGCATCTGAATCAGCTAGTGTATAATCTCGCTATATCTACTCTGCCAGATAGTGATGGGAGGGAATCCAAGTTGGCATTAGCATTAGTTGAGGCATATGATGCAAGAAAGCAAGCTTATACAGCATCAGCCAGAAAAGAAAAACCTTCCCATGGAAGTCTGTTCCAGCAATGGAAGTCTTCCATCAACAGATGGAAGTCTGTTCCAGCAATCAACTACCTGCTGGCTAAAGGCAAACCCCCAGACATCTAATCTACAACTGTCTTTCCTCAATTTGCATCTATGCCCCTCGGGTTCATAATCTGAGCAAACAGAAGAATCCCATCAGCACTGAGCCTGCTCAAGCCATTCAAGGCACCTAAATCAGACCATCTTGCAGGTGCCTAGTCTCAAGATGCTGCAACTTGCAGAAATTAAGCCTTTCTTGGTAAGAGCACCCTTTTGTTCGTCTCGCCAATTTTGTTGCTCTTCTTTGTACCCGTTCTAGCAACTCTACATCCTATCTAAAATGAACCGTCCAGACCTGAATGCTGCCATATACATAGAGATAATAATCCCCTTCTTGTCTTTGCTAGCAAAATTCATATATATCATTGACAAGACTCCATGACCTGCTCTGGCAGCCAATCTGCACTGCTCAGAGAACTTCATATCTGACTGCACAATTACCCCCAGGTCTTTTTCATCCTCCACTTCCCTGAGTGTAGTACCACACAGTTGGTATGTTTCTCTTGGGATACTGCTACTCATATGCAGTACAGTCATTTCTGCTATAATGCATATTTTCGCTAGACGAATCTGGTCCAACAACTGATATATTAGGGAACAATGTGAGTATAACGCAATTTTTGCATTGGTTCATGCGCAATTTCATCTGCAAGTAACACCAGGTGTATGCAAAACCCGGCACCAAGCCGGACTTGGCACCAATACATACAAGTTTAAAAAGCTTAAAAAATGGCAAACCTCAAATTTGTTAGAGCTATATTTACCATTTACTGTAGCTGCAATTGTTGGAGACACACTGTTGTTATTCGCTGTATTCACAAGATAACACACAATATTTTAGGACGACTCATGTTTTCAGGAGCTTACATTTTTCTGTTTGAACAGAAATTTCATGAGGCATGGTAGTGTGATCAGAGAAGCACATTTCTGGAGGTCACTACCATAAAACAAAAACAATTTGCAGTTCCCAGTTTATTAGGCTTTTCTGTTAGTGCAATCTAATTATAATCAATAAACAGGTATTGAACGCAATTTACTGCACTTATGATGATAACAATAGCTGGAATTCTGTGGGTTTTTACATTATGGTGAAATGTGTTTCACTTTCCATGAAATCTTCAATCATATAAAAAAATAAGTAAATTTTCAAAAGTTCTTTTCATTCCTATTTTTTAAGCTATATTTAATATAGCATTTATTTATTTATTAGAAATTTAAGATGTTTAAATCTGTGTTAACAATTTTATTTGGTTTCTAATTTTTTTTAGAGTTTTTTTATGTAAACTCCAAACACGAGAGGTATTATAACCTATAGTACTTAGTACCGTGCTTGGGTTGGAGGTTGAGAAGACGAAAGAAGATATTTGTTGACATTGGACTTGAACTTCTGTAGACTGTAATTTTCAGGAAATACGTATGAAGGAAGGTTGTTCCAGAAAACGGCAGTTCAATGAATACACAAGGAAGATGAAAAGTGGGTTCTGTGAGTTTGAAGTTGGACAGTAAATGGATGTTGGCTGGTAGCGGCATGTGTTCAGACTGTTTAGAAAGAGATAGCGGGAATTATAGAAGCCAATTCAGAAGAACAGTGCCCATGGAAATATCTGTAGAAGAGGCATGCAGTAGAATCAGTACGTCTATGAGACGGCGAGTGGAGAGACTCTGTTAGAGACGAATCATTAATTAGCCTAACTGCCCTCTTCTGAATGGAATCAAGAAGCCTGAGAGAAGTTTTGGGGGCACCACCCCAGATGTGGGAACAATATTCCATGGCTAGGCGGATTTGCGATTTATACAGAGTGAGCAGCTGTTTGGAAGAAAAGTAACGTTGAGAGCAAAAGAGAAAACCAAGTTTTTTAGATGCAGAGGAAGCAATATTTGTAATGCGCTTGTGCCAAGAGAGATTAGAAGTCAGGGTAATCCCCAAAAGAGATATATCATTTTGCCTAGAAATCGGAGTGTCACCAAAGATAAGCATAGGAGCAGAAGAATCATTTTTGCAAGATATAAGACAAGACTGAGTTGTGGCAGGATTTAAATCAACTAAGCTGTCTTTGCCCCACTGGAGAATTACCCGTAGATGGGCATCATCGTTGCTATCATTGGTAAAACTATGGATAGGATTTCCAGTCAGTGGAAGAAGGTCATTAATATACAAGAGGAAAACAGTGGGGAAAGAACTGAACTTTGGGGGATACCAGCATTAGTGGAGAAGTTAGAAGACAGAGAGCCATCTACCATTACCCTCAGTGAGCGATCAGAGAGAAAACTGGATAACTAATTACAAAAAACAGTTGGCAAACCATAAGAAGGAAGCTTGTTTAGAAGACCTTTATGCCAAACGCGATCGAAAGCCTTTGAGATGTCAAGAGCAACTGCTTGTGTTTCACCAAACTTTTCCATTGAATTAGTCCATAAATGGGTAACATAAGCCAGAATATCACCAGTGGATCGACACTGATGTAATCCATATTTGTGATTGTTGATCCGATGGAAGGTTTCTAGGTAGTTTAAGAGTTGGTGGTTGATTGATTTCTCCATTACTTTAGAAAGAGTAGAAGTAATTGCAATGGGACGATAATTGGATGGGAGGGATTTGTCACCCTTTTTAGGAACTGGCTGGATATGAGCAAATTTCCAAGCAGAAGGAAAAACACCTTTGGAATAAGAAAGTGAAAAAAGGCAGCAAAGAACAGGAGTAAGTTCAGGAGCACAGGTTTTGAAAACAAGTGGAGAAATACCATCGGGACGTGAAGCTTTCTTAGCATCAAGATTCGTCAAAATCCTTCTGACATCCTTTTGAGGGAGGGCCACAGGAGGCATTGAATGGAGCATGTTGGGAATGGTGGGAGGTGTCTTACCAAGTTCATTAATACATGAGTTGGAAGAAAAATGGGATGCTAACAGGTCAGCTTTATCCTTGGCTGAAGTGACAATAGAACCATCTGGTTTGGACAGAGGTGGGAGCAGAGATGGGCAAAAGTTGCGGCCAATAGTTTTGGCAAGAGACCAGAATGCTCGGCTACCATTAAGGCAAGAAGCAGGTTTTCTACTCTTAGCCTGTTCAAACTCTAGTTTGGACTGATTAATAACTGCTTTACAATTGTTGCGAGCTTTGGTGTAGGCAGAAAATGAAACTGAAGAATTAGAAACAAGCCAATTACAATATGCAATGTTCTTCTCTTGAACAATTACGATATGCAATGTTCTTCTCTTGATAAAGGACGAGATTTTAAAGTGGAGTGTGGGATAAAGGATTCCATTCTTGCAAGAATAATTTCACTGACATGATCTGAGCAAACGTTAACATCAGAAGTTTTGAAACAGTAATCTGACTAAGGAAATGAAATGTCGCAGGTCATCCCATTTTGCATTCTTGTAATACCAAACAATACGAGGTTGGGAATAGCCATGAGATAAAGGCTGCATTGGAGAAGAGACAGTCACCAAATTGTGATCTGAGGTGCCTAAAGGACCTCTCACTTTGACCGTGTACTTAGAAGGGTTGTTTGTGTGAAAAAGATCAAGCGTGTTGGTTGTTTGGTTAGGATTGTCTGGTATTCTTGTAGGTAAATGAATAATCTGAGCAAGGTCATTAGTAATTGCAAAAGCCTCAGCATCTCGACCAGCTGGGTTGGTGGGACTAGAAAACGGGAGCCAGCTGGAGTTGTAAACATTAAAATCTACAATGAAAATTACCTCACTGTCAGGAAAGTTGGTCTGGAGAAAGACAAGTTGCAAAGAGAGGGAGTCAAAGAGCTCTAAGTTTTTAGTCAAGTTGGGAGAACGGTAGAGACAACAGATGAATTTGACACAATGAGATAAAGAGATTTTAAGCCATAGAAGATCGAAAAGAAGAGATTCCAAAATTACCAAGTCTCTGACAGGGAATATCGGAACGGACATATGCACAAGTACCACCTTTGAGGTGAAAGGAATCATACAGCGAATAATTTGGGCAACTGAGATGAGCAGTAGTTGAATCAATCGATAACTGAGATTCTGTCAGAAAAAGTACATGGGGTTTGGCAGATTGCAAGTGGAAATGGACATCACTGAGATTAGAATTGAGACCACGTATATTTGTGAAATGAATTAAAAAGTGTTTGAGAGGTTTAGATCTTTTCGTAGTTAAGCTTACTCTATTAGTTTGACAAATCACTAGTAAGAAAATGAGGGTGGGACATGCTGTATGAAGTAATGAAATTTTTGGATATGGCATACACATGGTGAGAATATACCCAGATCCTTGACATAACGTAGCCTCGACAATGCCCCCCCCCCACATACACACTACTCAGACTCCCTCTGTCACTATCTGTCAGAGTAGAGATAGCAAGATTATACATTAGCTGATCTGGAAGCTGCCTAGAGAGTTACCAATAGGTTCGGTCCGGTGTACTAACTAGTGGCTGGCCTGTGAATTTTAGAGCTGTACCCTCGAAATGTAAGGAAGATTGGATCTCACAACGATGTTCACCATAACCTCAAAAGTCATCATCAATCATACTGCATGATGGAAGAGATGGGGAAGGGTTGACCAGAACTTAGCTCTGGAGACTAAACATGGGTTCCACTACTTCAAGCCTCCAATAAGCAAAGTGGTGGTATTACACCGGTGGATGAGAGTCATCTACCACCTAGTACTGCCTGGTAACACAGAGGGGCGGCATTCCTCCATGTGGTGTGGGCGCCACACCTCGAACCCTGCTTACATTGGTTCACACCTGGGTGGTCACCCACCATGTGCTTGTGCATGGAGTTTATGCCCAGGATTACTAACAGTCCCACCATCATGAAGGTGCAAGTTTACTTACCAGACTGAACATTTTTTGATTGCTCTGCCCCTATTCTATTTTTCCCATAAGCCCTGTTGTTTTTATTGCGCATCTCTGTATCAGTTCTGCCATAACACAGAGATTTTTAGGAACACATGTACTGCATTATAGCAGAACTGACTGTACTTTGCATTTGTCAATGATAAACTTCAGTTACCACTTCTCAGCCCATCTGCCTAACTTTTTTTACTGTCATTAACATCCCTGTCAACCTTTGTATCATCTACAAACTTGGACATTAAGCCTGATATAACTTCATTGATAAATACACAAAACAACAATGGGCCTAGCACCGAACCCATGGGGACTCCGCTAATAACATTAGTCCACAATCCAGAGCAGTGTCCATTTATTACCACTCTCTGCCATCTCCCACTCAACCATCCCTTTATCCATTGCAGTAACTTGCCCTTAATGCTATACCACTACAATTTGTACAGCAGTCTTCCATGTGCAACAGTATCAAAGGCTTTCCTGAAATCCAAGTATATGATATCAAAATTAATTTTAGCATTTTAAGTTCCTTTGTGACCACATCGTAGTATCCAATCAAATTGGTCAGACAAGACTTCCACTTAATAAACCCATGCTGTGTCTGAACCATTGCTGCTGTCTTGTCTAGGTGATCCTGTATTATCTCTTTAACCAGTGACTACATTATTTCCCCAGAACAGAAGGGGAAATAATGGGACGTCCCCCCGACTCTAAGGATGCTCTCATAATTATGGCTAACAGTTTGCTTACTTCCCTTGCTGCCTCCTTCATTATAACTGGATAGATTCCATCTGCCCCAGGTGCCCTTTTTACATTTAACTTCAACTATTTCTCCTCCACTTTGCTCTCAGCTATCACAAAATCACTTGGCTCCCTGTTAGAGTTTGATAAACTTCTGGCATACCCTCCTTGAATAACTCCTCATATGTGAATGTAGATGAAAAATATTCATTCAGTTTATCAGCTACTTGAGCAGGATCATCAATAGTCAAACCAGCTATGTTAAGTGGACCAATTTGTGTCATCCCCTTCCTTCTAGAATTTACATAAGTAAAGAACTCTTTGCTGTTTTTCTTTGCATCCTTGGCCAAAGATTTCAAGTAACCTGCCTTCGCCTGCCTAACCTTCTTTGTGACTTGATTACAGACAAGCTTTTATCTGCCAGAGGCTTCTGTGTTGCCTGATAATTTACTTGCATCCCATACATTTTTCTTCTCTGCCACGAGCCTCATTAATTCATCCGACATCCATTTAGGCCTGAACCTTGAACAGTATTTCTTTGGTGGTATGAAAAGCCTAGTAGCCTCCAAGATAATTCCCATTCCCTGAAGACTTCCCATTTAGAATTCACCGTTGGTAATATCATCAGTTGATCCCACTGTATAGAATTTAAAAACTGTCTGAGACCTCTGTAGTCACCTTTACGAAACAAAAATCCTTCCCTTACCCTCGATTGTAGTTACATCTTTAAGTAAATCCCACATCAGTATAGTGTGATCACTACACCTAGTGGTTCCTTTATCTTCAAATTCCTAATGCATGCATCATCATTGCTGATAATCAGATCAAGGGTATTATTCCATCTGGGCCTCGAACTTGTTGCTGTAGGATCAAGGGTATTATTTGTCCCTCGAACATGTTGCTATAGAAAACAATCCACAAAGGTCTTGCTAGCATGCGAATGACCAACCCAGTCAATATCTGGAAAGTTAAAATCCTCCTCTGATTTACTGGCTCATTCTATTTCTCTGCAAAATTGTTCTTTGCACTCATCAGCATCATTAGGCCTCTAACTTACTTCTACTCTCATTTTCCCATTCCCAGTGTTTATGTCACACCAAACAGACTCAACATTGTACTGTCCACCCGTGTCAACTGGATACACTTCCTTAGATTTAAGTGTTTCTTAACTAACAGCATAAGCCTCCTCCCTTCCTACCTTGTCTGTCCTTTTTGTATTCCCCAAATTCCAATTCTGCACTGCTTATATCTGCGTGACACCTGATATCGCAACGTGTCTCTGATATCCCAACAATATCTGCCTTTGATGTCTTGATCGGCACTTCAAATTCATAATTTTATTTACTATACTTCTAACATTTGTGTACATGAAAGTATACATGCACCTCATCTTACTCCTAATTACACTAACACAGCCCATATCTTTACTTGGGGAATTTCAAGAGCTCCCAGCAGCACTTGAAATTCCCCAGCAACTTGGTCTGTAGGCTGCTGCTCATTACAATAGAAGCAGTGCAAGAACCACTTTCGCCTCTGCCTGCGGCTACTCTTAATCTTTTAGTTTGTGAATCCCCCAAGCTAGCAGTGGGGGATTCACAAACTCCAACCCACCTATCGCTGCGTCCATAGCATCAGCAAATATTCTTGCACCCTTTCTATTCAAGTGTATGCCATCCTTGTAGAAGCAGTCTCTCCTGTTAGCAAGCATAGATCATGCTGAAAAAAATTCTACCCTGTGAGCCTTGCACAATCTCTCCAGGGCCAAATTGATTGACAAGGCTCTCATCATATACTCCCTCCTATCGTGTCTGGGCAGAATTGCAGACACTTTCAAATTTAACCCCAACTCGACTTTTTTTTCCACATTGACCTGTACTTGTTAAGTAAATCTGCAGATCTCTTACTCTTAAGGTCATTAGTGCCAACTTATACAACAATATCACCTTTTATGCACTTAAGAGATATCTGCTCTACAATATCATCAACATTTGCTCCTGGCAGACATAACCCGGTCCTGTGGTCCTGTTCCACCTATCCTTTTTGCATACTATATTCCCCATCTTCCTGACAATAACTAGCATTCTGCCTTGGAGATTGCCCTGTGTTGCTTGATGCACAGAAGTGAGCTCTGGTGTTGAGTTGGGCAGATGAGAGCCTGATGGGCCCCTCATATTAATTTCTTCGAGGGCATTTACCCTACACCTCAAACTCTCATAGATGCCCATCAGAATGCTGAGTTGGTGTCTAATTTCTTCACGGTCTCTGCACACACAAAGACATCCTCCTTGGCTAGATCATGTCCTGTTCTAGACAGGTCTGCAAACAGTTCGTATTTCGTGCATTGTTTTAGACTGATGCGTGGGAGAATTGCCCCCTTCGGCTCTCCCGTGACCCACAGCACTCTGGCTATTCTGTGAATGCTGTTTTGCTGCTCTAGTCTGGGTATGATTCCGTTAGGTATAATTTAATAAGATTAATAAATTTATTGATAATGCTATACTAATCTAACAGATTTCTAACACACTGCTACGTATTTCGCTTACGGTATTCTGTATCGTATAATAATGGCGGCAAGTTACAAACGTAAAATCTACGGACACTAAATAACTTCCAAAATCGCTCTAAATTCAAAATAAAACACTGAACTTGGCTAGAACTATAAAGCTACTTAGAAAATAATTTAGTATAACAATTAAGTCAATAAAATGACTAAATATAAATGAAAACTTAGCGTTCGCTGGAGCTGCAAAAATCTTGACCAACATTGTAGTAACCTCGTACCCAAAATCATGTAGTCATCTCTGCGTGTGAATTCCTCATATGTGAATGTAGATGCAAAATACTCATTCAGTTTGTCAGCTATCTAAGCAGGATCATCAACAGTCAAACCATCAATATCTAGTGGACCAATCTGATTCATCCCCTTCCTTCTAGAGTTTACATAAGTAAAGAAGTCTGTTTTTGTTTGCATCGTTTGCACACAGATTTCTCGTAATCATCCTTCTCTTGCCTTTATCACAGACTAGCTTATATCTACCACAGGCTTCTGTGTTACCTGATAATTTATATGGTTCCCATGCATTTTTCTTCTCTGCCACGAGCCTCGTTAGTTCGACATCCATTTACATCTAAATCTTGAACAGATTTCTTAGTTGGTATGAGCTTCCAAGATTAATTCCTTGAAGGCTTCCGATTTAGAATTCGCTGTTGTTAACATCAATTGATCCAACTGTATAGAATTTAGACCACTGAGACCATAGTAGTCACCTTTACGAAAGCAAAAACCCTTCCCTTTACCCTTGATGGTAGTTACATCTTTAAGTAAATCCCACATGAGTACAAGGTATAAGGTATGTTTGTGTCAAACGGCACCTGTGATTTCTCCCAACTCCGCGTGTGTTTTGCTGTATCGAGGACAGTACACTGTCAAGCCAGAGACTTGAAAGTGTTATTGTTATTGGGTTTTTAGGAGCATTAGCAACTAAGGCCATATTGCTCGGGGAATATGTGGTGGTCATTCCCTGACCTTTCCGCATATTCCGTATTTGGTAGCGACGGGCTCGAACCCCAGTCTAATCAAGAAGCGTGTGCTACGCACTGCTGCTCCTTCCCAACTGGCTACGGAGGCGCCTTACTTGAAAGTGTGTGGGCAGTGTCTGTGCAGTGTGATATGTTGTACAGACACTGTGTGTACAACATATCACAGTGGTCTCTGACAGTTTTTAAATTCTGTACAGTGGGATCAACTGACGATGTTACCAACAATAAATTCTAAGTGGGAAGCATTCAAGGAATTAATCGTGGATGCTACTAAAAGTTTCATACCTATTAAGAAATATTGTTCAAGGTTTAGGCCTAAATGGTTATCAAATGAACTAATGAGACTCGTAACAGAGAAGAAAAATGCATGGGATGCATATAAATTATCAAGCGACTCAGAAGCCTATGGCAGATATAAGCTAGTCTGTATTTTAGCATTTTTAGCATTAGTAGAGGCATTTGATGCAAGAAAGCAAGCTTATGCAGCATCAGCCAAAAAAAAAAAAAAAAAAAAAAAAACCACTTCCACTTCACCCCTCTGTTCGTTCAAAATACCTGTCCAGCTGAGCCTTAAACTTATTTAGGCTATCAACCTCCACCACAAGGGATGGAAGTCTGTTCCACCAACCAACCACCCGCTGGCTAAAGGCAAATTTCCGCACGTCTATCCTACATCTGTCTTCCCTCAATTTGAATTTATGCCCTATCAGGTAATTTTTCTGAGCTAGAGGAAGAATCCCATCAGCATTGAGCATGCTTAAACCATTCAAGGCTTTATACACCTCTATCAGATCACCTCGCTGGTGCCTAGTCTCCAGACACTGTAATTTGCAAAACTTAAGCCTTTCTTCGTAAGAGCACCCCTTTGTTCCATTCACTAATCTTGTTGCCCTTCTCTGTACTCGTTCCAGCAGCTCTACATCCTTCTTGAAATGAGGCCTCCAGACCTGTATACAGTACTCTAGGTGTGGCCTGACCATCGCCTTATACAATGGAATAATCACCTCCTTATCCCTGCTGGAAAAATTCCTGTATATCATTGACAATACTCCATGAGCTACTCTTGCAGCCCGTCTGCACTGCTCAGAGAACTTCATATCTGCCTGCACAACCACCCCCAAGTCCCTTTCATTCTCTACCACTGTCAGTGTAGTACCACAGAGTTGATACGTTGCTCTGGGGTTGCTGTTTCCCATGTGTAGTACTTTACATTTGTCAATGTTAAACTTCATTTGCCACCTCTCAGCCCATCTGCTCAACCTTTCCAGATCCTGTTGCAGTAGCATAGTGTCAGTAGTGTCCTTGACAACCCTGCCAACCTTTGTATCGTCTGCAAACTTGGACATTAAGCCTGATATACCATCATCAATATCATTTATAAATACAGAAAACAATAATGGACCCAGCCCTGAGGGACTCCACTAATAACATCAGTCCACGATGAGCAGTGTCCATTGATTACCACTCTCTGTCTTCTCCCCCTCAACCACCCCTTAATCCATAGCAGCAATTTGCCTCCAATGTCACACTGCTCCAATTTGTGTAGCAGTCTTCCATGTGCAACAGTATCAAAAGCCTTTCTAAGATCCAAGTATATAATATCAAAGTTATTCCCTGCATCCAGTTCTTTTGTGACTGCATCATAGTATCCAATCAAGTTGGTCAGGCAAGACTTCCCCTTAACAAAACCATGCTGTGTCTGAGCTATAACTGAAGTCTTGTCTAAATGATCCTGCAGTGCTTCTTTAACCAGTGCCTCCATTAATTTTCCTGGAACAGAAGTTAAGCTCACGGGTCTATAATTACTTGTGTCAGCCTTTGATCCTCCTTTGTGAATTGGGGTCACATTTGCACATTTACAGTCTATGGGTACCTCCCCTGAGTCCAAGGAAGCTCTCATAATTATGGCTAAGGGTTTGCTTACTTCCTTTGCTGCCTCCTTTAATATAACTGGATAGATCCCATCAACCCCGGGTGCCTTTCTTGTGTTTATCTTCAACAGTTTCTCCTCCACTTTACTCCCAGTTATTTCAAGATTCTGTAGCTTACTGCTAGAGTTGAATACACCTCTGGCATTCCCCTCGCTGAATAACTCCTCATGTGTGAATGTCGATGCAAAATATTCATTTAGTTTGTTAGCTACCTGAGCAGGATCATCAACACTTGACCCATCAATATCAAGTGGACCAATCTGATTCATCCCCTTCCTTCTAGAGTTTACATAAGTAAAGAACTCTTTGCTGTTTTTCTTTGCATCCCTTGCCAAAGATTTCTCATAATCTGCCTTCGCCTGCCTAACCTCCTTGGTAACTTGGTTGCATATCAACTTGTATCTATCATAGGCTTCTGTGTCATGTGTTAATTTGTATGTATCCCATGCATTTTTCTTCTCTGCCATATGCCTCATTAGTTCATCTGACATCCATTTTGGCCTAAACCTTGAACAATATTTCTTAGTTGGTATGTAAAGCCTAGTAGCTTCCAAGATAAGTTCTTTGAATGCTTCCCATTTTGAATTTGCTGTTGGTAACATCATCAGTTGGTCCCACTGTATAGAATTTAAATACTGTCTCAGTCCATCGTAGTCGCCTTTACGGAAGCAATAACCCTTCCCTTTACCCCTAATGGTAGTTACCTCTTTGAGTAAATCCCATTTCAGCACACTGTGATCACTGCCACCTAGTGGTTCATTTATCTGCAGATTCTTAATGCATGAAGAATCACTGCTGATAATCAAATCAAGAGTATTACTCCCTCTAGTTGCCTCCCGAACATGCTGATGTAGAAAACAATCATCCAATAAATCCACAAAAGCCCTGCTAGTGTGTGAGTAACCAGCCCCCAAATTCCAGTCAATATCTGGGAAATTAACATCTCCCATTATAAGACACTCTGATTTACTGGCCCACTCTATTTCCCTGTACAGTTCCTTATTATACTCATCAGAGTCATTAGGCCTATAGCACACTCCTACTCTCAATTTTGATCTCCCAATGTTTATGTCACACCAAACTGACTCGACACTGCACTGTCCAGCGATGTCGACTTGCTTCACTTCCTTGGTTTTTATGTGTTTCTTAACTAATAGCATAACCCCTCCCCCCTTCCTATCCTGTCTATCCTTTCTGTAGACGTTGTGCTCCCCAAATTGCAGTTCTGCATCCCTTATATCTGTGTGACACCACGTCTCTGATTTCCCAACAATATCTGCCTTCGATGTTTTGAGCAATACCTCAAATTCATCAAATTTATTTACTAAACCCCTAGCATTGGTGAACACGCAAGTATACCTGCACCTGTTTCTATTCTTAGCTACCCTAACACAACCCATGTGTTTACTTGTACCGCAATGGCTCCCAGCAGTCTCTGAAATACCATGCATCTTGTTTTTCAGGCTTCTGCTCATTCTAATAGAAGCAGTGCAAGAATCTCTTTCACCTCTGCCAGTGGCTACTGTCAATCTATTGGTCTTTGTCTCCCCCCAAGCTAGCAGTTTTCCGACCCACCTAACACTGCCTCGATAGCATCAGCAAATATTCTTGCACCCTTTCTATTTAAGTGTATCCCATCCCTGTAGAAGCAATCTCTCCTGTTAACAAGTACAGTCCAGGCTGAAAAAAATTCTACCCCTTGAGCCTTGCACAATCTTTCCAGGGCCGAATTGATCGACAAGGCTCTCATCATATACTCCCTCCTATCGTGTCTGGGCAGAATTGCAGACACTTTCAAATTCAACCCTAATTCTCGGCTTTTGTTCAACAGTGACCTGTACTTGTTAAGTAATTCTGCCGGTCTCCTACTCTTAATATTATTAGTGCCAACGTGTACAACTATATCACCTTTTGTGCCCTTAAAAGATGATATTCGCTCTACAACGTCATCAACCTTTGCCCCTGGCAGACATACCCTGGTCCTGTTCCACCTATCTTTTTTACAAAGCATGTTCCCCGTTTCCAGTAATCAGGTCACAAAGGAGGTTAGGCAGGTGAAGGCAGATTACGAGAAATCCTTGGAAAAAGATGCTAAGAAAAACAGCAAGGATTTCTTTACTTATATAAACTCTGAAAGGAAGGGGATGGATCTGATTGGTCCACTTGACATCGATGGTTCGACTGTTGATGATCCTGCTCAGATAGCAAACAAACTGAATGAGTATTTTGCATCTACATTCACACATGAGGAATTATTAAGGTTTGAAAATGGCAGAAGGTTATCGAATTGTAGCAGGATACTTAATGATTTTGTAATAACTGAAAGCAAAGTGGAGGAGAAATTGTTGAAGTTAAACATAAGAAAAGAACATGGGGTGGATGGGATCTATCCAGTTATATTAAAGGAGGCAGCAAAGCAACTAAGCAAATCCTTAGCCATAATTATGAGAGCATCCTTGGATTCAGGGGAGGTCCCCGCGGACTGGAGATGTGCAAATGTATCCCCAATTCACAAAGAGGGGATCGAAGGGTGACACGAGTAATTACAGACCAGTTATTTAACTTCTGTTCCGGGTAAAATAATGGAGTCACTGGTTAAAGATGCATTGCAGGATCATCTAGACAAGACTGCAGCAATAATTCAAACACAGCATGGGTTTGTTAAGGGAAAGTCTTGTCTGACAAATTTGATAGGATATTATGATGTGGTTACAAAAGAACTGGATGCAAAAAATAATTTTGATATCATATATTTGGATTTCAGGAAAGCTTTTGACACTGTTGCACATGGAAGACTATTACAAATTGGAGCAGAATGGTATTAAGGGTAAGTTGCTACAATGGATAAAAGGATGGTTAAGTGGGAGAAGACAGAGGGTGGTAATCAATGGGTGCTGCTCTTCGTGGACTAATGTTATTAGTGGAGTCCCACAGGGTTCGGTGTTAGGTCCACTGTTGTTTTGTAAATTTATCAATGATATTGATGAAGGTATATCAGGCTTAATGTCGAAATTTGCAGATGATACAAAGGTTGGCAGGGTTGTTAATGACAGTAATGGCAGTGTGCTACTGCAACAGGATCTAGATAATTTGGCCAGATGGGCTAAGAAGTGGCAACTGAAGTTTAACCTTGACAAATGCAAAGTACTGCATATGGGTAGAAGTAACTCCAGAGAAATGTACCAAATGTGTGGTACTACACTTAAGATGGTAGAAAATGAAAAAGACCTGGGAGTAATTGTGCAGTGAGATATGAAGTTTTCTGAGCAATGCAGACAGGCTGCCAGAGCAGGTCATGGGGTTTTGTCAATGGTATATAGGAATTTTGCTAGCAGGGAGAAGGAGGTGATTGTCCCTCTGTATAAAGCAATGGTGAGGCCACACCTTGAGTACTGCGTACAGGTCTGGAGGCCTCATTTTTGGAAGGATGTAGATTTACTTGAGCGTGTACAGAGAAGGGCAACAAGATTGGTGAGGGTAATGAAGGGATCCTCTTACCAAGAGAGGCTTAAGTTCTGCAAATTGCAGTGGCTGGAGACTAGGCACCTGCGCTGTGATCTGATTGAGGTATATAAGGCCTTGAATGGGTTGAGCATGCTGAATTCTGATGCGATCCTTCCACTTGTTCAGATTACGAACCTAAGGGGGCATAAATTCAAATTAAGAAAAGACAGATGTAGTATAGATGTGCGGAAATTTGCCTTTAGCCAGCGGGTGGTTAATTGCTGGAACAAACTTCCATCTGTCGTTGTAGAAGTTGACAGGTTAAATAAATTTAAGGAGGAACTGGACAGGCATTTGGAGGGAATGGTGTGATTTTTTTATTTTATTTTTTTTATTATTTTATTATTTTATTTTTTGGCTGATGCTGCATAAGCTCATACAGGTGCTTTCTTGCATCACATGCCACTACTACTACTGCCCACATAAGTACACTATGATCACTGTCACCTAGTGGTTGCTTTATCTGCAAATTGTTTGTTTGTTTGTTATTTGGTTTTTAAGAGCATTAGCAACTAAGGCCATATTGCTCCAGGATATGCTGTGGTCATTCCCTGACCTTTCCGCATCCTCCATATTTGGTGGTGACTGGCTCGAACCCCAGTCTCATCAAGCGTGTGCTACGCACTGCTGCTCCTTCCCACCTGGCTACGGAGGCGCCTCTGCAAATTGTGAAGTACAATATATCCTCTCCACCTTTTCTTACTACTGAATACTTCAGAAATAGTAAAATGAATAGAACAAACTTATCTGCAAAAAGATCTAATCCTCCCAAACACTTCCTTGTTCATTTCACAAATATATATAGTCTCAGTGCTAATCTCAATGATGTCAATTTCCACTTACAGTTTGCCAAGCCGCATTTACTTTTCTGACAGAATCCAAATTATCCACTGATTTAACCACAACTCATCTCAGTTTTCTGAATTATTAACTGTACGATTCCTTTCACCTCAAAGGTGGCACCTGGGTATATGTCTATTCAGTTATTCTCTGTAAGAGATTTAAAATCTCCTCTTTTTGATTTCTCTGGCTTAAAATCTCTCTAGTCCATTCTATCAAATTCATATGTTGCCTCTGTTATTCTCCCAACTCCACTAATCACTTGGAACTTTCACTTCCTCTCTCTGAAACCTGACTTTCTCCAATCTAATTTTCCTTGGTGATTTTAATGTTCACAACTCCAGCTGACTCAAGTTTTCTAATCACATGGACTCAAAATGCTGAGGCTTTTATAATTACTAATGATCTTGCACAGATTGTTCATTTACCTACAAGAATACCAGACAACCTTAACCACACAGCCAACACTCAATCTTTTTCTCACAAACAGCTCATCCAACTATATGTTCAAGGTGAGTGGTCTTCTAGGCACCCAGCTCACAATTTGGTGATGGTGTCTTCTCCCATGGAGCCTTTCTCTTGTGACCATTTTCAACCTCATGTTATTTGGCATTACAAGAAAGTAAAATGGGATGATCTGCAGCAATTCTATTCTTCTTTTCCTTAGCATTAGCATTAGTAGAGGCATATGATGCAAGAAAGCAAGCTTATTCAGTATCAGCCAAAAAAAAAGAAAAAAAAAAAAAAAAAAAAAAAAACAACCACTACTCCCATTTCACCCCTCAATTCGTTCGAAATACCTGTCCAGCTGAGCCTTAAATTTGTTTAGGCTATCAACTTCAACAACAAGCGATGGAAGTCTATTCCACAAACCAACTGCCCGCTGGCTAAAGGCGAATTTCCGCACATCTATCCGACATCCGTCCTTCCTCAATTTGAATTTATGCCCTCTCAGGTGATTATTCTGAGCAAGAGGAAGAATTCCATCGGCATTGAGCATGCTCAAGCCATTCAAAGCCTTGTACACCTCTATCAGATCACCTCGGCGATGCCTAGTCTCCAGGCTCTGTAATTTGCAAAACTTAAGCCTTTCTTCGTAAGAGCAACCCTTTGTTCCATTCACTAATCTTGTTGCCCTTCTCTGTACTCGTTCCAGCAGCTCTACATCCTTCTTGAAATGAGGCCTCCAGACCTGTATACAGTACTCAAGGTGTGGCCTGACCAATGCCTTATACAAGGGAATAATCACATCCCTGTCCCTGCTAGAAAAATTCCTGTATATCATTGACAAGACACCATAAGCTACTCTTGCAGCTCGTCTGCACTGCTCAGAGAACTTCATATCTGCCTGCACAATTACCCCCAGGTCCTTTTCATTCTCTACCACTGTCAGCGTAGTACCACAGAGTTGATACGTTGATCTGGGGTTACTGTTTCCCATATGTAGTACTTTACATTTGTCAATGTTAAACTTCATTTGCCACCTCTCAGCCCATCTGCTCAACCTTTCCAGATCCTGTTGCAGCAGCATAGTATCAGTAGTGTCCTTAACAACCCTGCCAACCTTTGTATCGTCTGCAAACTTGGACATTAAGCCTGATACACCATCATCAATATCATTTATAAATACAGAAAACAACAATGGACCCAACACTGAACCCTGAGGAACTCCACTAATAACATTAGTCCACGTTGAGCAGTGTCCATTGATTACCACTCTCTGTCTTCTGCCACTCAACCATCCCTTTATCCATAGCAGCAATTTGCCTCGAATGCCACACTTCTCCAATTTGTGCAGCAGTCTTCCATGTGCAACAGTATCAAAAGCCTTTCTAAGATCCAAATATATAATATCAAAGTTATTCCCTGCATCCAGTTCTTTTGTGACTACATCATAGTATCCAATCAAATTGGTCAGACAAGACCTGCCCTTAACAAACCCATGCTGTGTCTGAGCTATAACTGAATTCTTGTCCAGATGATCCTGCAGTGCTTCTTTAACCAGTGCCTCCATTAATTTTCCTGGAACCGAAGTTAAACTAACAGGTCTATAATTACTTGTGTCAGCCTTTGATCCTCCTTTGTGAATTGGGGTTACATTTGCACATCTCCAGTCCATGGGTACCTCCCCTGAGTCCAAAGAAGCTCTCATAATTATGGCTAGGGGTTTGCTTACTTCCTTTGCTGCCTCCTTTAATTAAAACAGTTGGATTACTGTTTTAAATCTTCTGATGTCGATGTTTGCTCAGATTGTTTCAGTGAAATTATTGTTGTAAGGATGAAATTCTTTATTCCACACTTCAACTTAAAATCTTATCCTTTATCTAAACCTTGGTTTACTAATAAATGTTCTAAAGCTGTTCATGATCAGAATGTTGCACATCGCAACTGGCTTGTATCCAAATCTCCGAGTTCGTTTTCTGCCTACACCAAAAATTAATAACTGTTTTAAATTGAAGCAATTTAAAACAGTTATTAATCAGTCCAAACTAGATTTTGAAGAGTGAGAATAGAAAACTTTCTTCTTGTTTAAATGGTTGTCAAGCATTCTGGTCTCTAGCCAAAGCTATTGGGGTTGCAACTTTTGCCATCTTTACTCTCAACCTCTGTTAAAACCTGATGGTTCTATTGCTACATCAGCTAAAGATAAAGCTGACCCGCTAGCATCCTATTTTTCTTCCAAGTCGTGTATTAATGATCTTGGTAAACCACCTCCTACCATTCCCAGTACACTTCATTCAAATGCCTCTTGTGGTCTTTTGTCAAAAGGATGTCAGAAGGATTTTGAATAGTCTTTTGATTCCAAGAAAGCACCACTGTTTTCACAACCTGTGTTCCTGAGCTGACTCCTGTTCTGTGTTGCCTTTTTACAATTTCTTATTCCACTGGTGTTTTTCCTTCTGCTTGGAAATTTTCTGATATTCAGTCAGTTCCTAAAAAACATGACAAATTCCTCCCATCCAATTATTGTCCCACTGCCCTTTTTTCTACTCTTTCTCTAACGTAATGGAGAATTCCATTAACTTCAAACTCCTAACTATCTAGAAACCTTCCACCTGATCAATGACTGCCAATATGGATTCCGTCAGTGTCGATTCACTGGTGATATACTGACATATTATTCATCTAGACAAATTCAATGGAAAATTTTGATGAAACTCAAGCAGTTACACTTGACATTTCAAAGGCATTTGGTCATATTTGGCATAGAGCTCTTCTAAATAAGTTTCCAGCTTATGATTTTCCAACTGTTTTTTATAATTGAGTATTTAGTTTTCTCTATGATCATTACTGTGGGTCAGGGTAGATGGCTCTATGTCTTCTGATGTCTCCACTAATTCTGGTGTTCCCCAAGGTTCAGTTCTTTCTCTCACTCTTTTCCTCTTGTATATTAATGACCTTCTTCCATTGACTGGAAATCCTATCCATAGTTCTGCTGAAGATAGCACACTGCACTCCACCTTCCAGTTTGAAACATTTTTCCCTGCACAAACAGTCTCAACTTCTTGAATATCCAGTAGCAATTCCTTAAATTATGATCTGCAGGTAATTCTCCAGTGAAGCAAAGAGAACTTAGCAATCCTTCTAAAACTCATTCCTGTCTTATATATCACAAAAGGATTCTTCTGCTCCTATGCTTATCTTAGACAATGCTCAAATTTCTAGACAAGATCACAAATCTCAATTACAGCGGTTCCCAACCGATGGTTCACGAACGACTGGGGGTTTGCACTAAAAAATTCTGTAATGGTGTCTGCTTAGATTTACATAGATATATTATTGCAAACTGCAAAATATAACTAATTAGCATTAGCAAAGGCACATGATGCAAGAAAGCAAGCTTATATAGCATCAGCCAAAAAAAAAAAAAAAACCCACCCTTATTTTACCCATCCACTCGCTCCAAATGTTTGTCAAGTTCTGCCTTGAATCTATTTAAGCTATCAACTTCTACAATGACAGATGGAAGTTTGTTCCAGCAATCAACCACCCGCTGGCTAAAGGCAAACTTCCATACATCTATCCTACAACCGACTTTCCTCAATTTGAATTTATGCCCTCTCAGGCGATTATACTGATCCGCACTGAGCATGCTCAAACCATTCAAAGCTTTATACACCTCAATCAGATCACCTCGAAGGTGCCTAGTCTCCAGACACTGTAATTTGCAAAACTTAAGCCTTTCTTCATAAGAGCAATCCTTTGTTCCATTCACTAATCTTGTTCCCTTCTCTGTACTCGTTCCATCAGCTCTACATCCTTCTTAAAATGAGGCCTGCAGACCTGTATACAGTACTCAAGGTGTGGCCTGATCTTTGCCTTATACAAGGGGATAATCACCTCCTTATCCCTGCTAGAAAAATTCCTGTACATGATTGACAAGATACCATGAGCTACTCTTGCAGACCGCCTGCACTGCTCAGAAAACTTCTTACCTGCCTGCACAATTACCTCCAGGTCCTTTTCATTCTCTACCACTGTCAGTGTGGTACCACAGAGCTGATACATTACTCTGGGATTACTGCTTCCCATATGTAGTACTTTACATTTGTCAATGTTAAACTTCATTTGCCACCTCTCAGCCCATCTGCTCAACTTTTCTAGATCCTGTTGCAGCAGTGTACTGTCATTAGTGTCATTAACAACCCTGCCAACCTTCGTATCATCTGCAAATTTGGACATTCCTGATATACCATCATCAATATCATTTATAAATACACAAAACAACAATGGACCCAACACTGAACCCTGAGGGACTTCACTAATAACATTAGTCCACGAAAAGCAGTGTCCATTGATTACCACTCTGTCTTCTCCCACTCAACCATCCCTTTATACATAGCAGCAATTTGGCTCCAATGCCACACTGCTCCAATTTATGCAGCAATCTTCCATGTGCAACAGTATCAAAGGCTTTTCTAAGATCCAAATATATGATATCAAAGTTATTCTTTGTATCCAGTTTCTTTGTGACTACATCATAGTATCCAATAAAATTAGACAAGGCTTCCTATTAACAAACCCATGCTGCATCCGAGCTATAACTGAAGTCTTGTCTAGATGATCCTGCAATGCTTCTTTAATTTCCTGTAATTACCCGTGTCTTCCTTTGATCCTCCTTTGTGGATTGGGGTCACATTTGCCCATCTCCAGTCCATGGGTACCTCCCCTGAGTCCAGGGAAGCTCTCATAATTATGGCTAAGGGTTTGCTTATTTCATTTGCTGCCTCCTTTAATATAACTGAATAGATTCCATCCAAGCCAGGTGCCTTTCTTATGTTTATCTTCAACAATTTCTCCTCCACTTTACTCTCGGTTATTACAAGATTATCTAGCTTTCTGCCAGAGTTGAATACACCTCTGGCATTCCCCTCCCTGAATAACTCCTCATGTGTGAATGTCGATGCAAAATATTTATTTAGTTTGTTACCTACCTGAGCATGACCATCAACAGTTGAACCATCGATATCAAGTGGACCAATATGATTCATTCCCTTCCTTCTAGAATTTACATAAATAAAGAACTCTGCTGTTTTTCTTCGCATCCTTTGCCAAAGATTTCTCGTAATCTGCCTTCACCTGCCTAACCTCCTTCGTAACTTGGTTACAGACCAGCTTATATCTATCATAGGCTTCTGTGTCACATGTTAATTTATATGTATCCCATACATTTTTCTTCTCTGTCACATGTCTAATTAGTTCTTCTGACATCCGTTTAGGCCTAAATCTTGAACAATATTTCTTTGTTGGTATGAAAAGCCTAGTAGCTTCCAAGATTAATTCTTTGAATGCTTCCCATTTTGAATTTGCTGTTGGTAACATCATCAGTTGGTTCCACTGTATAGAATTTAAAACTGTCTCAGACCACCGTAGTCACCTTTCGCTTTGCCCTTAATGATAGTTATCTCTTTGAGTAAGTCCCACTTCAGCACACTGTGATCACTGCCGCCTAGTGGTTCCTTTATCTGCAGATTCTTGATCCATGAAGAATCACTACTGATAATCAGATCAAGAGTATTACTCCCTCTAGTTGCCTCCCAACATGCTGCTGTAGAAAACAATCATCCAATAAATCCCCAAAAGCCTTGCTAGTGTGTGAGTGACCAACCCACAAATTCCAGTCAATGTCCGGGAAATTAAAATCCCCCATTATAAGACACTCTAATTTACTGGCCCACTCTATTTCTCTGCACAATTGCTCATTATACTCATCAGATTCATTAGGCCTATAACATACACCTACTCTCATTTTTCCTTTCCCTGTGCTTATGTCACACCAAACTGACTCAACATTGAATTGTCCACCCACATCAATTGGATGCACTTCGTTAGATTTTATGTGTTTCTTAACTAAAAGCATAACCCCTCCTCCCTTCCTGTCCTGTCTATCTTTTCTGTACACATTGTATTCCCCAAATTCCAGTTCTGCATTGCTTATGTCTGTGTGACACCATGTCTCTAATATCCCAACAATATCTGCCTTTGATGTCTTGACTCAAAGGGCTCATACTTTTGGGTTAGTCGCCAGATGGGCGCCCAGACACATGTTGAGAGATGAGGGGATAATGTGATCATCATTTCTCTCTTTTTTCCATCATATGTTGTTCGAGTGCATGGGACATGAGTACTTCAGAGTCCAATTAGATGCCAAGTTTGTCTAAACTTTGGAGAAACTTCTTGCTTTAAAAAGGGGAGTGGTTGGGAGCAGTTGGACCAAAGTGAACAAAAATGTATTTCATAATGGTTTTGTGCTTGTGCTGCTGAAGGAGCCCTTTGGAAATCCAAGGTGCCATGAAGAGTTCGACACAGCCAAAAGAGAAGAACAGGGTAAGTTTAAAATCCTTTTCAAGTGTGAAAGGAGTTTGTTTGGAATGATGATAACTGAATAGAAACTATTCATGTTAATTCTTACCCATAAGGAACGATAATGATAAAATGGTTTCTTCCTAATATTTTATGTTTCTTGCTACCATATTCTTTGTTTCTTAGTACCTTGTGACTTGATAAATATTGTTAATGAATTAATGTTTTCAATAATGCATTTCTATGCACTAAGTCAAAGTAATAACGACAGCTATCAAGATGGGATTTTTATAATGAAGGCACAAGCGGTGACCATTATTATGAATTGCTTTGCTGTCTTATACTTACAGATATCATGTTTTAACTCTTTTAAACCAAATATGGTGTAAGTGTGATGTATGATTGTTTGCTGATCTATTTGTAATAAATATGTTTGTTTTGAAATGAAATGATGCTAAATTCCCATTCACACCAGAGAGTATCAGATTTAGGAACAAGATACTCAAAGAAGGTTTTTGCAGCATCAAAGATTAAACTATCAAATATCTTCGATGAAATTCACAAGGCCAATCCAAATCGCAATGTTTTAGGGGTGAATTTCCCCTTTAATATTGTGGATATATGAGATTGTTGTCCTACTTCACCACTAGATGAACACTAAGAAGAAGAGGAGCCAGAAACAATGAGAACCTTGTATGCCATAATTACACTGATGGTGAAAAATATTAGGAACACCTATGCTCCCTCCACTCATAAGTGTAACATGTAACATTCTCCCCCCCCCTCTACACATTCAGAGTCGTAACAAGTTTCTGCATTTATTCATATCTTGTGGCAAAAATTCTTGTACAGGCATATTGTTAAATGGGTATAATTGCTGTTCATGTAATGTCCTCCATACGCTTGCAATTTATGAGACTTAACACAATTAATTCGAAACTTTTTTGTACAACCACCTGGTACTTGTGGTAGGAAATAATTGGAATGCACAAGGTATTAGCTCTTCAATGTTTGCAGTTGATCAAAATCTCTCGTACCGGCTTTTACAGATGAAAGAGTCAGCATTACCTGTTTCTGTATCTCTCCACAGCAAAAAAATATTTTATAATTTGGTACATGTTGAGCTTGAAATTTTTTGCCATATCTGTGAACAGCAGCTACAGAATTTTTATGAATCTGATCATAAATTAAAATCCTATCAGTTATTTGGCAAAAGTAAACAGAGCTGTGATACCTTGCATAATATCAGTTTAACAAATGTCATTCTCCAAACAATGTGACAGCTGACATGGAACCCAACTCAAGTAACAGACACTGGCTTTGGTTACTCATACTTGTGGTGTTGGTGTATGTTTTTAATGTTTAAAGACCATTTTATGCAGTTACATTTTTATATGCCATAATTTTGAATAAAAAAACGTTCTGCCATTTCATTACATGGTTTTTTAATTTATGATTAACATTTAATATCTTTGGGGGAAAAAAAAAGAAAAGACTTCTGAACCATATTTTTTATGAAAATTTTTATAAATTTGATAATTGAGAGCTAAATGCTCAATAATTCCTATTCTATTATATTATAAATCAACAGGGATTACACCTTTATTTTAGATATAGGAAGCTTCTTTTCCAACTCTCCTAGTCCAACTCACTAATAATTCTTGAGGATGGCGATATTTATTTTGTAAAATAGGTGGGACATCTTCCCCACTGTCAGAACCGTAGTGTTCAGACCGTGTGGTCTCAACAATGAGCGCTCATGGCTGCTGTCTACAAACACCATACTTCTGGCAGCATGGAAACCATTACTTGGATTGGCATAAAATTAGATTTTGAGGTCTAAACTGTTTAATAAATATAGACCGATTATTTCTTTCGGTCCTATAACCGGACTTTAGAGTTTGATTTAGGGTTCTAATAAAATTGGATATGGGGGGGGGGGGATTATTCTCTACATTCCTTAAGTCGGACTAGAACTTTTCGGGCGTCGTGTTCACAGGAACGGAGCAACTCACAATTAATTCGAAACTTTGCATGGAACAATGGTTTCCATGCTGCCAGAGGTATGGTGTTTGTAGACAGCAGCCATGAGCGCTCATTGTTGAGACCGCACGGTCTGAACACTACGGTTCTGACAGTGGGGGAAGATGTCCCACCTACTTTACAAAATAAATATCGCCATCCTCAAGAATTATTAGTGAGTTGGACTAGGAGAGTTGGAAAAGAAGCTTCCTATATCTAAAATAAAGGTAATCCCTGTTGATTTATAAGAAAATTTTTATATATACAGCAGACTCTCGATTTACCGGGATCGGATTAACTGGGACACTTCAAGACTCCAAATTAAAAAAGAAATCAACCAAAAATCATAAAATTCAAATAATAACTAGAATAGGTATAAAAAGATGTTTTGCAAGTCGTAAATAAGCAACAAGAAGCTGTATTATAAGTTGTCAGTCAAAAAAAAAAAAAAAAAAAGAGAGACCAAATGTTTAGTTTGTTTTAGTACGTTGCGTCGATTGGTGTGTTCCGTTGCACTGCAAAAAGGCAAATTTTGTTTTGTTATTTATGTCAGGGATGTCGAAATTTTTTTATACTAAATATTTTTTTTTGTTTAGAAATCGCAAAAATTATAGGTAAATGCAAAAGAATTACACTTTCAGTTAAACAAAAGTTTGAATTATTCAAAAGTTTGAATTATTCAAAAGTTTGAATTATTCAAAAGTTTGAAAACGGTGCATCTGTTAAATCTTTAAATAATCATTATAATGTTGGTGACCAAAAAATAAAGGAAAGCATCGTATTGAAAACATGAGTAGTGCATGGTAAGTTTTTTCGCTGTTTATCTACCGCCATATTTTTTACATAGGTTACCGAACATTTTTTGATACGGTAAGTCCCCGACTTTTAGCATTAGCATTAGTAGAGGCATATGATGCAAGAAAGCAAGCTTATTCAGCATCAGTTCGTTCGAAATACCTGTCCAGTTGAGCTTTAAATTTGTTTAAGCTATCAACTTCAACAACAAGTGATGGAAGTCGGTTCCACCAACCAACCACCCGCTGGCCAAAGGCAAATTTCCGCACATCTATCCGACATCCGTCCTTCCTCAATTTGAGGAAGGACGGATTGACCTCAAGTTGCGACTTACGCAACTACGGATTTACAAATTTTTTTTTGGATTGTAAAATTTAAAACAACAAAAAAAAAATAAAAATAAATAAATAATAAAATAAGCAATCAATAACGACGATCGCAGCATGCACAAATTGCACAAGTGAGATATGGAGTAACAAGCAAAAAAATAGGAAAAAAGAGAAGATTCTTACAATTTATTTATGTTTTTTTTTTTTTTTTTTTTAATATGACTGAAGATTTCAGTGAAGGGGACACACATTTCACAATAATAACGTAACCCACAGAATTCCAGCTATCGGTATTTTCACAAATGCAATAAGATCTAGTTTACTACCCGTTTATAATTAGATGCACGAACAGAAGAGCCCAATAACACGGAAAGTACAAATTGTTTCTATTGATTTATGGTAGTGACCTACAGTAAAATGTGAGCTCGCACAGGGTGATAATAGTGAGTTTTCGCCTTAACCCTGTGAAGTTCTTTACAGAAAATTTCACCGTTATCATGGTGCCGACTAAGAGAATAAGTGACAGCGGTACTAGTAAATCTACCAAGAAAAGGAAAGTGATCGATTTGGATCAGAAAATGAAACTAATAAGGATGTATCAAAATGGTCAAACATCAACAAGTATCGAGCTGAATTCAGATTTGTCAATAATAATATAGTAGCAATATGTTATTAGTCATTCCCGAGTTATGTAAAACTCAACGAAGTAAGAAGTCCTGGAACGTATCTCTTATGTACGTCGGGGACTTCTGTATTTTTGGATTAACTGGAAAATCGAGAGTCTACTGTATATATATATATATACAGGGTATCTCAAAAATACAAGGCATGACTTCAGGAATGAGTTCCTCATATATAGACAATAAAAATATTTTATATCAACATAGTTCCGGAAATGCTTGGTTCCCGAGTTATTAACCGGAACGTCTGATCTCCCGCAGGCGATTTCCTTCATCACAAGGTACTGACAGAATCTGGTGGTTTCCCATTTCGACCATGCACTCAAATCAGGGGCCCCGTGTACTTCCAAACAAACTCACAGGGCAGGCATACAGGAACTTTCTGGAAAACAACATGCCTGATTTCTTGGACAACATGCCACTGATCATTCGTCAACAAGCACACTTCATGCACGATGCCATTCCCGCACATTTCAGCCACTTAGCCCGCAATTACCTGAATGTAATTGAATGTAAGGTTTCCTGGTCGGTGGATAGGTAGAGGTGGACCAACGTCTGGCCTCCACGCTCACCTGATTTAAACCCACTAGATTTCTTCTTGTGGGGCCATTTAAAGTCATTGGTGTATTTGACTCTGGTAGCTGACGTGGAAACTCTCTGCAACTGAATTGTGGCAGGTTGTGAGCCAATACAAAACATTCCAGAAATTTGTAATCGTCTTCGCGAGCCCATGAGACGTCGATGTGAGGCCTGTATTCAGGCAGAAGGTGGACATTTTGAACAATTACTATAAAGTGATGTGAACAGTTAAGTGTCATAAACAGACCTTCAAAATTCGGGAACCAAGCATTTCCAGAACTATGTTGATATAAAATATTTTTATTGTCTGCATATGAGGAACTCATTCCTGAAGTTATGCTGTGTATTTTTGAGACACCCTGTATATATATTTGCTGTAAAATATGTTCCTACTCCTCATAAGAAAGTCCTTTACTTGAGTTTGCTGCTGAATCCATGTGTTTCTCTTCTTATCTTAGTCTGATTCCTAATATAATTCATTCCATTCTTCACTGTGTAGATCTCAGCTTCTCTTCCATTCTTTTGGTAAGTGCCCAAGTTTCACTTCCATAAGTCATGGTGGTGAGTATACATTGGTTCATTATTTTACGTTTCAAACAAATTGAGATATTGCTCCTCAGTATGTGACTGTATTTCCTGAATGCTATCCATCCAAAATCTAATCTTCGCTTGACTTCCAGCCATTTATCATTATTACAGCTAATGGCTTATCCCAGATAAGTATATATAATTCGCCTTTTCAATTACTGCTCCTTCAATAATTATATCCCTTTCTGTGGCATACTTGTTCATCTTTACTTTTATTTTAGCCATATTCATCTTTAGTCCGAAATATTTACGAACTCCGCATAACTGATTAAGATTTTCCTCTAATTCTTTGAGATCATGGCTTATGATCACAATGTCATCTGCAAATCGTAAATGGTTTAGTTACTCTCCATTCACATTGACTCCTTTCTGCAACAAGTCTAATCCTCTGAAAGCTTCCTGAAGGGCAGCAGTAACAACTTCAGAGATATTGTCTCCTTGTCGAACTCCTTTCTCAATTTTAAATTTGCTACTGTCTTTGTCTAATCTAATAAAGGAGGTAGTGTTCTGATATATTTTCTTCAAAATCATAATATATGGAGTATCTATGCTTTGTCTTTCCAGTGCTCGAAACATTGCTTATGCTGTATGGAGTCAAATGCCTTTTCATAATCCACAAATTTCAGGCATAATGGTGTTTTATATTCATTTGCTTTCTCCATTACTTAAGTGAAGGTGATCCACAGTTGAGAATCCTGGCTTATGTTCCAAGTCTTTGGACAAATTTGATGGAAAAGTTTAGGGTCCAAGCAGTTGCTCTTCACATTTCTAAGGGTTTTGCTTGTGTTTGGCATAAAGGCTATCTAAAAAAGCTTCCATCTTGAGATTCGCTTTCAGCTTTTTCAATTGGGCAAGTGGAATTTCTTTCAATAGCTCACTGCATGTGACTGTAAATGGTTCTCTGTCTTTTACATGAGCTGCTTCTTCTCAAATAATGCAAGTTCCCTAAGGCTTTGTTCTTTCTCCCACTCATTTCCTTCTCTATATTAACGTTCTCCCACTGACTGGAAATTCTGTCCATTGTTTGCTGCACACTATAATTCACTTTCCATGCTCCACACAAACAGCTACAACTTCTCAAATGTCCACCATCTAAATGCAGATTTCCAGGCGGTTCTCCCTTGGGAGTAAAAAAAGTTACTTAACTTATATTATCCTTTTAAAAACCTTAACTTATATACTCCCAATTTTAATGTCCTAGGGCATAAGCATGTCACAAATATTGCTTGTTTGAATTAAAAAACAACTAGGTTTTATCTTCCATTCTCAGAATTACTATTCCTCTAAACAACTACTAACTCTATACATATCTTAAAGCTTTCCCACCATAATTATCATCTATAAAAATAAAGCTTATTAAAATCTTACTTTTCCTTAATCTTTTCTATTAAATAATGTTCCCACACGTGAAGTGGCCCCCCTCAACCTCTACGAACTACTAGACTCTATTCAAATAAGGGAAGTTGTTTTAATCATGGCATCTGGAAACTAGCTACCTATGAGAAGACCTGAGTGAAGTGTTTAAAGCTTTGAATGGATTGAGTAAACTAATTGCCATTGGCATTTAGTTTATTAGTGACATTGGGGACAAATTACTGCTAGTGGAAGACAGAGAATGGTTATTAATGGGCACTGCTCTTCTTGGACTAATCTTATTAGTGGAATTGCCCAGCACTGAAATTTAATTAGTAATTACCTGATATGAAGGAGGTTATGCTACTGAAACAAGACCTAGAAAAAGTTAGATAATGTATGTGGTGCATTGCATTTCTGGTGTGTTTGATTTTTTTTTCATAAATTCACTGAAATTTTTAAAATTTTTCTGTGACTAACAGAAGTGAAAAACAAATACAGTTATCTTCATATCAATTAACTACTACAATTACAACTTTATAGAACACTTAATAAAATTCTATAGTTTTATGTCCTCTAAACTTGGCCATTCAGATTAATTATAACTGCATAGCATTTATCACTCTTCTCCCACATACTTTTTAGGTCTCTCCTCTCTCTGTATTTCTTCACAAGTGACACCATATTCACAAGACTACATAAAATACAATGCACATTTCTAAGTGCACATGGGCTGTCTAAAGCTAATAAATACTGCATTAAAACCACATTCAAATTATGTGTTTATTTTTACCATACAGATTGTATGGAAAAAAGAAATAATGATTGTCACATTTTTGTTTGTCCAATTTTAATGAAGTTTGGGATGGCTTGACAAATTTTCCTAGAAGAATTCAATATAAAATTTCATGAAAATTGATCCACTGGAAGTCGAGTTGGGTGGACATGGTGAAGACAACAGGCATTTATCATGTATATATGTGAACATAATTAAAAATTAGACAGACCAGATGAAAAGGAGCAACTGAGGTTTAACATTGATAAATGCAAAGTACTATATATGGGTACCAGTAATCACAAATAACACACTGATAGGGTGGTACCATACTCACGGTAGTGGAGAAATAAAAAAAAAAAAAAAAAAGATTTGGGGGGCAATTTTATAATCTAACAAAGTTCTCTGAACAGTCTGAAGGGGCTACGAGGACAGCTCATGTAATTCTGTTAGTGGTATGCAAGAAATCCACAAGCAGGGACAAGGAAGTGATATATCCCATTATATAAGGAAATAATTAGGCAGCATCTGAAGTACTGCATACTGGTATGGAAGCTTAATTTTAGAAATGTTGTGGAACTAATGGAAAGAGTTCAGTTGAGAGCAACAGGATTAGTTAGGGGCACAAAACAGTACTTGTACCAAAAAGACTTCAGTTATACAAATTGTAGCTTCTGGAAACTAAGCACCTGTGAGACTTTATTGAACTGTTTAAGGCTTTAAATAGATCGAAAAATCCAAATGTTGATGTCATCCTTACTCTTGCTCAGACTATACACAAAAGGGAAAAAATTTATATTGAAAAAGAATGACTACAGAACATATGTGAAAAAATTTGCTTAAAACTGGCCGAAAGAAAATTTTCTAACTGAATTGATGGAACAAACTTCCATCTGGTGCTGCAAATGGATAGTTTGAATAAATTTAAGGACATAGAGATATAATGTGAGTTTTTTATTTTATTATTATTTTTTGGTTGATGCTGAATAGGCATGCTTCCTTTTGGCACTATTAGACATTTAGTTTCTGCTGCATGCCTCTTCTATAGATATTTCAATGAGCACATAGTCCATAACATATGACAGTAATAATCATAGAGCTTTTAAAATCAGTGATTTAGCATAGATATAATATTGCAAATAGCTCGCATAGTTCAAACCACATAGGTGGTAATAGATAGTTAAATTTATTATCTATTATAAACACTTAGATTTTACAAACATAACACTATAACTTAATACATGTAACATAAACTTGGTAGGAGATAAAACTCTATATTATATATATATATACATATATATAAAAATATATAAATATATATATACAGGGTGTCTCAAAAATACACGGCATAACTTCAGGAATTTTATTTATTTCGTATGATGTGATCAATACACGAAGGAACCAATTTTTTCTTGCTTCCTTCGTGTATCGTGGCCGGGATATCCAACCAACTGGTTGGCTCGGCACCATCGTGATTTTCAGCCCAAGGCGGGAATCGAACCCGCGACCTTTAGGTTGCCAGGCAGGTACTTTACCTACCTGGCTAGCCCGGTCGGCACTTCAGGAATGAGTTCCTCATATGTAGACAATAAAAATATTTTATATCAACATAGTTCTGGAAATGCTTGGTTCCCGAGTTATTAACAGGAATGTCTTATCTCCCGCAGGTGATTTTCTTCATCACAAGGTACTGACAGAATCCGGTAGTTTTCCATTCCAACCATGTACTCATATCAGGAGCAAGCGGATATGCACTTTATGTACGGTTTGGCAGACTGCAATCCTCTGGAAGCTCGTCATTTGTAACACAAAAGATTCCCAGAACGAAGGTGTACAAACAGGAAAACGTTTGAAGGTATCCATCGCTGCCTTTGTGATCATGGGACCTTTACACCTCGTGCTGCCAACAGAGGACAACCAAGATCTACGACTCCTGAAGTAGAGGTGGAGATTTTGGATGTTGTGCATGCCACGCCTGGAATCAGCACACACAGAATAGCAATGCAACTGGCTGTTCAACGTTCGACTATTTGGGGAGCGTTGCGAGAACACCAACTGTATCCTTGCCATCTGCAATGGGTACAGACCTTGTCACAAGCAGATTACCCTGCGCTAGTAATATTCTGCCAGTGGTATTCAGGCAGAAGGTGGGCATTTTGAACAATTACTAAAAGGTGATGTGAACAGTTAAGTGTCATAGACAGACCATCAAAACTCGGAAACAAAGCATTTCCGGAACCATGTTGATATAAAATATTTTTATTGTCTACATATGAGGAACTCATATCTGAAGTTATGCCGTGTATTTTTGAGACGTATATTTGAGGTGTATCAAAAATATTGGAACAAATGTTTAGGTGAGGTAGGTAACATCTAAAGGAATGTGAATCGCATAGGAACTTATAACTGGAAACATCATGGGAAAGTAGTAGTAGCAGAGGCACAAGAAGCAGAAATGACACAAGACAGTAATTAGTGGCAAACATTTATTTAACATAATATTAACAATGGATGGTTTGGTTTGGTTTGGATTTTATTGGCGCATTAGCAACTAAGGCTATAATGCGCCAAGACCAGGTAATTTCTAAAAATTTAACATCTCAGTGACCTAATTAATTAGGCCACCATGTCCAGATCTAAAAACAAAAAACAAATAAATAACAATAACATATAAATTTTAAATACGATTAAAAACCTTTATTGCTTTCAAAAAGCTAAAAATAGCAGACACGTTGTCATTGTCGGATAAAATCTGACTGAGTGTATAAGGCTCAGTCAGATGATTAAAAGCGGTAAAACGGATGCTGCTAAAATCTGGACAGTCAATTAAAAGGTGTCTGATCGTTAAAATTGTGCCACAGGACTCACACATAGGAGGGTCATCAGCCCTCAGCAAAAATGAATGAGTTAAATGACTGTGTCCTATGCGAGTCCTGGCAAGAACAACTTCCTCCTTACGATTCCTGCGCAGACTAGACTGCCACGGTTCAATTACAGGCTTTATACGATATAGTTTATTCCCAGTCTGTCTATTCCACGAGTCCTGCCATTGGGAGTGTATGTTTTGGTGTATTATTTCCCTGTAGTCTGTATAGGGGACTGACAGGCAGCGATTATTATTGGGAATTGCTGATTTGGCTGCGGCGTCAGCCAAATCATTTCCCCTAATCCCAATGTGGCTGGGAATCCAGCAGAAGCGGATATCATATTCACGTCCATGGAGGAAGTGAATCTTCTGCTGAATATTAGACAGAACTGGATGAGGATTATATCTCACAGATATTAAAGCCTATAACATGCTGAGAGAGTCGGAATATAAAATGAACCGTTTGCATTGGCATTCATTAATGTGATCCAAGGCTAACTCAATAGCGTGCAGCTCTGCAGTAAATATACTGCATTCCGAGGGAATCTGCTCCGATGTAGAGCTGTCTGTAAAGACTGCAGCAGATCCCACATATGATTCCGACTTCGAACCGTCTGTGTAAACTGGCGCAAAGTCAGAATGTTCAGCTCGGTGTGCTGAATAAATCCGACTTTCCCCAATTTCTAAGGGACAAGTCACATGTTGGAACATGAGCATGCCAGGGTGGAAGGGGTTGCTTTGGTGTTTGGGCAACCTTGTCTACCTTAATATTAAGTTCTTTGAGTAGCTCTTGGAGACGAATACCAAAAGGGCGACTGGCAGTCTGACGGGTGTTGTACAAATTTTCCCATCGTGGCTCAAAAACGAATGGCCACGTAGGATGGTCTGGCAGGGATTTCAGTTTTAAGGCGTACTTTAGAGACAACTGCTTACGTCGAAGTGATAACGGTGGTTCATTTGCTTCGACGTATAAGCTCTGGACAGGAGATGTTCGAAATGCTCCAATAGCGATACGGAGAGCCTGATGATGGACAGGATCCAGCCATCGAAGTACACTGTCTCTGGCCGAATTGTATACCAGGGACCCGTAATCTAGTCTGGATCGTGCAAGTGCACGATAGATGCGTAGTAGGGTGCATCGATCCGCACCCCAAGATGTTGAGGAAAGAGAGTGCAGAATATTCAGCCCTCTTGTGCACTTTGTGCGGAGTTGACGGATGTGATGCAGAAAGGTCAGCCTTTTATCGAATATGAGTCCCATGTGTCGCTGCTATTGGAATTGCATTTTGTCCGAGCTTTAATTCAGGTTCAGGATGAAGATTACGCTTACGACAAAAGTGTACACAAACGGTCTTCTCGTCTTCTCGTCTTCTCCGGCGAGAACCTGAAGCCATTAGCAAGAGCCCAGGAGCTGAGGCAATCAATAGCTTTCTGCAGTTGTCTTTCAATAACCCTCATGTTGCATGACTGACAAAATATGCTAAAGTCATTAACTTAGAGGGCACTGTTTACAGTTGGGGGAAGTTGTTCTGTGATGGAATTTACTTTGATGGCAAAAAACGTGACACTTAATACTGATCCTTGTGGTACTCCCTCCTCTTGGCTGAAGGAACGAGAGAGTGAGGATCCCACACGAATTTGGAAAGATCGATTGGCTAAAAAGTTTTTAATAAAAATGGGGTGTTGCCCCCTAAGGCCAAGGCTATGCAGATCTTTTAAGATGCCAAATCTCCAAGTTGTGTCATATGCTTTCTCCATGTCAAAGAACACCGACACCAAGTGTTCGCGTTTTAGGAAAGCATCCCGGATGGATGTTTCCAGTCTAATAAGATGGTCCAAAGTGGACCAGTTCCTTCGGAAGCCGCACTGGATGTTGGAGAGAAGGTCATTTGATTCTAAGTACCATATTAAACGAGAGTTAACCATTCTCTCCAGGATTTTGCACTGACAGCTAGTCAGAGCAATAGGACGATAGTTGGTGGTGACTTTTGGATCCTTTCCTGGCTTAGGAAAGGCAAGAACGATTGCCTTTCGCCAGGAGTTCGGAAACTGCCCTTCAGTAAAGATTGTGTTATACAGAAGGAGCAGACAATCCATAGATTTTGGTGAAAGATGTTTAATCATTTCATAATGGATGCCATCTGGTCCAACGGCACTTGCTTTGGAAAGAGCGAGGGCTCTTTTCAGTTCCTGAATAGTGAAATCCCCGTTGTAGGGATAAATGCTCTTAGATTTAAAGTTAAGTGCCTGTTTTTCGATTTTATATTTCAGGACCAGGAACTCTGGGGAATACGAAGCTGTTGCAGAGATGTTAGAGAATGTTTCCCCAAGAGAATTGGCTATTGCAGTTGGATCTGCAATAGCGCATCCATTATAATCTAGGATTGAAGAAGGGTGGGATGTATATTTTCCCTTCATTTTCCGGATTTTATCCCAGACTACCTTAGAGTTGGTAGACTGGTTAATAGATGATGTAAGACGGATCCACGATTCCTTTTGACTCTGACGGCGGATATATCGTGCTTTGGCTCGTGCACGTTTAAAGGCTATAAGGTTGGTTGTGGTAGGATATCGGCGGAATACCCCCCCCACGCTTTGTTTTGAGCCTTTTTTGCTGCTGTGCATTGTGAATTCCACCAAGGTTTGGGAAATGGTGGAAACCGGGCAGATGTTTTTGGAACAGCATTCGCAGCTGCTTGGACAATATTTTTTGTGATGTACTTAACTGCATCATTGATAGGCTCTTGACTGACTGTGCTAAGATCAAAATTTGCCTGATGTTGGAAGGCAGTCCAGTCAGCCTGATCAATCTTCCACCGTGGTAACCTGAAGGGAAGACATGGTCTCCCACTGTGTAACGAAGTTATCACAGGGAAGTGATCACTTCCGTATGGATTCTCCTCCACTTCCCAAGTGAATGAAGGGATTAGAGTAGGGGAGCAGATAGAGAGATCAATGGCAGAAAAAGTACGTGTAAGCATGTGGGAGAAGGTATTTGTTCCAGTATTTAGAAGGGAAAGGTCATTGTCATTTAGCATATGCTCTATGACTCGTCCCCTTCCATTGATGTTAGCACTACCCCACAGGGTGTTATCTCCATTAAAATCCCCAAGAAGTAAGAAAGGGGGAGGCAACTGCGTTAGAAGATCATCAAGGTCTTTCTGGGAGATGTCAGTCCCAGGTGGCAAATAGATAGAGCAGACGGTTAATAAAAATCCCACCATAAGGTGAATTGCAACAGTTTCTATGCTAGTTGTAATTAGCAAGGGCTGCACTGGGGTTGGTTACCCACAAGGATAGACACTCCCCCATGTACAGGGCCATCCGCAATTCTATCCTTTCGAAAAAATGTGATGTTGTGCATGGTGGGATCATCATTTGCCTTTAGATATGTCTCCTGCAAGCAAAAGCAAACTGGCTCGTGCTTTTGCAGGAGGGCCTTGATGTCATCAATATTTCGCCAGAATCCACGACAATTCCATTGTAGGAATTTAGCCATTATTTTGGCTTGGTGGGTCCATCAGGCGGCTTCCGAGGTGCTGAGGGCTTACTTTTATCAGTCTTGGATTTATCTTTTTTGGGGAAGAATGGACGCTGTCCCGTGTCCATTTCTTCCTCCGCAAAGAGTTCCAAGACTGAATCTTCGGGTACCTCCTTCTGCTCGACATCCATCTTTTCTTGGGTACTAGGGGGGACTTCCCCTTTCTTATTCTTTTCTTTCATAATTACCTTTGTTACTTGTGGAGCATTACGAGGTACCGATATAGGAGTGGCAGCTGATTGGTCCTTCTGTGCAGGTTTTTGAGAACTTAAGAGATAATGCGCGATGGGAGTGAAAGACTCCTTTGGAGGAATGGTCATGTCCGTCTGAGTTCCGATGGAACATCTCCCTGCTACCTTCTGGGCATAGGTAGGTCTGTTGATATTCAGGGGTTTCACCGATTTCCTTGCCTCCTGATATGATATGTTTAGCTCTGCCTTCAGCCGTTGAATCTCTTTTTCTTCTTTCCACCTCTGGCATGCTCGTGAGTAGGCCGGGTGTTCTCCCTCACAGTTAATACAGGTGGGTTTTGCGGCTGAACATGCTGTTGTTTCGTGGTCCTTTGCACCGCATGAACGCATGCAAGGACTCCATGGCAGGCCATTTGAGAATGTCCATACTTCTGGCATTTAAAACACCGTAAAGGGTTCGGAACATATGGACGCACCGAACAGTTGATGTATCCAGCTTTAATCTCGTCAGGAGGTTTAGGAGAGTTAACAATTTTAACAATTTTTCCATCCCTTCGCGCAGTGATTCTCTTGACGGCAATGACTCCCTGTGGTTTTAATTCGGAGCAGATTTCCTCCTCGGTTACGTCGAGAAGGTCCCACTCCAAAATGACACACCTCTCGATGAATTGAGTGTTCTGTGTGGTGTCACTGTTACGGGTACTCCTCCGATTGATGTTACTCGGAGTAGATGTTCCGATTGCCTGTCATTTTTTGTTTCAATTAAAAGGTCTCCAGAATGAAGCCTCTTAACCGATTTGGGTGAACCTGCTAACCTATCTAACCTTTTTGAATAAAAAAGGGCGACATTTTACCAATCGGTGTTTCATTGGTAGAATGCATGATTAAGAACCTTGGGACTGGCCCTGATGGTAATTCGGTTCGCTGCCTCTTTGTAGCAATAATGCTATCTGCCTCTCTGTCATTATTTTCAGATAGGGACCGGGTTGGGGCCCCTGAAGGAATATGTTTATCAGGATTCATGAAGTTTTGAAGTGGTTCAGTGCCCGGGCTCCCCACCCACCACGGAGCCCAAAGGGACGCCCACTACCCGGCATGCAATAAATGTGCTCGGGAGTGGAACGCCAGGGCTACCCATACACCATACCCGCACCGCCGCCAGCCTGAATCCTGTCCCTCGGACCGTGAGGGTAGGGGCGTGGCATTGACACGGTTGACCCTCGCAGGCGAGCCTACTAGCCGAATGTTCCTAGCCGGGCCTTCCAGGACCTCCCGTCTTGTCGAAGCAGGGGCCAAAGTGGTGTATTGAAGCTGGGCCCCTCAACCACCAGGATCCCCCTTTCCGAATTTCCACGGGTCGCAGTGCACAGCAAACACGCCGGATTCCATTGATGTAAGCCTGGAACCTGGGCTGTGGGCGTTGGATCCCAGTGATACTAGTCTGGAAGTCCAGCAGCATCACTGGGAGGTCCCCTCACCACGTACAGGTGCCCACGTCGAGGGGATTAACAATGGAGTACAAGATGGATGCATTTCATGATGTTATGACAGATGCATTAAGGTTCCACCATGAGATGCGATGCATGCGTGACACCGATGCAGCATGGATTGGCAGACATGGTCGAACACACCTAGAGTTTCTTTGACAGTAGCAGCAGTGCTGACGAGTCTTGCCACGAGATCCATTTCCGTCTCCACAGGTGATTCATACACGATAGATTTGAGGACCCCCCACAGAAAGAAATCAAGGCTTGATAAATCAGGTGAGCATGGGGATCAGACGACGGGTCACCACGGCCAATTCATCGACGCCCAAAACGCCTGTTCAAATGGTCACGAACACACCTTTCAAAATGGGCAGGCGCGCCGTCATGTTGAAACCAAATGTTGCATCCCACATTTGCTGGAACATCGTCAAGTAACCCTGGTAGAACTTGTTCAAGAAAGATCCGATATTTAGCGGAGTTCATGCAGGATGGTAACAGGTATGGACCGACTAAGCAGTCACCAACCATACCTGCCCATACATTTATTGCGAAGCGAAGTTGTGCCACATGGGGGCGCACACCGTGTGGGCCCTCTGCTAATCCATACTCTAGGTGCATGTCTGCCAGCTCACAGTTCGTATATCGATCCATGCTCTTCGTGCGGCAACTACTGCTTGAATGAGTAAACCAGAAATTTTCCCTCTCGCGAACTGATGAACAGCACCGTGTACCGACTTACGGTGACATTTCTGGTTATGGGTTCCTATGCGATTCACATTCCTTTAGATGTTATCTACCTCCCATAAACGTTTGTACCAATATTTTGAGACACTCTGTATATATATATATATATATATATATATATATATATATATATATATATATATATATATATAGTGTTATTACTGCATTGGGATATAAATTTAGTGTAATATATTTGATTGTATTAAAATTGCATCGAAATCATGCCTCAGACCAGAGAAGCAGGGCAAAAGGCTCAAGGTAGTGGGAATGCTGAAGCTTGGGGGAGAACTGAAGGGGTCGTCATCCTCTGAATCACAGCCTTTTGAAATTTACTGCTTGTTTGATGTTTGTGGAGCTATCAGGAATGGGACATGATATTGCAAAGGGGGGGATATATCTCTGTGTGTGCTCAATGTAAGGAGTGTGAGGAAGTTAGGTGGCAACTCAGTGTTGTTATCGGCCTTTACAAGAGCTTGAAGAACAGGGTAGATACTCTCAAAGGATTTAAATTGGGGACTAATCAAACTCTCAGCTGCCCACATCAATGCCAGAGCTTGAACTTGATCATCAGGAACAAAACAGTGGCAATCCCCAAGGCAGAATGCACTATCTCCACAGAAACTAGTTGTTGTCGGTGACCCTATTGTCAGGGGAATGTATTGTGCAAAAAAGGCAGGTGGAACGGGACCGGGGTATGTCTGCCAGGGGCAAAAGTTGATGATGTTGTAGAGCAGATATCGCCTTTAAGGGCACAAAATGTGATATTGTTTTACACATTGGCACTAACGACATTAAGAGTAAGAGAACTGCAGAATTAAAATTAACTTAAAAAGTACAGGTCAATGTTGGAAAAAAGTCGCAATTTAGGGTTGAATTTGAAAGTGGCTGCAATTCTGCCCAAACACGATAGAAAGGAGTATATGATGAAAGCCTTGTGAATCAATTCGGCCCTGGAGAAATCGTTCAAGAATCATGGTGTAGAATTTTTCTCAGCGTGGCCTGTTGTTAACAGGAGAGACTGCTGCTACAGGGATGGGATACACTTAAACAGAAAGAGTGCAAGAATATTTGCTGATTCTATCAAGGCAGTGTTAGGTTGGTTGGAAAACTACTAGCTATTAGATACACAGTCTAATAGATTAATGTTAGCTGCAGACAGAACTGAAAATGATTCTTGTACTGCTTCGAATAGAATGAGCAGCAGCCTGGAAAACAAGGTGCTGGGAATTTCTAGGCCTGTTGGGAGTCATCACTGAACAAGTAAATACATAGGCTGTGTTAGGGTAACTAAGAATAAGAACAGGTCCATCTATATTTGCATGTACACCAATGCTAGGAGTTTTGTAAATAAATTTAAATTTGAGGTGCTGGTCAAAACATCAATGGCCGATACTGTTGGGATATCAGACATGGTGTCACATATATATATAAGGAATACAGAACTGGAACTTGGGAGTACAATGTGTACAGAAAGGATAGGAAAGGGAGCAGGGTTATGCTGTTAGTTAAGAAACACATAAAATCTAAGGAAGTGCATTCAGTTGACATGGCAGGGACAGTGCAATGTTAAGTCAGTTTGGTGTGACATAAGCACTGGGAAAGCAAAATTGAGAGTAGGAGTGTTATAGACCTAATGACTGATGAGTACAACGAACAACTGCATAGTGAAATAGAGTAAAACAGTAAATCAGATTGTCTTATAATGCAGGATTTTAACTTCATGTATACTGAGTGGAACTGTGGCATTGGTCACTCACACACTAGAGGCTTTTGTGGATTTATTAGATGACTGATTTCTACAGCAACATGTTCGACAAGCAACCAGTGGGAGTAATACTCTCTTAATCTGATTATCAGCAGTGATTCTTCAAGCATTAAGAATCATTGGGTGGCAGTGATCACAGTGTGCTTATATGGGATTTACTCAAGGATTTAACTACCATGAGGGGTAAATGGAAGGGTTTTTGGTTTCATAAAAGTGACTATGGTGGTCTGAGACAGTTTTTAAATTCTATACAGTGGGACCAGCTGATGATGTTACCAACAGCAAATTCTAAATTGAAAGCATTCAAAAAATTAATCTTGGAAGCTAATAAGCTTATCGTACCAACTAAGGAATACTGTTTAAGGTTTAGGCCTAAATGAATGTCATATGAACTAATGAGAATTGCGGCAGAGAGGAAAAACACATGGAATGCTAGTTAGTTAGTTATTTGGTTTTTAGGAGCATTAGCAACTAAGGCCATATTGCTCCGAGATATGCAGTGGTCATTCCCTGACCTTTCCGCATCCTCCGTATTTGGTGGTCACGGGCTCGAACCCCGGTCTAATCAAGAAGCGTGTGCTACGCACTGCTGCTCCTCCTTCCCACCTGGCTACGGAGGAACCCACATGGAATGCATATAAATTATCAGGTAATGCAGAAGCCTATTGTAGATATAAGCTAGTCTGTAAACAAGTCACAAAAGGGGTTAGGCATGCGAAGGCAGATTACGAGAAATCTTTCACAAAGGATGAAAAAAAAAAAAAAGCAAAGAGTTCTTTACTTATAAGAGTTCTGAACTCTAGAAAGAAGAGAATGAATCAGATTGGTCAACTTTATATCGATGGTTCGACTATGATGATCCTGCTCTGGTAGCTAATAAACTGAATGAGTATTTTGCGTCTACATTCACACATGAGGAGTTATTCAGGGAGGGGAATGCCAGACGTTTATCAAAAAGCAGGGAACTAAATGATTTTGTAATAACTGAGAGCAAAGTGGAGGAGAAATTGTTGAAAGTCAAGAAAGTCACCTAGGGTGGATAAGATCTATCCAGTTATATTACAGGCAGCAAAGAAAGTACGCAAACCCTTAGCCATAATTATGAGAGCTTCCTTGGACTTAGGGGAGGTCCCCATGGAATGGAGATGTGCAAATGTGTCTCCAATTCACAAAAGGTGAACAAAGGTGACACAAGTAATTACAGACCTGTTAGTTTAACTTCTGTTCTGGGAAAATTATGGAGTTACTGGTTAAAGAACCACTGCAGGATCATATAGACAAGACTGGAGTTACAATTCAGACACAGCATGGGTTTGTTAAGGGAAGTCTTGTCTGACAACTTTGACTGGATAATATGCTGTGGTGACAAAGGAACGGGATGCAAAATATAATTTTGATATAATATCCTTGTATTTTAGGAAAGCTTTTGATACTGTTGGACATGGAAGATTACTTTTTTTTTCTTTTCTTTTTTTTGTTAGTTGTTGACACATCAGCTTCTATGGCCATATTGGACCTCCCAAAGTTTTTGCATTTTACTGTGATCCAAGCCTGAGGCAGGAATCGAACCTACGACCTTTGAGTTGGCAGGCAGGCACTTTACCTACCTGGCTAGCCCGGTCGGCGGAAGACTACTGTACAAATTGGAGCACTATGGCATTAAAGGCAAATTGCTGCTATGACTAAAGGGATGGTTGAGTGGGAGAAGACAGTGAGATAATCAATGAACACTGCTATTCTGTTGTTTGGTTTTTAGGAGCATTAGCAACTAAGGCCATATTGCTCCAGGAATATGCGGTGGTCATTCCCTGACCTTTCCGCATCCTCCGTATTTGGTGATCACGGGCTCGAACCCCAGTCTAATCAAGAAGCGTGTGCTATGCACAAACACTGCTATTCATGGACTAATGTGATTAATGGAGTCCCCCAAGGTTCGGCGTTGGATTGGCCCATTGTTGTTTTCTGCATTTATGAATGATATTGATGAATGTATATCATTAATGTCCAAGTTTGCATACGATACAAAGGTTGCCAGGGTTGTTAATGACAGAAATGGCAGTACTCTACTGCAACAGGATTGTTCGTTATTTGTTTGGGGATTTATTAGGCGCATCAGCATCTGAGGCCACAGTGTGCCAACTGCAACAGGATCTAGAAAAGTTGAGCATATGGGCTGAGAGGTGACAACTGAAGTTTAACATTGACAAATGTAAAGTACTGCATATGGGTAGCAGCAACTCCAAAGTAATGTATGAACTGTGTGATACTACACTCAGGGTAGTGGAGAACTGGGTGACAGTGATATGAAGTTTTCTGAGCAGTGTAGGCAGGCTGGAAGAGTAGCTCATAGTGTCCTGTCAATGATATATAGGAATTTTTCTAGGAGCGGTAAGGAAGTGATTATCCCCTTGTATGAGGCAATGGTCAGGTCACACCTTGAGTACTGTATACAGGTCTGGAGGCCTCATTTTAGGAAGGATACAGAGATGGAATGAGTACAGAGAGCAGAGAGGGACAACGAGATTGGTGAGTGGAACAAATGGAGAAAGGCTTAAGTTCTGCAAATTGTAGTGTTTGTAGACTAGGCACCTACAGAAGATCAGATGAGGTGATCTGATTGAGGCAAATAAGACCTTGAATGGTTTGAGTAAGCTCAATGCTGATGGGATTCTTCCTCTTGCCCAGATTACTCGCCTGAGGGGACATAAATTCAAATTGAGGAAAAACAATTGTATAATAGATGTGTGGAAATTTGCCTTTACCCAGAACTAGACAAACATTTGGAGTGAATGGATGGGAAGAGTTTTTTTTTTTTTTTTTTTTTTGGCTGATGCTGCTTAAGCTTGCTTTTTTGCATTATATGCCTCTACTAATGCTAATACTCTTCTCAATTAGAGTTTGCAATTCCACCTCTTTCTTCCATTTGAAGTCCATTCATTGTTTAATTGTACACCTTACTGAACTAACTTTTCTTCTTTTCCTTGCTAAGCACTCTTTACAGATATATAAAGGCTCATGAATCCATTTCCATTGCCATATAATCATTACCTATAATTATAAAATTCCATAGTAATTAATCTAATCAAATCTATTTGATAAATTATACTTTTCAGCCTTAACACAACCTTGCATAATTAATTTTGTACCTCATTTCCACCTATTCCTTATACTTCTGTTCTTTGGAATACCCCCCCCCCCATATGTATTTCCTGAAAATTAGAAGCTGTAGAAGTTCAAGAAATTGTCATCTGTCTTTCCAGATGATTCACATTATGGATTCTAACACCTTTTGTGTATAACACTGCATTTATTAAAAATCTGTACAACTGTGTGATCATGGCCAATTTGCATGCTTGAGGCATGAAAAGACTTGAATAGCTCATTAGGAATTTAGCAACTTCAAGCACAATTATTTATACAACTTTAATAAGTAGACTTGAAAGTTTTATTTTTATTAACTGGTGATGCAAAACTGTAATTTGCAGAACTGAAAATCATAATTAAATTATGACAAAGAACAATGTTAAACTTGATGTTTTTTCCTTGTTATAGTTTAATAATATTAATAAAATATTAAATATATCAATTTAAAATCCTGGCTCAGAGAAGTAAAAGAAAAACATCTCACTTGCAAGTGAACATCCCTCCTGCCTGTCTGGCCATAAGCTGCATTACTTTTAAGATAGTGGCGGATTTTCTTTAGTGTCTCTACTTCACCATCTTCTTCATCTGGTGTAATATCTGTTGGCTCAAAGTACACCAATTTGGCCAGTGTTCCTCCAACATCCATCCCAAACCACGGCATAGCTACACAAACATGATTTATCAAGCTTCGTTAATCAGAGGAACTTCCAGTTAAGTTTAGTTAATTAAAGTCTTAGCTAAGTTCCTCAATTCAAGACACCAATTTTGTTAAATATGCTTTAATTATTCTTAAATACTATCTGTAACAAGGCAAAAAAACTACAAAAATTTGATTCATTTAATGTAAACTGGATTTTATTTATTTTTTTTTTTTTATGAAAACCCCACACAAAAAAGGTATTAGAATCTACATTACTTAGTACTGTGCATGGGTTGAAGGATGAGAAGACAGAAGATACCCGTTGACATCAGACTTGAATTTTTATAGATCATAATTTCAAGAGAAATTTCAGTTATGCAAATACATGCGAAAGGTTGGGCCATTCCAGAAAACAGAAGTAGAAGGGATAAATGAGGAAGGAGAAAACTTGGTTCTGTAAGTTTGGAACTGGACAATCAATGAATACTGATTGGTTGAGGCTCGTGTTCAGGTTTGGAAGAGAGTGGAGAAATTATAGATGCCAATTCAAAAGAACAGTACCACTGGAAGTATCTATAGAAAAGGCATGTAGCAAAAACTGAACATCCGTGGGACAGATAGGGGAGAGACTTTGTAAGATACAGGATATTGATTAACATAACTACTCACTGTTGAATGGTCTAGAAGCTTGAGGCAGGTTTTGGGGGCAGCACCACACCCTAGACGTGGGAAAAATATTCCGTGGCAGGGTGGATATGAGATTTGTACAGCATGAGTAGCTGTTTACAAAAAAGAAAACCAGTCATTTTCAATACAGAGGAAGCAATATTTGTGATGTGCATATGCAGAGAGAGAAAGAGAGAAAGTCAAGGTAATCCTTAATAGAAATAGGGGATCTTGTTTAAAAATCAAAGTGTCATTCAAGATGAGCACAGTAGTAGTAGTAGACTCTTTTTTGCAAGAAATAAGACAGAAGTGAGTTTCAGAACTGAAATTAACCAAGTCAACTTTGCTCCATTGTAGAATTACCCAGAAGTTGGCATTTAAGATATTGCTGGTGAATATATCAGAAGTTTAAGCTGTTTGTGAAGGGAAAGTTTTCTCAAACTGGAAGGTGGCATGTAGTTTTCTATCATCAGTAAAAATATAATTAGGATTTAGTCAGTGAAAGAAGATTCATTAAAATTAACATAGAAGAGGAAAAGTGTGGGAGAGAGAACTGAATCTTAAATGAACACCAGCATTAGTGGAACAGTTATCAGATTGAGCCATCTATTATGGCCTGCAATAAACAATCAGAGAGAAAACTGGAACTTCCTTGGCATAACGACTGTTTAGATTTCTTCAAAAGTTTCTTCCGTAAGACTAAAGGAGGCATCGAGTGGAATGTACTGAGTATAGTAGGAGGTGATTTACCCAAATGGTCTATATAAGAGTTAGAAAAAACATAGGATTCTAGTAACTTGGCTTTATCTTTAGCTGAGGATGCAACAGACCTATTAGGTTTTAAAAAAGGGTAGGAGTATGGATGGACAGAAGTTGCAGTTACAAGTTGAGTTACCAGTAGCTTTGGCACGAGATCAGAATTCTCAATTACCATTTGGACAAGAAGCAAGTTTTCTACTTTTAGCCTAGTCAAAATCAACTTTGGATTATTATTAACAGTTTTACAATTGTTGTGAGCTTTAGTGTAGGCAGAAAATGAAGCTGGAGGTAAGGATACAAGCCAATTGCCCTATGCTACATTCTTATCTTGAACAGTTTTAAGCACATTTATTGGAAAACCAAGGTTTAGATAAAGGATGAAATTTTAAGGTGGAGTGCAGAATAAAGGATTTCATTCCTACAAAAATAATTTCACTCTCATGAATCTGAGCAAATATTGGGTTCAGAAGATTTAAAACAGTAACCCAACCAAGGAAAAAAGAACAGAAATCCTGCAGATCATCCAATATGCATTCTTGTAATGCCAGATGGCACAAGGCTAAGAATGGCAACAAGAATGAGGCTCGTTAAAGAAGAGACCATCACAAAGTCATGATGAGGTGCCTAGAGGACTACTAACATTGACTATATATTTTGAAGGGCTGTTGGTGAGCAAAAGTTGTGAGGTTAGGATTGTCTAATATTCTGATAAGTAAATGAACTAGCTGAGTAAGGTCATTAGTAAATTCCAAATGCCTCTATGACTTGATCAGCTGGTTCTGTGTAACTAGAAAACTGAATCCAGCTGGGATTGTGAATATTAAAATCACCAAGGAAAATTATCTCACTATTAGGATAGTTGAACTAAAAAAGCCGAGTTTCAAAGAATTCCAAGTGATTAGTAAAGTTAAGATTAATAGAAGCAACATATGAATTTGACCGAATGGAGTAGCGAGATTTTAAGCCAGAGAAGACTCAAAAGAGGAAGTTTCTAACAAGGAATATTAGAATGGATATATGTACAGGTACTACCTTTGAAGTGAAGGGAACCATAGAGCAGTGATGAGCTGTAAATATTTTAACAATGGGTTCACAGTTTTGCTGACTTTTTGATGTGAAACATCCTTGGAGTATCTACCGAGTAAATCTGATCAGTCATGGAAGCGACATCATCTGTGGTGTCCGCCAGAGGCGCTTCCATGCTCACACCCCTAGTCTGTGTCGAGCACTCACCAGTAGTGTGATTAGAGCACGTGACGCATTTTTTGTGACCAGTACAATATCTCGAGTTCTAACTTTTTAGAATTTTTGAATAGTATGATGTTGCAATCATACTTACTGCAGTAAGTATGATTGCAAAATTACAAGTATTTGTCATATGACTGCAACAATACAAATATTTCTTAACAATTTTTTTTTTCGACTCGCATTTTCAGTACATTCCATTGTTAGGTTCCCCCAACAGCTGCATATATCATTTCAAATACAAGACTGGGTACCTCAATCAACGGTGTTTTCCAGAAACATTTAGATACATTGCAGTCGCAAGTATAAGTCTCTTACTTTAGTTATCATAAATACATTGTATCTTGTCTTCCAGAAATTATGGAAATTTGTGAATGATCAATAAAATATTTACAATATAAAAGCTCTTTTATTTTGTAATCAATATATACAAATCAAAATACCTAAAAGAAACACAAAGGATGTTTCACATAAAACCATCTACCACGTGTGGCAAGCACACGTGCCACTTCTTGATTCTTATTATTTTTTTTTAACTATGGAAATATACCGTATTTCCCCATGTATAAGATGCACCTTAATTTTGGGGCCTGAAATTTGAAAAAAAATGTATTACATAAAGTTATTGAACTCAAGTTTTATTCATCATAAAATTCATACAACTCCTCATAACTTGAATTCAGCACTGTATGAAAATCTTTTCTGAGCCATTTCTGGGCAGAACGTGGCAAAACGTAACCTAATATACTGGTAACAAGTGTGAAACAATGAGCACAAAGACAACAAGCGCGAAAAAGCGGGAAATGCAAGTAAAAAATCTACAACCACTGTATAAGACGCACCCAGTTTTTAGACCCCAAATTTTTCGAAAAAAGGTGTGTCTTATACACGGGGAAATACGGTAATTGATACAATTTTTTTCATGATAAAATTTTAATATTGTGAATAAAAAATAAAATTAAATATTTCCCATATCACAAATAACACAAAAACTATTACAGAACATTCTACAATATAAAAACAAACTATTCTAGAAAAGGTACACAAAAATCACAGATTGATTACATGAAAAAAATTATTAGATAAATATTAAAGAAAAATTTATTCTAAAAATTGCCATATAGAATTTACTTCTTTATTAATATTTGTTGTTGAACTTCTGCTTTGATCAACAGCTGAGCGATGATTACTGAGGAAAGATTTGACATAACAATCTGGATCAAATTGAAACAATGGTTTTCCATTTAAAGGAAGGAGGGGTTATGCTGTTAGTTAAGAAACACAAAATCTAAGGAAGTGCATCCATTTGACATAGATGGACAGTACAATGTTAAATCAATTTGGTGTGACGTAAACACTGGGAAAGCAACAATGGAGTAGGAGTGTGTTATTGGAGTACAGCGAACAATATACAGAGAAACAGAGTGGGCCAGTAAATCAGAATGTCTAATAATGGGGAATTTTAACTTCTCAGATATTGACTGCAACTTGTGAGTTTGTCACTCGTACACTAGCAAGACTTTTTGTGGATTTATTGGATAATTGTTTTCTGCAGCAGCATGTTCGAGAATTCATGCATTAAGAATTTACAGATAAAGGAACCAATAGGGGGCACCAATCACAGTGTACTGATATAGGATTTCAAGATATTACTACAATTAGGGGTAAAGGGAAGGGTTTTTGCTTTAGTAAAGGTGACTACAGTGGTTTCAGACAGTTTTTAAATTCTATACAGTGGGATCAACTGATGATGTTACCAACAGCAAATAGGAAGCATTCAAGGAAGTAACCTTGGAAGCTACTATGTTTTTTTGTGCCAACTAAGAAATACTGTTCAAGGTTTAGGTCTAAATGGACGTCAGATGAACTAATGAGATTCGTGACAGAGAAGAAAAATTCATGGGATACATATAAAATATCAGGCAACACAGAAGCCTACAGTAGATACAAGCTAGTCTGTAATCAATTAACAAAGGAGGTTAGGCAAGCGAAGGCAGATTATGAGAAATCTTTGGCAAAGGATGCTAAGAAAAATAGCAAGGACTTCTTCACTTATGTACACTCTAGAATGAAGGGGATGAATCAGATTGGTCCACTTGATATTGATGGTTCGACTGTTGATGACCTGCTCAGATAGCTGACAAACTGAATGAGTATTCCAGATCTATATTCACACATGAGGAATTCTGTAGGGAAGTGGAGACAGAAGCTTCTTAAACTCTAACAGGGAGCTTAATTTAATTTAACAGGGAGCTTAATAATTTTGTAATAACTTTTTTTTTTTTTTTATGAAAACCCCAGACACAAGAGGTATTAGAACCTATAGTACTCAATACCGTGGGTTGGAGATAGAGAAGACAAAAGAAGATATTGTTGACATTAGACTTGAACTTCTGTACACTGTAAATTTCAGGAAATAAGTATGAAGGAAGGTTGTTCCAGAAAATGGCAGTTGAATGAGTAAACGAGGAAGATGAAAAGTTGGTTCTGTGAGTTTGAAGTTGAACAGTAAATGGATGTTGGCTGGTAGCGGCACGTGTTCAGACTGTTTTGAAAGAGAGAGGGGGGGGAATTATAGAAGCCAATTCAGAAGAACAGTGCCAATGGAAGTATCTGTAGAAAAGGCATGCAGCAGAAACAATATTTCTATGAGACAGAGAGTGGAGAGACTCTGTTAGACATGAGTCATTAATTAACCTAACTGGCCTCTTCTGAATGCAATCTAGAAGCCTGAGAGAGGTTTTTGGGCACTGCCCCCAGATGTGGGATCAAAAGCCTTTGAGATGTCAAGAGCAACAACTGCTTGTGTTTCACTGAACTTTTCCATTGAATTTGTCCATAAATGGGTAACATAAGCCACCAGTAGATCGACACTGACAGAATCCATACCGGCAATTGTTGATCAGATGGAAGTTTTCTAGATAGTTTAAGAATTGGCAGTTAATTGATTTCTCCATTACTTTAGAAAGAGTAGAAGTAATTGCAATGGGATGATAATTGGATGGGAGGAACTGGCTGGATATGAGCAAATTTCCAAGCAGAAGGAAAAACACCTTTGGAATAAGAAAGCGAAAAAAAGGCAGCAAAGAACAGAAGTAAGTTCAGAAGTGCAGATTTTGAGAACAAGTGGAAAAATAGCATCAGGAGCTTTCTTAGCATCAAGATTTGTCAAAATCCTTCTGACATCCTTTTGATGGAAGACCACAGGAAGCACCGAATGGATCATGCTAGGAGGTGTTTTACCAAGATCATTAATACACGAGTTGGAAGAAATGTGGGATGCTAGCAGGTCAGCTTTATCCTTGGCTGAAGTGACAATAGAACCAGCTGGCTTTGATGGTGACCAGTTAAATGCGTGCATGAAAAAAGCCCACACAAATTGTGCATAGAAAAAAAAACCCCACTGTCAATAAATGCTCACACAGAAGAATGCTCACATTATTTTGAGTTTACAAAAAACAAACTATTTCATATCTACTGCTATACTATGTATTTTAATATAACTTTTGATATAAAACTTTTGATTTTAATATAATCAATATAATATTTGGATGTAAATGTTTGTAAGGGAAATTACAAGAAATAAAATGCTCTGGTTTTACTGCAACTAAAGTCTTATTTTATTTATAAAAATAAATTATTTTTTCTCTGTCTTACAAAGTGAACAGTCGACACTTTTTGGTTTTTTATTAACAAACAATTAATTCAGTCATATTTCATTTATTTATTAATTTGTCAAGGATTTGAATAGAATTTTTATTACTGTAACTTAGCCAATCTCTGCAAGTATTTCAATTTGTCTTCTACCTGCTTATATTCCTGCACAAAAGTGGCAACCAAGTAATGCAGTGCATCATATCTTCTCTCTTTCACCTCTAGACGGACCTGCCTGTGCATTAGTCAGTGTTAATCTGTGGCAAGCCAGGTTCCTCTTCAGTCCATCAAACAAAAACCACACGCTGGGATGACTGCAGTGGAATAGGGAATTAAGTGCATTGTGAAATTCCTCACAGCAGTTTGTAGGTGACCATTCAAGAGCTGCATCATGATGATACCATATTCTTATTGGAAACTGGGGATCTCTACCTGTTGCATCCTCAATGTATGTGGAAAAGAAATACATGAACACCTCATTAGAGCTATCTTCGTCTGGAAATGTGGCAACAAGTTCATTAAAGACTCTTCTCACATCATGGACTGGGACAAAGGTTAATGCAACAAGAAACTTCAGCTTGAGTTTTATATTTATATCAGTTTCAAATTTAGTCTTCAAGCCAACATTGCTGAGTTTCCTGATGAGACTCTGATACAGATGGAAATAGGAGCCTTTTACCTCAGCATGTGGAAAGGCAATCCTCACTGCATTCATACAAGCCTTCTCAAAATCCACTAACACCTTTTGAGGCACCAGATTTGGAACCAACAGCTTCATGATTTCAAACATTCTAATATAATGTATCCAAGTTATTTTTTTGTAACAAAATGTAAATACATGGCGGATATGAGTTACCCACCTTGGCATGCCACGTATACAGTTGGTAAAACACGTTTGGAACTTTATCAAAGGTGCCATCTCCATAGATTGTATCTTCTGTTCAATTCAACCAAGAGTTCTTTATCATCTAAAACCAGAATTCTGTCTGGATCATCTACACCTGAATATATTAAGTATCAGTTGATGGTACTTCTCAGGAATGTCAAAATTTATTGTTGTTGGATTAGGCAAATGACCATCTTTTCTGTGATTGAGATTTCTTGCAATAGATGATAGGATTGTTTGGGCATATGGGCCAGTACGTTACTCAACTCTGACAACACATTCCCCATCACAATGCAAGGAGAAGAATTAACCACTCTCATGTATTGCCTCTTTTTGTTTCTGGCAACGCTGGCTTCTGCTTTTTGACGACAGGTTTGTTTGTTTGTTATTTGGTTTTTAGGGGCATTAGCAAATAAGGCCACATTGCTCCGGGAATATGAGGTGGTCATTCCCAGACCTTTCTGCATCCTCCGTATTTGGTGATCACGAACTCGAACCACGGTCTAATCAAGAAGCACGTGCTATGCACTGCTGCTCCTGCCCACCTGGCTATGGAGGTGCCGCCTTGACGACAGGAATCAGGACAATGTTCAGTTGGTTGTTATACTATGTTGCCATCTTTTGTCTTCATAACTGAATGGCAACTGAGAGTGCAGCAGGTAGAGATCCCCAGTTTCCAATAAGAATATGGAATCATCATGATGCAGCTCTTGAACGGTCGCCTAAAACTATAAACTGCTGTGAAGGATTTCACAATGCACTTAATTCCCTATTCCACTGCAGTCATCCCAGTGTGTGGTTTTTGTTTGATGGACTGAAGAGGGACCTGGCTTGCCACAGATTAACACTGACTAATGCACAGGCAGGTCCGTCTAGAGGTGAAAAAGAGAAGATATGATGCACTGCATTACTAGGTTGCCACTTTTGTGCAGGAATATAAGTAGGTAGAAGACAAATTGAAATACTTGCAGAGATTGGCTAAGTTACAGTAAGAAAAATTCTATTCAAATTCTTTACAAATTAATAAATAAATGAAATATGCCTGAATTAGTTGTTTGTTGATAAAAAACCAAAAAGTGTTGACTGTTCACTTTGTAAGACAGAAAAAATAATTTATTTTTATAAATAAAATAAAAGGCTTTAGTTGCAATAAAATCAGAGCATTTTATTTCCTGTAATTTCCCTTACAAATATTTACATCCAAATATTATATTTCATATTAAAATCAAAAATTTTATATAAAAAGTTATATCAAAATACATCGTATAGAAGTAGAAATAAAATACATAAATTCAACATTTTGTTGTGTTTTGAAATATGAAATAATTTGTTTTTGTTAACTCAAAATAATGTGAGCATTCTTCAGTGTGAGCATTTTTCTACGTGAGCATTTATCTGTGTGAGAAATTTTTCTTGTGAACATTTACGACAATGAGGTTTTTCTGTGCGGAATTTTTGTGTCAGCTTTTTTCAGGGAACTGGTTTTGAAAGAGGTGGGAGCAGAGATGGGCAAAAGTTGGGTCCAATAGCTTTGGCAAGGGACCAGAATGCTTGGCTACCATTAGGGCAAGAAGCAAGTTTTCTACTCGTACATTGTCAAAATCTAGTTTGGACTGATTCATAACTGCTTTACAATTTTTGGGAGCTAAGATTGTCCGGTATTCTGGTAGGTAAATGAACAATCTGTGCAAGGTCATTAGTAATTGCAAAAGCCTCAGCATCTCAACCAGCTGGTTGAGATGCTGAGGTTTTCTGTGTGACTAGAAAACAGAAGCCAGCTGGAGTTGTGAACATTAAAATCACCAAGGAAAATTACCTTACTGTTAGAAAAGTTGGACTGGAGAAAGTCAACGAGTTCCAAGTGATTGGTGGAATTGGGAGAGCAGTTAACACAATGAGGTAGAGAGAGATTTTAAGTCAGAGAAGATTGAAAAGAGGAGATTCCAAATTACCAAGTCTCTGGCAGGGAATATTGGAACAGACATATGCAAAGTACCACATTCCTTTCAGGTGAAAGGAATCATACAGCAAATAATTTGGGCAATTGAGATGAGCAGTGGTTGAATCAACCGATAACTGAAATTCTGTCAGAAAAAGTACAAGGGGTTTGGCAGAGTGTTAGTGGAAATGGACATCACTGAGATTATAACTGAGACCACATATATTTGTGAAATGAACTAGGAAGTGTTTGGAAGGTTTAGATCTTTTTGCAGATAAGTTTGCTCTGTTATTTCAACAATTTATGGTGTATTCAATAAGGAAAATGAGGGGGGCAATCTGTATGAAATAATAAAATTTTTGGATATGGCATACGCCTGGTAAGAAAATATCCAGACAATTGACATAACATGGCCTCGACAATGCCCCTGCATACACACTACACGGACTCCCTCCAGTCACTATCTGGCAGAGTAGAGGCAGCAAGATTATGCATTAGCTGATATGGAAGCCTCCTAGAGAATTACCAATAGGTTCAGTTGGGTGTACTAACTAGCGGATGGCCTACGAACAGAGTTTTAGAGCTGTACCCTCAGAATGTAAGGAAGTTTGTATCCCGCCATGGTGTACAACTGAGAGCAAAGTGGAGGAGAAATTGTTGAAGTTAAATATAAGAAAGGCACCTGGGTTGGTTATTGTTATTTGTTATTTGGTTTTTTTAAGAGCATTAGCAACTAAGACCATATTGCTCTGGGGATATGCAGTTGTCATTCCCTGACCTTTCCGCATCCTCCGAATTTGGTGGTCACGGGCTCGAACCCCATCTCAATCAAGAAGCATGTGCTACACACTGCTGCTTCTGCCCACCTGGCTACGGAGGCACCTGAACCTGGGTTGGATGGGTTCTATCCAATAATATTAAAGGAGGTGACAAAGGAAGTAAGCAAACCCTTAGCCATAATTATGAGAGCCTCCTTGGGGAAGTCCCCAAGGACTGGAGATGTGCAAATGTATCTCCAATTCATCAAGGTTGTTGTTGTTTGGTTTTTAGGATCATTAGCAACTAAGGCCATATTGCTCCGGGGATATGTGGTGGTCATTCCCTGACCTTTCCACATCCTCCGTATTTGGTGGTCACGGGCTCGAACCCCGGTCTAATCAAGAAGCGTGTGCTACCCACTGTTGCTCCTGCCCACCTGGCTACGGAGAATTCATCAAGGAAGATCAAAGGGTGACAAGTAATTACAGACCTGTTAGTTTAACTTCTGTTCTGGGTAAAATAATAGTCTCTGGTTAAAGAAGCATTCCAGAATCATCTAGACAAGACTGCAGTAATAATTCAGACACAGCATGTGTTTGTTAAGGGAAAGTTTTGTCTGACAAATTTGACTGGATACTATGATGTGGTTACAAAGGAACTGAATGAAAAAATAATTTTGATATCATATACTTGGATCTCAGGAAAGCTTTTGATACTGTTGCACATAGAAGACTACTGTACAAATTGCAGCAGTATGGTATTAAGGGCAAGTTGCTACAATGGATAAAACGATGGTTGAGTGGGAGAAGACAGAGTGGTTATCAATGGACACTGCTCTTCTTGGATTAATGTAATTAGTGGAGTCCCTCAGGGTTTGGTGTTAGGCCCATTGTTGTTTTCAGTATTTATCAATTATAATGATGAGGGTATATCAGGGTTAATGTTTAAGTTTGCAGATGATACAAAGGCTGGCAGGGTTGTTAATGACAGTAATGATAGTGTGCTACTGCAACAGGATCTAGAAAAGTTGAGCAGATGGGATGAGAAGTGGCAACTGAAGTTTAACGTTGACAAATGCAAAGTACTGCATATCCGTAGTAGTAACCCAGAAAAACTTTCCAACAGTGTGGTAACTAAACTTATGGTGGTAGAAAATGAAAAAGACCTGGGAGTAATTATGCAGTCAGATATGAAGTTTTCTGAGCAGTGCAGACAGCCTGCCAGTGTTGGTCATAGGGTGTTGTCAATGATATACAGGAATTTTGCTAGTAATGAAAAGGAGATGATTATCCCTTTGTATAAGGCAATGGTCAGGCCATGCCTTGAGTACTGCATACAGGTCTGGAGGCCTCCTTTTAGGAAGGATGAGAAGAATGTAGAGTTGCTTGAGCAAGTACAGAGAAGGGCTACAAGATTGGAAGGGAACGAAAGGGTCCTCTTACCAAGAAAGGCTTAAGTTCTGCAAATTACAGCGTTTGGAGACTAGGAACCTGCGAGGTGATCTGTTTGAGGTGTAAAGGCTATGAATAGCTTGAGCAGGCTCGATTCTGATGGGATTCTTCCTCTTGCTTAGATTATGAGGGGGCATAAATTTAAATTGAGGAAAGACAGTTGTTGAATAGATGTGCAGAAATTTGCCTTTGCCCACCAGGTAGTTGATTGCTGGAACAAATGGCGCCTCTGTAGCCAGGTGGGAAGGAGCAGCAGTGCGTAGCACACGCTTCTTGATTAGACCGGGGTTCGAGCCCGTCACCACCAAATACGGAGGATGCGGAAAGGTCAGGGAATGACCACCGCATATCCCGGAGCAATATGGCCTTAGTTGCTAATGCTCCTAAAAACCAAATAACTAACAAACAAGCTGGAACAAACTTCCATCTGTCATTGTCGAAGTTGATAGCTTAAATAAATTCAAGGAGGAACTGGACAAACTCTTAGAGGAAATGGATGTGCAAATTTTTTTTTTTTTTCTCTTTTTTGGCTGATGCTACATAAGCTTGCTTTCTTGCATCACATGACATGCCTCTACTACTACTACTATTTAGATGTCTGGTCATCATATTTGCAACATGTTTAATTGTCAAAGATATTCTTTTTATTGTTATAATATTCTTCATTATGCTGATAGCTTGCTCAGCTTCAGGACTGCTAATTGCAATGATTACAAGGATATTTCTGGAAAGGGAATTTCACTCAATTTTAAAGATAAATTATCTTTGACAAAATCTCTAAAATCATTAATTTTTATTCCATATTTCATTAGAAAACTTAAAATTTCTTATTCATTTTTCATGCCATGGCTCTCGTGCCTCTTGCCATGGAGATGAAAGTTCTTCCATATTCCACGATTCCAGGTAGCAGATGTATAAAATTTCTTTCAATTCCTCATCGTCAATGATATCATGATTTTCTTTATTTAATTTAAAATTACTCTGTTGCATTAATAACCATCTTTTAAGGATAAAACAATGCAGTTTAATAAGTTGTCACAAGGTGATTTTTTAAATGTGTTCTTACTTTTGATTTCTTCAAATTCTTTCCATTTCAACATGCTCTCAATTTTAGCTTCATAATTTATATGCTTTTACTACAATGATGCTGCAACTTTGTAAAGCTTCCTTAAAAGTAAATGAGCTCCTGCAGGATGTCAATCATTAGTGCTAAATCGTTAAGAAATTTCAGATTTAAAAGTCTGCTTAATCATTCTTAATATTTAACTTCTGATTCAAAATGTTGGCACAAAGAGGGATAATTCCTCCAAACTGCAATTTCCTTCCACAAGCTACAAGCTGCCCATCGTGGCCTGAACGGACGACCGATCTTTATAGTTTCCACATCAAGTTCTTTAGCAATCATCCTTAAATGGCACTGGTTTTTTGGAGATTGGTGATATAATGCATACAGTTTTTTTTTTTTTTTTTTATTATTGCTTGTATGCCATTATATATTGGAACATTTTCTTCACAGTGAAGGTGTCGGCACAGTTTCAAAATCTGTCAACATTTCATCTTCGCAAAGTTTATTTAATATCTTAGTTGCCATGATTCTTCCCCTTCAACATCACTACTATCACTAGTTCTTTGAATACTGTCCAAACAGTTGGAATACTCAAATATTTAGCTACTGTAAACATGTAAACTTAGACAGGAGAAATTTACTGAAAGGTGTGGATCACTCACTTCTCCGAAAAACAGATGACTGCTTTTCAGATTAAAGGTGAACCACAACACAGATTGACCAGAGGCAATTATCCGTGTTAGGAATACGCCTTAATCTTCTGACTGGCTATGGAAAGCATATTGACTAGTGTGACACCTTAGTAGGTGTGATAGGTGGCTGCATAGGCTTTACGGGCATTACTAACATTACGAAATGGTAATCCCTTTAACCTTTAATTTGTGCTTTCTAACTGCCTAAATTGCCTAAAGGCCAGAGATGGGAACAATGCATACAAAGGGAAGTTTCTCGTAATCCATTCGTTATATGAAAATTTTCTTCATTCTACGAAAACTATTTTAAATATAATTACCAAGGGGAATTTTAAAAAATTCGCTGTATAGAAGTTTGTTAAACAGAGGTCCAACTGTAATTAAATCAAAAATGAAACAATTTTAAAACACAACTGGTCGAGTGTGGCATTAAAATACTGGGGGTGGAGCCCCACTTGCCCCACCATAGTTCCGGCTCTGGATACTCAATAATTGAATTCAGGATTTCATTTGTATAAATGATCACTTATATAAATGATCAATAAATGATCACTTAAACCAGCATTTCCCAAACTTTTTTAGTCATGGAAAACTTTTCATCTCACAACATATTCACGGAACACTTAAGAAACGCAAGTTTAGTGGGAGTCAAAGAACTGTTTGCTAATATTTTATTACATATGATGCACTGTGCATCAGGAGCATCTTTATTTCCAACACATGTAAAGCTGAAATTCAAATAACTGTCATTATACTTTCATTTTGGTCTTTTATTAGCTGGTTCCTGTTTTTTCACTTCAGATTTTTGGGGAACAAAAGGCTGTGATTGTTCATCCTCACTTTGAAATGTGACTATATTGTGTTCGTTTTCATCGACCTCAGTTGCACTACTAGAAGTACTTTGTTTCTCGTTTTAAAGTTCCTTTTTTCAACCACAAATCCACGGTCACATATTTTAATAATAATATTTCGAAATAATAATAATTATCAAAAAAAATTTATACAAGGAAGTGAATTTAGTTATGATATCGGTTCACTTCCTCCTCTCTTCAACCAGTGTACTCCAGGCTAAATCGCATATGAACAGCATACCAGATTGCCACATTGCTACTTTTTAGTAGGTCATTACCACTATGCATACTTCTCTATGCAAAGCCCACCAAAATAAAGTGTACCGTGGTTTATTTGATTATTAGTCTATGCCAGTATATTAATAACCAAAAACAAATTATGTTAAATATTATAATGATACAAAGTGGTGTATGCTACAAATATGCAAATTTTATTTATTTTATTTTTTTTAACTATTAATTATGATTTTTCGCGGAACACTTGTTCACATCTCATGGAACACTAGTGTTCCGCAGAACAGACTTTGAGAAACGCTGATTTAAACAATGGGCTTGCAAATTTTCAAAAAAATAACAATGGGCTCTCAAGAGCCCACTACAGCTCACCACTGCCGTAAAGCAATCATTTGGGGGAACTGAGATGTGGTTGAGGTTGATAAGAGGTTTAAGCATTCGATATTGGAATTCTGTCATAAAAAGTAGGTGGGGCTTGGAAGACCGTAGTTGGAAATGGATATCATTGCGTTTGGAACTGGCACAACATATATTTATGAAAGGAAAGATGTTTTTGATATGTATAGATCTATTTGCAGATAAGTTTATTAGTTTGAATACTGGTAATGCATTCAGTAAAAAAAAATAACAGTAGAGAGGCAGAGCATGTTGCATGACAATGAAATTTTTGGACATGGCATACACAACTCCTTGAGTATACCAACCATCTCAACCTTTAGGTTACTTACTATTGACCAACAATGCTTATTGCATGCACACTGCTCAGACTCCCTCCAGCCACTAACTGGCAGAGTAAAGGTAAAAAGATGATATACTAGCTGATCCAAATACCACCTAGAGTTTTACCAAGATCTAGATACCACCTACAGAGTTACCAACAAATTTGGTTTGGTGAACTATCTAGCAACCACTTTTAGAACTGTAATTGGAATACTGGATCTCATCATGATGCCTGTCATAACCTCAAGAAATGTCACTCATACTACATGACGGAAGAGATGGGATAAATTATTTCATTACAGTGGCATGTTTAAGAGGTTTTTGGGTTACTCACTATTGTCCAACAATACAAATAAATAGAAAAATGCGATTTTTTATTTTTTATGTGGTGTGATACAAAACTAAGCTACAGGTGAGTAGCTATTTGAATGAATACAGTAACACAGAAATACATTAACACAGTAACACAGAAATACATTACACATGTTACTTGAATTGATTTAGTAATTCAAGTGTTAACATCAAATACCCATATGCCGAAGTGTGGGTGCATGCATTTTGCTCTCCCAGATTTATATCATTTAGAAATATTGAAATCAAACAGTTAAACACAAATGCAATGAAATGAAATAGAATAGCACTGATAATACTGAACAACAAATTTTGGGTTATATCTTGTTACGGGCATGAAAGTAAGTTTACTTTATATATTTTGGGGTACTAAACACGAAAATAGTGCTTAAAATGGCAGATTGGCTCTTGTTTTCAAAAAAAATAGTTTTTTATATTTATACAAGGTATTTTTCATTTATACAGCAGTAAGATATAGCTACGAATATACCTGTATCAAACACGGGACCTTTTCGCCTTTCACTTGTATTCAGCTTTGGGAGCATCCCTTTCCACCATCCAGCAATAATCGGCTAACAAGGCGACACTCCATTTGTTTTTGTATCTTTGTTCCATTTCTGCGATGTTTTGATTGTGCTCACCATGTTCGTTGCTGAGGGCACCACAGTTTAGTGGGAAGAAATCCAGGAGTGTGTGTGCAAGAAATGCATCTTCAATGACACGTTGCACCCCAATTTTTTTGTAAGTAATGCATTCTTTCACCTGCAGTTACCGGCTTTAACATTTCCTAGAAAACCAGTCAAAACATTTCGAAAGGCTTTCCATGCTGATTTCTCACTATCATCACTAAGGATACATTCGAGCTGTTTTTCTTTAAAAATGTTGCCTTATTTGTGTACCAATCAAAATGCCTGCCTTAATCTTCTCTGTACTAAGTCTTGGAAATTTCACTTGCACGTATGTGAATGCAGTACAGTTTATTTCCAAAGCCTTCATGAAATTTTTCATGAGTCCCAGTTTGGTGTGGAGTGGTGGAAGCAAAACTTTATTTGGATCTACCAGAGGTTCAAATGCTACGTTCTTCTTTCCAGGTGTTAATGATTTTTGTTGAGGCTAACTCCTCTTCTCATAGTGCATATCATTGGCACGACTATCCCACTCGCAGAGAAAGCAACAATACTTATTGTAACCCTTTTGTAGTCCTAATAAAATGGAGATTACCTTTAAATCACCACATATCTACCACTCATACTTCTGATAGTGCACCTAAGAGGATGTTCTGTATGTTTGCATATGTTCCTTTTTTGTGAACAGCATACACAAGAGGTATTGAAGGCAGCTTAATCTTCTCTGTACTAAGTCTTGGAAATTTCACTTGCACGTATGTGAATGCAGTACAGTTTATTTCCAAAGCCTTCATGAAATTTTTCATGAGTCCCAGTTTGGTGTGGAGTGGTGGAAGCAAAACTTTATTTGGATCTACCAGAGGTTCAAATGCTACGTTCTTCTTTCCAGGTGTTAATGATTTTTGTTGAGGCTAACTCCTCTTCTCATAGTGCATATCATTGGCACGACTATCCCACTCGCAGAGAAAGCAACAATACTTATTGTAACCCTTTTGTAGTCCTAATAAAATGGAGATTACCTTTAAATCACCACATATCTACCACTCATACTTCTGATAGTGCACCTAAGAGGATGTTCTGTATGTTTGCATATGTTCCTTTTTTGTGAACAGCATACACAAGAGGTATTGAAGGCAGCATATTTCCACTGTGTAATAACCCAGCCTTAAGGCTAACCCTAGAAGTGTCTATAAATAGTCACTATTCTTTGGAAACAACATACCTCATGTTCATTGCTGCCATTAGACCATCAACATCCTTACAAACAGTGAGTTCACCTTCTGTTTGATAGAATTTATCATAGTCTTTATTTTGAGTACGAAATGTTGTCACTATATCAGAATGATCTAGAACAGTGGTGTCCAACCTACAGCCCGGATATGGCCCATAAATTATTTTTATACGGCCTGCCCATAAAGTGAACTTAAATAGAATTTAAAATTTTGTTAATTATCAAAAAAATTTTCACATTAAATGTTTTATTCACTAAATGTAATTGTGTATTATACTTAAAATTTTCAAACATTTTTAATTTTAGGTGTATCATTATATTTATTTATTAACCTTAATATTGAAAAGCAGTGAACCTTTTTTCAGGTTGTAAATTTTCTAAAGTGAGCATTCAAAAGCAAAAGTAAGGTAATTTTTTAAAAAACATAAGTAAGCTAATTTTTTTTTTAAAAACAAAAGGTATTTTTTTAAAAAAACAAAAGTCAGTCATATTTTTATAAATTTAATAAAATCTAAAAAATAAACCACTGACATAGATTTGTTGCACATAAGTGTTGGGAATTTTGCATTTTTTATATATAGCCTGAAAATAAAAAAATGGTAACACGAAAACAGAAACTTGATTTTATATGTAACAAGATAAAGATATGGAAAATATAAAACAAATTTTTTTCAAATCACTCAGTGAGGCCTGTGAAACAAATCTAACTTTGAATATGGCCCCTGTAAGGGAAAAGGTTGGACACCACTGATCTAGAAAATTCCACTGTTGTAGCCTTGAGGCCAAAGGCTCTGCCTTATTCTTCGGCAGTTCAAGATCCCTGATTTAAGCTCAAGTTCTGTGATCTTATGTGGTTCAGAATGATAAAGGTTTGGACAAAATGGTCGAACCCTTGACGTAGACGACTGCCGTACTTCTTTGTGTATATCAAGTTAATGTTCATCAGCGTACAGAAAAATGGTCGGGTGGTTCAGGAATAAGTGAAGCACAGGACAAATTGCAGATGATATATTTGAGTATATCACTGTCAACTTTTTCTTCATTGTCATCCCTTTTATAATAAAAGGCACCATATAGAAGTAACAGTCTGTGACATGATTTGTTGGCTCCCTCCATATCAGATGCACTGCAAAAGGAATAAAATGTCCCTTTCAATTCACCCATATGTTGAATTTTGATGAACAGGTAGTGCAGCATATGTGTAGAGCGCAGTTCTTGTCCTAGTTGCCTACTTTACACCAAAAGTACAAGAAGTAGGCCTTTTTTATGGCTCAAGTTAAGAGACACTTCCTTGAAGCTAACATGACTTCTCCACATATGTAACAGAAGTTATCTGGACCATTCACACAATTACAGGGCATATTAATCTTACAAGACACAAATACTACACAAAAAGTAAGAATCTCACAGAGAACAACCATTAACTGAGAACAAATTACCCAGTGCCCAGCCATATTTGAGGATTACTGCAACATAGTTGAAGATGCATTTGAAGCAACTTATCATGTGATGCAGAGCGAGGTGACAGTTGCTGACCTTGTGATAAGAGCGTGGTGGTACTGAAACTGCAGTGTTGGCATATGTTTTGCCAATAGCCATAGTTGATAATGTAGAGTAATCCAGACCCATCACAGATGGACTCGCTAAATGCACAGGACTTGACCACCTTTATCCAGCACTCCATACTCAGAGCCTCATACAGGTCCTCGAAGAAGGTGTTCCGCCCAGCAATCTGCCCATGGTGGACCTGGGAACTTACCATCCTTCGTAAGGCAGTCCACTCTGCGCGCAGGAACTACCAGCGACACCGTGATTGGCCAGCTCCTGATGTCGAACGCCTTTATAGGGATTATATCGCCAAAAAGAATGAGTATACCAAGGCAATTGCAGCCAGAAAGAGAGAAACTTGGGCAAATTTCGTAAAAGAAACCAACCGTACAAATCCATGGGGCCTGGCATATAAGATTTTGAGAGAGAAAACCTTCTCCCCAGAAATATTCAACACTGTTTCAGTAGACGCTCAGGAAACTAAGTGTTGGCAAGATTCTGCCACCCTTATTCTAGACAAACTGTATCCACCTGATGACATCTCTGAGGAACATCCAGAACACTCAGCAATTAGAGCTGCCAACAGCAATTACATAGCAAAAGAGCAAGCCAACCCATTCACACTAGAAGAACTGGGAGCAGTCCTTAAAAACATTAATGCCAAAAAGTGTCCAGGCCTTGACCTAATAGAATACATCTTCATCATCCGCTTTCACACACTGCGGCCGCACCATCTACTCCTTCTCTTCAATAAATGCTTGGAAGAAGGATGCTTCCCAAAAGAATGGAAGTTTGCCCTCATTCGCCTCATCAAGAAGCCTCACAAACCACCAACAGACCCCCGCAGCTTCCGGCCTATTGCCCTGCTGGCTAACCTTGGTAAGGTCCTTGAGCGACTCATGGCTCTCAGGGTTGTCTCCATGCTACAAATGCACGATTTGGTCTAGCCATGCCAGTATGGCTTCACCCGTGGAAGGTCGTGTGAAGAAGCTCTGTTCGATTTGGTTTTACATATTGAAAGTTCTGAAGAAAAATTCGAATTGGCCATCTTCATAGACTTCGAGGGAGCCTTCGATACCGTCTGGTGGGATAGTGCCTTGGCACGCCTTCGAACTGCCGCTTGCCCCCAGCAATTATACAGCCTCTTCCAAAACTATTTTTCCGACCGAGCAGTTATTCTCAAGTCAAAATTCCAGCAAGTCACAAGATCAGTAAATCGAGGTTGTCCCCAAGGGTCAGTCCTGGGACCCCTCATTTGGAACATAGTCCTCCAAGACTGGCTCTCCCGCACCTTCAGGAATACAAAAATTGTGGCCTTTGCCGATGATCTCACAGTTGTGGTGTCAGGGCATTCACGGAAGGCCATTGAAGAAAATGCAAACCAGGTCCTCGATGATCTCTCAACTTGGGCCGCACTTAATAAGTTGCATATCAACCCAACAAAAACCAAAATGATGCTATTCAAGAATAGACTGGATCTCAGGCACCCACCGCAGGTAAAGATATGTAATGCTCAACTGCCAATCGTCACCGAAACCAAAGTACTTGGAGTGATTATTGACCACAAACTCAGCTTTCTTCCACATCTTGTTAATTTAAGAAACAAAGTTAAGAGATTCTCAGGAACCATCATACGCATCTCTAAGAATGATTGGGGACTCTCCAAAAGGTCCCTGCGGTTGTATTACAACGCAGTATTTTTACCAATTGTGACCTATGCAGCTAGAGCCTGGTTCCATCGGGTAACTCTTGTAAAGATGCGAGACAAGCTTGGAACCATCCAGAGGTCAATGTTAATGGCAATCTGCCGAGTGTGTAGAACGGTCTCCACTCCTGCCATTCAGGTCATTGCGGGAGCACTTCCGCTCGATCTACATGTCACCTTCCGAGGGTTGTGCTTCCGAATTAAGAAAAATATCCCAACAAGGATCCTTGACACTGAGGTTAATCTGGATGCTGACCCCAAGGCTGAGATGACACGTTGCTACAACGAGCTCTTCATCATTTGGCAAACTCGATGGCATAATTCAACAAAGGGCATTGTCACAAAAAGATTCCTACCTGATGTAACCTACACTGCTACTAAATCTGTACAGTCTTGGTTCACCCCTTCACTAGAAACATCATACCTAATTACCGGACACGGATCCATGAATGAAAAATTACACCATCTGGGTCTCCACCCAACAGATCTCTGCCATTGTGGAGCCAAAGAGAACTGGTGGCATGTACTATTCGAGTGCATTGCGTATGCTGATCTGAGACACAACCTTGTCAGCTGTACACAGATCTCTGGCGAGCATCTAGAGCTCTTCCTACAGAACCCTAACAACCTCCCTGCACTGCAAACCTACTCAGCTGAAGTCTTTAGGCGCAGAAGAAGGATTAACAGACCACCAGTGGCAAACATCGATGACCCAGCAGTGGACTGAAACCGACCATGTATTTCTCCCCTCCCCCCATCCTGCTGCATGGGCTGTGGAGCTTGTTTCTGCGGCCTGTGTTCAGGAAGGAAAACATCTCTCTCTCTCTCTCTTTCTCTTCCTCCCCCCCCCCTTTTTTTATAAATATATATGTATATATATGTTTTTTTTTTTTTTTTTCTCGCATTCTACAATCAGTCCATGGCTGTTTTTTTTTTTTGTTTTTTTAATTATTATTATTATTTTTTATTTAATTAATTTATTTTATTTCTTTAATTATTTTATTTATTTTTTTTCCCTTTCTCTTCGCGTTCTACAATCAGTCACATGGTTGGTTTTTTTTTTTTTTTTTTTTTTTGCGTTTTCAGGGTTGCTGTCACTTTTTTTTTTTTTTTTTTTTTGCGTTCTACAGTGATATTATTATTTTATTATTATTTCTTTTTTTTTCTTTTGCACCACGGAAAAATCTAAATAAATATATATATATATATATTATTTTTTTTTTTTTTCTCTCCTCTGGAGTGGGCCCCTAGAGGAATCTGGCCCACCTTTTGGCAACATCAGGTGGATCAGAGTCTCGTATTGAGACAGTACGTGATTAGCTGAGACTGGCCCACCTTCCCGTGGTGTGGACGAGTACCCAGAATCATCTGTCCAGGTGACTGATGCTTCTGGATAGCCAAGTGGCCAGAACAGAACAACAGAACACACACATAATACACACAAACCGACGTCACACACATATCTGGCCCATTTGTAGAGATACTGATCTTCACAGAGATACGAGGCGGAGTTGAACTAACGTTCTAGGAGCCGCCCATTACAAAAACACATGTCCACACGTAGAGTAACTCGCTAATATGAGACCGCAACTGTAATTTGAAAACAAGGACAATAAACAAATTTAGTCATGAAATTAGTCAAGATTGGGTATTTTCATTTTTGTAAATTTTATGTATTGACCAGTGTAATAAGTAATTTTATGAACACTAATATGTCAGTCAGTTATTAATGAAAAACTTAATTTTAAAGAAATTAATTCTAAAATTAGCATTGCTTAAAATTAAATAAAAAAAAATAATTTATATAAATTAAATAAAAATAAATCCCAAAATAAATTATTTCCATGCAAACTAAATAAATGAATAAATTTATATACATTAATAAACCACCTAAAATCTAAATGTCCATATAAATTTTAAAGCAAAAAAAAAAAAAATAAATTAAAAAAAAAAAAAAAAATATATATATATATATATATATATATATATATATATATATATATATATATATATATATATATATGAAGTTATGTAGAAGAATATGAGGAAAAGAAAAAGAAAATCTTAGGTTACCTAAAAAACTCAGCCCTCTGACCTATTTTTGGGTATAGTGTTCACCCACTAATACTTATATTCTAAATTCTCCAATTTATCCAGTTGGTATTATATTTAAAAAATAAAGGTTATATATATAAAGTAGATAAAATAATGTAAAACTCAATCATATCTCATTAGTTAACTGTAGTTATTCCCATAATACAAGATGCACAGAAATAAATTATGAAAGAGACTAAAGATTTGGTTGAATAAGATGTTAAAAAAAGTTTTGATCAATTAAAAATATAAAACAGGAAACTTGGCTGTAAATTTAAAAATCTGCAAATATACCTGCAGAATAAAATTATTAATAGGGAAAAATTACTTACGTGGAGCTGAGTAGCCATTTACACAGTCCATTACTTTTTGGGCATAGGCCATTTTAGTTATCTGGTTTGCACGAATATAGAAAAAAGTCAATCATCTGGAATAACTGTAATGAGATGAAAAAGAAAACAATGAGAAACATTCTGTTAATAATGAGATAACTACATATTATATAGGGTTTCAAAACATGTGGATCACACTTTCAGGATGGATTCAAGACCTAAACAAATGAAAAAGTTTATATAAACATGTGTTCAGTTCTGAATGGTTTCAGAGTTAGCACTATAGCTGCCTGAATTTTAAAAAATGGCTATAGAAAAATAATAAATAAGATTACAGCCTGCATAAAATGACACCCTGTATGTGTAATTTTTCTTTATTTTTTTTCACTGAAACATGTGTTCAGTTCTGAATGGTTTCAGAGTTAGCACTATAGCTGTGTGAATTTTAAAAAAATGGCTATAGAGTTAAATACCTAATAATAAAAATAATAAATAAGATTACAGCCTGCATAAAATGACACCCTGTATGTGTAATTTTTCTTTTTTCTTCTTTTTTTTTTTTTTATAGTGTAAATCACTTGACTGCACTGAAGAAGTGATAATATTTTGCACATTAATAAACCACCTAAAACTCTAATAATCAACTTCGCAAAGCTACTTCTCGACTCTATGCTAAAACCTGCCACCATTCATCTGCAGGCATGGCAAGATCACCAAAAGCAGAAGGTACCGCTCCCATAGGAGGTAGTTATTCTTAGTGATTCTGCTGTCAAGGATATGAGAAACATTTTTTGTAATAAGAATGGTGGGGGGGATGGGAGCAGGGTATGTCTACCACGGTCAAATGGTTATGATATCGTAGAATAATTATCTTTTAAGGGCAAAAATGATGACACTGTTCTACATGCTAGCATAGGTGATTTCAGGCTTTATTTATTAATGCACTCCATACTTGACTATTCAGTTACATCAGGCCCAAACTAGGGTTGAATTTGAAAGTGTCTTGAACTTTGCCAATGCATTATAGAAGAGAGTTCATGATAAGAGCCTTCGCAATCAATTTGGCCCTGGAGAGAATGTGCGAAGCTCATGGCCTTATGCTTATTAACAGAACAGACTGTTTTGTATAGTGAAGGCATTCACTTGAACCAAAGGGAAGCAAAAATATTTGCCGATACTATCAAGAAAATGAATCAAGAATCTTTCATATTTTTTTGATTTGGGTTTTTATGGTGCAAGGACGACCAAGGCCATGATGAGTGAAGTCCAGGTCTTTCGTAAAACTGCTAGTTTTAGGGAGACAGACTCATAGTTTACTGAGAACTGTAAAAACAGATATAAAAATTGATGGAATTGATTCTTGCACTATGTTTTCATAGAAGAGAGTTCATGATAAGAGCCTGATAAGAACCCTCCTTTATTGCCCCTCCTCCTGGGTCACTGTATGTGACACAGGAGTAGGGGGGGCATGAAGGGGGCACTTCTCATGCTAGTAGTATAATAAATAAATTTGATGGAACTAACTGCTGGTTAAGTTATCAAATGCTGACATTGCAGGAATATCAGAAACATGGTATCATTGGGATAATGGGGATGCACAATTTGAATATGGAGAGTATAATGTTTACAGAAAGGCCAAACATCTCCTTTCTCTACATTATACAGAAAGGGGAGCACAATTATTTTTAGTTAAGAATCACAGACTCTGAAACAATACAGCCAGTACTGTTTTAGAGTTTGTGAGTAGACTTAGGTTGCCAGTGTAATTGGGTCAGTCTAGTGCAATGGTATTCAAATTGTGTTCCGCTGAACCCAGGGGTTCCATGAGAATCATCCTGGGGTTACGTGGAACACAGTTTGAATTCACTAATAAAAACTGATCATTTTGGTTGCATCAAATAATTTTAAAAATATCAATTTTGAATTTGCGCCCTTTTCGAAACAGGTAGGTATTTCCAACCGTAATTGACTTTGAAGGTCGATTTAGTCTCGCTCTCTCACATCTCTCTACATATTTACCTTTTTTAAAAGCAGTTGTTGCTGGTCAGCTCAACATGACAGTTTACTCTTATGATTACAGTGAATTTGTAAAATATTCATTCTTTTGTTTCGTTTAAAAGAGAGAGGTCTGTGACAAGGTAAGGTCTTCATTCATTTTAATTCCATTTATGCAATGGAATAGATTCTGTGATCGACGATAGCTGAAAAACTAATTAAAGAATTTTAAATTATTAGATTTTCCCTTCACTATGGACATTCGGTTAAAAACCAGAAAACAAACAAAAAACTGAACAAACAGAAGAAAAACATGAAAATTCTTCAGCAGCATCTGCAATCGTTTCACCATCTACTTCCGGAAACTCAACATGTGAAACAGCCATTTCAGAAACATCTATTAAAAAACAGAAATTATATGAAGGTGGTTCTAAAAAAATCAAATATGATAAAAGCTACTTAAGTTTTGGATTTACTTGGACCAGAAATGAAGACGAGCTGAATGGAATGTGTCGAATGTGAAAAAGTTGTAAGCAATAGTAGGCTAAATCCTGCGAAATTAAGAAGACATATGGAAAGTAAACACCCACATTTGATAGGAAAAAACATAGAATATTTTATGCATAAATATGAAGAGCTCAAAAGCAAGAAAAAATATTTTCCAAAATTTATGTATAGCGATAATGAAAAATCATCCAAGGCTTATATGATAACTACCTTGTTAGTTATCATATTGCTAAAGAAGGGAAGGCATATACACTTGGTGAAAAATTAATAAAATCTTGCACCAAAGATCTAATTACCTGTAAAGTTGGTGAGAAATATGCCAAAGAACTTGATAGTGTACCTCTCTCTCTCTCTGATACCACGGTTGTTAGGCACATCAGAGATATGGCACTTTTTTGTGAGGATGAATTAATATCTCAATTAAAATCTTCTCTCCATGGTTTCACAATGCAATTAGATGAATTTTCAGACATTGCTAGTTTGGCTATTTTAATTGTTCTGGTACCTACCCTATATTTTTAATTTAACTGTCCAAGAGGATATTCTTTTGTGCAAGCCTCTTATATTTTGCAAACAGAATCATACAACTGTATTAAAAACCCCATCAAGTACCAAAATTAAGTACTTTTGGTTGCAAATTTACAGTGAATATCCTGAAATGTCTGATCATGCAATAAAGATTCTTATGTCTTTTGTCAACTTATTTATGCAAAAAGGCTTTTTCCATGTATACAGCGACAAGAACAAAATAGAGGAATGAAATGGATGCAGAAAAGGAAATGAGCTTGCAACTGTCATCAATAATAGCAAAATTTGATTTTCTTTGTGGAAAAATACAAGCATATCCAAGTCAATAAAATGAAGTATAATTTTTTATATTATTTGTTAGTGATGTTATACTAAAATTTAGTATGTATTCAATAAATTTAGTATTATTTAGTTACTAAATAATAAATGGGTTAATGCATTTATAAATGCATTTATAAATAGTTCCTGTTTACATTGTATGAAATGTATCATTGCAACTTTAATTGTAACATTTTGTTCAAATAAAATGTATTACATGAAACATATTTATTAATGGGTTCCGCACTGATTTTTCACATTGGGAAGGGTTCTTCAGGTATCTAAAGTTTGAAGACCACTGGTCTAGTGTGATATAAGTGCTGAGAAAAGAAATAAATAAGAATAGGATTAGGTTATATACCATTGATTGTGATAAATATAAAGAACTACATAGACAAATGAAATGAGCCAGCAAATCAGAATATCTTATCATGGGGAATTTTAACTTTCAGATATTGACTAGAACTTGGGGGCTAACAGCTCACTCAGTAGATATAAAAACTAAACCAGCCCCATTTTGGAAATTGAAAAATGGCCCATCAGGAAATCACCCTGTAACCAGTCTGCCATTGTGTATAAAAATTAGTATTGTATTATTGTAAATAGCTTACAACTATACAAATATTTATGCATATACAACAAATACATATGTATGCATCTGTGTGTGTATGTGCACACTATATTTGTCAAATGTATCTGAACACCTCTGAGATGTGGATAAAATGGATCATACCTACCATTCACATGTCGGGTACATGTATAAAAGCAATAACATTAACACCAGAAGTAAGCAGATCAAAGAAACACAATAGGTCACGGCATTAAGTTTAGCAATTATCGATGGAATAGCAAATCAGTCGGTTCAAAACCGCAACACCTTAAGTCGACAGTGACTAACACAACCACTGAGTGGAAACATCATGGTGCTGCTTAGCCAGGAAATTCTGGTAGACTGCAGGAATTGATGGCAAAAGACTAGAGGATGCTTTCAAAATAGGCATGCAGAATCCCATCAATCCTATCCGTGGCCTCCATCAACTCACGCTCAGGGTAATAGGGAATTTTTTTTTTTTTTTTTTGGCTGGTGCAGCATAAGCCTCAGGCTTCCTTGCACCATATGGCTATTATTAATAATAATAATAATAACTCAATGAAAAGTTCGGGGAGGCCACTGAAACTATTAGTAGGAAGATGATACATAAGCTGAACAGCATATTGTACAAAAAGTTGTAGCACACAATGCACAGCATCAACTTGCCTGGTGCACAAGGCAAGTAATTTGTTCCTAGAACATTGAAAAGCTTTGTTATAGAGTTATGAATCACGATACAGTGTAGTCCAATCTGATGGTTATGTTTGGATTTGGCAGATGCCTAAAGTATGTTATAAACCAGAGTGTATTGTCCTAACTATGAAATCTGAAAGAAATGCAGTCACTATTCTGGGGTTGGTTCTCGTGGTTTGGGCCAGTATTCATTGACATTTTAGACAATCCTGCTCTTCCTAGACTGTGATGGGAACAGCATGGGGGGGGGGGCTTTTCTGTTTCAGCATGACAATGCACTGCACCATACTGAACAATCTTGGTCTGAAGTCAAACATACAAAAGCTTCATTGGGCAGCCCAAAGGCCTAACCTTAACCCTACTGAATACCTTTGGACTGCACCAACCTGCCTACAATCAAAAGGTGAACTGACCACTGTATTGAAGTTAGAAAATACCTTTGCAATAGATGCCATCTGGAGTCTACAGACAGTGATACAGTGTGCAATTAAGGCAAAATGTGCGCAGACACATCATTATATAATGTATCAAAAACAGGCATGATATGAATAAGGTTCAGCCATAGTCTGAAAAACTGAAATACAGTTTTTATAACAGTATCTCCATTCCTCTACATAATGAACCATTTATAGTAAGATTTAAAGGCCTCCAAGTTGTACCAATTTCTTTTAACTCTAAGCTTATCATCTCAAAAATGGTGCTACCGACATTACTGCTATACAAGCACTTTGAAACATGCTAGGTTCACCCTCCATTGCTATTCTGCTCGGAGAAATATACATCCACCTTCTGGATTCCTCATCTTTCAATAGTAGATCATGATGTTCATCTGAACATCAGCATTGATACCAATTCTATGGCATATCATCTAGCACAAGAAAATGTGGATAAATGTACATAACAGATCACAAATGCTTGTGCAATGATCTGGATAGCATCCAAAAGTCTTCCTAAATGATTAAGCACATCCTTGTTTTGTATTTGCTTGTTCACACCTTATAGATATAGCATATTCTGCCACTGCTCTGTGCTCCAAATTAAGCATGCATACTGTCCTGCATAAATACTGGTGCTATGCCACTATAGAACACTACAGAAGTGAAAGACATTTAAGAATGGTCAGGTAAGCTAAATCTCACGGCATATTTACTTTTTCTTAAGTGGGACACACATACACACATCAAGCAACATAAATTTAAACTAAAAAAGGATGGCGGCGCCAGTGACATAACAATAGGATGGGGGGGAAAGGACAGGGAGCATTTTCCTGACACCCCTGTAGGGTGTAGGAGTTAAAGTTAATTCTTTCCTAGCATTGGTGGGACAACATTGACTTAGTGATCCGGTCCTATTAAATGTTGAAAAAGAAACTCTAGAGAATTATTTTAGCAACCATTACTAACTTTTATTATGTGAATTAACATTATATAATAATAAATAATGTTAATTATAGTGAAGTCATTAACTGGATTTCAGACAACTAATTATTCAACCAATACATTTTTTACTTGACAATTAATCATTTTTGTTTGTGGTACTCTCATTATATGGACTATAGGGCTCAAATGTAGGCTATTTCAGAACTGTGTATTAGTCTTACTTTTATTGCAAAATTAATTTCTGTTTTACTGCATTTTAACATATTTTATTTCTACTACTGTTTTGACTGAACAAACGACATTACAATCTGTCCACCTTCATGTTCAAACTACAATTTTTTTGTAAAGATAAGGAATACAGGCCTTAATCTGAGAAAAGTGAAAATCACGGGGAACCAAGTTCGGGATGCAAGGAGGATAGTTCGTAATTTCCCAGTCCAAGGATTGTCCAATTTGTGGTATGTTGTGATATGGGCAAGCATTACAATGGTCTAATTTGAGTGTACTGACCTTTTACTTATTACTGGTGAACATTATTGCACAGAAAGTTACTTAATTGTCAACCCTCATATCATTATTAACACTGGTTAGTTATTATTATTATTACTACTAGCCATAAAGTGCAAGGAAGCCTGAGGCTTATGCTGCACCAGCCAAAAAAAATTTCCGAGTTACCTTGAGAGAGAGAGAGCGAGCGAGCAAGAAGTAGAAGGGAATCACCAAGAAAGAGAATGATGATATCCAGCTCAGGACCCTGGGTTTGCCAAGCCCATACTCACCAGATGTGAGCCCCTGGAGTTTTTTTGCACCTTGAAAAGACAGTGAGCATAACAAGGGTGTTCCACTTTGATGCAAGACTGGCTAGCACAAAAGAACGTTTTCTCACATCCTGCATTTATACTCAAAATCCTATTGAATGGAGAGAGAGCTTTTTAAATAAATTATTAGCTTTAGCTGAGGCATACGATGCAAGAAAGCAAGTTTATGCAGCATCCACCAAAAAAAAAAAAAAAAAATCTCCCACATCCCCCATCTATTCACTCCAAATGACTGTCCAGCTCAGCCTAAAATTTAACTACCCGCTGACTAAAGGCAAATTTCTGCACATCTGTTCTATAACTGTCTTTCCTCAATTTGAATCTATGCCACCTCAGGTTCTGAATCTGAGCAAAAGGAAGCATTCCCATCAGCACTGAGCTTGTGCAACCTGTTCATGGTCTTATACACCTCAAACAGATCACCTTGCACATGCCTAGTCTATAGGTGCTGCAATTTGCAGAACTTAAGCCTATCCTGGTAAGAGCACCCCTTCTTTGTCCTCATTCTAGCAACTCTATATCCTTCCTAAAATGAGGCCTCCAGACCTGTGTACAGGTCTGGAGGCCTCATTTTACTCACACAGGCCTCCACACAGTACTCAAGGTGTTGCCCGACCATTGCCTTGTACAATGGGATAATCACTTCCTTGTTCCTGCTAGCAAAATTCCTATATATCATTGATAAGATTCCATGATCTGCTCTAGCAGCCTGTCTGCACAAATCAACGAAGTTCATATTTGACTGCACAATTACCCCAGGGTCTTTTTCACTCTCCACTTCCCTGAGTGTAGTACCACACAGTTGGTACATTTCTCTTGGGTTACTGCTACCCGTATGCAGTACTTTTCATTCATCAATGTTAAACTTCAGCTGCCACTTCTCAGCCCATTTGCCCAACTTATCTAGATCCAGTTGGAGTAGCATAATGTCTTTACTGTCGTTAACAACTCTGTTAACTTTTGTATCACCTGCAAACTTGGACATTAAGCCTGATATACTTTCATTAATATCATTGATGAATACACAGAATAACAAGGGGCCCAGCACTGAATGGGGAACTCCACTAATAACATTAGTCCACAAAGAGCAGTGTCCATTGATTACCACACTCTATCATCTCCCACTCAACCATCCCTTTATCCATTTTAGCAACTTGCCCTTAATGCCATACGGCTCCAATTTGTACAGCAATGTTCCACGTGCAACAGTATCAAAAGCTTACTTGAAATCCAAGTATTTGATATCAAAATTATTTTTTTGCATTCAGTTCCTTTGTGACCACATCAGAGTATCCAATCAAATTGGTCAGACAAGACCTCCCTTTAACAAACCTATGCTGTCTTAACTATTACTGCAATCTTGTCTAGATGATCCTGCAATGCTTCTTTAACCAGTGACTCCATTATTTTCCCCGGAACACAAGTTAAACAGGTCTATAGTTATTTATGTTACCTTTTGAACCTCCTTTGTGAATTGGGGATATCTTTGCACACCTCCAGTCCATGGGACCTCCCCTGAGTCCAAGGAAGCTCTCTCTTATCTTTCTTTATTAAGTAGTACAGAATAACCTTAGTTGCTGGTACACACACAATATTCTCAATAAGAACTAGAACAATTTTTATAAAGAAATTTTTTAAAAAGAAAAAAATAGAAAGAACTACACCCCCCTAAATTTCTAATCTTCATGACATTGATTAGGGAGTACAGGGTAAGCTGCCAAAGTTTGCTGATGATCTGAAGATTGGGTGGAAGTTAACTACTGAAAACCTGGTTGTGTCATTTCTAAATTGTTTTGACTGGTTATAAATATGGTCTTAAAAATGGCAACTAAGATTTACAGTTACAAAATACAAGGTTGTCAGGTGTCTTGATTTGTGTGGGATTGTCTTACCAACAAGCATACTTTCTCCATATCTTGTAATTACACACAGATATCCTACAAAAGAAAACACAAGAAAAGCAGAACAAGCATTAAGGGAAAACAAAGGACTTAAATAAGCAGCCATGAGCAGTAATACAGAAAGACAAATGATACTGAAACTGAAGAATAGCGATGGTGTACTTATAAACAGCAGAGAAGGCATAAGGAATTCAAATAGCAGAAGACTACTATAGAGAATTATACAAGGAGCAGGGGAATGATGCCAGCAGTGGGGAAGATGGATTGCAAAGTAGCAACACATATGACATACCCGATATTCTTCCTGATGAGGTAGAACATGCATTGAAGAAAATGAAGAATCAGAAAGCCCCGGGGGAAGATGAAGTTACTGTAGAGTTGTTAAAATTGGGAGGAAGAGACATAACACAAAAACTGGCAAGGCTATTCACAAAGTGCATTAGAAAAGGTCTGCCGCCTAAGCAGTGGAATAATGCAATCATAGTTTTGCTGCATAAGAAAGGAGATAAATTGGAAATTATAGACCAATTAGCTTGTTATCCCACATCTACAAGTTGTTCACAAGGGTCATTACTAACAGATTAGAAAGAATACTTGATGAGAATCAACCGAAAGAGCAAGCTGGCTTTAGGACAGGATTCTCAACTATGGATCACCTTCACGTAATATCACAGCGAATGGAGAAAGCAAATGAATATAAAACACCATTATGCCCGGCATTTGTGGATTATGAAAAGGCATTTGACTCCATACAGCATAAGGCAATGTTTCGGGCACTGGAAAGACAAGGCATAGATACCCCATATATTATGATTTTGAAGGAAATATATGAGGGTGCTACCTCCTTTATTAGACTAGACAAAGACAGTAGCAAATTTATTAAAATGGAGAAAGGAGTTCGACAAGGAGACAATATCTCCGAAGCTGTTTACTGCTGCCCTTGAGGAAGCTTTCAGAAGATTAGACTGGTCACAGAAAGGAGTCAATGTGAACGGAGAGTACCTAAACCATTTACGATTTGCAGATGACATTGTGGTCATAAGCCACGATCCCAAAGAATTAGAAGAAAATCTTAATCAGTTATGCACAGCTAGTAAGGATTTTGGACTAAAGATGAATATGGCTAAAACAAAAGTAATGATGAACAAGTATGCCACAGAATCTTTTCAATTACTGCTCCTTCAATAATGACTGATGGAGCAGTAATTGAAAAGATGGAGTCATATACTTATCTGGGACAAGTTATTAGCTGTAATAATAATAAATGGCTGGAAGTCAAGAGAAGAATAAATCTTGGATGGATAGCATTCAGGAAATATAGTCACATACTGAAGAGCAATATCCCAGTTTGTCTGAAACGTAAAATAATGAACCAATGTATACTCCCCACCATGACTTATGGAAGTGAAACTTGGGCACTCACCAAAAGAATGGAAGAGAAGCTTAGAACTACACAGCGAAGAATGGAACGAATTATATTGGAGATCAGACTGTTAGATAAGAAGAGAAACACATGGATTAGGCAGCAAACTCAAGTAAAGAACATTCTTATCAAAACTAAAGAACTAAAATGGTCTTGGGCAGGACACATAGCTCGAAGACATGATGACAGATGGACTAAGAAAATAACAGAATGATACCCAAGAGGAGCTAGAAGAAAACCTGGAAGACAAAGGCGGAGATGGATAGATGAAATTCGTGAGTTTGTAGGTAGTAAATGGATGGCCAGTGCTCAAAACAGAACGAACTGGAAAGTTGCTGGAGAGGCCTTCATCCTGCAGTGGATTGAAAATGGCTGATGATGATGATCCTACAAATAAAGAGAATATATGCATTTTTAAATTATCACTTCTTAAAATGAAACAGAGAATCAGATGTTATTAAAATAATTTTAAAATATCTGCTCTCTGTAATTTTATAAAATAAAAGGGAAGTGTGATAGTTTGAAGTCAGTTGAAGAGTGACACTTCTTAGAAAATACTAGCTCACTTCTGTTATAAATCATCCTTCCTACATCTGCTTAGTTTTTTTTTGAAATCCATAATTCTCTTACGGAGGGTTCTAGTAATGTCAACTCCCTTCCCCCCTGCATTTTTGTATTGATAGTATTTTACTTTACCCCAGTCTGTCAGTTACAACGTGGCCGTTAACTTTTTGTGTATGTTTTAAAAAGAGTGAATAAATTGTTCTTATCCCAGTGTCTTAATTCACTAACCTTTATATCATCATTGTCAAGTTGTCCCATCCTGTGAAAGAGAAATCCACTTAATAATAAAACTAGAAATCCTAGAATTGCAAAGAGAGGGAGTCAAAGAGCTCTAAGTTTTTAGTCGAGTTGGGAGAACGGTAGAGACAACAGATGAATTTGACACAATGAGGTAGAGAGATTTCAAGCCAGAGAAGATTGAAAAGAGGGGATTCCAAATTACCAAATACCGGAACAGACATATGCACAAGTTTGTTTGTTTGTTATTTGGTTTTTAGGAGCATTAGCAACTAAGGCCATATTGCTCCGGGATATGCGGTGGTCATTCCTTGACCTTTCCGCATACTCCGTATTTGGTGGTGACGGGCTCGAACCCCGGTCTAATCAAGAAGCATGTGCTACGCACTGCTGCTCCTTCCCACCTGGCTACGGAGGCGCCGTATGCACAAGTACCACCTTTTTTGAGGCAAAAGAAACCATACAGCGAATAATTTGGGCAACTGAGATAAGCAGCAGTTGAATCAACCGATAACAGATTCTGTCAGAAAAGGTACATGAGTTTGTTTGTTTGTTATTTGGTTTTTAGGAGCATTAGCAACTAAGGCCATATTGCTCCGGGATATGCGGTGGTCATTCCCTGACCTTTCCGCATCCTCCATATTTGGTGGTGACGGGCTCGAACCCGGGACTAATCAAGAAGCATGTGCTATGCACTGCTGCTCCTTCCCACATGGCTACAGAGGTGCCTAAGTACATGGGGTTTTGCAGACTGCAAGTGGAAAGGGACGTCGTCGAGATTAGAATTGAGACCACGTTTATTTGTGAAATGAACTAGGAAGTGTTTGGGAGGTTTATATCTTTTCGCAGATAAGCTTACTCTATTAGTTTGATAATTCATGGTGTATTCAATAGTAATAAAAATTAGGGGGGGGGGCATGCTGTATGAAGTAATGACATTTTTGGATATATGGCGTACACATGGTAAGAATATATCCAGATCCTTGACATAACGTGGCCTCTACAATGCCCCCGCATACACGCTACTCAGACTCTCTCCAGTCACTATCTGGCAGTGTAGAGTTAGCAAGATTATACACTAGTTGATCCGGAAGCCTCCTAAAGAGTTACCAATAGGTTCAGTCCGGTGTACTAACTAGCGGCTGGCCTGCAAACACCGTTTTAGAGCTGTACCCTCGAAATGTAAGGAAAATTGGATCTCGCCGTGATGTTCGTCATAACCTCAAAAGTCATCAGTCATACTACATGATGGAAGAGATGGGGAAGGGTTGACCAAAACTTAGCTCTGGAGACTAAACGTGGGTTTCACTAATTCAAGCCTCCAATAAGCAAAGTGGTGGTATTGCACCAATTGATGAGAGTCATCTACCACCTAGTATTGCCTGGTAACACAGAGGGGTGGCATTCCTCCATGTGGTGTGGGTGTCACCTCGACCCCTGCTTACGTAGGTTCACACCTGGGTGGTCACCCACAGTGTGCTTGGGCATGGAGGTTATACCCAGGATTACTAACAGTCCCACCATCGTGAAGGTGCAAGCAGAGGATTTGGTTGTCACAGACTGTCAGGACTTTGCCAAAATTGGGTCCACTTGACTTGATGTCACCCAAATATCAGTTCTATCAGCGTTTTAGACTCCCAGGTAGCAAGTACAGCTTGTCTGGCATATCTGAGAGAATGTCTGTGACAACCTCAAGTAGCAAAATTAAGCAGATGAGCTGAGATTTGGCAGTTGAAGTTGAACATTGAAAAATGCAAGGTACTTACTACTGCATATGGGTAGTAGTGATCCCAGATTAACATACCAACCATGTAGTACCATACTCAAGGCAGTTGAAAATGAAATAGACTCAAGAGTAATTGTAGTCAGATATGAAGGTCTCTGACAGTGCAAACAGACTGCCAGCACAGTTCATGGAGTTTTATCAATGATATACAGGAATTCTCCTAACTGGAGGTTGCATTTCAGGAAGTATGTAGGGCTGCCAAATAGTTGCAGAGAAGGGCAATGAGACTGGCTGAGGGAACAAATGGGTGATCTTATGAAGAATGGCTTCAAACTGCAGCATCTGGAAACTAGACACCTGAAAGGAAATCTGTTTCAGTTCTTTCAGGTTTTGAATGGATTGAGCAAACTCAATACTGATGGCATTCTTCCTCTTGAACAGACTATGCCCATGATGGGGCATAAATTCAAGTGGTTGTAGAATAGATGTGTGGAAGTTTGGCTCCAGCCATTGGGTAGTTGATTACTGGGTTAAACTTCTATTTGTTGTTGTGAAGTGGATAGTTTGAATAAACCCCAGGGGCTCACATCTGGTGAGTATGGGCTTGGCAAACCCAGGGTCCTGAGATGGATATCATCATTCTCCTCTGTTTTGTTTTCTTGGTGATTCCCTTCTACTTCGCTCTCGCTCTCTCTCAGGGTAGCACGTGAATTTTTTTTTTTTTTGGCTGGTGCAGCATAAGCCTCGGGCTTCCTTGCACCATATGGCTAATAATAATAATAAAAATTCACAGAACTACAAAAACTGCTGGGGGGAATGGACAAGTGATGTGGAAGGGTTTTTTTTTTCCTGTTGAGACTGTATATGCTTTCTTTCTTGCATCATTTTCCACTACTAATACTAAACATATTTTGTGTATTATAAACATGATCCAATCAATTCTGCTATAACGTGCAGTTTCGCAATGCGAATTTGCTCCAACGTGACTGATATATTAGGGAACAATGTGAGTATAACACGATTTTCACATTGGCTCATGCATGATTTTGTCTGCGAGTAATACTAGGTGAAAGCAAAACCTGGTACCAAGCTGAACATAGTGACCTACGCAGCAGTATAGTACATATTTTAAGCTTTGTAAAGTTTACAAAGCTTAAAAAATGTCAAACGTTCAATGTATGACAGCTATATTTCCCATTTACTGTAATTGTATTGGTCGGAGACACAGTGTTGTCATTCGCTATATTCACAAGATAACAAGATATTGTAGGCCGGCTCATGTTTTTGGGAGATTATGTTTTCAGGAGCTCACATTTTTCTGTTCGAATAGAGTTTTCGTGAGATCATAAGCAGAGGTGCACAATTCTGGAGGTCACTACCATAAAATAATAAAAATAATTTGCAGTTCCCGGTTTATTGGGCTTTTCAGTTAGTGCAATCTAATTATAAACGGGTAGTAATTCAATCTTAGTGCATTTGCGATAATACCGATAGCTGGAATTGTGTAGGCTTTTACATTGTTATGGTGAAATGTTTCCCCTTCCACAAAATCTTCAATCATATAAAAAACAAATAAATTTTCAGAATGTTCTCCTCAATGCTATTTTTTAAGCTTCATAAACTTGTTACTCTGTATCTCACTTGTGCAATTTGTGTGCCTTGTTCATCATTACTGATTGCTTATCTTTTTAACTGTTTTAAATTTTACAATCCCAAAAAAAAAAAAAAAAAAAATGTCAGTGAACAGAAATATCACTCAATACAATCTTCTTATCCTGTCAAGGTAAAGTGCTATATTCGCTGTAATATTTATAATTTAAGATGTTTAAACCAGTGTTAGCAATTTTATTGGGTTTCTAACTTTTTTTAGTGTTTTACTTAGCAGACATTTTCTTTAGTGTTCTGCTCCTATCTCAATTTTCCCCATAAGCCCTGTTGTTTTTGATGCGCGAAATACCATAACACGGAGATTTTTAGGAACGTACATACCGCATTATGGCAGAACCAACTGTATATAGTATTAACATAATAATAATGCTGAAATTAACAAAATTTAATGATGCTATACTGAACATATTCCTCACTGATTTTTGTATCAGTGAGGAATATGAATGAACAATATTGAATAAAAAAAAAATTAAAAAAGCAAGGAGAGCCTGCAAATGCAATGATAAATGGCTAGACAATGAGTTATAGAGGATAGCCCATCTACCTTTAAAGATCCAAGTTAAATTAGAATTAAGGAAATATTTATCTCACCTGCACTGGCAACAATTTCTATGAACTAAACAAACTAAACCTTATCAGTGACATAATGTGACACTCATATTGAGGATGTAGGTTTATAAGACAGTAGTTCATGGAAGAAATAAAGGATCTCCATATCAATATTATACAAGATGAAGAAGAACTGCCTGAAATTGATATAAAGGTTGAAATGCACAGTGATTCTGAAGGCAAGTTTGTTAATTTTGATTAAATATTACTTTGGTACCTGTATGAATAAATAAGATATTTAGTTTATTGTTCCCATATCTAAAGTTTTTGTTTAAGCTATTACACATTAGGGAATCACAATTTTGCATGTTTTTAAAGTTATTAAAAGAGTTATAATCATAGGTAATAGTGGCATTAAATAATCTCTTAATTGCATTATTTATATGAAGTACATAAAATTGTGTCTGGTTCAGTTTCAGATTTTTCATAGTAAGCTTGCTAGATTACTGTACGTTTTAGCACAGTTTATCAAGTTTATCATATGTGTTTTAGTTTATCAAGTCCAGCTTGATAAACTGCACATTAGGGGCAAGTTGCTACTATGGATAAAGGGATGGTTAAGTAGTAGGAGATAGAGTGGCTATGGCCGCTGCTCTTCATAGACTAACGTGATGAGTGAGGTACCACAGAGATCAATGTTGGGCCCTCCTTACTGTTTTTACTATTTATTAGTGACATTGATATACACTAAAAGGATAAAATCTTGGGGTTGATGGCGTATAGCCTATAACCTTAAGGGAGGTGGCAAGTGAGTACATCGAACCACTGAGGCTAATGGTTCAATGCACTAAAAGGGCAGTCCTAAGAGTGAAGTGGAAATTACCGACCGGTTAGTCTAGCTTCAGAAGTAGGGAAAATCATGGAGACAATAATCAAGGATGTAATTCAGGTTCATTCATTCAGGATCAATTCAGATTCAGAAAGACTTAAGTTCTGCAAATTGCAGCTCCTGGAGAGTAGGCACCTGCGAGATGATCTGATTGAGGTGTATAACTTTCTCAAATTAAGAACCCGAGGGGGGCACAGATTCAGATTGGGAAAAGACAGTTGTAGAATAGATGTGCAGAAATTTGCCATTACCCAGCAGATAGTTGATTGGTGGAACAGACTTCCATCTTTTATTGTGGAAGTTGATAGCCTAAATAAATTTAAGGCTGAGCTGGACAGGCATTTGGAACGAATGGAGGGGTTTTTTTTTTTTTTTTTTGGCTGATGCTGCATAAGCTTGTTTTCTTGCATCATATGCCTCTGCTAATGATAATCATTTAGAGAGAAACGGAATTCTGAAGGATACTCAGCATGGTTTTGTTTAACTAATCTAGTTAGCTATTTTGACAGGGTCACTCAAGAGCTGAACTTAATAATAATTTTGACACTGTTTATTTGGATTTCAGCAAAGCATTTGACTCAGTCCCACATGAGTGGTTACTTTATAAGCTGAAACAGGTTGGAATCACAGAGAAATTCCTTAGATGGATAGCTGGATGGCTTCAGGGCAGGAGGCAGAGAGTTGTGATAAATGATTATTCCTCAGAATGGGTTGATGCAAGAAGTGGGGTTCCCCAAGGATCAGTATTAGGACCACTGTTGGTTTTTTGATTTCATAAATGACATTGATGAAGGGATAGAGGGCATGATGTCTAAATTTGCGGATGATGTAAAGATTGGTAGAGTAGTTAATGATCAAAATGAATGAAGACGAAATTTTCACGGTTATAAATGATTCTAGGACACAAGAGGCCATAATTTCAAATTATGGGGGGAGATGTTTAGACTGGATTGCAGGAAGTTTTATTTTAGCTAACGGGTTATAAATTACTGGAATAAGTTACCTACATGGGTGGTAGAGGCTGACAGTTCGGGGAAATTCAAAGGTCAGCTGGATAATTACCTATGGGAGGTGGGAAATGCATAGGTTGTCCATTTCCTTTTCTCTTATTATTTATTATTTTTAAAATTTTCTTCTTATTATTATTTTATTTTTTGTTATTTTATTATATTTTCTATTATTATTTTTTTATTTTATTTTATTATTACTATTTTTTTGGCCATAGGCTTCCTTGCACCATGTGGCTTCTGCTAATACTAATACCTAAGAAATCTTGGAATTTAGTCTCTATAAACCCTTTAACAAAAATCATGTGGAAGGAGGGCTACACACAGGTTTATTCTTTCTTTGGAACCTTCAAAAAAGGGATATAAGCAGGAGAGTGTTTGAAATAACAATGCTAATGCCTAAATAAATACACGTCCAGTGAAAAAATTTTAATACACATTTAATTACAAATGGTTTGTAGTTTTCGAGGCTAAACGGGCCTCGTCGTCAGCAAATACTAACAAAATGGAGACATTAGAGACAAAATTTTAAAGGATACAGTTGTGCACACAATGTTGACCATTCAACCACTAGATTGGTGTTCATTGTTGCTGCATGGACGTGTGTGGTTATGCTTCCAGAGCTTATCTAGTCTCAAAACAGTTGCCTCCAAAATAGGGTGTAGTCTCATTCCCTTGCTGCGGCCCATTCATTAAAAAATGGCATTAGCATTTAACTGCAATACAGGAATAACAATGGGACAAAGAGAAAAGAGCATTAAAAGCAGGAGAATTATAACAAGAATTTATTGCATACGATGTAAAATTTATTTTGTGCAATCAGTTCCTTTATAATGGCCTCGTAGTAGCTAATCAGATGGGTCAGTCATGATCTCCATTTATTCCTATTAAGATGACCTTTGATTACTTCTGTAACTATTACAGTGTGTGGAGATAGGGCACCTACGAGGTGATCTGACTGAGACGTAAAGGCCTTGAATAGTTTGAGCAAGCTCGATGCTGATGGGATTCTTCCTCTTACCCAGATTAATTGCCTGAGGGGACATAAATTAAAATTGAGGATAGACAGTTGTAGAATAGATGTGTAGAAATTTCCCTTTAGTCAGTGGGTGGTTGATTGCTGGAACAAACTTCCATCTGGTGTAGAAGTTGACAGCTTAAATAAATTCAAGGCAGAACTAAATAAACATTTGGGGCGAATGGAGAGAAATGGGAAGGGGGTTTTTTTGTTTTTTTTGGATGATGCTGTATAAGCTTGCTTTCTTGCATCAGGCTAATGCTATTGGCTATTTTTCCTGGCACAGAGGTCAAATTCACAGGTCTGTGAAGTTATCCACCTCACCTTTGAACCACTCTTGTGGATAGGAGATACAATTAGCACAGCTCCAATCTGTATGGCCTTCCTCCTCAATCTAAGAATGCTCTTATCATTAGAACTGAACGTTTAGTTCTAATGATGAGAGCTACCTCTTTTGCAGCTTCTTTTAGCATTAGCATTAGCATTAGTAGAGGCATTTGATGCAAGAAAGCAAGCTTATGCAGCATCAGCCAAAAAAAAAAAAAAAAAAAAAAAAGTAACATAAATAAATCAAAATAACCACTTCCACTTCACCCCTCTGTTCGTTCGAAATACCTGTCCAGCTGAGCCTTAAACTTATTTAGGCTATCAACTTCCACGACAAGGGATGGAAGTCTGTTCCATCCACCAACCACCCGCTGGCTAAAGGCAAATTTCCGCACATCTATCCTACATCTGTCTTTCCTCAATTTGAATTTATGCCCTCTCAGGTGATTTTTCTGAGCTAGAGGAAGAATCCCATCAGCATTGAGCATGCTCAAACCATTCAAGGCTTTGTACACCTCTATCAGATCACCCCGCTGGTGCCTAGTTTCCAGACACTGTAATTTGCAAAACTTAAGCCTTTCTTCGTAAGAGAACCCCTTTGTCCCATTCACCAATCTAGTTGCCCTTCTCTGTACTCGTTCCAGCAGCTCTACATCCTTCCTGAAATGAGGCCTCCAGGCCTGTATACAGTACTCTAGGTGTGGCCTGACCATTGCCTTATACAAGGGAATAATCACCTCCTTATCCCTGCTAGAAAAATTCCTATATATCATTGACAATACACCACGAGCTACTCTTGCAGCTCGTCTGCACTGCTCAGAGAACTTCATATCTGCCTGCACCACCACCCCCAGGTCCCTTTCATTCTCTACCACTGTCAGTGTAGTACCACAGAGTTGATACGTTGCTCTGGGGTTGCTGTTTCCCATATGTAGTACTTTACATTTGTCAATGTTAAACTTCATTTGCCACCTCGAAGCCCATCTGCTCAACCTTTCCAAATCCTGTTGCAGCAGCATAGTGTCAGTAGTGTCCTTGACAACCCTGCCAACCTTCGTATCGTCTGCAAACTTGGACATTAAGCCTGATATACCATCATCAATATCATTTATAAATACAGAAAACAATAAAGGCCCCAATACTGAACCCTGAGGGACTCCACTAATAACATTAGTCCACGATGAGCAGTGTCCATTGATTACCACTCTCTGTCTTCTCCCCCTCAACCACCCCTTTATCCATAGCAGCAACTTGCCTCCAATGCCACACTGCTCCAATTTGTGCAGCAGTCTTCCATGTGCAACAGTATCAAAAGCCTTTCTAAGATCCAAGTATATAATATCAAAGTTATTCCCTGCATCCAGTTCTTTTGTGACTGCATCATAGTATCCAATCAAATTGGTCAGGCAAGACTTCCCCTTAACAAAACCATGCTGTGTCCTAGCTATAACTGAAGTCTTGTCTAGATGATCCTGCAGTGCTTCTTTCACCAGTGCCTCCATTAATTTTCCGGGAACAGAAGTTAAACTCACAGGTCTATAATTACTTGTGTCAGCCTTTGATCCCCCTTTGTGAATTGGGGTCACATTTGCACATCTCCAGTCAATGGGTACCTCCCCTGAGTCCAAGGAAGCTCTCATAATTATGGCTAAGGGTTTGCTTACCTCCTTTGCTGCCTCCTTTAATATAACTGGATAGATCCCATCCACCCCAGGTGCCTTTCTTGTGTTTATCTTCAACAATTTCTCCTCCACTTTGCTCTCAGTTATTACAAGATTCTCTAGCTTACTGCTAGAGTTGAATACACCTCTGGCATTCCCCTCGCTGAATAACTCCTCATGTGTGAATGTCGATGCAAAATATTCATTTAGTTTGTTAGCTACCCGAGCAGGGTCATCAACAGTTGACCCATCGATCTCAAGTGGACCAATCTGATTCATCCCCTTCCTTCTAGAGTTTACATAAGTAAAGAACTCTTTGCTGTTTTTCTTCGCATCCCTTGCCAAGGATCTCTCGTAATCTGCCTTCGCCTGCCTAACCTGCTTTGTAACTTGGTTACAGATCAACTTGTATCTATCATAGGCGTCCGTGTCACGTGTTAATTTGTATGTATCCCATGCATTTTTCTTCTCTGCCATATGCCTCATTAGTTCATCTGACAACCATTTAGGCCTAAACCTTGAACAATATTTCTTAGTTGGTATGTAAAGCCTAGTAGCTTCCACGATAAGTTCTTTGAATGCTTCCCATTTTGAATTTGCTGTTGGCAATATCATCAGTTGATCCCACTGTATAGAATTTAAATACTGTCTCAGTCCATTGTAGTCGCCTTTACGAAAGCAATACCCCTTCCCTTTACCCCTAATGGTAGTTACCTCTTTGAGTAACTCCCACTTCAGCACACTGTGATCACTGCCACCAAGTGGTTCATTTATCTGCAAATTCTTAATGCATGAAGAATCACTACTGATAATCAAATCAAGAGTATTACTCCCTCTAGTTGCCTCCCGAACATGCTGATGTAGAAAACAATCATCCAATAAATCCACAAAAGCCTTGCTACTGTGTGAGTGACCAGCCCCCAAATTCCAGTCAATATCTGGGAAATTAAAATCCCCCATTATAAGACTCTCTGATTTACTGGCCCACTCTATTTCTCCGAACAGTTTCTTATTATACTCATCAGAGTCATTAGGCCTATAGCACACTCCTACTCTCAATTTTGATCTCCCAATGCTTATGTCACACCAAACTGACTCGACACTGCACTGTCCAGCGATGTCCACTGGCTTCACTTCCTTGGATTTTATGTGTTTTTTAACTAATAGCATAACCCCTCCTCCCTTCCTATCCTGTCTATCCTTTCTGTAGACATTGTACTCCCCAAATTCCAGTTCTGCATTTCTTATATCTGTGTGACACCACGTCTCTGAAATCCCCACAATATCTGCCTTTGATGTTTTGAGCAATACCTCAAATTCATCAAATTTATTTACTAAACTCCTAGCATTGGTGTACACACAAGTATACATGCACCTGTTCTTTTTCTTAGCTACCCTAACACAACCCATGTGTTTACTTGTACCCCAATGATTCCCAGCAGTCTCTGAAATATCCTGCATCTTATTTTCCAGGCTGCGGCTCATTCCAATAGAAGCAGTGCAAGAATCACTTTCACCTCTGCCAGTGGCTACTGTTAATCTATTAGTCCTTGTATCCCCCCAATCTAGCAGTTTTCCGACCCACCTAACATTGCCTCGATAGCATCAGCAAACATTCTTGCACCCTTTCTATTTAAGTGTATCCCATCCCTGTAGAAGCAATCTCTCCTGTTAACAAGTACAGACCAGGCTGAAAAAAATTCTACCCCTTGAGCCCTGCACAATCTTTCCGGGGCCGAATTGATTGACAGGGCTCTCATCATATACTCCCTCCTATCGTGTCTGGGCAGAATTGCAGACACTTTCAATTTCAACCCTAATTCACGGCTTTTTTTCATCAGTGACCTGTACTTGTCAAGTAATTCCGCCGGTCTCCTACTCTTAATGTCATTAGTGTCTTTTAATATAATTCAGTTGATTGCATGAGCCCTAGGTGTTTCATTCACTTTTGGCTACAGCAATTTCTCTTCAATCTTCCTTTCTGTTTAATATACAATCATGTAACTCCCAATCAGTATTAGATAGATTTCTGCTAAATGCCTTATGTGTGAATGTGGGTATAGTTTATTGCTTAAGGCTGAGCTAGATAGGCATTTAGAGTTAATGGATGGGTGAAATGGGAGGGTTTTTTTTTTTAGCTGGCTGCATAGGCTTGGTTTCTTGCATCGTATGCCTCAACTAATGCTAATGTAGATGCAAAATATTTATTCAGTTTATCAGCAATGTATATAGGATCAGAAAGAATAATGTCATTCACATCCAATGGACCAATATGATTCACCACTTTCCTTGTAATGTATAAAGCAAGGAATTATTTGCTAGTTTTCTTTGCACTATTAACCAGAGAACTTTTCCAAATCTGTCTTAGAATATCTAATCCTCTCAATAACTTGATTACAGACTAGTTTGTTCTTATTAGAACTTTTGTGTCCTGTGACAATTCATAATCATCCCATATTTTCTTCTCATCAGTCTCATCACCTACTAACTCATCAGTCTCATCTGACATCCACTTTAGTCTAAATCTTGACTATCTCTTAATTGGTATAAAATGCTTAGTAGCCACAATGATTACCTCTCTAAACACCACCTATTTGGCATTTACATTTTTTTAAACATGAGTTGGCCACACTGAAAAGAGTTTAAAAAATATCTAAGGCCATTATATTATAATCGCATTTATAAAAATAAAATCCCTTCCCTTTACTCTTGACATTAGTTATTTCTTTGAATAAATCCCACATCAATACACTGCCATCCACTCCTTTCTCTTGTAGCCTCATTAATACATTGGTACAGAAAATGGCCATCTATCAAATCCAGTCATGTTCTGTTATTGAATGTGTTGCCAATCCATGAGTTCCACTCAATCTCTGGAAAGTTAACCTCCCCCCTGTATCTGCTATAGCCATTTAGCACTATCTTTAAATAGATGCTCTTAATATCAATAAAACTCCTTCCACGGTGTATGTTTAGTGCTTTCAGCACTAAGTGACAGCTATTATCAATCAAATTAAATAACATTTGAACTCTTCAGCATTCAGAGTTTGACCAAAAAGTTTGGTGAATGATTGCATAATTCCTGAATGCATGGAGGCTGAGGTTTTCATCATATCCATTTTCATCATGAGTGATTAAAAATATAGGTTAGGCACTAAAATATCAAAATCCCACCTATCAAATATTTTTCTTTAACAATGTAGTGGGTAACTTGTTAAATAACAGAGATTATATCATCTCATCTGTAAAAAAAGTATTTTGATACCTTTTATAGGTGAGATTAATTTTTTTTCAAATAATGAAATCTAATTTATGCATATCGTTTGGTTTACTATACAGAAGAGTCCTACTAACAATAATAGATATATAGTTTGATTGGCAACAGCTACATCCAATCCAGTGTTGAAAGTGGCAAAATCAGATATGCTGTTTGGTGAGATGCATTCAATTAAACATGAGTGCTAAAGAGCAACTGCAAACTTTCTCACAGGAGATAAGTTTGCAACTGCCAGATAATTATAAAGTTGGCACCATGCCAGAGAAACAGTGCCGTCCCCGGATTAAAGAAGAGATTAATAATGTTTTTTGACTTACACAAATCATTTCAAAGTCAGGAGGGGCCAGCTACAGGCCGGTGCATTGTGTGTGTGTGTGTGTGTGTGTGTGTGTGTATATATATATATATATATATATTTTTTTTTTTTTTTTTGTGTGGCCTACAGACACTCATAAAAACCAGATGATACCCAATTCTTTAATAAAAGTATTTTATGCAGGTTATGTGCATGGATATAATTCCTCATTGTATAAAACAGCTACCTTGTTACAGCCCTATTACACTAGCCAACAAACAAAATGAAACTTTTTTATCAAAAATGTAAACACTTTTCTGAACTAGTTTTGCACATATATTCCTTAGTGATTATACGTATATATTCTTTAGTTTTCAAAATAAGGCTACTGACAATATCAGTACAAGTTAATTTCATTACAAAATGCAGAAGACTGAATACAATTACATTTTTATCACTTTTACAGTTTAAACCCAATACACTTTAAACATGAAATTAAAATAATATTGCACACAATTATAAAAAATATATGTATAATTTAAAAATTGTTGTGCTCATGATTTCCTTTGGACAATGTCTGGAATGGCATGGCACAACGTCCAAAAGTAGTCTGTCAATATATTAGCATTAGAGCATTAGTAGAGGCATTTGATGCAAGAAAGCAAGCTTATGCAGCATCGGCCAAAAAAATAAATAAATAATAAATAAATAAAAAATATCCACTTCACCCCTCTGTTCGTTCGAAATACATGTCCAGCTGAGCCTTAAACTTATTTAGGCTATCAACCTCCACCACAAGGGATGGAAGTCTGTTCCACCAACCAACCACCTGCTGGCTAAAGGCAAATTTCCTCACGTCTATCCTACATCTGTCTTTCCTCAATTTGAATTTATGCCCTCTCAAGTGATTATTCTGAGCAAGAGGAAAAATCCCATCAGCATTGAGCATGCTCAAACCATTCAAGGCTTTATACACCTCTATCAGATCACCTCGCTGGTGCCTAGTCTCCAGACACTGTAATTTGCAAAACTTAAGCCTTTCTTCTTAAGGGCACCCCTTTGTTCCATTCACTAATCTTGTTGCCCTTCTCTGTACTCGTTCCAGCATCTCTACATCCTTCTTGAAATCAGGCCTTCAGACCTGTATACAGTACTCTAGGTGTGGCTTGACTATTGCCTTATACAAGGGAATAATCACCTCCTTATCCCTGCTAGAAAAATTCCTATATATCATCGACAATACACCATGAGCTACTCTTGCAGCCCAACTGCACTACTCAAAAAACTTCATATCTGCCTGCACAACCACCCCAAGTCCCTTTCACTCTCTACCATTGTCAGTGTAGTACCACAGAGTTCATACGTTGCTCTGGGGTTGCTGTTTCCCATATGTAGTACTTTACATTTGTCAATGTTAAACTTCATTTTCCACCTCTCAGCCCATCTGCTCAACCTTTCCAGATCCTGTTGCAGTAGCATAGTGTTAGTAGTGTCCTTGACAACCCTGCCAACCTTCGTATCGTCTGCAAACTTGGACATTAAGCTTGATATACCATCATCAATATCATTTATAAATACAGAAAACAATAATGGACCCAATACTGAACCCTGAGGGACTCCACTAATTACATTAGTCCACGATGAGCAGTGTCCATTGATTACCACTGTCTGTCTTCTCCCTCTCAACCACCCCTTTATCCATAGCAGCAATTTGCCTCCAATGCCACACTGCTCCAATTTGTGCAGCAGTCTTCCATGTGCAACAGTATCAAAAGCCTTTCTAAGATCCAAGTATATAATATCAAAGTTATTCCCTGCATCCAGTTCTTTTGTGACTGCGTCATAGTATCCAATCAAATTGGTCAGGCAAGACTTCCCCTTAACAAAACCATGCTGTGTCTGAGCTATAACTGAAGTCTTGTCTAGATGATCCTGCAGTGCTTCTTTAACCAGTGCCTCCATTAATTTTCCGGGAACAGAAGTTAAACTAACAGGTCAATAATTACTTGTGTTGCCCTTTGATCCTCCTTTGTGAATTGGGGTCACATTTGCACATCTCCAGTCCATGGGTACTTCCCCTGAGTCCAAGGAAGCTCTCATAATTATGGCTAAGGGTTTGCTTACTTCCTTTGCTGTGCTGCCTCCTTTAATATAACTGGATAGATCCCATCCACCCCAGGTGCCTTTCTTGTATTTATCTTCAACAATTTCTCCTCCACTTTACTCTCAGTTATTACAAGATTCTCTAGCTTACTGCCAGAGTTGAATACACCTCTGGCATTCCCCTCTCTGAATAACTCCTCATGTGTGAATGTCGATGCAAAATATTCATTTAGTTTGTTAGCTACCTGAGCAGGATCATCAACAGTTGACCCATCGATATCAAGTGGACCAATCTGATTCATCCCCTTCCTTCTAGAGTTTACATAAGTAAAGAACTCTTTGCTGTTTTTCTTTGCATCCCTTGCCAAAGATTTCTCGTAATCTGCCTTCGCCTGCCTAACCTCCTTTGTAACTTGGTTACAGATCAACTTGTATCTATCATAGGCTTCTGTGTCACGTGTTAATTTATATGTATCCCATGCATTTTTCTTCTCTGCCATATGTCTCATTAGTTCATCTGACATCCACTTAGGCGTAAACCTTGAACAATATTTCATAGTTGGTATGTAAAGCCTAGTAGCTTCCAAGATAAGTTCTTTGAATGCTTCCCATTTTGAATTTGCTGTTGGTAACATCAGTTGGTCCCACTGTATAGAATTTAAATACTGTCTCAGTCCATCGTAGTCGCCTTTATGAAAGCAATAACCCTTCCCATTACCCCTAATGGTAGTTACCTCTTTGAGTAAATCCCACTTCAGCACACTGTGATCACTGCCACCTAGTGGTTCCTTTATCTGCAGATTCCTAATGCATGAAGAATCACTACTGATAATCAAATCAGGAGTATTACTCCATCTAATTGCCTCACGAACATGCTGATGTAGAAAACAATCATCCAATAAATCCACAAAAGCCTTGCTAGTGTGTGAGTGACCAGCCCCCAAATTCCAGTCAATATCTGGGAAATTAAAATCCCCCATTATAAGACTCTCTGATTTACTGGCCCACTCTATTTCCCTGTACAGTTTCTTATTATATTCATCAGAGTCATTAGGCCTATAGCACACTCCTACTCTCAATTTTGATCTCCCAATGGTTATGTCACACCAAACTGACTCGACACTGCACTGTCCAGCAATATCGACTGGCTTCACTTCCTTGGATTTTATGTATTTCTTAACTAATAGCATAACTCCTCCTCCCTTCCTATCCTGTCTATCCTTTCTGTAGACATTGTACTCCCCAAATTCCAGTTCTGCATTCCTTATATCTGTGTTACACGTCTCTGAAATCCCCACAATATCTGCCTTTGATGTTTTGAGCAATACCTCAAATTCATCAAATTTATTTACTAAACTCCTAGCATTGGTGTACACGCAAGTATACATGCACCTGTTCTTTTTCTTCTCTACCCTAACACAACCCATGTGTTTACTTGTACCCCAATGATTCCCAGCAGCAATCTCTGAAATATCCTGCTTCTTATTTTCCAGGCTGCGGCTCATTCCAATAGAAGCAGTGCAAGAATCACTTTCACCTCTGCCAGTGGCTACTGTTAATCTATTAGTCCTTGTATCCCCCCAATCTAGCAGTTTTCCGACCCACCTAACACTGGCTCGATAGCATCAGCAAACATTCTTGCACCCTTTCTATTTAAGTGTATCCCATCCCTGTAGAAGCAGTCTCTCCTGTTAACAAGTACAGACCAGGCTGAAAAAAATTCTACCCCTTGAGCCTTGCACAATCTTTCCAGGGCCGAATTGATCGACAGGGCCCTCATCATATACTCCCTCCTATCGTGTCTGGGCAGAATTGCAGACACTTTCAAATTCAACCCTAATTCACGGCTTTTTTTCAACAGTGACCTGTACTTGTTAAGTAATTCCGGCGGTCTCCTACTCTTAATATCATTAGTGCCAACGTGTACAACTATATCACCTTTTGTGCCCTTATGTTCATTCTAGAAACCATGTTAGCAATTTTTCATTGACTTAATGTCTTGATGGAATTGTTCCACCTGCTCGTCACCTACTGTGCCAAAGTTTCCAGGAAAGAAGTCTAAATGCGAATGCAACAAATGAAATTTCGGGCAACATACAGTATCCATCTTTGTATGCAGGAGACCTGTGGTTACCCAAAATGTTTCTGCAAAGCCATGTGAAAGCCTGCCATGCCTTAGTTCTAACATACTGCTGCATTTTTCAAAGATTTCATCCCATCGAAGCTCTCTGGTTTGAGGCCCCCATAAATACACCCTCCTTCGCTTTTGTTGTACTGATTTTTGGAAATTTCTCACTAAGTAATTACATTCTCTCGACTTCACTCTACCCATTGTTTTCACAAACCCTTCATTACATTAAGTTTAATGTGGAGAGGTGAAAGGAAAATCTTCATTGGATTCACTAATGGAACATACTACACACTACTCATCTAGGAAACAATATTTTGTGAACCATTTTTGCATGCCCATTATTTTGAGGTGTCCACAAATATTCCACTGATGCTGTTCTCGTGGTGATGGTATGCCTTCATGTTATAATATATTCCAGCGCCTTCATGTTATAATACATCTCCTTTAATACATCCCCTATGGGGATCCTGTTATGCAAGAGAACAGCTTTCAAATTTCATTGTGCAGAGTCAATGAAGATGCACCATTCAAATATAATTAAACCCCAGGGGCTCACATCTTGTGAGTATGGGTTTGGTACACCCAGGGTCCTGAGCTGGATGTCATCATTCTTCTTTTTCTTGGTGATTCCCTTTTACTTCTCTCTCTCTCTCTTTTAGGGTAACTGGGGAATTTTTTTTTTTTTTTTTGGCTGGTGTATCATAAGCCTCAGGCTTCCTTGCACCATATAGCTTATAATAATAATAATAATATGTACTCATGAAAATTCTCTACAAATTCGAATAATATCATATGACAGTTGAGAGTATACTATTTACTGCAAAGAATGTCACCAAAACTTGGTTTCTTTTTTTCAAAAGTGAGACACTTTGATGTTCTTTTCAAATAAGTGTTTCTGCTTTAGTATCATGGCAAGAATTTCAGCTTTATTTCTGGAAAGGGCTAGACCTCTAATGAGGTCATTCAACTTACCTTGTGACAACAGCTCCAACTACAATGTCTTTTCACTCAGGATTGGCTAAAGTTATCAGGTATCTGCCAATTGCACCTTCAATGCATTCCCATTCATCTTCTAAAAAATCTAGTCCATGCTGTGAAGATATTGGAATTGGCATACCATCACCATGAGGACAACATCACTAAATCCAGGCTTGGATAAACAAGCTTGTGCTTATTCTTTGCTGAGAATCCAGTTGCATTCACATTATAAGAGTAACAATCACCGTTGTGGTCTTTTAGCTCTCTACGTATTCATGGGTATATGGCAAATGGCATCAACTTTTTCTTCTTGCTCAACCATTCATATAATCCATACGTACCAACGCCTTATTCTGGCCATCTAGAGCATTGTTTCCCAACCCATGGTCCACAGGACGTAAAAAAAACACACAGCTAGCTTTTTTTTTAGGAATCTCAGTGATGGGAGATACAGATATGCCTATAACAACCTAATATATCCTACATATATTAAGTACAGTAAGTCCCCGATGGGGACTTACTGTACCTGGAACTTACTAACAGTAAGTTCCAGGACTCTTTGTGTAAGTAAGATTTTACGTAACTTGGGAATGACTAATAAAATATTGTTACTACAGGCGAATCTCGTTAATACAAAGTTCAAGTGACTTCAATTTTCAAGTTTTTAATTTTCAAGTTTGTAATAACAAGGTTTGTAGAAACGGGTTCCCCAAAAGTGTCAAAATTTTACCGTTTTTTTTTTTTTTTCTTTTGGTACATACTGTATACCTAAGAATAATAAAAAAATAACAATAATATCAAAAATAAATTAAAAACAAAAGCCTTGTCTAACAATACAGTAATAGGAATAACATATTTTTTAAAGATTTTATTTTATTTGTAAGATAAACTAAGAAAAAAGCAATTAACAGAAATGAAAATATTGTACAGTTTATTTATTATTATTAACTATATGGTGCAAGGAAGCCTGAGGTTTATGCTGCCCCAGCCAAAAAAAAAAAAAATTCCCGATTTACCCTGAGAGAGAGAGAGAGACAAAGTAGATGGGAATCACCAAGAAAAAGAAGAATGATGATATCCAGCTCAGGAGCTTGGGTGTGTCAAGCCCATACTCACCAGATGTGAACCCCTGGGGTTATATTTTGATATATACAATATTTTAGTATCACAGTAAAAATAATTACAATCTTAATATACAAGGAGACAAAACCATTCACTTTTTAGTATATTAATCTAAAGAAACAATCCAATGTTGTTTGCACAGTTTCTATCCTATATGCATTTTTAACTACAGTACAGACATTATCAAATGCAATAGTTGTTACTTTATCAACGTTACTGCAGGCCAACACATTCTCTATTATGTTCAATGCATTTTGGGCATCTTTTTTAGATGGCAGTGTGTGTGTGCACTTCTTCACTTTCGCTGTCACTGATAACAAAAACATCATCGTTTTGCTTGGTGCTCAGCAGCTCTTCTGCTGTTGGCGTTGCAGTGGTAGCAACTTCATCATCCACCTTCGCAAACTCTTCAAATTCGCCAAACAAAATCCATGTGCTCCTTCAAATTCCTCCATTCCTCAATGTTGCTATCACATTCGTCTGCTGGGCCATGTTTTTCGATGATATTCTCTCCAAAGCCACTCTTTCTAAAGCAGTTGATTATAACACTTGATGCAATACTGTCCCAAGCAATAACAAGATTACAGATAGCATCCAAGACATTCCAATTTGGCTGCAAATTGTTCCCTCCTTCTATGTTGCAGATCAAGTACCTTATCAGGCAGGCTCCATATGCTCTTGAGTTTATAAATAATGCCTTGATTCAGTGGATGCATAAAACTGGTGGTATTGTGAGGTAAAAACAACAGCTGTATATATTTTTCAGCTTAAGTGTCTTGGCAGAATATGCTGTACAGCGATCTAGAATCGTCAAAATGTTTCTTTTTTTCTGAAGCCATTCTTCTGTCCACTTTTGATAACCAAGACTGAAAATTTTTGACTGTAAGCCAAGCACTTCTATTGGCCACATAACAGGAAAGTTGGTAACTTCTTTAAAACATCTTGGCTTGGAAAACTTACCAATCACAAGTGGGTGTAGTTTTGTAATGCCATCTGAATTGCAGCATAACAAAACAGTGAGTCTTTGTTTACTTAATTTTCTACTATGACAAGGCTCTCCTCAAACAGCAAATTATAAAATTAACCTGTCTTGTCAAGATTAAAAGTATCCTTTGCCTCATATTTTTCAAGAATGGACCATACAGAACACAACCAGTCTTAAGCCTTTTCTTTGTCCAATAATCCAGACTTGCCCCAAATTATTCCTGTCTTTAAATCTTTGCAGCCATCCACTGCTGCATTTGATGTCGCTAATTCCATGTTGCTGAGCTAGATAATTTGCCTTTTCTTGCAAAATCGGACCTAATTATTGGCAAATTAGATGCATGCATTTGTTGGTACCACTTGAAAAGTTTTGTTTCAAGCACCTCGTGTTTTGTACCACGAATTTGTTTCCTGTTTTTCATCAAGCCTTTTTCGGTTTTACAATATTGTAGATAAAGTAAGTAAAGGGATGTTGTTTTCCTTTGTAATGTCCATTTTGCTTCTTTCCATTCTATCAGCCTCTTGTAAAATTTTTGTTTTAAATGGATGGAATTAATGGCTTAATTCCATCCATTTACGTTTTGTCGCCATAACACTGCTAGATAAGATTTAATATAAACAAATTTTAAATTAATTTAAAGGCACAAGTTCCAAAAAAGACATCAGCTCAGATAAAATGGCACAAAAAATAGATTGCTGTATAGGGTAGCAAAAGACTCTTTGAACTGGGGTAACAATTGCAACTGACCTTATTCCCATGGAGAGAGAGGGAGTGAGTGTAAACAACTTAGAAAAACTTTTTTTATTCTTCTGTTAATTTAACACAACTCATCCTTCAGAAAGATGTTTTTCCGAGTGCACTCTAAACTGCTTTTGTTTACACAAAACTAATTTCTAACAAGTCAGTGCCATCCTTTGGGAAGTAGGGAGCCAGGTGGCCAGAGGCAATAATTGGACAGCTCTGCCAAGATTTGTATTAAACATACAAAATGACAATATTTATTTCTCACGGGGTGAAAAAGAACTTTGTAATACACATTAACCGAATTTTGTAATAAAATAATATATTACATAGAAAAGCCTATCCTTTTGCAGGGGAATGGTATGTGCTGCTTCATATAAACGAGTACTTTGTATAAAACGAGTTTGTATTAACGAGATTTCAATGTATATCCCAAACTGTATGATCTGCCAAAATTAAAAAAAAAACCACAATATTCTCAGAAGAATGAAGAAAAATAGTTAAATATTTTTCAATTAATTAGTTATATTTTTAATTAGTTCAATTAAAACCTTTATCTGGGGACAGTGCTGAAGTAACCGGAGTGGCACATAAGAGGAAAAAACTTAAAAGGAAGAAAGAACGCATGTCATTGTACTGTAAAAACTGATGTGTATTTCATAGCCTTGGTTATTATAGTTGGCGCCTCCGTAGCCATGTGGGCAGGAGCAGTAGTGCATAGCACACGCTTCTTGATTAGACCGGGGTTCGAGCCTGTGACCACCAAATACGGAGGATGCGGAAGGTCAGGGAATGACCATCGCATATCCTCAGCCCGAATAAAGGGTGAGGGTTGGCATCAGGAAGGGCATCCGGCCATAAAAATTGCATGCCAAAACAATAAAAACGCTGACCCCATATAATAATGGGAAAAGGCGAGGACAAAAAAAAAAGAAGCCTTGATTATTATAGTTGACTTCATTGGTGCCAATCCTGTCACCGCTTCTCTTATTGTCTTTGTCCTTTATTATTGTGTTCACTGTTGATACTGACAAATCTAAATTCCTCACAATTACTGGTTAATGTTTGACCATTTTCATACATCCTTATTATTTTAATTTTCTGATCCAAATCGATCGCTTTCCTTTTCTTGGTAGATTTACTACAGGTACCGGACCATTTATCTGACTTCCAGAAAACCGGCTATTTTTGAAACTTGCTAGTTTCGAATCTGGTGGGCTTTTCTTTGCAAAAATGCAGGTACAGAATATAGCAAGCGTGAATCATAGCAATCAATCACACATCAGTTTCAGTATGACAGCTGCTGTTTATGTGATTATTTGTCCAAATTTATTATAATTTTCATTTAATTTTCCATGTCTAAAAGGAAACATTTTGCGCTCAGTATATCGAAGAAAGTAGTTAGTTATGAGACTTGATAAAGATGCTTCAGTGCAGCATTTGAGTGAGGAGTATGGTTTTGATACATCTACTATCTATGATATCAAAGAAACAGAAGGAACAGATACTTAAATTCTATGGTGACAGTGATGTGCCTAAATTAATAGACAAGCAAAAAACTTTACACCAGTCGAAGAGTGTAGACGTGGACAGAATGTTGTTTGAATAGATCAGGCAGCATTGGAGTGAAGTTTCCACCTGATCGTTCCATTATAATGGCCCAAGCTAAACGTTTTCACGAGGAATTAAATTTGACAACTCCATGTGAATATTCATCTGGGTGGTTCAACAGATTTAAACAAAGGCACGGCATTCGCAAGCTGAAAGTTTGTGGAGAAAAGGCTTCTGCACACCACAATGCTGCAGAGGCGCATTTAGATGAATTTTCCAAGTTGGTTTCTGATGAGGGCCTGTCAGCTGAACAGGTTACAATGCAAATGAAACTTCTTTTCTGGCATTACGTACCAAGAAAATCGTATGTAACGCCAGATGAGTCAGCACCAACTGGGTATAAAGATTCCAGGGAACTACTTATGATTCTTGCATGTTCCAATGCAGCCGGCACCCACAAGTGCAAATTACTCACTGTTGGGAAAAGTCAGAATCCTAGGGAAATTAAGGGAGTCAGGGTGTTTCCTGTGATTTATAAGACAAATAAGCAAGCTTGGATTACAACACAGATTTTCACCGATTGGTATCTAAAGAACTTTGTGCCTGATGCCAGGGCTCACTGTAAATCTGTGGGACTACCTGATGACTGCAAAATTATTTAATGCTTGATAACTGCTCTGCACACCCTCCTGCTGAAGTTCTAGTCAAGGACAATGTATGCGCTGTTTACTTGCATCCCAATTGTACTTTGCTAATTCAGCCTTTAAACCAAGTCATTCTTTGTGCATTCAAGTGCAGGTACAGGGATGTATTTCTACAGAAAATGCTAGACACTTGCAGTAAAGGTACAGGAATAAAAGAATTTCAGAAAGCATTTAATGTTATTAAAAATGCACTTTCGAGTGCAGCAAAGCCTGGGACAATGTACCCAAGAATACTTTGTTAAACGGCTGGCATAAACTATGGCCATCTAACTTATTTCTTGGCAGTGATGATGATGATGAACCTGACTTCTGTGGTTTTCGTATGTCTAGTGAGGAAGAAATAGTGAAGAACTTACTGGAATATGCAAAAGGTTTGTCATGTGAAGTAGCCATTGACGAAGGGGCTATACAAAAGTGAATAAACATTGATGGTGATGCTCCAGTTGTGCTCCAACTCACTGATAGTGAAATTGTAGATATGGTAATGAATGCTGATAAGAAAAATCAGATGAGAGTGATGATAGTGCACTGAAAGAAGAAGAGAAAGTGTCCATAGATAGGTGCATCGACCTGACTGAGGAACTGATTCGGTGAACGGAGCAAAAGAGCTTTATCAGTGAGCAGCATATAATGTGGATGTATAAAATACAAGAGGTTTTCATTAAAGAAAAACCAAAGTATATGAAACAATAGACTCTGCGGGACATATTTCCAAAGATCAACCAGAAACTTTCAAGTGAAGTTTAGTCTGAGCCTCAACCTTCAATCTGCAATACCTGTGCTGCTTCTCTTCTGTACCTGTCATCCCAGATGTAGAATTGTCTTCAGATGAAGATTAGTGGATTAATATTGATTAAACAGACCCTGCTTTAGAAGTGTATTAATTTGTATCTGTTAAATACAGTTTGTTTCTTTACTTTTCACTGTTTATTTTATGTTTTAAATATATATTAAGCCTTGGTCCAGAAAACCGGAAAATCCAGAAATCTGGTTCACCTCCGGTCCCAAGCTTGCCGGATAAATGGTCCAGAACCTGTAATACCGCTGTCACTCTTAGTCGGCACCATGATAACAGTCAAAATGAAATTTTCTGTAAAGAACTTCACAGGGTTAAGACAAAAACACACTATTATCATCTCATACAAGCTCGTATTTTACTAAAACACATTTATGGAGGTCACTACCATAAAACAATAAAAAGAATTTGCAGTTTCCAGTTTGTTGGGTACCTCCGTAGCCAGGTGGGAAGGAGCAGGAGTGCATAGCACACGCTTCTTGATTAAACTGGGGTTCGAGCCCGTCACCACCAAATATGGAGGATGCAGAAAGGTCAGGGAATGACCACCGCATATCCCGGAGCAATATGGCCTTAGTTGCTAATGTTCCTAAAAACCAAATAACAAACCAGTTTGTTGGGCTTTTCTGTTAGTGCAATCTGTTATAAACAGGTAGTGAATTTGATCTTATTGCATTTGCAATAATACCGATAGCTGGAATTCTGTGGGTTTTACATTATTATGGTGAAATGTGTATCCCCTTCACTAAAATCTTCAGTCATATAAAAAACAAATTTTCAGAATCTTCTCTTCATTCCTATTTTTTAAGCTTCGTAAACTTGTTACTCCATATCTGACTTGTGCAATTTTGCGTGTGCCGTGTTCGTCGTTATTGATTGCTTATTTTTTTTTACTGTTTTAATTTTACAATTCTAAAAAAAAAAAAAATATATTGAAAAAAAATTTAAGTCAGTCTGATATTACATAACTCGGGCTTACATAAGTCAGGGACTTACTGTATAAATCAATGTATTTAAAAAATAGTTATTGACATGTTTGCACTCATAAATTAATATTTTTTGTGGTCCATGGCCTGTACCTCAAATATAAGAGTAGTCTGGTTTACACCTCAAATTTAAAAGTTCGTCCATATCAGAAAAAAAAGTTTGAAAACACTGACCTAGAGAGGAGTCAAAGTTTTACACCTTTGCTGCTGGCTTTTCCAAATGATGGTTTTAATCACAGATTGAAAACCATGGGACTGAGTCAGTGTGGACTGGAAAGGGCAGAAACATTTTTGGGCTTTCTTCTCACTATGACTGAATTAATCAGCCTCTGGCGAAAGTCGCTTGGCAAACATATCTGGTTTTTATTCTGCCATATTGGAAGAAAAAGTTCTAAAGGTAGGATGATTTACCCTCCGAAGTGGATTAAAATTCGAAGTGACATATTTGCATTCAGGAAGCAGTGAATGTGTTAAGTGGTAAATTTTCAGGATATTCATTGTGATTGTAGAAAGAGCTGTGCACACAGCAGAATTTATTGGGATGATTTTTAAACACTTTCAAAGCATTACAATGACTGCATTTCCATAATTCACTGAAACTTACCTGAAACAATTTATAATCAAATAATTAGTTATGAAATAATAGGTGTAGATACATTCAAACAATTACATAAATATGAATATACAAACAATAATAATAAATAAATAATAAATAAATTCATTTAGGTTGGCAGAATAGCTTTGCAAGTAGCACGATCAGTCTCATCATGTTCATGTAATTGGTCTCATCACAAAAATTAGACCTGCTAAAGAAAAACCAGAAACAGATTCTGAGTCAGCAGCCAGAGATCTATCTACACACTTCTTTTATCCATGAAAAATGCATGCTGACCTGTGTTATCTAGAATGAGTGACAAAGCTTTAGGCTTCATAAAGTTAGAACCTTTACATACCATTAGCCTCACACAGTGTTACAAGATAAAATTATCACGTGTGGCCCATAACACTGAAGAAGTTGGGCCACCTTACTTTAAATCTTTGGTAGAACTATCTTATTTTTGAAGGAGCACTTCTCACTATGTGGAAAGCTAAGGTTTCGATACTATGGCATAATAAGACTAAGATATACAATATTATGTTAAAATAATACAAAATTATATACTACTATGGTATAATAATACTAAGATATACACTACTATACTTTGACATGAGGCAGCATGCCATAAAAACATGGTTACTTGTATATACTATTCTTTATTTACCAGTTAATTTTATGTGTAGTGCATACAACATGCAAAAACAATAATTTTAACATTTGGCTGTTGATCAGGCACTTATTCGAGAGTTATGTTGTATCCAGCATTTATATCCCCGAAGGTATATCCATCAGTATCCACCATTTATATCCCCAAAGGTATACTGCAAATTAAAGTATCTATGACTACTTCAGAAAAAATGTAGCATGGTAAATGTTCAATTTGCAAACTGCTATGGAAAAAATTGGGCAAAATATTTTTTTGAAGATCCACTGGGGTATGGGGCAAGTGAATTTAGTCAATCACCCCCCCCCCACCAGATATTAGAAGCTTGAGGAATACAATCCTGAAAGTACTTCAATTATTTTTGTTGCATTACTAACCGTGGCCATATATCAACCAACCAACCTTGTTGGATTATAACCTTATTATTGCTACTGCTGAGACCTGGCTAATATAGAAAAATTACCCTGCGCCATTTGCTCATTACTTTAATTAAAAATATTTCAGTTTGTCAATACGAAAATGGGAGGACATGTGCTTCTTTATGAAGTCTAATTTTTCAGTGGTAAAAAATTCATTTCGTTCCTCCCCAACCCCCGCCTCAAAGACTACACACCTGACAAGATTAATGTTTTTTCTAATAACATTACATACATCTCTTCACACAACTTTAAGGTGATTTTCCATCAGACTATGCTCCATTACAAGTCATTCTCCAATCAGTATCCTAGATCACATCCCTACGTCATCTAGAATACTGATTGGAGAATGAACATCTCATTAGAATGCTCCTTCAGGAACCGAACCTCAGTCACCATAATGCGGTCTTGTTCCCCAAGCCTGTTCCATTATGCAAAACAATACAAGCATGGTACAAAAATACTTTCTCAAAAGAAAGCATGCTTGATTCAAAATATTCTTATCCAGAATCACATCACAATCACATGGGCATAGTGAAAGCATCCTGTTTAAGAACATTCAAATTGGAATCTGAAAACAATCTTCAGAATTTGACAGCTTAACACCATCTAAGTCTGGGTAAATTAATAATGATAGGAACTTCAGTGAACATAAAGTTTCTTACATGGTAACCCTACTACATTTTTATACTCATCAATCAGGACAAAATGTTTTTTCTTGAATGAAGGTGCAGTTTATTTATTGAAGCAAAGTTTATTTGTACTGCAAGAAAAATCCTCATTATTATGAGGAAACTGAGTAGGACATTCAGTGGGCAATGGACTAGATGAAAATACAACTTAGAACAGTCAACTGACAAAGCCCAGCCTTAATGTGCAGACTGTACAAAAAGAGAACTGAAAGAGAGCACACTACAAAAGAGAACGTTTCTTAGAAAATGGGGGGGGCGGAATTTTTTTGAAAAATGAAGACCTAAAAACACCCACCATGCCTACTTTTATAGCATTCAACCTTACACTGAAAACAAAAACAAAAAAAAAAAAAAAGCCGAAAAATGTAAACACAGGACCAACATAAAGATATGATGTAATTTCAATAAAAAGGGGCTTTGTACCTGCCGAAAGTATCTCACTGTTACTTTTCATCTGTTGGCCTTAGTACAAGGTATCGCCAGTTAAAAAAAAAAAAAGGGGGGGGGGGTAAAACCTTAACCAATGGACATGAAGGGATTCTTTTATTCCTCCTAAGTATTTAATTTTTGAAAATGGCGTTCCGTTTTAATATTAAAATAACAAACTTTTTCATTGCCATTATACTCTCACTAACACATGCACACCAATTTTAAGGCATGTTGGACTATACATAACAAATGTGACTTTATTATACTACTAATCATCACAGCACAAAAATAATCGCCCTTCCACATAAACTACTGAATACCAAAAACATACACGTGTATGTAGTATGGATGTACACATCTCATATATATTTTCACTAAAGCGGCATGCACTTGTTTACAGAATTTTATCAGCAAACTCACCGGCTGTCGTGTGAGAAACACGCTATGACAGAAAGCCCAATATAACCTAATTATTAAAATATAACAAATTGAAATAAAATTACATCCGAATACACAAACGTATTTAAACAACAAAATATCGCCATTACAAATATTAATCACATCATAAAATGAATTCAAAACAAATCCTAATGCACTTCATTATTAAACTTGCACCCCTAACACAAAAAGATGGTTTCATAGCGACCTCTCCATTATGAGGGAAAATTGACAAACATAATATATAAGCTGACACGAAATTTTATTTGTAATAATTTTTAACTGTAAAAACATATTGGGATTTATAACAGTTAAAAAGTCTTCATGGCTAACAAAGTGTTTACACTACTTCTTCCACATCATGTGGGAAAATCTGGGTTAGAATTCCGTTGTGCAAATAGAAATTCATGTGATTTCTTCATACCGCACCGAAGTTAGTCGTCTCGAGTAAGCACAAAAGGTTTACAACCTTTTTTCGTACAGCAACTGCGCACACAAACTGAAAAATACATTACATACAAATACAGACAAGACACCGAGATCGAGCAAGTACCGCCGGCAAACACTCAACGGACTTACCCGCTTTTCCCACAGGAGCCCGATTCCAATTACAGAACTCTTCCCCCATCATATTGTCCAGGCACCAGAAGGCTGATTTGCCTTTCCCCCATCTCGATTCCCCTAAATACATACATGATAACACTGATGTCGGCAGGAGTCAGTATATTGTATGTACACAGTGTATTTCGAGCAGTGTACAGTCTGTACATTGCTCGAAAATATTAACAGAAAACATGGTGTAGCTCATGCAGCTTGCTATGAAACAGGACAAAATTTGGTTTTGGTATGGTGTTATACCACAGAATAACGATGAAATGAGGAGACAGCAAGAAACTTCGTACAGGTATAAGGGACATTTAAAGGAGTTGTATAAGAATTCCCAAAAAGATAACATTACAGAAATCAATACAAGATGGTCGAAAATATTGTCACATGACATCAGCACAGAGTATGATCCCCTCCAACGTCTAAACAGGCCTGAGAGCGGTGAACGATGCTCGATATATGAGTGTCTATAGGATTCTGGGGGCAACAAATCCCATTCTTCCATCAGACCTTAGCTTACCAAGTGATCGAGGACTTTAACGACAGCGTGCAACTGGACACCCGAGGCGTCCCACACATGTTTCATCGAAATTAAGTCTGATGACCGTGCCGGCCACGGCAGTCGTTGGAAACCTTCAGTTTCACGGTATTCCTCCACAACTTAGCTCTCTGTGCAGTGGTATTGTCGTGCATGAAAACCTGGGCCAACAGCACCACTAAAAGTCGCACATATGGTTCGAGTATTTGTTCTGGTGCCTCTGCGCAGTTCAGGTGCCTATCAATTACATGAAAAAGGGTGCGGCAATTGATCATTATTCCGCCCTACACGAGAACACCGCCTCCACCGTGAGTGTCTCTGATGTTAGAGGGACGGTCCGAATTTCTCGTTGTCTCCAGGTGAAATAACGTCTAGAATCTGTTTTAGGATAAAACGGGACTAATCGGCAAACAGAACTGTACCCCATTTGTCAGGGCTCCAAGTCACATGTTCATGGCACCAGTTTCAACGAGCTCTACTGTGGTTTGAGGCTATTGGGATGCAGACCACTTGCTTCATTGCATAAAGTCCTCTTGAAATGAGCCTTCTTAACACAGAAGGTTGGAAGTGTTTCACCTGTGGCCGCATCAACCCTTAGGAGAGAGTTGATGACAGGACACCATAGGGTTCCGTCTTGATGTTAGAAGCAGATAGCAGTCTGTTCTGATTGAAATAGCTCTCGGGTGACCTTGACCAGCTCTTCTTTAATGATTATTGTCTTCTGAAATTACTTCCATAAAATTTAAAATCAAATTATTATATTAGGGTCACTCATAATTCATTACATAAACACATATTTTGTGTCTGTAAATTGCGCGTGTTCTATGGCCGATTTGTATGTCTTGCTGGACGAAAAAACTTCAGTTTCTGGGATCAGGGAATCTTGCTATCTACGCCTGAGACCGACTAACTCAGCCACAGAGTGAAAAAAGCCCATTAAAATTCCTCGCATCATCAACGGGATTCGAACTCGGGCCTTTTCCACCTAGTGTGGGAAGGACGATCACGATACCACTGTGCTATTCGCAGACACTGCTTCCATAGTGCCAAGACGACACTGCGTAACACATTAAGCCAACGTGCCACCTCCACCTGCGACTGCCGGCGATTTCAAAGAATCATCGAAACGACGGTGATTTACCATCCTGAGTACTGGAGATATGGCAATCCCACTGAGCAAGCCAAAAACACTGGAATGAAGTGATGGTCTGCGCGTGTAGCACAGTAGTATCGTCACCGTCCTCCCCACACCAGGTGGAAAAGGCCCGGGTTCGAATCCCGTCGATGACGCGAGGAACTTTAATGGCCTTTTTTTACTCCGTGGCTGAAGTAGTCGGTCTCATGCGTAGATAGCAAGATCCCCCCCCCCCCATAAACTGGGTTTTTTTTCGTCCAGCAAACAGGCAAATCTACCAGAGGACACAGCACGCAATTTACAGACAAAATAAATATGGGTAGATGTAATCATTTATAGGGGACCCTAATATCATAATTTGGTTTTTTGGAATGAAGTGATGTGGTTGCAACCTGTTTTTTTTTTTTTTTTTTCGGCATGAATAATTTGCTTAACCAGATCGATTTCTATTGAATACTCTTTATTTTATGTAATAGGTGATTATTTTATGTAATATGCCTACCAGGATGCCTATTACATAAAATAATCACCTTCGGCCACACTATTCACAATATTCATGAAAACATTTTATTCTCTTAATTTTGTCCATCAGCGTATTTAAAAACATCGAGATGGGGTAGGGGAGGCAGGTTTGTTGATCTCAACTTTAAAGTAGGGATCAACAAACTTGGGTATGTTGATCTCTACTTTAAAGTAGAGATCAACATACCCACAGTGGAAGTGGGGTTTTTTTTTTTTTTTTTGGCTGATGCTGCATAAGCTTGCTTTCTTGCATCAAATGCCTCTACTAATGCTAATGCTAATGCAACAAATGTGTGAAGAAGTGAGTCAATAGGCATGCTTTCCCACAGTGCTGCAGTCGTAAAATTATCAGATGATATACTCTTCTATGAATGTTACGAAAAGCAGAGAGCATGCTTGCACGTTAATCGAATTCGAAAGGATATACGACGCATACTTGCCTTATATTCAGTGACATATTCGTTCAGTGACAAAACTGAACTTCTAAAAAAGAACGAAAAATTATTAATTTATTAAACTGGATTATGGATCCGGGGCACTACTAGTTATAGCAGAAATACCCATAAATGTATATGAACAGTGTATACGGTATAATATGTATATGGTAGGGGTGTTGACCAGTCAAGTGTAAATACAATGGAATAAATTGAGAATGCCTGCAAAGTAAAAGCAGATTACCTGAAATTAAATAAAATTCAGATTAACATAAAAATAATAAAATGTAATAAAATAGTACTTAATGCTGTAGATTTTAACTACGTCTTCAAGGGGTTGGCAGCCAAAACCGAAGTAACCACAGCAATAAGCAAAGTCTCTGTTTCTGTTATGATGTACACGTACGAAACGTATACATCATAGCCGACCCGGCAGAGACGAAGGAATAAAAAGAAGAATGCAATTCAAAAATAAATAAATAAACGTAAAATACAGAATTATGCTAAAAATCAGTATTATTTAATCGGTATTATTTTAGTTTAATTCTCCATTTGACTTTTATTTATTTATTTTTGAATTATATTCTTTTTATTCCTTCCTTTTTGGTCTTTGTCGGGTCGGCTATGATGTATACGTTTCGTATGTACACATCATACAGAGACCTTGCTTATTGCTGTGGTTCCTTCGGTTTTGGCTGCCGACCTCTTAAAGACGTAGTTAAAATCTTAGGACCTACAGCATTAAGTGATATTTTATTATTTTTATGTTAATCTTAATTTTATTTAATTTCAGGAAATATGCTTTTACTTTGCAGCATTCTCAATTTATTACATTGTATTTACACTTTACAGGTCAACACTATATATACAGGGTGTTTCAGTTAAACGTTTCAGAACTTCTAAGAGGGGTAGGGTACATCCTGACAACTCGAAATCATATAGCAATGTGGGGTCGGAAATGCTTTCCTGAAGCGGTGTTGTACACAGAAGCACCATAAAAAGAAAAGAGACCGTAAGTGAGAAATCGTTTTAATAATACATGAAAAGAAGCAAAAGGTACATGGATTAAAGTAAGTGTTCGAAGTTTCTTCAACCTCGTATTGCTTTCGCACAGTGGTACCTTGGAAAATGTGCTACAAATCCCCTTTTTCCTGCTGAAGTGTTGTTTTCCGATGAGGCATCCTTCACAAGGGAAGGAATTTTCAACACGCATAACGACCATATCTGGGCGGTCGAGAACCCGCATGCAATACGACGTCGTGCAGCAAAGATTCGATTTTCGGTCAGTGTATGGGCCGGTATTATGGGAGATCACCTCATCGGACCTTACCTGTTACCGTGTCGTCTAACCGGACCTATCTACTTGATCTTTCTGCAGCAAGTATTGCCACAACTTTTGAGAGATGAACAGATTTCTGCATCGATGTGGTTCCAACACGATGGAGCCCCTGCCCATTATAGCGGAGATGTTCGTAACTACCTGGATGTCACATTTGGTCAACAGTGGATCGGACGTGGTGGTCCCGTGCGTTGGCCTGCTCGGTCACCCGACCTATCATGTCTTGATTTTTATTTCTGGGGTCATATGAAATCGCTAGTTTATGACACCCCTGTTGACAATGCTGAGGAGCTGGGTGCAAGAATCGCAGTAGCTGCCGAAGAAATTCGAAATTCGCCTGGAGTATTCCAGAATGTTCGGATGTCCATGCGTCGGAGATGTGAGGCGTGCATTGTAGCCCGTGGAAGAAACTTCGAACACTTACTTTAATCCATGTACCTTTTGCTTCTTTTCATGTATTATTAAAACGATTTCTCACTTACGGTCTCTTTTCTTTATGGTGCTTCTGTGTACAACACCGCTTCAGGAAAGCATTTCCGACCCCACATTGCTATATGATTTCGAGTTGTCAGGATGTACCCTACCCCTCTTAGAAGTTCTGAAACGTTTAACTGAAACACCCTGTATATATATATATATATATATATGAGGGGAAGACCGTTGCCACGAAATGGTGTACCTGGCAGCAATGATGTTTAGGCTGTTTTTTTTTTTTTTTTTTTATGTTCTTGAGTCAGGGTGACACTTAGGCAAATGCCCATCTCCACCTTGAACAACAGCGACAGCACAAAACCTCTGTGAAACGGCTTGAAAAAAGTGTGTCAGGCCTCTTCGAACTAGCGAGCAGCCGACACCTGGGCAGCTGCCGCCTAATGCCCGTCCCAGGCTCGAGGAGCCAGGTCCGGGTCCATTATTCACTGTCAGTGCTCAACTCAGCGCACTAAAATCCCGCACCCGCCGGATGTAGTGCAATACCGGTGGGTGCCAGCAATCCCGCTCCCAGGTTGGCTATACCTGGTACCAGCAAAAAAAAATAATAATAAATAATAATAATAAAATAAAATAAAAATAAAATAAAAATAATTTAAAAAATAATAATAACAAAAAACAAAATAAAATAAACAAATAATAATAATAAATAATTTTAAAAAATAATGATAAAAAAATGAATAAATAACCAGCTAGTGGTAAAATCACTGTACAAAAGCTCATTACTTCTGAGAAAACAGTATAGTTAAGTTAAGACTGTTAAGTTAATTATAGTTAACTTTAGTTAAAAATCAAAATATTCTCAGCATATTTGAGACAAAAAAAGAAAATAAATAAATAATAAGTACGTAAAAACCAACACCAAAACATAACATAAGGTGCTTTTGCACTGAATTCATCTTGACAGTTTGTCAATTTAACTGTTGACAATTTGTCTTGCCCTTCGAATATATCCTGTCACTGCGAGCAGCAACCACAATGAGACCACTTCCCTTTGTGGTCTCACACCTAAATGGAAGTGTCGGGCTGGTCCCATACAAACAAAAATATACACCTCTTCGACTACTGGCGACAATCATGATCACCCAGTGTGGGGAAATATTACAGATCGCTGCATATAGGAAGCAACTATCCGAGATGGTAGCTCATCAGAGGCCAGTACTGGTATACCTGATGTTATAGGGTCGCGACTAAGTAACTGTCTTATTTCTTTGCTGTTCATAATGAATTTGACCTATAATTAGGTTATCGCATGTTATATTTCGCAGTCTTATTAACTGTAAATGTTTTTAATTCGACGCTTGTGATCGGGTACTTCGCATTAGCTTTCAGAAGCACATATATATGTGCTAACTGAATGGTGGGGGGACACCTTGATCTTTCTTACAAAAGGGAATCACGTCTTCAAAAATTATTTTTAACTTTTGCGAGGGCACTGCCGAAATTAAAGAAAATTCGCTTTTAGCACGAATTAATCTCAATTTCATATTAACTTGATTCAGCAAATACTTATCTTGATGAAAGAGATCTAGATGCAGTCTACCCATAATTCGACTACTTTCGATCCAGCAACAGCTTTCATTCGCTGCAGAAGCCCCATTTTAGCGGTCATGTTTTTGAATGTTAAAGCGGAAGGATCGCTGTCATGGTAATACCTCTGTATGGTTAAATGTGTCTTTTTTGCGTCACTTCCATAATTCAATAGGGTCTCCAAATAACTGCGATAGGGATACAAGTTAGTGATTGACTTACTAATGTATCTTGTAAATACAGACCAACCTGACTGAAAAGTAAATGCAGCCAACGTTTTCCTTGAGCTCTGTTCTGTCTTCGTTTAAAATTTTCACTTTCAAATAAAGAAACGTTCTTGAGAGATCCAAGTAATGCTCGCTGCCAGCAACGTAAAAATCGAGCGGTCCTGTGTCCAAGCTCGATCGAGTTTGACAGCTGGCATACGTGCTCTTTTCGTGCGACAAGCTGACTGGGGGGACACAAAATAAATGCAGTTCGGAAGAAAGACACTCAGTCATCACCAAAGATATCTCTCATGCTGCGCCTCTTGGTAACAATGGCCTTTCTTCTCTGATGAGATCTCCATTTTATACCGCTCCCTGTCTATCGATCGATGAAATCTTTAGTCTTATGCATCAAATTACTTTTGGCTTCTTTAAACCGCATCTTGCCGGATTCGCGAATGTCTTGACCACTAATAACATCCCCAAGCATCCCTGCCCCGGCTTTTAAAACTTCTCTTCCGACCATCTTTGCTACCAGGTTTACAAAAGGTGTAACGAATTTAAATATCGATCTAATAGTCCGCCCAGTTCGTATCTCCTCTGAAAGGCAGGACCCCGAAATACAGTTTAAATTCCAAACCAGCTTGCTGGCTGTAGTATTCACTGTAAGGAGACAGTGCCATCTTTTCGACTGAAGTGAAACTTCAACACTGTTTCCCCGGAATGAAATGTCAACCTCTCCCCGGTGTCGGTTCTTATATCTACTTCAAGGGGCTAATAACTAAAAAAAACTATTATTTTTAGGCCACCCGAATAATGAAATTCATCTGCCGTGCTGTATCTTATGTTTGTTAATTGCGTGTGTTTTATTTTATTTATTTATTTTTTTTTTTTATGTGAATCCCAAACACGAGAGGTATTAGAACCTATAGTACTTAGTACCGTGCTTGGGTTGGAGGTTGAGAAGACGAAAGAAGATATTTGTTGACATTGGACTTGAACTTCTGTAGATTGTAATTTTCAGGAAATACCTATGAAGGAAGGTTGTTCCAGAAAACGGCAGTTGAATGAATAAATGAGGAAGATGAAAAGTTGGTTCTGTGGGTTTGAAGTTGGACAGTAAATGGATGTTGGCTGGTGGCGGCACGTGTTCGGACTGTTTTGAAAGAGAGAGCAGGAATTATAGAAGCCAATTCAGAAGAACAGTGCCCATAGAAGTATCTGTAGAAGAGGCATGCAGCAGAAACAGTACATCTATGAGAAAGCGAGTGGAGAGTCTCTGTTAGAGATGTATCATTAATTAACCTAACCGCCCTCTTCTGAATGGAATCAAGAAGCTTGAGAGAGGTTATGGTCGATTTGTCTTTTTTGCTGGATGAAAACCCCCACTTTCTGGGGGAAAAACCTTGCTATCTACGCCTGAGACCAACTAACTCAGCCATGAAGTGAAAAAGTCCATTGAAATTCCTCGCGTCATCGACGGGATTCGAACCCGGGCCTTTTCCACTCGGTGTGGGGAGGACGGTAACGATACCACTGGGCTACCGCGCAGACTGCAAGGGGATAATAATAATTATTATTATTATTATTATTATTATTTTAGGGTTGCCCGTAATTAAATACATTAACCCGTATTTGTGTCTGAAGATTTGCCTGTTTTCCTGGACGAAAAAACCCCAGTTACTGTGGAGAAAAACCTTGCTATCTACGCCTGAGACCAACTAACTCAGCCACGGAGTGAAAAAAGCCCATTACCGTTCCTCGCGTCATCGACGGGATTCGAACCGAGGCCTTTTCCACCCGGTGTGAGGAGGACGGTGACGATACCACTGTGCTACACGCGCAGACTGCAAGGGGACAATAATCGATCGAGGTGTATATTTTCGTGATAGTTATCAGAATTATCATATGTGGCAGGAATAAGTCTAAGCAAAGGCGAATAAATGTCGCCGACTACGTGAGGAGAAATGATGTTAGAATATATGTACAATCCGTAGACACCTTTTATAATATCAATCGGATATTTGCCTTTAACAGTTCCTTTAAGCTCGGGTCCGATTCTATCTTCTTCAAAGCCTAGGAGCTGCCCGAGACCGGGATAGGCTTTTGGAAAAATACAGACGCACATCGTCGGATACACCGATCTTAACTTTTCCATCTGCACCCTGTGCAAATAAACATCAGGTGGCTTTTTCGAGAATGCTAAGCAATTATTTCACAGTTCGGTAATATCCACGTGGAGTACTGACTAATTTTTTTTCGTGATACTCTGCTTTCAGCTGTTTACGAATATATACATTTTTTTACCAAATTCAGTTTTTCCAGGTGGCATCGGATGTAATGATAGACGTGTAGCTGCAGTTTGCCATCCGTTGTCAGAAATCTCAATCTTTCTCTTTTCATTGCATGTATTTCTATCAAGGAGATAATCTTCCTCGTCGATAGGAAGCAAACCGTCTCCTGAATGAGAATGTTCCAAGAGAGAATGCAGGTCTGGTGGAATATAAATAGAATATTCACCTTTTACAAAAATAACAAAATACTTATTCGCACCCCTCAGCTATGCACCTAAAATAATGTGCGACCTCAGTGCATCTGGAATTGCATTCGAAAGATGCTCTATTAATGCTTCTTGCGTTGCAGGCGAATTCAGGCGCGTTTTCACGGTACATTCAAAATCTTCATGCTGGGCATCAAAAAATTCCTCGACAATAATCTTATTAAACTCTTCGTCAATGTTGTTGAATTCCAATGGCAAAATAGCTTCTGAAGGCCCACAGTCCACTCTCCAGGTCCTAGATTGACAGGATGTGGTAGTCTCACAATATAATGCAACTGTGTATTTTTTGGAAAAACGTCCATGCTGGCAGAACTAGGCAGAATTGTGTATTCCATAACAAAATTAATTTGGGACTATCGCTCTTTCTAATCCGCATAAGTTTCCACAGTCTGTCAACCAACTTTCTACAAGTTGTAGTGACAAAAGATCTTTACTCTTAAACAGTGACCAACTCTTACACAGCGAAAGAACTTCGGTCAAATCCACTCTCGATAAGGCAATGGCTAAATGAATAATTGTTTCGCTTACATCACAGCTAATTCATCTGCTTGTGTGTCTCTGGAAATGAGGACATACTGCATCTGCTAATATTTCCAAAAGAAGCGATTCTGAAATGTCTGAACTCTGCTTTCTTGTTTCTAGTAGAATGATATATGAGAAACAGTCGGGCAAGTTTACACCCGTTAGGGGGGGGGGAAGTTAGGCTGCCATTCTAAAGAATGTGCTCTAGCCTCTAGATGCAACCTGTCTCGTGTTATGAAAGTCACCGTCCGATATTCCAAGCAAGAACTGAAGCTGCTTGACTCTTCTTTGAAACTGCATTCTGTCTGAAATCCACTGTTCATATCGATTTTCGTCAGATGGCACACGTCCGCGTGCCCCACCATTTCTTAACACTTTTTTTTTTTATCCCTCTTCTCTCTATTCTTATTTTATTTCTTGGGTCTTCTTCTTCCTTCCTTGGCAGACGCCTCTCTATTGACCTGGCCTGGCTCCTCGTTCCATGGACTGATGTCGGAATGCCCTTTCTAGTGAACAACACAAACAATAAACAACTGGTGAACGGATGAACAACACAAACAATAAACAACGCAACACTATATTCAAGATACTCAAAATACTCACATCCTCATCTGGCCTTGGCAGATTTTGCTACTTCACAGTGGCACTTTTATGAAGTTTTGTGGGGAACCACGTTACCGCGTTATTATATAAAAAATTTGTATAATTCAATGTCCACTATTATTATCATACATATAAAAAGAACTTTTCTCCTTTTATGGGTTTTTTTTTTCATGCTCTGTGACGGATACTCGGACCAAGTTCATGGGGTGGTTGGTTGTGTCTGGTTACTATTGATATTGTTATTACTTTTGGTCAAGGAATTCTCTTACTGTCCTACAGGTGTTCAGAATCGCCGCTTTCTTCAGTTCCACGTAAGGGTTCTCTTGGAAGCCTATTGCTGCTAGGTTCTTATGGAGGGAGTTTGGCACCATGCGGGTTGTTGACACGGTGATCGGGACGGTCATTACTTGTTCCGTATGTCACATAACTTTGACTTCCTATCTTGGGTCTGAATGCTTTCTGATCTTTTCTTCGCATGTTTCTGGATTTTGCTGGTACCGGGCCGTTATGTTGATCAGGTAGGTAGCCATTTCCTTCTTGTCCATGAGGGTTATGTTTGGTCTGTTGTACGGGATCTTCTTGTCCGTTCTTATAGCGCGGTCCCAGTATAGTTTGCGTATAAAGGTCTCTAGTACTACGTGGGGTTTGTACTTGTAATACGGAACACTTTGATCAACTGATATATAATAATAATTATTATTATTATACTCAACACTCTAAAATGTACTTACCAGTTTTTTGAAAGTCAAATCATATAGAGGAAACCGTGGTACACTTTAAAACTTTTATGCGATTGATCTCATCATGAGATTTTTACGCACCCATTTTATAAACGTCTTAAGCTTTTCCTAGCACCAAATCGGACTAAACGCATTGCAAAGATTGGAGAATAACAGACAGCACGTGTCAGACAACAAAATTGGAACACCTGTTCTGCTTCTTTGTGACATTGGTTTCAATGTCACAGGTGCTGGCTTAACACGTTGCATAATCTGTTTGACTCTTTTAAGCTGCTACGTACACAATATCGTGCTGTTGAGTTATTTTTTTTACAGTTTATTAACAGAGTTTATACTACTATTATTAACAAATTTAAGAAATTATACGTAAAACTGAAATTATATTATATTTTAAAATTGAATAATTGATATTATATAAATAATTGAAAAACTAATAAATAAAACAATAGCAAATGTGATATTATATAATTATTTAAAAACGATTTAATGTGATCACTATAATTGCTGTATCTGTTACAAATGTTCTCTATTACTTATAGTTTACGCAGGACTTAAAAGAAAACTTGCTATTCTGTCTGTTTTTTATTCATTAAAGTTTTATTTATTTTATAGAATTCTTTAGAACAATGACCTCATTGTTTTTAGAATTATTTCATTGTTTTATATAAATATAAAAGTTTATATAATTTTATTATTATTATTTTTTTCTCAGAAAGACGACTATCTGCTTCAAAGTATCTCATAAGCAAAGCAAGGATGAGGCATTTCTGCACTCCAAACAACTGTTCTTAAGTGCACCACCCTTGACCGTTATCTAGAAATGCAGCCCCACCCAATATATCAAAAACATAATTAAATAATTTTAATTCTTGTATCCTTTCCAGGCCTGAGACAGATGCTTCAGTTGCTACACCCTTCCAAGATCTGCTCTTTGAAATGAAGTCGGGGGAGAACGTAACATGCTTTACTCTTAAATTATTTTAATAATACAATGGAATGTGTCATAAGCAATATTATACACTTGGTGGTCAATTTATTATGTACGCCAGCTTAAATTTTCTCCATATACCTCCGTTCGTTTACATTGACATCGACTCCACAAGATAACAATGATGTTCTATGGAATCGATGCCGGGGACGATTGAATGATGGACACTTTTCAATCGCCATGGTTGGTTGAATAGTCCATCAGTATAGGGCAAGAGTGGCCAAATTAATTTGTGATGCGATCTACTTTTTTCCTTCAAAATGTGCCGCGATCTGCCATCTCAAAAATTTCATTGCACAAGGTGCACAAATCGAGGGATGACTGTATATTTAAAATTCGTCGTGATCGACCGAAATTAAATCCGCAATCGACTTGTCGGCCACCCCTGGTGTGTAGGGTATCCATGCAGACTGGATTAAAGCCTTTCATTTTATGGGCATGGATGAATGGAGGGATGCAGATCTATACTCCTGATAAACATTTTATACCTCATCCCAGAAATGCGCTGTTGGGTTGGGAACTAGTAAGGGGATGGGCTAATAAAATAGGAAGAGCGCACCATCACTTTTTTATTTTCGATTTTATTGTTGGTGATTAGATTTATACATATGATTTGCAATTATTTGCAACTACCGTTCATCAAAACTTGCCTCGTGACAAAAGGAACACAAGAAACTATGCCGAATAAAGGATACATTTAATCTTCCCAAAAAGAGATTGCTATGAAAGTAACCGCAAAAATGGATAACCAAGATATAATTTAATTTCAGAGTGAAGTTCCCTAAACTCATTTTAAAAATTCCTACTCGTCTTGTGCAAACCACATTTCTGCAAATATGGGATGCATACGTATGCCACTAGTATCAGAGATCAAGCACTAAAGTGAACTTGGCATGTTATTCCTAAAAAGTGGCAAATCCTAGATACAGTATCTGGAAATGGAATCCATTGAAATTAGTTTCTAAAGTATTATTTATATGCGTCCATGACACGACGATAGAGTCGTCATGTGTCTCTTACTTGGAGGGCGCTGGGTTCCAATTCCGTCAGATAATAGACTAAAGGTCTCTTGTACTGAAAATACAGTTAGCTGACTCAAGCAGAAAAGTAGGAAAACTAGAATTTTTAGCCTGTATAGCATGAAAATCGCTTACAAAAAAAATATTTGTACATAACTGAAAACAAAAAAGATCATGTGAACTGGGGTGTCATACAGTGCTTTGGTCGCAAAATTAGCAGAAGGTATACTCTATGAACGTTACGAAAAGCAGAGAGTAAACTGTGCACATCAAGCTTATATATATATATATATATATATATATATATATATATATATATATATATATATATATATATATACCCAAAATCCTGAAAATGGGGTGGTGGTAGCGTACATGCTTCCTGATATTTTTTTTTTTTTTTTATGAAAACCCCAAACACGAAAGGTATCAAAACCTATAGTACTTAGTACCGTGCATGGGTTAAAGGAGAAGTATGGGGGGTGGGGGATGCCGGAAACTTTGCTCTAGAGACTAAACATGGGTTTCACCACTTCAAGCCTCCAATAAGCAAAGTGGTGGTATTTCACCGGTTGATGAAAGTCATCTACCACCTAAAAACAGAAGAAGCGGAAGAGGAACTCTTTATTGTACGCAGAAGGCATATTGCTGTACACAACACTCTTCACAGCTACAAGCAGGGGGTTTACATAAGAAGAATAACATAACAAAATAAACAAAGATGAGAAGAATAAGTAAAAACAAAACAAAACAGCATTATAAATAAATAAATAAATAAGATCTTTATTGTACAGTTCACTGATACACGCTGGTACCACGACCATACAATACCCTTCACGGCACCATGCCTGGGGTTAACAAACGGCAGAGATAATAAAGGAATTGTAAAGATTAATTATAAGCAAATTATATAATAAAAAAATAATAAATAAAAATATGACCAATTATACAACATAATTAAAGCCTGGAGCACAAAAATCACAAATTTACACATGAAAATATATTTAGCGAGTAAAGTTATTTCCAGGGAGAAGTCTTTTATAGTGCAGAACAGTCATCTGTTGCGTAATCGAATCTAAAAAAAAACTGAAGGAAAGTTTCAAGTCTCCGGAAATTCGTGCTGATAAGGGTGATATCGCGCTTTTTTACGGTAATCGCATGAACAAGATCGTACGAGGCTATTTTTATTTTTAAAAGAGATATGATAAACTTTATCATTTAGAAGATAACCCAATAAGTGGCATACCGCCGAGTAAGATTCAAAATTTTGTCTTGCATATGAATCTTTCTTTTTAATTTTTTTATGAGAATGTTAAACTTATAATTACAGTACTCTGTATTCTCCGTTTGGTGAATCACTGGTCTTGTTTTGGAAATTTTTGTCGCATCGGTTACTTGAGCGGCCCAGGGCCGGCTTAAGGCAGCGGTTTCCCCAAATAGGACGCCAAAATTTAGGGGGCTCAAAATTCCCCGAAAATTCACTGATTTACTTTAAATTTCAAGTCGGAGAAGGCGCACCAAACAATCTCGCACAGGGCACTGATAGACCTGGGGCCGCTTCTGCTTGAGCCATAGGCATTGATGTGTATTATGTCTGTAAATGCATGTGTGTGTGTTCGTTTACGGGTTGATTTGCACGCTTTGCCGAATGAAAACCTGCTCCGCTTCACACGAGAACGGCTAACTACAGCCCCTGACCGAGGAAGCTTTTAACGATTTTCATGTCTTCGAGAGAATTCAAACCCAGAAGTCTCCCAACGAGCGACAAATAGAACCAGTATGCTGTCACAATCATGGTTCGACCACAATGGGGTGACCAAGCGTCGGTTTTGAATGAATTTACCATTGTCCCGACAAAGACAAAGCAGGACACCAAATAGTTCCGGTTTTCTCTCTATCTCTCGACATAACAAAAATAATCGATTAGGGTCACTTAACTGCTTCAGGGTACGTGCACCCTAACTGGCACGAAAGTGTTAATCTCAAGTTTCAATTATTGTATTGGTTTGAGCGTGTAGTGCAACCTTCAGGGACTGTCACCATGTCCAAGGATTGTCGCGCCCCCTTTCCAAATCATAAACACGAATTGTGGTTATCGAGGGGGGAACACTTGCTACTTCTGATGTAAAAGTAGTTTCGGTCAGAGTGGCAGTGTTGCCAATTTAGCGGTTTTCCCGCTAGATTTAGCGGAATTTTGGCGGATTTAAATATGTAATAGCGGACAGCGGTTTTTTTAGCGGAATGAGTTTAAATGTAAAAATTTGAAATATGTTTAGCATTTTTTTTATCTATTTTGGAAATGTAACATTGAAATTAAGAAATATTTATTTAACAATATAAATATTTCATAATTGAAATGTTTTATTGATATACATCGTAAACATAGTAGGGATATCTTATTTAATAGTTTGTTTTTTTTATAAAGCGAAGAATCGGTTTTATATTATTCAGGGATCCCCTGAGGGGAACCACAACAATTTCAATACGTAGTTACACTCGCTGTCAAACGATATGAGCGTTGGTTCATAGCTTTAAATTGTTGAATCAAATCAAAAAATGTGGAAAAAATTCTAATGAATTAGCCCCACCTTTTTTTTGAAACCGCGAAGAAACGCCATTGGATTATTTTTCTTCTTCGTAATTGAATCATCTGGAGAAACAAAATTAAAGCGATGAATAACCTCATCATGGGTATAATTAATGTCTCGGTAGAGATTTTTATATGCGGGCCATCCATCACTGATGATTCGTGTACCTGACAATATTCTCTTTCCTATAATTGATAATAGTTGTTTTATCTCTATTTTCTACCGGAACTAAAAAAACATCGTTTGGTAATTCTTTCGAATGCACCAAAAACCTATTGTGTTCCTATTAGTCGTCCTGTATTGTTTTATTATTAGCTATACGGTGCAAGGAAGCCTGAAGCTTATGCTGCACCAGCCGAAAAAAAAAAAAATCTGAATTATTGAGAGAGAGAGAGAGAGAGAGAGAGAGAGAGAGAGAGAGAGAGAGAGAGAGAGAGAGAGAGAGAGAAGTAGAAGGGAATCACCAAGAAAGAGAAGAACGATGATGATATCTAGCTCAGGACCCTGGGTATCCCAAGCCCATACTCACCAGATGTGAGTCCCTGGGGTTATTATATATTTTCTTTTGAAAAATGCTGATTCATCAATTTCAACTTCGATAGGTATTCCATATTCTGAAATCCCCCTAGTTAACTATCTTAATCAATTATTGATATCATGCAGATCTCCCTCAGATTTTTGCGTTTTCCAATAACAGTGTTTTTTTTATTGATATTTAAATCAGAGCAATGCGATCTTGAGACCAATCTTAAGACCAGAAGTATAGAAATAATAAATTTTGAGATAACGCTAATGTACTATAATCAAAAAATGATTTATGTCTAATACTCTTTGTTTTACGGCAAGGTTTCTTACAACCCCATCTAAACATATCAGTTTTACATTTACTTTTTGTTAGCCGCATTTCAAGTGTGCAAACTTCACCAAAAGCTGTATTTTGCAAAATGTGATTTTTCGCCAACCAAGAAATCAAGTGATTAATATTGCCACTGCATAAATTCATCAACTCCGTTAAACGGTAGTTATTTTTGACTTCTTCCTCAGAATAAACTGCATTTGATATGCAATTTGGAGGTTTTTGTCTGGACGTAATTTAGGGTCTTAAAAAAGTTTTATTTTTAATGTATTTTGCAAAATGTGATTTGCTGCAGAAATAATGAGGCGAAATAAGAAATAGAGAGATTAAGAATGCAATTTTATTAACTGCACATAAAAAAAAAACATAAACATGTTTACGATCCAATGTTATATTCTGCCATTAACACACTTCTGCTTAAGCCCCGTTCTATTTTCTTTATCAAATTTAGTCTGCGGTATCGTTACCGTCCTTCCCACACCGGGTGGAAAAGGCCCGGGTTCGAATCCTGTCAATGACGCGAGGAACTGTTATAGGCTTTTTCCACTCCGTGGGTCAGTTAGTGGGTCTCGGGCAGAGATAGCAAGATTTTTCCCCAGAAACTGGGGGCTGTCGTCCAGTAAAGAAGGCAAATCGAGCAGAGAACACATGCAATTTACAGACACACACTACACATGGGTATTATGAATTAACATTCCGGGTGACCCTAATGTAATAGTCAAGTTTGTCACTAATTTTTAATATTGATCTTCTCTGTATGAGGTTTATCAACTTTAAAAATAAATTTATTTTAAATTTATTTTAATTTAAAATAAATGTAAAACAGCTGTATACCAGTACAGAATTCCTTTGAAAATGGCGAAGCTATACAAATACGCCTCACAGCAGATTCCGTAGCCAGGTGGGAAGGAGCAGCAGTGCGTAGCATACGCACTGCTGCGTGTGCACACGCTTCTTGATTAGACCGGGGTTCGAGCCCGTCACCACCAAATACGGAGGATGTGGAAAGGTCAGGAAATGACCACCACATATTCCCGGAGCAATATGGCCTTAGTTGCTAATGCTCCTAAAAACCAAATAACAACAACACAGCAGATTCCAGTTGCAAAATGGCGGCTACCATGCGAGTGTGCTGCAAAACAGGTGTTCGCGAAGTTATTCGCTTTTTGCAAGCAAAAGGGTCTTCATTAAGTGACATTTACCGTGAACTGGTTGCTGTATAGGGCGAAAAGGTGATGTGTTTTTGATGCAATGAATTTAAAGCGGGCCGTGTTGACATCGAAGATCGACATCGGGCGGGCAGGCCTTCATCGAGCAAGACAAAAGACAACATTTCGCGCATTAAGGGCATCGTTTTGAAAACAGACGAGTGAAAATGCACAAATAGTCGATGAGTAAGTCGACTTTTCACGAAATTGTTCACGATGTCCTTGGCTTTCGAAGGGTGTGCTGCCGCTGGGTGCCCCGACAATTGTCAGAGGAGGACAAAGCAAAACGCATGGGGATGTTGAATACTGCGTCTGGAGAATCTGTTGCGATACAGCGACGAAGGAGAGGATTTTCTCGCTCGCATAGGCACAGCAGACGAAACATGGGTTCATCACTTTACCCCCAGAACAAACAAGACTCGATGACCTGGAAACAACCACAATCTTCTGTGCGCAAAAAATTGCAAAATGTCCCGGCAGTGTCCGAAAAGTCATGGCTACAGTGTTCTGGGATCGCCAGGGCGTTCTGTTGGTGGATTTCTTGCCGAAGGGAGAAACAATCAATGCACAGCTTTGATTGTTCAAAGCGGCGTGATTTTGTTGCACGACAACGCAATTCCACACACTGCCCACCCCACTCGTGAGTCGTTGCGTCGTAATCGTTGGGAAACTCGGTCACATCTCCCTACAGTCCAGACTTAGCTTAGCGCCTTCAGACTTCCATTGTTTGGCCCGCTGAGAAACACCTTTCAGGAAAGCATTTCACCCCGGATGAGGAAGTTCATCAGGCTGTGCGATGTTGAATACTGCGTGTGGGCACGGACTTCTTCAGTACTGGTATTGATAAACTGGTCATCGTTGGGACAAGTGCATCAATAAAAGTGGAGACTTTGTAGAGAAGTACTGCATGTTCACTTATTTCTAGGTGCGTAATTTCCAACTTCGTATTATTAAACATCGTCGAGAGAAAAAATGTGTTACCTTACTTTTCGGAAACCCATCGTACCATCAGTGGTAAAGGGAAGGGGTTTTGGTTTCGTAAAGGCGACAACAGTGGTCTCAGAGATTTTTTTAGGTTCTATACAGTGGGACCAATGGATGATGTTATAAACAGCAAATTCTAAATGGGAAGCATTCAAGGAAGTAATTTTGGAAGCTACTAGGCTTTTTGTTCCTGCTCTAGGAACAAAAAATACTGCTCTAGGTTTAGGCCCGAACGGATGTCAGGTGAACGAATGAGACCGGGGGGCATAGAAGAAAAATGCATGGGATGCACATAAATTGTCATAGAAGCCTATGGTAGTTACAAGCTAGTCTGTAATCAATTCACAAAGGAAGTTAGGCAAGCGAAGGAAGATTATGAAAAATCTTTGACAAAGGATGCAAAAAAAAAACAGCAAAGACTTCTTTACTTATATAAACTCTAAAAGGAAGGGGATGAATCAGATTGGTCCCCTTGATATCAGTGGTTTGACTGTAGATAATCATTCTCAGATAGCTGCCAAACTAAATGAGTATTTTGCATCTACATACACACATGAGGAGTTATTCAAGGAGGAGAGGGCCAAATGGTTATCAAACTCTAACAGGGAGATAAATGATTTTGTAATAACTGAGAGCAAAGTGGAGAGCAAAGAAATTATTGAAGTTAAACATAAGGAAGGCACCTCGGGTCGATGGGATCTATCCAGTTATATTAAAGGAAGTGGCAAAGGATGTAAGCAAACCCTTAGCCATAATTATGAGAGCATCCTTGGACTCGGGGGAAGTCCTACGAACTGGAAATGTATCTCAAATTCACAAAGGGGGATCAAAGGGTGTCATAAGTAATTATAGACCTGTTCCAGGACTTCTGTTCCAGGAAAATAATGGAGTCACTGATTAAAGAAGCAGTGCAGGATCATCTAGACAAGACAACAGCAGTAATAATTCAGATACAGCATGGGTTTGTTAAGGGAAAGTCTTGTCTGACCAATTTGATTAGATACTATGATGTGGTTACAAAGGAACTTGATGCAAAAAATAATTTTGATATCATAAACTTGGATTTCAGGAAAGCTTTTGATACTGTTGCACATGAAAGACTATTGTACAAATTAGAGCAGTATGGCATTAAGGGCAAATTGCTACAATGGATAAAAAGATGGTTGAGTGGGAGATGACAGAGAGTGGTAATCAATGGGTGCTGCTTTACGTGGACTGATGTTATTAGTGGTGTCCCTCAGGGTTCGGTGTTGGGTCGATTATTGTTTTGTATATTTAACAATGACATTAATGAAGGTATATCAAGCTTAATGTCAAAGTTTGCAGATGATACAAAGGTTCGCAGGGTTGTTAATAACAATAATGACAGTATGCTGCTGCAACAGGATCTGGAAAAGTTGGGTAGATAGTTTAACTGAAGTTTAACATTGACAAATGCAAAGTACTGCATATAGATAGCAGTAACCCCAGAGAAATGTACCAACTATGTGGTGTTACATTCAGGGTAGTGGAGAATGTAAGAGACTCGGGGGTAATTGTGCATTCAGATATTAAGTTTTCTGAGCAGAATGATGGGGTCTTGTCAATGATATACAGGAATTTTGCGAGCAGGAATAAGTAGGTGATTAGCCCTCCCCTCTATAAGGTAATGGTCAGGTCACACCTTGAGTACTGCGTACAGGTCTGGAAGCCTCATTTTAGGAAGGATGTAGGGTTTCTAGAACGAGTACAGAGAAGGGCAACAAGACTGGTGAAGGGAACAAAAGGGGTGCTCTTATGAAGAAAGGCTTAAGTTCTGCAAATTGCAGCTTCTAGAGACTAGGCGCCTGCGAGGTGATTTGACTAAGGTGTATAAGGCCTTTGAATGGGTTGAGCAGGATCAGTGCTGATGGGATTCTTCCTCTTTCTCAGATTACGAACCTGAGGGGCATAGCTTCAAACTGAGGAAAGACACTTGTACAACAGATGTACGGAAGTTTGCCTTTAGCCAGCGGGTAGTTGATTGCTGGAAGAAACTTCCATCTGTTGTTATGGAAGTTGATAGTTTAAACCAATTCAAGGCAGAACTAGACACACATTTGGAATGAATGGATCAGTGAAATGGGAAGGTTGTTTTTTTTTTCATTTTGGCTGATGCTGCTTAAGCTTGCTTTCTTGCATCATATACCTCTACTAATGCTAATGCTAATCTGTGCTGTATGTATACATACGATCTCAATGTGCCGTTATTGCGAATGTGCCATTATTTCGACAATCTACTGTATTGTACTATAAAAGTAATTTTTATTTTTACATAATATCATTGGCACAATCAGGAAAGAACCATGTTCTAACATTATCTAGAACAATTCACTTGTTAAAGAAAGAAAAAAGGTTAAACCATCCCTGGAATGTGAAATAAAACAACGAAAATCATTCAATGTTTTTGTACAAAGGGTACTAGGAAAGTTTTGCAATATGACGCAACAATGAATCACAGGAAGCTGCTTGTTGCTGCATGTTGAAACATGTTCATACGTGCATAGTAGCCGCCGCGCCAAGTCGATAGGCTCAGTTATTCATTAGTAGTGAGAGTGTAAAGTGCTTGCGATGGCATCGTGGTCACGAAATGAGATAAGGACAGTTTTGCGGTATAATTTCGTGCGTGGTTTAACCACAGACCAGTGCTTAGAAGAAATGACTCTTGCACTAGATGATGATTGTCCACATCGTACAACGATATTCAGGTGGTATAGAGAATTCCAAAGGGGAAATTTCACTCTGGAGGATTCTGAGAGGCCGGGAAGGCCACGAACGTCAGTTACGGAGGAAAACGTTACTGCTGTGAGGAAAATGCTTGACGAAAACAGGCGAGTAACCTACCAACAGATAGAGGATACTTTGGGCCTAAATGCACCAGCAATTCGTTCGATTCTGCAAGATCATTTGCGCGTGAAGAAACTTTGTTCTCTCTCTGGGTGCTGCATCAACTGACTGAAGAGCAGATGACACGACATGTGACTTGGTGCCGGGAGATGTTAAAAAAGTTTGATAAGGGACAATCTCGGTATGTGAACAACATCGTGACAGGTGACGAGACTTGGCTGTACTATTACGATCTGCCGACCAAGGCTCAAAACAAAGTTTGGGTCTTTGATGATGACGACACACCCGTAATTGTCAGAAAATCCCGATCTGTAAAGAAGAAAATGATAGCTGTATTTTTCAAATCGAGTGGAATTGTGGAACGTGTCGTTTTGGACACGCAGAAGACAGTCACAGCTAAGTGGTATACTGAACAATGCCTGCCTAAAGTCATTGGATCTATGAAGAACCTGCGGCCAAAGTCAAGAATGGACACCTGGTACCTCCATCACGAAAATGCTGCAGCTCACCGCGCCAAAGCCTGCACCGAATATTTGACCACGACAGGACTGAAACTTCTCGAGCACCCTCCCTTCAGTCCAGACCTTGCTCCCTGCGACTTTGCACTGTTCCCGCATGTGAAAATGAAGCTAAAAGGGAGGCGGTTTTCCAGTGATGAGGACCTTCTACGGGCTTGGGACAACGAGTGTGCTTTACTCCCTAGTGAAACTTGGCAGAACTGGGACTGAAACTTCTCGAGCACCCTCCCTACAGTCCAGACCTTGCTCCCTGCGACTTTGCACTGTTCCCGCATGTGAAAATGAAGCTAAAAGGGAGGCGGTTTTCCAGTGATGAGGACCTTCTACGGGCTTGGGACAACGAGTGTGCTTTACTCCCTGGTGAAACTTGGCAGAACTGGTTTAAAGATTGGTTTCGGAGGATGGAGAGGTGTATTGAATGTAGAGGAAATTACTTTGAAAAAATTAAATAAACAAAGCTGTATTGCAAAACTATTGCTCTTTCCGTATCCTGGACGCTTACTTTATATTTTTCACGTAAAGGGATCAGCAAAATTTGCAACCAGCTATTTTTATTTATTTTTTTCTTCTACCTATGTACAACCAGTCAGTACTACCCCAGGGGCGTGAACATGGGCTTGGCACACTCAGGATCCTAAGCTGGATATTATAATTCTTCTCTTTTTTGATGACTCTCTCTCTCTCTCTCTCTCTCTCTCTCTCTCTCTCTCTCTCTCTCTCAGGGTACTCAAATTTCTTTTTTGGCTGGTGCAGCATGTACCTCAGGCTTCCATGCACCATATAGCTAATAATAATAATAATAATAATAATATATCACTTCTCGGCCTTTTGGCTTAGATCGTATTGTAGTTAATTTCTCATTTCACAGCATAATCCATTTTAACGGCGTTATCAATAATTTGCAATACTAAATCATGTTGTCTGGAGACGTCCAGCGGTTTGTTAATTCGAGAATAATGCAGTTTACTTGCGACGTTAGTTGCTTCACGGGTGTTATACAGATTCGCAGACAACTTCCTTAGCCTCGTAAGGTGGCGCCATCTGCATTCTAACCATGAACTGCTGCGTTATTATATTTATTTTCTGTATTTATTGACATACTTCTACCATAGGCTTCAGTATTAGCCTTCAGCCTAATTTATATGCATCCCATGCACTTTTCTTCTCTGCCACACGTCTAAATAGTTCCTATATGACCCATTTAGGCCTTGAACAGCATTTCTTCGTTGGTATGAAAAGCCTAGTATGATTATTCTATGATTCTTCTATGATTATTTCCCTTAATGCTTCCCCCATTCAGAATTTGCTGTTGGTAACACATCATCAGTTGGTCCCACTGCACAAAATTTAAAAACTGTGTGAGACCACTGTAGTCACCCTTACGAAATCAAAAGGATTTCACTTTACATTTGACAGTAGTTATGTCTTTAATTAAATACCACATTAATATACGGTGATCGCTACAGCCTCTTAATGCATGTAGAATTACAGTTGATAACCGGATCAAGACTTTTGCTTCCTCTTGTTGCCTTTCTATGGGGTCAATAACAATAACTAAAAAACAGGAATTACCCGCAAGTAATTCCTGTTCAGGAATTACTTGCGGGCCCCTGTTTTTTATTTCCTGACCGCCAGAAGTTAAAAACAACACAGATATTAATGAAAGTGAGTATAACATAAAAATTACATTTTTTAAATAACATCCTGTGTTCGATATCAAACGAAACGTACACATTGAGAATGAAGTGTACGCTCTACTTCTAGCAATTTTCAACTCACGCAAGCACTCTTGGAGTGACGATAATGTGGGTAACTAGACATTAAGACGATAGGCTCGTTGGTTATTATTTAGACCATTTGAGCGCGGGGACCTGTTCGACAGAATCGGTTGAACATGCTTGTGGCCGGCCCTGCCTTTCTAACGTGCTTCTGTGAGAAACAAATCATCCAAGAAATCTACAAGAAATTGCTAGTGTCTGAATGACCAACCCATAAATTTAAGTCAAAGTCTGGAAAGTAAAAATCCCCCATTATAAGACATTCTGATTTACTGGCCCACTCTATTTCTCTGTCTAGCTGTTTGGTATACTCATCAGAATCATTACGCCCATAAACACACTTCTACTCTCCCAGTGCTTATATCATACCAAACTGACTCAACATTGCATTGGTCACCCATGTCGACTGGATACACTGCCTTACCTAACCTTATGTGCTTTTTAACTTAGAGCATAACCGCTCCACCGCTCCTGTCCTGTCTGTCTTTCCTGTACACATTGTACTCCCCCATATTCAAATTCATTATCACTTATGTCTGAGCGTCTCCGCTGTCCCTACAATGTCCGCATTTGCTGATTTAATCAATACTTAAAATTGATCAAATTTATTTACAATGCTGCTAGCATTGGTTTACATGCAAATATACATGCACCTGTTCTTACTCTTAGTTACACTAACATAGCCCGTGTATTTACTTTTTTCATGATGACCCCCCAACAGTTATTGGGACAAGGACTTCAAGGCATTTTCCAATAGAAGCAGTGCAAGAATCACCTTCACATTTGCCTTCGGCTCTAGTTAATCTATTAGTCTGTGTATTCCCTCCTCCACAAGCCAGCAATTTTTCGACCCACCTATCATTGCCTCCAAAGCATCAGCAAATATTTTTGCACCCCTTCTATTTAAGTGCGTTTAATCCCTGTAAAAGCAGCCTCTTTTGTTAACAAGCACAGACCAGGCTGAGAAAAATTCTACTCCACGAGCCTTGATCATTCTCTCCAGGGCCGAATTGATTGATGAGGCTCTCAACGTGTACTTCCACCTATCGTGTCGGTAGAATTTCAGACACTTTAAAATTCAATCCTAACTCGCGAATTTTTCCCAACATCGCTTTATACCTGTTAAATCCTCAGATCACCTACTGTTAACGACAGTGTCACCTTTAGTGCCCATAAAAGTTGATATCTGCTCTATCTATCCTTCTTGTACAACATATTTCCAGTTGAAGAAAATCTAACGACGTGATGGACCCTGCAGGGTTGGCGCTAGGGTTTGTGGTGCCTGAGGCAAAACCTTGTAACGGCGCCTTATTCATATCGTATCTTAACACACATATATATGCAGTAGCACATCTATCAGCGCCTATTTTAGGCGGCGCCTGTGGCAAGTGCACTCTTGCGTACCGCCAGGACCGGGGCTCTTCTTGCCTTGTTAAGTCAACTCAAGCATCTGGAGTTGGTATCGTGGTATGGGGTTTGTTTTGTTAGCATGGACTGACTCCATTAATACCGGTGGAAAGTCAAACGTCATCTAGGGAGTACCTGAATTTTGTATCAGATCTACTGCACCACCCAGGGCCGGCCCAAAATTTGTGGAATAATTCAAGTAATTCAAGAATTACTTGAGGGTCCTGTGCAAAACTTAATTGAGGAGTTTTTGTAATAGAAATTTTTTTAATTTTTATTTTTTTTTCAAATTTTACAGTAACTAAGAATTAATTAAATAATTTTAAATACGAATAATATTTAATTCATTAATGAACAATATTGTTTAACAATTGCAATCAACTTATAAAAATAGGAACATGAATAAGTAATAATAGGAACCAATAATCACACACATTTATATATTATTCAAAGCAATTATTGCACACAAATATTGTTTAGGTAATGCGGGTAATTAAACATTAACATGGCGGTAGGCTCGTTGATAGAAATGCTGAAAAGACGCGGCTGATATTATTATTTAGACCAGTGGTCTCCAAAGTGGGGTGCGGGTGATTTGGTAAGCAGAGCGAGCGATGCAATCCTTCCATTTGGATCAACGTGAGGCGATTTTCTCTGCAATGACTATTATTAAAACCAAGTTTAGAAATTGGAACCAGGTCTTCGGGTAGCTTGTTGTCCCAAAACATGAAACCAAGAAGCAATAATGAAAAATATTCAAGCACATTGTTCCCACTAAAAAATGCTGTTGATTTGATTTATACCACTTTGTACTTTAGTTTTAATTTCGTTTTGTATTTTTGCATCGAATTAGATTGTGATTTTATATATGTGATTGTAGATATAATGAATCCCATGTAATAAATAAAACAATAGTATTACATTACATTTATTGCACTTGTTACATTAATGATTTCATATCATTTCGTGCTTGAACTTCAATTTAATTTTGTTTTTTATATTTTTTAATTGTGATATTTTAAAATTATATTCAGGGGTGGCCAACTTAATTTGTGATGCGATCTACTTTTTTTCTTCAAAATGTGCCGCGATCTTGGTACCCAGTACCATCTTGGTACTGAACAGTCTGCAGAAGCTCAAACTTGTTCTTAAGTTACAGTACATACTGCTATCCAACCTTCGTATTATTTACTCGAGTCAGTTTTTTATCTTTTTTTTTAATCTATATGAAGTTTACCATTCTGTGATCACGCAACCAAAATGTGCATACAAAAACGAACTACAAAATCAACATGCGCATACGAAAATGGACCCACCCGTGCGCATACGTAAATGGACATGCACAGGCGCATACGAAAATGGACATGCGCACACATAAACGGATCTCCGCATGCGCATACCAAAATGATGCTGCGCATGCGCAGGACATGCATACGAAAATGGACATGCGCATTTCGTAAGTGCATTGCGCATACGTCCGTTTTCGTATAAACGGACATGCGCGTGCGCATACGAAAACGGACATGCGCATTTCGTAAGTGCATTGCGCATACGTCCGTCGTTCGGACATGCGAGTGCGCATAAACGGACATGCGAGTGCGCATACGAAAACGGACATGCGAACTACAAAATCAACATGCGCATACGAATACGGATACGAATACATGCGCATACGGAAACGGACATGCGCTGGCGCATGCGAAAATGTACCTGCGTGTGAGCAAATGGACATTACGAAAATGGACATGCGCATTTAGTAAGTGCATACGAAATAAAATAAAAATAAATAAATTTTCTGTTTATAGGATAGGATAGATTTCCTGTTTATAGGATAGATATACAAGAAACAGCACCGTATTCAGCACTCACGGGCTTGAACCGCGGTCACTCAAGGCACGTTTTCTGTACATATGCACCCGCGCACATGACCACTAGGCACATGACTACGGCGGTCTCCGTTTATACGAAAACGGACCTGCGCATGCGCATACGAAAACGGATCTGCGCGTGCGCATACGAAAATGGACCTGCGCATGCGCATACGAAAACGGACCTGCGCGTGCGCATACGAAAATGGATCTGCGCATGCGCATACGAAAACGGACCTGCGCGTGCGCATACGAAAATGGATCTGCGCATGCGCATACGAAAAAGGACCTGCGCGTGCGCATACGAAAACGGACCTGCGCATGCGCATACGAAAATGAACCTGCGCATGCGCATACGAAAACGGACATGCGCAGGAGCATACGAAAATGTATATACGTAAATGGACATGCACATTTAGTAAGTGCTTTGCGCATACGAAATGTATCCGTTTATACGAAAACGGACCTGCGCGTGCGCATACCAAAATGGACCTGCGCATGCGCATAGGAAAATGGATCTGCGCATGCGCATACGAAAACGGACCTGCGCGTGCGCATACGAAAACGGACATGCGCATGCGCATACGAAAATGGATCTGCGCATGCGCATACGAAAACGGACCTGCGCATGCGCATACGAAAATGGACCTGCGCGTGCGCGTGCGCATACGAAAACGGACATGCGCAGGAGCATACGAAAACGGACATGCACAGGCGCATGCGAAAATGTATATACGTAAATGGACATTACGAAAATGGACATGCACATTTAGTAAGTGCTTTGCGCATACGAAATGTATCCGTTTATATGAAAACGGACCTGCGCATGCGCATACGAAAACGGACATGCGCATGCGCATACGAAAATAGACTTGCGCATGCGCATACGAAAACGGACCTGCGCAGGAGCATACCAAAATGGATCTGCGCATGCGCATACGAAAACGGACCTGCGCGTGCGCATACGAAAATAGACTTGCGCATGCGCATACGAAAACGGACCTGCGCGTGCGCATACGAAAACGGACATGCGCGTGCGCATATGAAAACGGACATGCGCATGCGCATACGAAAATGGATCTGCGCATGCGCATACGAAAACGGACCTGCGCGTGCGCATACGAAAACGGACCTGCGCATGCGCATACGAAAACGGACATGCGCAGACGCATGCGAAAATGTATATACGTAAATGGACATTACGAAAATGGACATTACGAATATGCACATTTAGTAAGTGCGCATATGAAATGTATCCGTTTATACGAAAACGGACCTGCGCATGCGCATACGAAAACGGACCTGCGCGTGCGCATGCGAAAAGGGAAATGCGCATGCGCATGCGCATACGAAAATGGATCTGCGCATGCGCATACGAAAACGAACCTGCGCGTGCGCATACCAAAATGGACCTGCGCATGCGCATACGAAAACGGACCTGCGCGTGCGCATACGAAAATAGACCTGCGCATGCGCATACGAAAACGGACCTGCGCGTGCGCATACGGAAACGGACCTGCGCGTGCGCATACGAAAATGGACCTGCGCATGCGCATACGAAAACGGACCTGCGCGTGCGCATACGAAAACGGACCTGCGCGTGCGCATGCGAAAATGGACCTGCGCATGCGCATACGAAAACGGACCTGCGGGTGCGCATACGTAAATGGACATGTGAGTCTGGTATATTTTAGCTGCCAGACTCACCTTTCAACTTTCACCATTCATCTTAAATTCCTAACTATGTATCTTGTAACAGTGACAAGATGAGTTTACAAGATAAACAGAAATGTATAAACAGAAATGTTTACAAGATAAACAGTACATGTATAAACAGAAAATTTATTTGCACTTAAGCGAGCTAAGACTGCAGAAATGTGGTGAGTGGCAGCAATCCCGCACCTAGATCGGTGCGGGATTGCTGCCACTCACCATAGTGTGTAAATCTCACCACAGATCTGTAAATAATCTTTAATATAAATAAGATCTTTATTGTACAGTTCACCGGTACACGCAGGTACCACGACCATACAATACCCTTCACGGCACCATGCACAGAGAGGATAATTAAAATACAGAGAGCTTTAATACTAAACTAAATACAGAGAGCCGTGAGCTCTCTGTATTTAGTATGGTAGGACAATTAAAGATTATTTATTATTTAGGACAATTAAAGACAAGACATGCCGTTTCCGATAGGGAAGCACCCGACACACCCTTTCGAAATTCAGAGGTATCTTTACCAGAGCCGGAAGGAGCGAGCGGGGCTCGAGTCTTTTGCCGTTGTTCACCCACCACGATGGTAAAAAAACTGCCTTCCGGGATTAGAGAGATAGTTTGACCCAGATAGGGTTAACCACTGGGACAACCCCCTTATTATTATTATTATTATTAATGGTGCAAGGAAGCCTGAGCCTTATGCCCAAAAAAAAATTTGAGTTACCCTGAGATAGAGCGAGAGAGAGAGAGAGAGAGAGAGAGAGAGAGAGAGAGAGAGAGAGAGAGAGAGAGAGAGAAATAGAAGGAAATCACCAATAAAGAGAAGAATGATGATATCGAGCTCAGGACTCTGGGTGTGCCAAGCCCATAGTATCACCAGATGTGAGCCCCTGGGGTATGATCAAACTAAGTGAAGTGACAGAGAATACATTTATTAGACTGTTATACAAAGAAACAATCAAAAGCAGGCGAGTTCTGAGTCGAGTCGTTTGGTCAGCTAGGTTGAACTAACTGAGCAGCACACACTCTCTCTCTCTAACCATAAGTATACGTCCATGAAACTACTCTAGAAACATGAAACTACTCCAGTAGTAAAAATAATTAGTAATAATTAATAAAAATAATAATTAGCCATTAGTAAAAATAATCGTAAAAATGCTGTATTTTATAGCAGAAACTAGTCCACTAAAAAAATATGCAGTACATGAAAAATGAGGATCATGATATTTGAGCTATTTATTTTGTTGACGCTTAAAATGTTGCTTAATCGTTTTCCCTACAGAGAGACTAAGCCCTGCCCTGCCTCCTCGGGGCGCTGGGTGAACAACGTGGGAAACAAGTTTTTTGTGTCGTTGATTCGAACTCAGGCCTTTTCCATATGGTGCGGAAGAAGAGTGATCATAACCATGCTACCCACGAGGGGCCCCATTTCCTACTAGTTGTTGTTATTTGGTTTTTAGGAGCATTAGCTAAGGCCATATTGCTCCGGGGATATGCGGTGGTCATTCCCTGACTTTTCCGCATCCTCTGTATTTGGTAGTCACGGGCTCGAATCCCGGTCTAATCAAGAAGCGTGTGCTACGCACTGCTGCTCCTGCCCACCTGGGTACGTAGGCGCCTTTTCCTACTGGTAACTGCTTCGAAAATCCGTCTGAAGATTGTACCTCCACACATCAATGAGGAATTATTTCTCTCCATTTTGTCCGTTTATTTTAATTCCCTGTTATTACAGGTTATTCGCGACTTCATTTAAGCGCCTCTTCCCAAGAATGATTGTTTTTATTTCATAAATGATGAATATTTTCTTTAAACTTGTATTTTTATTTTCATTTAAAAATGAAAATTTTTGTGCCTTAGGTTTGAGCACCACCGTTATTGAAAGGTAGCTAACATAAATATTTATATCTGAAGTAAAAGTTTTGTCGGCATTTCTTTCTTTCTTTCTTTTTTTTTTTTTTTTTTTTTTTGTTTTGTTGGTTTCCACTTTTCCGACTCTTTCTGAGTTCTCTTCATTCCATTTACGTCACAGCCTATGTAACCTCTGGTCATGAAAGGGAAGAGGCGCTAATTTAACCGCAACTAAGAAGCCGTCTAACACAAAATGTGTGAGAGAGAGAAAAAGAGATTTCTTAATATACTGCAGCAAGTGAAGAAACAGACCGATGTTGTTATACAATTCACTGCAACCACTAAACTCGTTCGTTGTTTATCGGTTCCAGCTGAATCCCCACAAAATTAAATGAACGCAGTGTTCTGCTTCCTAGTTAGAATCCGTGAAGGGTAAATCAGTTCGGAGTTTCCGTAGCCGTCAGTTATTAAATTCCGCTACTAAAATAAGGAGTTTTATTTACAGTCAGTCAATAACGAGTTTAAATATTACGCTGTAATTAGGTTCTTCATAGAACCTCATTAGGATTTATTTATTTATTTTTATGATTGAAAATTACTGTCAACGATATAATTAATGAAGGAAAATCAGAGCAGAAATTAAACATTCAGCTTTACGTAGCAGCACTGGTCTTGAGTGCAGCTTATAAATTTCTTACTGCGACAGCTTTCTAATATCTCTCATCGCGCTTTTGACACCAGGCTGTGGTATTCGTTCTCTGACAATTGAATTCAAATATTCAGAAGTTCGAAGTGTCCAAATTTTGACAGTATAGGATACTCTGCGTCTAGTAGTTTAAAAATAATTCAGTATTAATGCAAGAAGCAAAATACAAGCAGAGGTAAACTCAGACGCCTGGTAACTTGAGCAGGCAGTAAACTTCGATAGTAACCACACTACCTATCACAATATCCATTGAGGGGGAGGGAACCCTTCAGAATTTGTTCTCCTACTAGTAATTAATGAAATTCAATGATGAACTTTTCAATTGGCAGGCAGATATCATTATTAACAGAGAGGTGAACACCCATCCAAATTGAATTATGCAGATTCTTCATAAAATTTAAATATCAATCAAACTTAATGAAGAATAGTTTGATAATTCAACCAAGCAAAATATATCAAGGCATTGTTTTGTTTATTAACTTTTGTCAGATTCCACAATATGTAGCAGTTTCATTACGTTAGCTTATTATTGTTATTATTAGCTATATGGTGCAAGGAAGCCTGAGGCTTATGCTGCACCAGCCAAAAAAAAAAAAAAAAAAAATCCTGCGTTACCCTGAAAGAGAGAGAGAGAGAGAGAGAGAGAGAGAGAGAGGGGGGGGGGGTCAGAAGTAGAAGAAAGCAAGAAAGAGAAGAATGATGATAATTTAGTTAAATTTACAAAATTGTGCAGTTAATAGTCAAACTCTGGAATCGAAAATGGATAAACGGCGCATTTTCCTTTTACGTCTGCTTAGTTCTGACATTTTGTAGAATATTTGGTTCATTTTTGTTCAGCGCTGACAGTTACTTTATTTTAAATATACCTATATTTTTCCCCATTCGACAAGAATAACAGTTAGCTAACAATTTTAATGTAAGTTATTTTATGTAAGTTAAATAGGCCACTCGTTGTTTTTTAACATTCTATTATCACATTTCAATTTTCTACTACTATTCAATTTTTGTTGTTTTTAAACTGAAAATAAAATTTCTTTATTATTTTAGCCGTGATTTATATCTTTTTTAAATCACATTTTCTCAAAGACAACTCATTTATCTAAATATAATGCATTATTAATCACCATGAATTTTCCTCAGTGGCGAAACTATCATACCTCCACGTCCAACGGGTAATTTGGTGTGGTCATTAAAGATCAGTGGTAACCGTTTGGAAATCGCGGGAGAGGGAGGCGCAAAATTTATAATTTCGCCTCTTAATAATATTATTGAAATAAACAGGAATTTTAATGGTAAAACAGTTTATTCTTAAGGTCATCATTAATAGTTAATACACATAACTATTCCCAAAGTTATTTACTAATATTAGTACAGCTCTTCAAGGTGAAATAAGATAGTAAGTACTTTAAAAGTCTTAATATTAGAATGGGTACTATCATATAAGATTTATGGAGCCAAAAGAATTACAAACAGGTTAGAATGACTGATGGTTTTATTGACAAAAACTGCTGAATTGAAAACATCATTAATTAAATCCAAAACACCGACTTTCGCCAGCCTTACTACATGAAATTAAACTCCAGAGGGTGTTCAGTTTCCTTTTAAACATAGACTTCCCTTGTGCATTCACAGCTGTCTAGTAATATATACATACATACAGCTCAATGTCTATGTTATAAACTATACGTATCTAAAATAACCTACGTGAAAATCACGTGTTCGAGATTCGCATGCACACTATGCAATCTCACGTCTCGTTGCCGGTTCAGTAGGCGTGTCCGGTTTTCATTTAAAATCTGGCCACTCCACCTTAGCTTCTTTTTTTTTTTATTCCAGCTCATAAATACCGAGTTAATATAAAATTTAATGGCAGCTGCTGTGAAGTGCCAGTGCACTGCCACACTAATACTGAAAAAATAAAAAGTAAACACCTTTTTGTATTTACAAGTATTACTTATTTATTTTATTTTGCATATTACTGATTTGAATTAATCTTATATGTATAACTGATACTTTGAATGCATAAATATCATGTATTAGTAAGCCAAAGGAATGAAGCGATGTCATTCTAAAATTGGCTGTCATTGCTTTTATATATTTTATAACCCACACATGTGCATGGCGACGCTTTGGAGCCCTTCTACCGGCCGAAGGATCATTGAGTTGTGCCACAGTAAAACTGACTCCAGTTCAATCTTGTGTTCTTTCTTTTCGATGTCAGTCTTCATAAACCAATCCTATATGACTCACACTGAGTATGGAATGTTTTCGTGCTAATACCAACATGTTCCTTTTTGAAGTACTGCCACAGTGTAGGTAGTGTATTATTATCGAAACTTCCAAATAAATCACGAACTTCATTGTTTCAGGTACCACCAATGCACCAAATTCGAACCAGCTTGAACAGTCCTGTACCATCGTACTGCCTCCACCAAACTTCAAGACGGTACATTCTAACAGGAAGCATTCGCCGGGTAGTCCTCGCACCCAAATAAGTCCATCGGAACGAAACATCCAAATAAGTCCATCGGAATATTCCTTACTCCATAGTATTCCTTACTCCATAGCATCTTCTGCCACTGTTATATAGTCGATGAACGGTGGAAGCGACACTCCAAATAGTGAAGAAACCACCATACTGCTAGGTCCACTACAGCGAAGGAGATGCGGTGGGCAGACGGCTGGTTTGATGTGGTCATTTAAGATCACTCGAGCCGTTGGGAACTCTCGTGGGAGGCTCGTAATTTATACTTTCTCATTTAACTCTAAACGCTGTTTCTTATTGGTGACAGTAATTTTGGGATTTGTACAGCTGCTCATATTCCAAGACAACGGCAGCTTTTTACGGATTGTTGACGTACTGACCGCCGTTCCTCTGGTCTCTTGGAACTGTTCCTTGTGATTGTTGTTGTTTTTGGTGGTGGCGATGATTTTTATGCAGAATTAGCGCCATATTTCGCATATGTATGTCTGTACAAGTGCGTGTTCACAGGCAGATTTGCATATTGTTACTTTAATTATTTGTTATTTTAAATTACTAATTTCGTATAAAATCGGCTAACTACAGCCCGATTGAATAGACCTTTAGAAATTTCCCAGTCTATGACGGGATTGTCATCTAGAGTTCTCCAAATAAGTGATAAATGTCCGAAGCACTAATACTCTCAAGGATTGATTTTAGACTAGTTCATGCGTGCGTCAGGCACGAACTACTCTCTTTATGGTTCATCGATCCATGAGGCCATACAGACCTATGTTACCTGCTTCCTTCCACCTTTGAATAACATCTGCCACGGTGGATTTTGGGAGGTTAGACAAGTCGCGTTTGTGCTCACAGAAATGTTAGTGATGTGTAATCTAACCATCTTCCCACGTTGAAAGTCAGTAGGTTCCGATCCACGATCCAAACTGATTTCTAACGTACTGATAACTGCATAGGTAGACTCACGAGATTTATATTGGTATGTTTGAGCTGATACGCGGGACTTCTGGTACGGTGTGCAATATTCTTACAGTGATTTCCGAATTCTCTTCATCATATAGTATGCACACGCTCGTACAAATACAAGGTTTTAGGCCTAATTGCGTTTCCATAGACCTGTCCCCACTCCCAATATCCCACTACATAAAAATTGCTATAAATGTGCTATAGCAAAGCCGATCCATTTAAAAATTCCAGGCTTAACTCTCTACTCCCACAGCCTAAGTAAATTGGAACAAATACGCGAATTGTTTTTTCTAGATGGTAATTATTCGCGTTATATTATACTGTATAAAAGCTGGTTAAAAATTCCAGATAAATTAAAATAAATTCGAGCTTAATTTATTAATTAATTAATCAAGAAAAAGTCTGGTATTGCCCCCGACGTAAAATACATGCAGTGAAGTGATAACAATTACTTTTCATCTATTAAGTAATTATTAATTAATGAATTCGTGAAGAGTTAGTTACTTTTCATTTCTGTTAATCACAGAAAATGGAAAATTTCTATTAAGATTAAAAGAAAAAAATCAAAGACGTCTGAAACGTAATGTATTGCGTTCCATTTCAGACGTTACTGGAGTTTTACGTTTGCCACTTCTCTAAAATGATTTTCTTGCGTTTAATATAACTCAGTTGTTTTCACTTGAATGCCAAGTTCCATCTTCTAAAAATGGATTATGGATCTAGCACATTTACAGAAGCTAAAAATCAATATAAATTTTAATTTTAACTCCCACGTGGTATTATTTCTATGCAAACTTAAACGAATTACGGTACCCTTATTTTCAGCTTCCTCAGAGTATGTTTGCTTAGCTATTCATGTCGAAAAAATATTTGACAGAATACATAACTTCATTAGGTTCATCCTCAAAGTACTAACTTTTATTTAAACGTAAACGTAATTAAATAGGACAATACTTAATTAAATGAGTATATTTTTGGAAAAAGGTGTCTCTGTTGGGCAGGTTAATCAAAGCAAGAATTTTTATTAAAGGGCAGCTGATTGACGACACCGAGCAATTTTATTATGGGCTGCTCTACTGCTCAACGTTTTTGTTGTTATTTCCAGAACAGTCCGCAAGCCATTGATGGTTTCTTGGTTTGGTAATTGATTCCATGACAGGGAACTGCAGAATCGGGTAATTGGACTGGAAAATGAGAGATGAGGTCATATTTTTTCTCCAGTTGCGCGGTTGCCACGCTGTTTAATCTCTTCGTTGTTATTGAGTGCATGATTATTTCTCAATTTACGCGTTCTGACGATCAAATACACGTTACCTAGCAACACAATTGTAAGGGAGATTAAGAATTTCTTGAAAGTGGCCAGTTTTTCCTGATGTAAAGCAGGAGAGAGCAAATCGCTTTTTAAAACTGCGCTTCGAACTTGCTTGCTTAAACAGTCAGTTGTCGGATAATCAATTTACTTATATTCCGGACTATAATTCGACTTCTATTTTTGACTCGAAAATTCATACTTATTAATGCTATATGAGTAGATCTAGATCTGCACTTGGAAGGCTTTTATTATGTAACCGTGTCATATCTTTACCCCTTAAGTACTGCAAATTGTTTTTTCTGTAAACAACGTCTCAATATGTTAGAAAGTTTGCCATAGGAAACTACAATCTCAAACGTTTGTTTTTTGAGAACTCGAAAAAATAAGTCATTCTTAATTTTGAATTAAAGGCATTTGTTAAGGTATTCGAGGTATGTTAAGGTATTAATAAGGTATTCGACTAAAAATGTGGAGCCGTTTTGAAAAACTGATTCCTCATTTTTTAATATCTGAAATTGTTGATTGACTAGTGCCCTTGTCAAAATGATCCCATTAACATTGGATCGGAATGGTGTTGAATTTGTGATAGTTAGCCAACACTACTAGTTTAAGAAATTTTTGAAGGTCAATAAAGTACGCAATATAATGTACAGTACCGTAGACTCTCGATTATCGGAGTCAGGATTAATTGGAGTTTCTACTGCACCGCAAGTCGGATAACTAAAAGAAATATGGAATCCGTTATAGGCGTTGTTTGTTTACATTTTGTAATATTGTTTCTGAATCAATCCACATTAGATTGATTACATCCAGTGGCGCTTCCGTTAGGTAGAATTGGATGAATCCATCCAACCTATCGGACATCATATATTCTCTCAATAGATGTCATTTTGGTGAAACTGCTCACAATCGGGAGAGTGTGTGAAAAAAAAAAAGACCTATCATAGAATTACTTCATCTACTCGTGTGTACTTTGTCTGTAAATTGCGTGTGTTCTCTGGCCGGTTTTCCTGCTTTGCTGGACGAAAAACTTGAGTTTACGGCGAAACAATCTTGCCATCCTCTCCTGAGACAGACTAAGCCACTGAGCGTGCTTAGATAAAGGTGAATAATGGATAATTTAGTCAGCGCAATTTGTATAATAAGCAAAAGCAGGAACTGCCCTAGACTAGCTATCAGCAACCGGCTCCATAAGCACACCATGCATTCGGTGCTCCCTTCCCCTAAACCCGGGACAGAGGAATTCTGAGGCTTTGATAAACTAGGAAACGTACTGCGAAGTGACTGAATCATTATGACTTAGTTATTGGTTATCAAAATTGCAGAGTGGGTCGTATTGACCCCACGTCCCAAATCAAAAACGAATTTCTCTGAAATAGTATTTGTTTATTCAGTAAATGAAAGATTTGACAGTGTAAGGAAGTCACAGGCTTTTGCTGCTCCAGCCACAAAATAAATAAATAAAATTTAAAAAAAATAATTAAATAAATAATAGCTGTTCTGCTGAACACTTAATATTGTTAGAGTTTTGTGAGTACAGAAAATAAAAATTTACAACTATATTAAACATTAAAAAAACATTAAAAGGTTTCAAAAAATAATGAAAATATCTAAAGGTCAAATTGCGAAAGCATGGAAATATATGAATGTAGAGATACGAATATAGAGGGATTTGCCTTAAATGGATAGATCGTCAGGGATGGCCCATCCAAAAAGGCAAAATAGGTAGCAGAAATGGGTAGCATGAATAAACTGAAAGAATAACCAAACGTCAACTAGAACGTATCCCGTAACGTGGGGTAATATATGGCCCCAATGATTTTTTTTTTATTTAACCTGGCAACTATTTTTATTCCAAATAGTTCATTCACGAATATTTATGGAGTAATGTAATCCTAGTTATTAGCACGAATAAATAAACTTATGATAACTGTAACAAAAGGAGACAGGTAAAATGATAAAAACAATAAACAGATTAAACACTCACCACAATGATTAACGCCCTCACTCACCACAAAGCTCTGTTGAACACTGCTTAATGATCGTTCTGTTTTTACGGTTTCTGCTTCCCATCTCTACATTACTTTTAGGAAGTTTCAACTCTCGCTGTACCCCATATATTACCTAACGTCACGGAAAGAAATGTTTCCACATTCCTTCCATTTCGTTGCTCTGGAAATGGTGTAACCATTTACGACTTGAATTACTAGATGCCTTTGTAGTGCGCTATAGACATCACCTTCTACTTTCATCGAAAATGCTATAAATGCCCTATGATTATAATTTTATTATTCAAATATTGATGTTCTTAACTACATATGTGTGCCCCCATTTAAATTTTTTAATCACAAACACCAGTTGATTGTTTTAACTTCATTTAAACTAATACAATCCTTAGACAGAGAGTGGGGAGTAGGCAAGTACAATAACGAAGAGAAAAGCAATGGTGGCACAGAGTGACCACTCTCATTGGAAATAATGTTAATTCCTGTTAATCGTTTAAAGAAACACATGGGAAGAGAAGTCACCATTGTGAGGGCAGAGAAACATCCTCGAACATTTGGGAAGTGTTTCATCGGAGAATTTTCCTAAATGGAATACACTGAAAATTACGGAATTCACACAAAAAATTATTTCTATAAAAAATGACCATAGAAAATGATTACATAAGTAACTCTTTAGTAAAAATTTTTGGAAGGTTTCAATAGGCTTGTGGTGGTATTATGTAGTTTTATTTCATTTCAAAACTACGTTTTTTATTTACACTTTTGAATAAATATATATTTTTCTATATCTGAAAAAAAATCAAAGTACAAAAAAATTAGTTGTAGAGTCATATTTTCCTTATGGACAGAGAAATGTGTTTAGTATGCTAGGCATTTTTGTCATTCATATATATCACCCCTTCATATAAACTTGAAGTTTCTGATAATATTTGAATATTTATTAGTTATGTTACCTTTCCTTATTTGACTAACTTACTTCACCTGAAGCTATAAATAAGGTGCAAAGTGTGTTTAGTGTCAAACGGCACCAGGGAGTTTCCCCACCTCCGCGTTGCTTTCATTGTGGGTGTACCAGTTCGCTGGGAAGGCCAGAAATTTAAAAGTGTACATAACACTACACGTAGTGTTATATACCGTTATTCTTCTGGCCATTTAGCCGTTGTACCCATGCTGAGGCCCAACGTTGCCCCACTTTCGTCCCGTGGAGGAAGACCAGGAACCCACTAGTTTTAGTTTTACTCTGGCAGGCCCTGCCACCTAATTTCCAGAGATTTCAGTGGCTAAGACCTTAAAAAAAAAAAAAAAAAACGCGCGCGCTCTTTTATATGCACGTAAGTACAGACAGATCCATATATATGCGATACATTTATCCATCATTGTCGGTTTTGATGATCGTTATGTGAGGGGGATACCGCTTGCATAATAAAGGCCGAAAATATGGGCGAAAGGTAATTTGGACATAATTAAGTTTTTGTGTGTGGGGCATTCGCTGGCGTAAAGATAGAGTGGGTGGGAGACTGCAGGCTGGGAGGGTTAAGGTAGAAATATGGGGATGATAGTGTAGGCAACCCCAGAAGTCAGTGAGGCACGCCTATGCCTCACCAGGAGAAAGTAGGGGCCGGCCCCCATCGGCGCAGGGAGAAGGCACCAGGCAAGGGAGCCCAGTGCGATCGCCAACAGTCGTCTGCAGGAAAACTATACATAGACCCTGCTGGTGGTGTCCAATCTGGTGTCATGTCCGAGTAGTCATCCGTGGGACTGGGGTTCCGTCCATGTTAGTCCTTTACCTTAGTGTGGTTTATTTCCTAAGTCTTCCAGTTTTCATGAATGTGTCTTGTTCACAGAGACCCAGCTGGTAGGATGTCCAAGTTTGGCAGTCATCTCCATTTGCCATTCATGGGACATGGGTCCCGACCATGTTAGTCTACTTTGGTAAAGTTTGTTTCCTGAGTTTTCAAATTCTTGGGTGTGGGTCATTTCTGGTGTCCCAGTCCAAGCGAGCTGAAGAACAGATGTTCTCTGGTTATAGTGGTAGTGGGTTGTGAGCTGCGGCGATTTGGTTTCTCCTCCTCGCGAACAGTGTCTGCGCGTAATCCGAGAAGGCTTGATACTCCTCCTTCGTGTCTAGGAGGTGATGTTCTTGTCCCTGTGGTAAGTAGTGGATCCTGGTGAATAAAACACCACGTAGGTTTCATAGAGCCGACAGTCACACATGAGGTGCTGCCAGCTCTCCAGCTCCCCGCAAGTGCAAGTTGGATCATCCTGGATCCCAAGTAGAGAGAGTTTGGAAAGGCTATAAATAAAGTTACACACACACACACACAAACTAACTCGAAGCTTGTTGTACGGTTTTTAGGAGCATAAGAAAGTAAGACCATATTGCGCCGTATATATTGTCTGCAAATTGTGTTCTGTGGTCGATTTTCTGTTTACTTGATGAAAAATCCAAATTCCCAGGAGAAAAAAAAATTCTATTACTTTGACACGTTGTGAAAAAAGGCCCATAAAATTTCCGCATGTCATCGACGAGACGCGACTCAACTGTTTTCCTCTAGTGGGGGGGGGGACGGCGATTCTACTACCTGTGCTAACCAGGAGAGAGTAACTCGAAGCAGGTATCGCGTAAAACAAATTAGTTCATTTGGAAATCACAATAAATATGTTGCGAACCCATACTGAAACCTCATGACCTGAATTGAGGACCATCTGAATAATTTATCTAGATCTTATTGAAGTACCTAAGCTACCTCGCGTCATTCATTGTTCACATTTGTTCATATTATTCTACCTTTTCAATTTCTAACTCTGACATGTATAATAAGGGGCAAAATATGAAGCATATTTATTTTTTTCTGGCTAAATATCTAAATTTTTAGACTATATTATTGTTTAAAAACAAATCACTGTATTTTTGTTAGCTTTTGGAACGTAAATCCCCTTGGACCAAACATGGAATCTACGATATTTTAATATTTTTAAATAATAGTAATATGCTATATAAAGTAACACGATACTGAAGAAACATTCAGTGTGGGTGGAAGGGGAAGTGAATGTAATGAAATTTCATCTCCCATGTACCACTATGACATGTTTATCTACTTTAGTTTGTGTTTCGTTGATTCCGATGATATTCTCTAGTCAGCGTCATTTTATCGACGTTTTCTAGAAAAGTGACAGTTTAATGGAGAAGACTGACATATATTTACTTTGATGCGTTTACGTATTGCATGTAATGTACTCACTTTGTCTCTGGGCATTATCCTTCACCTATATTTCGTCTCCGAATATCCTATCCAAATAAAAGCAAACTTCCTCTAGAAGAATGTATTAGCTGTTTGCACAGGCCAACGGCGAAACAACAAGAGTGTGACAGGCAACTATGGTTTATGCATCATGGTATGGAGCTTCAGGGAGAAAAGACAAAGTTACCGTTTCCTTCATTTCCGTCATACATAATAGACAAGCCTAGAGCGGGCATCGATAGGAAGGAACTCAGTTATGTTTTGTTTATTCAGAGGTTAAAAATATGTGACATGTATATAAAACTTCAGAAACACTTTAATAATGTTTTCAAAGGTAATATAGAGTTGATTTTTGGTTTCACAAAAACGCCTACATTTGTAAGTCCAAGTAGCAGTGGACAACAGCTTTTCTCAAGCTGTGGTCTGCATATCTCTTCGGACCCTTGGGGGTCCGAAGAGATGCTTCAGGATGTCTGCGAAATATCGGAAATTTGTTATCAGTATTTAAAAACTGAAAAATTTTTATAACGTAGACATAACTGTTAATCATGGTTCACGAAAACATTTTCGAGCTAAAAAGGGATTCGCGAAAAGTTTTTCAAGCTTAAGGGGATTCGCCAAAAAGTTTTTCAAGCTAAAAGGGAGTCCTTATATCACTAAAGAGTTTGTGAAAGGCTAGTATACATTTCATTTCATTTCGTTATCACAAAAAGAATAAAAAAGAAATGGATGACCTATCGTGACTGTGGTGCTGAAAATCTGAAAATCATCAATATGTCTGTAGTCATAATGAATTATGTAAATCTTCTGAACTCGGCCGTCTAGAGAATAAACGAAAATTATTTGACATTGAATGGATTTTGTTGGCAATGTTGTAATGTATATTATGCCCCTCCCCCACTTTGTATTCTTATAAGGATGGAAAAAAGGAATTGTCACTGCCTTGTAACATCAAGGTTACAAGGCAGTGGATTTTATGACAACGTACTTAAACGTTGTGGCTTAAATTGGAGTTTCCATAGTATTTTACTACTTCTGAACAAAGTCATCACCGAAAGGTTAATTTGTTATTTATTTAACTCTTAACGATGGCAAACCTTAACGGTTAATTATTATTTATTACTTATTTTATTTAAGCTTTTTATTTATTTAACAGATTTAAAACTTTTAAATAGATGGCGGATTAACCTTTTGTTGATGCCATTTTTTTGAAAACCGTGCAATACCGAGCAACTCGTGGTTAAGGCAACGTTTATTCTGTGAGCATTAACATCATAACTAGGCATTTTAAATCTGCTGTAAATACCTAAGCCAGAATGAGACCTTTTACTTATCTGGTGAGTATGGGCTTGGCACACTCAGGGTCCTGAGTTGGATATCATCATTCTTCTTTTTCTTGGTGATTCCCTTCTACTTCTCTCTCTCTCTCTCTCTCTCTCTCTAGGTAAATCAGAAATTTTTTTCTTTTTTGGATGGTGCAGCATAAGCCTCAGGCTTCCTTGCACCATATAGATAATAATAATAATAATAATAATATTTTGAAAATGACTTCTCAGCTAATTTTAAACTGTTTTGGTGTTAGATAGAAGGAAGGGAAATGTCGGCATCGAGTGTAACGGAATTGCTGCTATTTTTTGTCACAAATTTAGATAATTCAATGCATCATCTTTATTAATTTATTGCTCAACCCACTGATCAACGGTGCATAATCGAGGTAACTATGCTAAGTCAACACAATCGGATATGGGGTAAGATAATATTTCGACAGGTACAGTTTTTGTGTGACAGAAATGGTACATATGGAGCTGTACGATATTTATTAGTCAATGTAAAATAGATCTTTCTTTTTTTTCCTCAAGAAGAATGCGTTTGTTTTGGAACATTACCTTTTACTTAAATACTTTTTTTGTAATGCCAAGAGACACTCAGCAATATGGAAAACTGCATTTGTACTATTGCTGAATATGTTCTTCGTAATTTACGAAGAACATAAAACACGCCAAAGACAGTAAATCCATAATGCTGTTCACACATTTTCTAACAGTTTTTAATTATGTATTATTTTTTTATATAAAAATTTTGTGTTTCAATGTCAGAATTTTTTTCTCTACTATGCTCTGTGACAGATTAGTACCACTAATACTTCTCTTCAGCTTTCCATTGGTATCATCAGTATTATCAAGAATAGTTTTTTTTTTTTTTTGCTTGGGAATTTTCGATGGATCACCTGCTGTGGTCGTCCCAGTAGTAATATAATTAATACGGTATTTTGTGCATTATGTTTGTAGAAGCACGCATTCGTAAAAATCTGGATTGAAAAATCCAAAATAAAACCCAGGAAACTGTATTTTCTAAATTTAAGATCGGTTAACTACACCGCCATTGAAGAGGTCTTTAAGAATTCCTCCGGTCTCCGATAGGCAGCATGTTTACTTTCCCGAGACGTTTTTGCAATGGAATGGCTAATCCAATAGGATACACTTCACAACTGTAGATACAATAGAATAACTTTAATTAAATTTTTTATTTAATTTAAGTGACCAAATAATAATTGGAATACGCTTGATATTCACATTAGTAGAAAAAATTTTCTATTTTCTTCCTCTGATAGTAAACATATTACTATCATTTTGCTTTCTTCATACCAATATTTAAAGCAAAACCCAACATAATGCTTTCATAAGAGTTTATGTCCCCTCATGTAGTACAGCGGTTATGATCGCTATTCTTCCATATCGTGTGGCTTGGATTCGAATAAAATGTATTCCATAGAAATAATTTTTATGAGCTTTTCCCCAATTTGACAGAGTTAGTTGGTTTTGGACAAGGGTTGATCAATTTTTCATCCTTCAATATAGCAAAACTAATCATAGAATACCTCAGAATTTACAGACTCAATATACAGATTGCTTAGTGGGAAACCTAAACAAACAGAATTTTACGAAGTCATCACGTAGAAAATCAATGCAAGGCGACAATAAAACAAGAATAAAACTGTAATGTTATGAAATATTCTGTAACGTATAAAATACGAGGGCTAATCAAAAAGTATTGAGGCTGAATCCACGAAAATATTGTATGAGGGTGTATAAAAAAGTTCGTACCCTGACCTAGATAAAACATCAGTAAGAAGATGTCGTTTTTAATATAAGTTGTCTACACATTCAATAACTAACATGTGAAATTTCATTTTCGTAGGTGATCGTATACCAGAGGTGGAGTCTGGAATCTGAGGAAGGACGCTACGGTTGATAAAGTGGAGTATCAAGCAGTGATAAATTTCCTGTATTTGCAGGAAAAGAAAGCTCAGGAAATTGACGAAGAAATTAAAGCCGTGTGGGGTCAGAATTGTCCATCCTATGACACTGTAAAAAAGTGGAAACGGGAGTTCCAGTGCAAGTGTCTTTGACGAGCCAAGAAAAGGAAGGTCATCAACCTCCACAGACAGTGAGACGGTTGCAAAGGTTGAGCAGCTGGTGCTGATTGATAGATGGGTGACAATTCATTCAATCGCAAATGCAGTGGGAATTAGTTATGGGTCTGCCCACAGCATTTTACATGGCCATCTGCAGATGTTTAAGGTGGGTGCAAAGATTGCTGACGCCTTTGCAGAAACAATGTCGAATGCAATGTTCTCGCCGACTGTTGGATTTCTGTAATGCTTCGAACTACTGCAGTACCCACCCTATTCACCTGACCTAGCACCATCAGACTTCTTATTGTTTCAGGAAATGAAGAAATCATTGCGTGGACACCGCTTTGATTCGTCTCAGGAAGTCATCAGTGAAGTGGAATCGTGCTTTCGGGCAAAAAGTGTGGAATTTCTATGATCAAGGCATTAAACAATTGAGCCATAGGCCATAGGGAGAAATAGGTTACTATACATGGCGAGTACATAGAAAAGGATTCAAGTTCTTGTGAAGTTTCACCTTTTTAGGGCTATTATTTCTAGTAAGGGTACGAACTTTTTGATACCCCCTCGTATCCCTCCTTTCCTCTGGTGGGACATAGGCCTGCCACTGACTCTTTGGGGTTGGCTTCTCTATTGATCCCATTATTTCTGTCTGTTTCCTCCAGCCTTCAGTCTTCTCCCCGTTCTCTTAAAAAATGTTCATGACTAGTGTTCAAACCACCCCTAATAATCGTACCCCACACTCAAAAATTTAATTAACACAATTTTTAATTACCTCGGCTAACTTATTTCTTCTTCCCCCCGCTTTTTTTTTTTTTAGGTCCTATCCACTGAAATCTCATTTTGTAAAAACTGAACAATAATTGCCATTTGCTGGTAAATGGCCTTTGGGCCGTTTGTGACATTTGACAACTTTACTTACTAATTAATTATTATTATTTTCACAAAATAAAACATAATATTAAATGGTGAATTGGTAAAATTCACTTTTTACAAAATTCAGTGTATTTTGGAAAACAAATTTCGCTTAATGAACCATATTTTACTAGCGGAATTTACTCTTTCATATCTGCTATTTATGTTGTTACTTTCCATTATCTTTCAAATATCTTCTTTTAATTTTTAAAATTAGGATAATTTAATGATTATTTATTTAATATGTAATATTATTTACTGTATGTATATATTTGTATGACTTTGCCCATTTCCTCGGCATGTAAAAAAATCAATAAAATGTTCCTAAATTTTCCCCAACAAAAAAGTGCCTTAATCTCCAAAACGGGCATAACTATGACACTGCAATTGCGGTGAGGCACATTATTTTAAAATGTTGTATTTGTCTTCTATATTTGAGAGTTGGGGGACAGGCGCCCAATGGTTTATTTTTATGGAACCAATAGTTGCGACACTGCTCAGGGAAAGTTACATAGAATAAGATACACAACAACAACAGTCATATATCGTGCGTATTTTTGCTTTTTCTCAAACTAAGATTTGTTCCATTCAATTGTGTAAATGTCGAAGAATATTGCGACCATGATTTATTTTCCAATATTTTATTTTCTTTCATCTTGAAAAACCAACTGTTTACAGTTATTGACGAGCAGAGACCAAGAGAGCATATTTACAATATTTTTCCAAAATACCAATAAATAAATAATGTGCCGAACTTCTTCGAGAGGAGTCAAAATATATTGTTTTATGAATAAATTAAAACGTGTGTTATAAAGTATGTATGTGTGTAGTGTGTCGATGAGACGTATTTAGTCATAGTCAGTTGAAGGGAATGAAAATATCACTGGCGATCCCTTTAAACTTCCCTTGGTGTCGACCTGTAGATACGCGGCGCACACATATGCACATACGCACACAGACACATATACATACACTCCCATGGAATGAAATATAGAAGCACCAAAAGAGAGCAATGGGTGATCTCAACAACTGGTGGCTTGCTCATTGTCTTTCTTGTCACTGCTTTCGACTTTGGCTGTCCAATTTAGAGCTGTTATGAGAATCAGTAGAGCAGTACTATGGCGATGAGTTTCGATCTTTTCCCTAGAAAAACACACAGGCATTTATAGTCAAAAAATGATTATTAATATAGAAACTTATGATTTGAAAGAAGAAAAGTTATATTTTTAAATGTTTGAATTAACTATTACCGATTGACGTAAATAATATCAATTGACGAACGACAATAGTATATTTGGAGAAAGTCCAAACATACTGTTGGACTTTGAAGCATAGTACTGGGTGGGAGATTTTGTGATTTTTCATTTTAAATCCCATCATGTTTTCAGTGTGAATGATATTAAAAAATATGCTGTAATAATCTCAATTTGCTTTGGGAAATTCAAAATATAACATAAATTAAATAATATAAAAGCGCTCTTACTGGTATCGTAGGCAGAATGTACCACTTCAGTTACGTGTGAAGTGCAAAAGCAAAAAAAGCCTGTGAAGGGTCAGTATACGGTGTATAAAGCTGCGAATATTCTTTGGTCGGTTTGTCTGTTTGTAAGAAGAAAAGCCCTAATTTCCACGGGATAATCTCCATTAACCTTTGCTGGGCTAAGTCACCCAGGTTTAAAAAAAATCCAGGATACGAATTTGACGTGATGTGAATCCAGGCATTTTCCAACTGGTGTGGGAGATTAGCTGTGCTACTGCGGATGCAACTTATTACTGTTCATCATTGATATTGGTTTGCTGTCGCAAGGAAGGGAGGTAAAGTGGCATACAGTGGCTGACAAAAAAACTGTATTACCTTAAAAAAAAAGTAACATTTGTAGTGAAACGTGTAAGATATGTTTGATTACAGTCATTTTGTTTGTCGCAAAGCAAAGGTATTGCGTCAGATAACGCTTCTATTGCATCATACTAATTGCAAGGTATTGGACCAGACAGTAATTGCAAGGTATTGCATCAGCCGTTTCTATAAATACGGCGTTGGAAGGGTATGCACGTTCATTAGTATAATGTTTTGCGGAAGTGTAAGCATGGCTCCATATGTTCAGTTGACATCAAGAAAAAAAAGTGTAGCTGTTGCTCTGTCATAGGAAGATCTTTCTACGCGTGCTATCGCTGATAAAATAGGCTGCCACCAGTCAACAGTATCCCGAGTGCTGAAATTAAAGCATGAAGTGAAGAGAAGACCTGGATAAGGCCGTAAGAGAGTGACTACGCCTTCTCAAGATCGATATTTGAAACGGCTATACCTTCGTAATCGCCATGCTAGTGCTCCTGATCTAAAACTGGACTTTGAGATGTCCTCTGGTGTTGAAACAAGTGCACGAACTATCCAAAGACGTCTTTCGAAATGTGGTTTGCATGCCTATCGGCCCAAGAAGAAACCTTTGTTGATCCAACAAATGAAGAAGAAGCGACTTACGTGGGCTAAAACACATGTTTCATGAATAAAAGTGCAATGGAACACCGTCATCTTTTCTGACGAATCGAAATTCTACCTGAATGGCTCGGATAGGAAGCGATATGTCCGAAGACGAAAATCGGAGGCTGTTTGTTTGTTTGTTATTTGGTTTTTAGGAGCATTAGCAACTAAGGCCATATTGCTCCGGGAATATGCGGTGGTCATTCCCTGACCTTTCCGCATCTCCGTATTTGGCGGAGACGGGCTCAAACCCTGGTCTGATCAAGAAGCGTGTGCTACGCACTGCTGCCTTTGCCCACCTGGCTACGGCGGCGAAAATTCGGAGGCATAATATCCTGACTGCATAACACCGACTGTAAAGTTCCCGCCGGTCATATGGTCTGGGGATGCATAACAACAAAGGGATGGGGCACATTAAGTTTATTATGGAGGAGTGCCTAAAATCCGTTATTAGAGATCACCACACAGACATCCAAAACTGCATTTTTCAACAGGACTCAGCACCTTGCCACACAGCAAAATTGGTAAGTTTTATTCTATTTAGATTTAATGATGATTTTGTCTTCTTGTCTTCACAAGGCTTAAAACGTTCTTACACAATGTTTTCCCTCGTTTTTCTCCTTAAGGGAGAAAAACGAGGGAAAACATTGGTGTAAGTACCTCAGAAATGCTGGCATTACATGTCGGACTGGCCCGGCAACAGTACAGATTTAAACCCTATTGAAAATTGCTGGTACATAATGTCGTCTAAAATGCTCAGAAGAAGAGAAGGCCAAGTAACATTCAGCTGCAGCCAAGCATTCTAAAGGTGTGATATCCGAAATTGGGCAACCATATATCCAGAAGTTGATTAACTCTGTGCCAGATCGTTGCAAGATCGTGAACAGCTAAATATTGAGAACTTATTTTGCTGATTTGCAGTACATAATACTAGTACGTTAACTTGTCAATTCAGTTGTACACGTAAATGCAATAAAATGTATGTTTGGTTGTCATGATTGCTATTTGCATAATTTCTCATATTTCCATTAATTACGCATTTTACCCTTTGGGAAGATATTTATGGCAATTAGGTATATCAAGTGGAGTCTTTTTATTGGATTTCATTCACAGAAATATATATCCCATCTAACAAATGCATTTCGAACATTTCTGCAACCCACAATGCAGCGCAAAACACATTATTTGCAAAATTCACAAGTGATGTAGTTAAAAATGCAGTTTTTTAAACTGCATTCACAAGTGATGCAGTTTAAGATGAATAAATTTATTTATATGTTCAAAATGTATATTTGCGTACAATAGTATTGGTATACAGTACTATAGTATATAATAGTACTGGTATTGGTAAAGTGTTGCAAGGCAGCAATATCAGCAAAATTTTTCCTACTTTTTTTATGTATTCCTTTTAATAGTAAGTTCAGTTTTTCTTTAAATATATTCAAAAATGTATAAAAATTTTTATCTGTTATTTTACAGCCATTCTTTGATTGAAATTTGTGGGTGTGTTTTTTATTATTAATTATTTTTTTTATTTTTATTATTATTTTTTATTTATTTATTTACTTTTATTTTATTTTATTATTATTTTTTATTTATTTATTTACTTTTATTTTATTTTTTTACTTGGCATCTGCCTAGGAAGCTCAGGCGACCCTGACGGGAACCAGCCAGAGAATTATGGGCAGCCTAGCTACCTCCTAGTGATGTATGCGGACAACGTAGGGTTCCACCAGGGGCCCTGCCAGGACCCACAACAGAACCTAACGCTATATGTCATATACAACAGACAACACTTTTCTGGCATTTACATTAGTACTTTGTACTGTATTTCTTCACAGCGTGCATGGGCGCAGATGTGGGAAATCAGGTGGCACCTGACCCTTAACACTATGCATACTATGCCCTCAGTACAGCATCTATCCGACGTGGCATTTATTTAACAAGATGTGGGAAGCGTTCGGGAGGTATGGCCAACCAAGCAGTGTGTAATGCGGTCATCAATGCAGGTATGGATGTGATTGGTGTATCCAGACGGCTGATATGCCATTCCATAGTGTCCCACAAGTGCTCTATGGTATTGATATCGGGGGGAGAGTTCAGAGGCCAATCAATATGCTGGAAGTCAGAACTGTGTTCCTCAAACCATTCCTGCACAACAAGTGCCCGATGGCTCGGCGCATTGTCATTTTGGAAGACACCATCGCCATTCGGGAAAAAGTGTAACATAGCGGAGTACAAAGTCAGCAAGCAGTTGACGATAGCGGAGACCACTGATACGTTGTTCTACATGCACCAGGGGTCCAAGTTCCTGCCAGTGAAACATGCCCCCATACAACCGCCTCCACCGGCCTGCACTTTTGATACCATGCATGATGAATCAAGAGCCTCATGTTGTTGACGCCAAAGCTGTACACGACCATCCACGATGTGGAGTAAATAACGTGACTCATCCGACCAGCACACCTTCTTCCAGTTGTCTAACGTCCAACTGCATGCTCTTTGCACCCGGCGAGTCTTTTACGCCGATAAACCTTGGTTAGGAGAGGATGCCGTAGGGGTCGTTTGCTGGTATAACTTATACGGGCGAGCGTGCGACGCATGGTCATGTCAGATATTGTTCCGGTTTGGCCCATGTTGTATTGGGTAGACTACAACAGTACAACAACTATTCAACAGTGCTGCGCCTGTTCGCCCGCACGAGTCGTCGGACCCGGCGCTCATCTCTAACATCAACCTTTCGCTGACCTTTGCAGTTTTGCCATCGGGTCGTTGTTTGACCATGTTGACGCCAGTCCTGGTACACTTTAACTACGGCGGCTCTCGAACACCCCACCAGTTCAGCCGTTTGGGAAATCGAGGCACCAGCTCGTCGAGCACCCACAATTTGTCCTTATCAAAGTCCGATAAATGCTTCCTTTTACACAACACGCTCGGAATTTTACTACCTACTCAACCACTGAAACCTTATCTATGCTACGTAGGTCGACTAACTTCGCACTCTTGTACCTCACGTGGTCAACGGGTCGCATTCAGTTTTCATATGGGTGGTCATAATTCAGTGATCACTCATGTGTATATTATATCTATAAGTTTGTAATGTAGTCAATTTGCCTGTTTCCTGGAAGAAAAACCGAGTTTCCTGGAGTAAAAACCATGGTACCCTCTCCTGAGACCAACTAAATCGGCCACGTTGTGAAAAAGATTCACGAAAATTCCTACTGTCATTGTTAAAGAATAGGGTAGAAAAACATTACCGTATTTGCAGTATCAGTTGGATTAGAATGTGTAGCGTGAGTTACTTTTTACTTTGGCTTGGCTACGCAACTACGGTCGTGCCAACAGTGGCATAGTGATTGGAAAATATAATACTGTAATTCATTCTGGTGTTGCCTAAGCTTTCCCTCTATTGCGCTGCCCTGCCTACTTCCGCGGGGTTAGTGACGGGCAATATGGAATCCACAAGGGTTCCCAAAGCTAAACGGCTAGAAGGACAACACAACCCAACATATACTGCACAACCCCACACTTACACATACCTATTCTGGCATCACAGAGTACTATGCGGAGTTGGGGAGACCACCCCCGGTGCCGCCAGATAATAAATCCTAAATCACTAAGTCTTTATTAGATAAAAATACAGAGATTACATATAGATACCTGTCCCTGTTTACTATTTTAGCTAAATATATAATTTTTTTTTGGGTTGGAAAGATTCAGCGACGAGCAATGTATATATGGGCATGGCTACATTGCATGCTGCCAGTACAGTTTCCATTTCAAAATGGCATTATGTATATTAGAAAAGTTGGTCAGTGCTCACCTAGCGAATACAGTAATAAGAAGGACATACGCTATAATAAATAAATAAATAAATACAGTATTTACTGCTTATGCACAGCAAACCCTTTATGCTATGTACCCGCAGAAATTATTAACACGGAGGGTTGTTTTGGCACAAGAATTAGTAAATAAAATTATTTACAATGATAATATAATTCATCGTATATACGTAAATGTTCTTATATTTTTTGGTTATTCCTAAATTTTTACCGACCTGTTTTAAATTAGAAAATATACATAGTAATTCAAAACTATTGTTATTAATAATTAATTATGTCTTTATGTAAAAAAAATAAGAAATTCTTTAGTATGCTGATTGATTATTTTTATACTGGCAAAAATAGTATGTTTTTGTCACTACGTTAATAAAATTGTTTCAATATAATTTGTAGCGTGATTGAAGCGCAATGTTATGCACACTGCCATCTGCTGGATGGCACTTCGTCAGTGTATTTTGGAAGAAAATGTAGTTCGTTGTGGTTAACTTGTGCTGTAGTGTTTTTACCTTGTTTAAATCCGGGAAAGAACAAAATCTTATAAGTGGAGTAGTATCAACAACGCATTCCATGTATGTATTTATTTCATGATAATTATTTTAGTTTTTCAAGTAATATCCTTTGCAGTCATCATTTTCAAAGCAATATTAGGTTGTGTGCCCTACATTAGTAAAAAGCAAACGATTTTTACTACTGCGCTTTTGTTAACTGCACTTTTGTGGTACTTTTAGTTTTCATTTATTTACATTCGCGATTTTAGTTTGCGTATACTTATTTTAGTTTCGCATGTGTACTTATTTTCATGATATTTGTTTATTTATATGCATGTATCACCTATGAAAGTTTTATACGTTATGTGTGGTATACAGCTGTACTAAATATTTTGGAAAGAACAGATTAGTGCAGTGCGTGAGATTTTTAGGCCTTGCTCGCCATCCGCAATACAGAACTCAACTGTGACAGAGGCCCATAGGCCCACGAATTATTATATATTATTTTCTATTAATACAGTGCATTTGTATAAGAAGAGCATAGTCTCATTTTATATTCGGCAGTGAGCAAACCAGGTTGGTTTTTAGTACACCAATCTCATATTGTATATAGAGAAGATCCTTCACGATTTGTTTGAATACTACAAAAAAAAAAAAGTAATATCGTAATTTATTTTTTTTATTTATTATAAATTAAATTAAAATAAATTGCGATATGTATTATTAATGTCGCAATTTATTTGTAGGAGGGAATAATAGTATACATTTTAAATAAATAGGAATATGCTTCTCCGTTGGAGAAGTGTTGAAGTATCGTAATTTTGCTGTTTTATTGGAAATTAGATCGTGTTTATTATTATGGCAGTGATACTAATTATAATTTGGAAAGAAGGAATGTATTATTAAAATTCAGAATTCTATTTCCTTCTTAGAAAAAAAAAAGTATTAATATTAAACATAGAACTGCAGTGGATGATATGTCAGAAACGTAACCAACTCAAACTATGGTTCCTCACCTCCTCTTTCCTAGGTTGTGCATTCGGTAATACTAAATAAATATAATGCGAAACATTACCGTGTTATCATTACCGATATTTTATCGAAATTAGCTTTTTAGATATAGCCAGATTAGATTAGTTCAGATATAGCAAGATCAGAAATTGATTAATGAAGTGTTTAATTAACTGCCTTTATTAATTTATAATTTTGTCCTCCTTAGTTGGGAATTTTTGAATTTTTTTTTGCATTTCTTCCCCCCCCCCCGCACCATTTCAGGAATGCATTAATGTAATTTAACCCGATTCGCGTCCGATAACTGGCTGATAAGGTATTTGGCCCGTTAATAAGTTTATACAGTATTTTTGATGCTGCCAATAAAATTATAATGTATTATTATTTCAAATACGAATTTATTATATTGTATTATTATTTAAAATATGAGTTCATGCTCGTATTTGGTACATGAATTAAAAGAAAAGTTTCCTTGCTAGTATGGAATGCTTACGTATTTTTTTTTTTTTTTTTTTTTTTTACAGATTTATTTGTTAAATTAGTTAAAGTGATGTACATCTAGGTACGCAGAACCTGTCGTAGTGTTAATATTGCTGTCAAGAATACTAAACCCCCCTCCACATACATAAGGACAGAGTTATTTTTGGAATAACTAAACTACATATCTGAAAAAAAAACACGCATGTCTATTATTTTTAAGCTATTATATTTTAAGACGCGTTCGCAAATGAGTAAAGCACACATTACCTTCACGAAGTCTCTCTCTGTCCGCACGTATATCTCTACCCTACATGCACGGTTTTTCATTAATGTTATATTTGGCTCTTTCGATTACCGTTTCAAATTTCAATCAAATCGGACAATTTAATTTTTTTCCTTCCATACACATCCAGTTATTTCTTATTTAAATGAAAGTATACTTGTTCGACCATTAGTTAAGAAAATATTGACATGGTATAAAATTTTCAGCGATGTTCTTTTAGTTTCCTAAGGTTTGAATCCTAATACAGTATGCCCTCGTGGACAGCACAGTTGGTAGGATCGCCGTTCTCCTCCCCTTACCGGAAGGAAAAGACATGTTTCAAGTCCCATAGATGACGGGAGGAATTTTTATGGGTCTTTTTCACAACGTGGCTGAGTTGGTCGGTCTCAGGCGAGGGCAGCATGGTTTTTTCTCCCGGAAACTCGGGTTTTTCGTCCAGTAACCAGAAAATTTACCACAGAACACACGCAATCTACAGTAAATATAAACAGAGCAATATGGTCGTTGTCTCTGATGCTTCTAAAACCCTACTACAACAACCGAATACTGTACTGTCATTTTCAATTTCCCTTCTACAGAAATCTGTATTTATAAATGAAATTGTGTTAGGCTTTATTCGACAGTGAAAATTTCCATAATATAAAATTTTCAGCGTATCTTCCATTGGTCCCTGGGAAGGTTTTAAACCCAGTTTCGGTTTAATTTCAAGACTTATTTAAATAGTTAAGACGAATTATTGGTTAAACTTTAGTACACGATACCCCTTTAGGTTAGGATGTTTATTCTGTTTTGCGCTTGAATATCTCCCGAATAGTGGCATAACATAAACTGATTTTTTTTAATTTTAACTAAACTTTCATTTTCGGCTAGTACAGGAGTGGCCAACCCATGGCACGCGTATAAATTTTTTGGGCACGCGAAATTCAGAGCGCCCCAAAAAAATTTCAGACTTCATGCAGTGATTTATTTGAAATAGGAGTGGTGAGATGTACTGACGAAGTTGTGAAACGAAATTAAGAAAAAAATTCGTATATTTCACATCAGAACACAAGTTACTGGTAAAATTATGTTGAGATATATTATCCAAATTCAGCATTTAGTGCTCCTTCATTGTCAATTACGGTTTGTATGTGGATTGAAGATCATTATTCATTAATTCTGATAAATTTTCATAAATATTTTAATTGCTATTTGCCCTTTATAGATTGTTTCGAATGCCAGCTCAATCAGCAAAGAAACAAAAACGTTCAAATTAAGAGGGGAATAACAGAGAATTTCAAGAATCTTGGAGTGAAAGATGTGGTATGATTAAGAAGGATAATAAGCATTATGCATTTTGTGTTCTGAAACGCAAGGATAGTTTTTAAAATATTTAGCCAGTTTTGGCACGCGATTTAGCCAATTTTGGCACGCATCTTTAAAAAGGTTCGCCACCCCTGGGCTAGTCAAAAAGAGTCAAGTTGTGTTAAGTCACTAATCAGGAGGGATTAAGAGAAAAACGGAATGAACACACTAACCTAAAGGGGTACCGTGTATTGTAGATTAACCGAATTATTTTATGAGTTCTTGGTCATAGGACCTATCACACATTTTATCAAAACTGCGGGTACTATACCGGCAGAGGCGTCCAAACGCGGTGGGGTAATTTAAGTTCTATACAGATGGGTCTGTAGTTGGAATGGTTCTTCAGAAAACAAAATTTGTACAATATAAATAATTGGGAAAGAGAAATTCATCAGAAAAAATGTTTCCGAATAATACTGTTATGGGAAAATGTGGTACCAACTTCGTACAGCATACGTTGTGGCTGAGTGTAGGTCAAGCGGAATGCAAAGATGCGCCATCTTGCATGAAAACCTAACGTATAAGGAACAAATCCAGCAACCGCGTTCAAGAGCATTACGGGCTTTCTGGGGTATGAAACTTGATCTCTGTAGAGCGCACAACAAGGAAACAGTCAGAAAATTTCTCCTCTACTACTTTAGTTCTATCATCAGTTATGGTATTGAAGTTCGGTCGGCTGCTCCTATGTCCAGTCTGAAGACGCTCTGGGGTCTGGAATTCTGAGTCCTAAAGTGGGCTAACAGTTGGGCTCACCTACCCTATACAACATCAAAATCACAGCTCTGCATAAATCTGAGAGACACCCCGGCCCAGCACCTGGGATATGCGAGGAAGCTCACAATGGCGCTTAAATTGTGCTCCGCTGCTCTAGACTTCGTTAATATCGGGGAAATCTAGGCTGGAAAATCCCTGGTAGAGCCCTCAGAAACCGTCCAGTGCTCTGTTCTAACCTGCAGAAGCGCTCGACCTTCAAGCGGCACTTCCCGAACAGCATCATCGGCTCGCTGAACTCCGCAAACATTGATTTGGATGTGGGGTCCAGAGATTCTGTCTACAGAGAAGAAAAGCGCAAATCCATAGTCAAGTGCATTCAGCATTCCTGCAGTTGTCAGCGGAACTAGTCATAACTCCCAGTGAAAGTGTCCAGACTGTCTCAATGTGTTGCAGCTTGTAACGATAACTATCAAATCTATGTACTATAATGGAATATAAGCTCTGTATAATCAATCTATTATAATAACTATAAAATACATTTATTGCAATATTAGCTGTGTACCCATGTAGTTTTGTACGTACTGAATGTAAGCGCCTCCATAGCCAGGTGGGAAGGAGCAACAGTGCGTAGCACACTCTTCTTCATTAGACCGGCGTTCGAGCCCGTTACCACCAAATACAGAGGATACGGAAAGGTCAGGGAATGACCACCGAATATTCCCGGAGCAATATGGCCTTAGTTGCTAATGCTCCTAAAAGCCAAATAACAAACAAACAACTGAATGTAATGTGTCCACGTAATTATAAGATTCTTCTGGTTGCCTGTAGCGGGAATCGTGGCCTACATTTCTATGAATAAAGAATTTTATTATTATTATCTAGAGAAATCGAACTGACAAGTGAGACGAAAGCAAGTATGTATCGCGATATGCAAATCGCACGCGAACTTGTACGCACGTAGAACGCGTTAAAAGAAGAATTCATGGACGCAGCCAGAATGCTGGAGATGACTCGAACGATGGCAATTTCTATGTAAAACTGTTTACCAGAACAAAAAAAAAAAAAAAAAAAACAGTTCACCATCGGCATTAAATAAGTTTCGGAAATATCTGAGAAGTCCATCAACAAGGTGCGAATAAGAATAGACGAGCCTTGGGAAAGAAAGATCGTATTTCTGTGCAGAGGTGAAACTATTAAGTCCTGGACCCTCCGTTCAGATTTCTGAATGGTCTACACGCAATCTCTAGCAATTATACTAAAGGGCTCTGTAACGTTGTTCCGGGTCCCCTGAGTTGTATTATATGGCAGTATGGTAATTCTCCATTGCGTCTCTGATGGGTGTATTTTATGGTATGTTTACTTGTTGGATGACGTACAAATAGTTGGTTTATCAACTGGTTATTAATCTTATGTTATTATTATTTATTATTATTATTAGCTATATGGTGCAAGGAAGCCTGAGGCTTATGCTGCACCAGCCAAAAAAAAAAAAAAAAAAAATTTCCCAAGTTACCCTGAGAGAGAATTGCTGCTTGAAAGTGTTTGAAGCGGTGCAGTAAGAACTGTTATAGCATTGAGATGAAATCTCTGCCCATACACCGCATTCAAGGAAATTAAAAACTTGTGTATTTTGCATTTTTATATATTTTTATAATTGAAATGGTATTGATTTCTACTATTTTTCATTGAAAATATGTAATGTTTTCGTCAGTGGGGCCCATTTAAGTGGGGTCCTTACCCTCGAATCCCAAAATAACTACTTTTTGGACAATCCGTATTTGGACGAGCCCGTGACCACCAAATACGGAGGGTGCGGAAAGGTCAGGGAATGACCACCGCATATCCCCGGAGCAATATGGCTTTAGTTGCTGATGCTCCAAATAATAAACAAACCAAATGATTGACCTCATTAGTGTCAGCACAGCAGTCTCACTTTAAAAGTACAAGTGTTTATTAATTTCTGTTGGAAGTGTTCTTTATTCAAGGACACTTCTAATTTTCCTTCAAAAAAAAAAAAAAATTCAATAGCGTAATCTGTACAGTATTTCGATACTGTACAAGTTAATGTATGCAGTACGTTATGTTTTAAGCGCGTTAGATTTTTTCCTTAAATTTTGTTATTTTTCTGGGATTAATAGAAAAGTAAATATAGTTCTCTTTATCAATTAATTACCAAGATTATGATTTTATAGAACACTTAATAAAACTGTGTAGTTGCACGTTTTCTAAAGTTTAATTATTCTTCTCCTCTATTACTCTTTTTTTTTCTTTTTTTTTTTTGTCTCTTCTGTCTGTATATATGTATCTCTTCACAAGCAACATCATTTGGTAATGATTCCTGCATAACAATACATGTGAAGCGTGTACGGGCTGTCTAAAGTTAGTATTGCTATTAAAACTACATTATCTACGAATTTATTTTTTCCATATAAATTGTATAGAAAAAAAGAAATAATAATTACCTGAGTTCTGTTAGTCGTATTTTAATGAAATTTGGAATGGCTTGAGAAATATTTCTAAAAGGTCTAAATATAATTTTTGAAAATATTTCCAATGTGAGATCCTCCATTACATGCGGACAGGCAGACGGACATGGTGAAGACATTAGGAGCATCTGTGTGTGTGTATATGCGAACGCGCCGAATAAGTCTATAGGATGTGGGGAACTTTCATTAAATTTCTATTTTGCAAATATTCTTACTAGGTAAATAAAATATTTACACAAAAATAATGGCGGTGCGAATTAATGAATAAATGTTGTACTTATAGCTATGAAGCAAGTCTGATGCTGGTATTCTAAATTTGTCTTCTATGGTAATTGAAACCGTTCCAGGACATTGGTTTGTGCAATAAGCATTGCACCATACCTTTCGTGTTTGGGAAAAATTATAAATATGGAAGAAAACTTTTCGTGTTTGGAGTTTTCGTATAAAAAAAAAACAAAACAATCCTATTTTGGCACAGTTTTAACCATTGCCAAATCATGTTATATTGGCACGCAGATTTAACCATTGTCAAATCATGTTACCATATTCAGTTTTGCCAAAAGTACAATAGATGGAGAAAGATATGATATGATTGATATATATATATATATATATATATATCTCGTCTACTTACGCTAGTGGGATAGAGGAAGGTTAGCGTCCTGTCGGATCCATGAGAATTCTCTGTTACACAAGTATAACCTCCCATGTCTAGCCAACCAATGTCTCGGATGATAAGGTCGCCATTTTCGAGTATCTGCAAAGAAATTAAAACAATATTTAACTTAATAATATTAAATATATTTATAATATAAATATAATATTATTTCATTGAAGTACGAGCGCACATTAAAGCAAACATTAGTATCTTTATGAACGCATTGCTTAGAGATGGGCGCATTATGGCCTTAGTTGCAGCAACTAACCAACCAGTCTTAGAGGTTAAATTAAATTCTGGGGCCCTCCTGCTGCTAGATTGCCGAACTACTTTCATGTGACCTTTAACAACCACACAAAACCACATGTTGGTCCATTTGACTCCTCCACCCTCCACCGTGGCGACTAACCTGACTGTCTGATAGTTTCGCTGTCGCGTTTACTATTATTTTTGTTTAGTACTTTGTGTGCAGATCATGGAAATGGAAATCTTTATTGCAATAATAATAATAATGGTAATACAATGGATACATTGCAATAAGCCCTTCACGGCCACAAGGCCAGGGGTTAACAGTGATATTACAATATGTACGAAAGGAAATTAATAAATTAAATATAAAATACATATATGAATGAATCAAAAGTAAATAGAGCTCAACACTCAAAGTATAACACAATTATAAACATCACAATGAACAAAGAATATACAGGTGGAAAACTACATGGTTCGTTGGTAAGCCATCTTCATGTCGCATTGCTGGATTGCGGCGTTAAGGAGAGCTTCAAGGAGCAGAATCAGGGACGGGGAAGTACAATTTAAGGATGCGGTGTCTATACTCCTTATCACTAGAAAACTTATTAAGGTCAGCATCCAAAGACTGGGCACATGGAAGTAGCTGATATGGCAGAAACCTATCGGATAGGTGGAGACGGCTGAGATGTGGGCATAGAGTTGGAGTCGCTCTGAGGGAAGGCTGAGGGACTCTCCAAAAGCACAGGTCCCAGAATGATGGTGCCGAGATCTTTCCAGTGATCATTTTTACAGTTGTGGTAAGGCATTTCACCCTAATCAGCGTGGGAAGCCTGTGAATTTTTATCAAACTGGCCATTTCAGTTGTCCTTATCATCCCTTCATAATTCTGCACTAGCCTAAATAATAATTGCAAGGTGGTGTATTGAATAAATGTAATGTACAGCATAGGATCAGTAACATACCAATTGGGGTGCCACCATACTCATGGTTGTGGAAATCGAATGGCGTCTAGGGATAATTGTACGTTTTTCATGAAGTTTCTAAACAGTGCAGATAGGCTGCTAGTACAGTTAATGGTTTTTTTGTATGATATACAGGAACCTTGCCAGTCCTACTGGAGCTGATAAGGAGGTTTCAGCCTAACCATTGCCTTATACTACATTTTGAGTATTGCCTATAGGTTTGATAGTTTCATTTTAGGAAGCATGTAGATCTGTTGGAGCAGGCGAAGAAGAGAGCAATAAGGTTAGTCAGGGGCATAAAAGGGTTTACTCTTACCAAGAAAGACTTTATTTAATTCATTCTGTAAATTGCGACGTCTGGAAACTATGCACCTGCTAGGAAACCTGTTTGAAGTGTTTAAGGCTTTAAGTGGGCTTGAGTAAACTAAATGTTGATGGCATCCATACTCTTTCTCGAATAACATACCCATTGGAGACAAATTTAAATTGGAAATGGATGGCTTCCAGATGTTCAAAAATTTTCTTTCGGCAAGAGAGTAATTGAGTGTTGGAATAAACTTCCATCTGATGCCGTGGAAGTTGGGTAGTTTGACAAATTTAAATTTTACTAATGCTATTTTAAATTTTTTATAATTTTTCTAGGTTTAATTTTTCCAATTGTGCCACGCATTAGGCTCTGAAGAGCAAATTTTAAATATTTCTACACCTTTTTGATTTAGAAATCTTACTTTTGCTGTATTGTTTTAATAATTTTTCTTATAAAAGGCATCTAAAGTTAAAATTTGTCTTTATGTATTTATATTTTCGATAGCCCAATATACTCTCTTAATTTTAATTTAACATTGTCCGACTTGTTGTCTCCTTTTTCCAACACTTGGGGTCGTTTCAACATACCATAAATATGGCGCCTCCGTAGCCAGGTGGGAAGGAGCAGTAGTGCGTAGCACATGCTTCTTGATTAGACCGGGGTTCGAGCCCGTCACCACCAAATACAGAGGATGCGGAAAGGTCAGGAATGACCACCGCATATCCCGGAGCAATATGGCCTTAGTTGCTAATGCTCCTAAAAACCAAATAACTAACAATACCATAAATATGTCGAACAAAATAGCGGTAAGTACTTTGGCCCCTTATCGACACACTACGTTGTGTTTCTATGTTCAGCATACCGACTTTACGCCGATATTGGTAATCCAGTAAGTTATTTTCTTTTCTTTACTTTTTTTTTCCCTTTCTGTGTCTCTTTTCTCTGCCTCCGTCAGCCATGAAATATACGCTAGCGTTACTCCTGCCTACCGCTACTTTTTTGACTTTACTTCTTATCACACTTAATTCAAATTCCAACATGGCTCTACTGTTACAACCACGTGCTACGTATATTTCATGTCAGAAACAGAGGCCTTACTACTTGCTGTTTTTCCTGTGGTTTCAACGGTAGACCCCTTGAAGCAGACGTTGAAATTATGGGATCTACGCCTACCGGGCTAGCCGGGTGGGTAAAGTGCTTGCCTGGCAACCCAAAGGTCGCGGGTACGAATCCCGCCTCGGACTTGAATCAAAGTACTGCAAAAACCTTGGAAGGTGTATTATGACCACAGAAGCCGCTGCGCCAATAACAAAAAAAAAAAAAAAAAAAAAAAAAGAAAAAAAAAAGGGATCTATGGTATTAAGTACTTCTGTTTATTTTTCAGGAACCTTCCATTTTTTTCCGTAGTTTCGATTTCTGGCTTTGTTAGATCGTTCCCCTTACACTCCTTCACTTGCTACTTCTATATATATATATATATATATATATATATATATATATACACACACACACACTAAATTTTTTTCAACGTCTTCGTCAAGGGTCAACCATCGAAATGACAGGAAAGACTGCAAGAAGTAGGGCCTCAGTCTCTTGCTTTCCTGTGATTTCGATATTTGACTCTTAACGACGACGTAGATTTTCAGCAATAAGCACTTCTTTATTTTTCCATGTTTTCCGTAGTTACAATTCTCGTTTGGTAGCTCATTTCCTATTCTCATCCTTTCAATATTTCATATTCTCATCCTCTCAAACTTATATATCCATTATGGTCGTTGGGTTCTTTCTGCCAAAGTATGCAGTATCTCTAGTCTTAAACCATATTACTATATTTTAGCATTTTCAAACAATTAATTTATTAATACGTACATATTAAGAAATAACTACTTATGTGCGCACAAAATAATAGTACACTTTCAATATTTATTTCTTAAAATATTTGGTTATTTTTTGTTGTACACTGGATTTTACTATACATTGTTCATAAAAATGTCCTAATTTGTTTAAACACTCAAATATATTTTCTGGTACATTTTCTTCGCACTGAAGGCCTTGACGTAAGTTTCAAATGCTGCCAATATTTCATGTTTGGAAAGTTTTTTTTATTGTAAACCCCAAACACGAGAGCTATTAGAACCTATAGTACTTAGTACCGTGCTTGGGTTGGAGGTTGAGAAGACGAAAGAAGATATTTGTTGACATTGGACTTGAACTTCTGTAGACTGTAATTTTCAGGAAATACGTATGAAGGAAGGTTGTTCCAGAAAACGGCAGTTGAATGAATAAACGAGGAAGATGAAAAGTTGTTTCTGTGAGTTTGAAGTTGGACAGTAAATGGATGTTGGCTGGTGGCGGCACGTGTTCGGACTGTTTTGAAAGAGAGAGCTGGAATTATAGAAGCCAATTCAGAAGAACAGTGCCCATGGAAATATCTGTAGAAGAGGCATGCAGCAGAATCAGTACGTCTATGAGACGGCGAGTGGAGAGACTCTGTTAGAGACGAATCATTAATTAGCCTAACTGCCCTCTTCTGAACGGAATCAAGAAGCCTGAGAGAAGTTTTGGGGGCACCACCCCAGATGTGGGAACAATATTCCATGGCTAGGCGGATTTGCCATTTATACAGAGTGAGCAGCTGTTTGGAAGAAAAGTAACGCCGAGAGCGAAAGAGAAAACCAAGTTTTTTAGATGCAGAGGAAGCAATATTTGTAATGTGCTTGTGCCAAGAGAGATTAGAAGTCAGGGTAATCCCCAAAAGAGATATATCATTTTGCCTAGAAATCGGAGTGTCACTAAAGATAAATATATGAGCAGAAGAATCCTTTTTGCGAGATATAAGACAAGACTGAGTTTTAGAAGGATTGAAATCAACTAAGTTGTCTTTGCCCCAGTGGAGAATTACCCGCAGATCGGCATTTAAGGAATTGGTAGCAGATTTTCGAGAAGTTGAAGCTGATTGAGCAGGGCAAGGTTTCTCAAAATGGAAAGTGGAATGCAATGTGCTATCATCGGCAAAACTATGGATAGGATTTCCAGTCAATGGAAGAAGGTCATTAATATACAAGAGGAAAAGAGTGGGGGAAAGAACTGAACCTTGGGGGACACCGGCATTAGTGGAAAAGTTAGAAGACAGAGAGCCATCTACCATCACCCTCAGTGAGCGATCAGAGAAAAAACTGGATAACCAATTACAAAAAACAGTTGGCAAACCATAAGATGGAAGCTTGTTTAGAAAGCCTTTATGCCAAACACGATCGAAAGCCTTTGAGATGTCAAGAGCAACTGCTTGTGTTTCAGTGAACTTTTCCATTGAATTAGTCCATAAATGGGTAACATAAGCCAGAATATCACCAGGGGATCGACACTAACGGAATCCATACTGGCGATCGTTGATCAGACAGAAGGTTTCTAGGTAGTTTAAGAGTTGGCGGTTAATTGATTTCTCCATTACTTTAGAAAGAGCAGAAGTAATTGCAATGGGACGATAATTGAATGGGAGGGATTTGTCACCCTTTTTAGGAACTGACTGGATATGAGCAAATTTCCCAGCAGAAGAAACAACACCTTTGGAATAAGAAAGTGAAAAAAGCAGCAAGGAACAGGAGTAAGTTCAGGAGCACAGTTTTAAGAACAAGTGGAGAAATACCATCGGGACGTGAAGCTTTCTTAGCATTAAGATTCATCAAAATCCTTCTGACATACTTTTGACGGAAGACCACAGGAGGCATTGAATGGAGCGCGTTGGGAATGGTGGGAGGTGTTTTACCAAGATCATTAATACATGAGTTGGAAGAAAAATGGGATGCTAGCAGGTCAGCTTTATCCTTGGCTGAAGTGACAACATAACCATCTGGTTTGGACAGAGGTGGGAGCAGAGATGGGCAAAAGTTGCAGCCAAGCTTTGGCAAGAGACCAGAATACTCGGCTACCATTAGGGCAAAAAGCAAGTTTTCTACTCTTAGCCTGTTCAAACTCTAGTTTGGACTGATTAATAACTGCTTTACAATTGTTGCGAGCTTTGGTGTAAGCAGAAAATGAAACTGAAGAATTAGAAACAAGCCAATTACAATATGCAACGTTCTTCTCTTGAACAGCCTTAGCACATTTATTGGGAAACCAAGGTTTAGATAAAGGACGAGATTTTAAAGTGGAGTGTGGGATAAAGGATTCTATTCCTGCAAGAATTATTTCATTGACACGATGTGATTTAATATCAGATCTGGTTTAATATTGCTCTCATTTTCATCCAACTCATCTTTGATATTGTCACTAGTTCTTTGAATAATCCGCAAAATGGAGTCACTCGGGTATTTAGCTATTGTGATATCATTATGAACTCCTAAAAATTGGTCAAGAAAAATTTCTCCACTGATCAAACCTCTCGCTTGGAGTTCTTCCGAAGATTGCTCAATATCTTGTAGTAGTTCAACTCCCTCTCATCGCTGTTAATTGGCGTTTTAGCAAAACCTGCTTTTGCTAAACAATTATTAATCGTTGTTGCCGTCACATCTTGACTCCACACTCTCGCCAACTCTCATATGTACATCCGCAAATCTGTAACGATCTATAGGTCTGTTGGTTTCTCAGTATAATTTTTTTCAGTATGCTCCTTCGATAGTGCATTTTCACATTCTTGATAATAAATAATTCTTTATTGTGAAGTACAGAATCACAGCACAATATCCCATTACGGCGACGAGCGCTAGGGGCTCACATATAGTAGTTTGAGAAAAAACAGAATAAAATACGGCATACAAATACAAAACAGGTTACAAAATTTATTTCTTAAAATATTTGGTTATTTTTTGTTGTACACTGGATTTTACTATACATTATTCATAAAAAATTTAAACACTCAAATATATTTTCTGGTACATTTTCTTCGCACTGAAGGCCTTGACGTAAGTTTCAAATGCTGCTAATATATCATGTTTTGAAAGGGTTTTTTTTTTTTTTTATTATGTAAACCCCAAACACGAGAGGTATTAGAATCTATAGTACTTAAATACAGCGTACAAATGCAAAAAAAGGCTACAAAACACAGCGTAAAAATACAGAGCTGAATACAAATACAGAGAAATACAACTTGGCAATGATTCAATAGGGCTCCAGTGATGACAGATTGGAACAATGGGATGGGAGTGCCGTGATCCTCTTTTAGTAAGTCAGTGTTCAAGGTCTTTGATAAAAGTTGTATCTGTCCTTGTTACTTATTAGCCTGTCAAAATCGGCGTCCACATAGTTCAGGGCAGCGAGCATCTGCTTGGGGAGAAACCTCTCAGTGAGTGCAAGCCTCGTGTGGTGAGCCAGAAGTGCAGGTGACGACCTTAGGCTTGACTGTGGGATCCTCGAGAAGCAAGCGTTCCAAACATTCCGAGATGATATTTAGCCTGCGATGAGTTTGTCTGTGAAGACCAGCCTCTTTTCCACGATCAGGAACTTCACTCTCGGGATTTCGAGTGCTTGTGCCTGATTGTGGTAGCGGGAGGCAGACGAAGCTTGTTATTGGTCCATTTCAATAACCAGTATTTAGCGGTGTACAACCGCTTAAGGTTTGTAGGTGCGGCTGAGGCTCAAATTTCTGCACCATAGAGAATGGCACGGTAGATCGTGGAGGTGATCAATTTTTTAACAGTGAGGGGATGTCGGAAGTGTAGCAGCAGTTGCTACCTTGAGATCCATCGTAGACGAGAAAATTGGTACTTATTTTGTCGATCTGGTTGACAAAGGCCATATTTTGATCAAACAGAACGCCGCCAAGGTCTGTGTGCGATGCCTTGGTCCGTTGGCTGCAGTTTAGACGAGGTATTTGGAGGGAAGAAAACAAGCTTAGCACTTGTAAGTTTCGAAATTATCAAGTGAAGGTGGACAGGGTGCGATTTTTCTGTTTTCTTTTGTCATCTTTCTATCGACATTTAAAATCCACTGTGCAAAAATTTCACTTGTCATCCTAGATTTTTTGTTGCAGTCTAACTCTAATGACTTTACTCCTTTGAAATATCGGGGTTGTTTACTTTTGCCTTTTGCCAAAAGCTTCAGTTTTTCATTACAGCCATATTGCACCAACCAAGACTAATTCTCTCCTTACTATTTTTACTACCTAAACATTGTCACCTTTAAAAAGTCAGTGTCTTGTTCGGCAAACATTTAAAAAATAGTGTTTCATCAATGTTGAATATATCTTTGGACTCGTAGTCCTCCATAACTTTTTCAAAACTGTTTCTTTCCAATGGTCTTCTTTGATTACAACTCTCCTTTCACTAGAAATAACTTTTTCGAGTAAGCTAGAACACTTTTTAAATTTGTCTAGCTAACCAGAATTGTTTTGGAATGTTTTAAATCCGAAAAAAGATGCGTACTCCATTAGCCTTTTCTTTTAATAATTGCCTTGATATTGGCATGTTTTGGTCTCGAATCAACTTCACCCACTTAAAAACGGCTTCATTTGCATCTTCATACAGGCATAATTTCCCACACTTCTGACTGGGTCCCGTTTCCTCAAACAGTTTGAGAATCGATACAGGGTTTTCAGAATGGTTGACATACTACTGGCAGAGATACCAAATTATGAAGTGATTTTTTTTTTTTTAACGCGCTCCGATCTCCACTATTAAGGACTTCCACCTTTTCCACTACACTCAAGGATTTCCTCTTAGATATTGTACGGTTATTTTCATAGTAGCTAAAACAAAACTGATGAACAAAACCGCATGTAAACAGAGAGAGATGAAATTTACTGAAAGTATGGATGACTTATTTCTGAGAAATAACATGAATTAGCATTAGTAGAGGCAAACGATGCAAAAAAGCAAGCTTATACAGCTACAGCAAAAAAAAAAAAAAAAAAAAATTCACATTTCATCCATCCATTAGATCTAAAAGTTTGTCCAGTTTTTCCTTGAGTTTATTTAAGTTATAAACTTCCACAACGGCACTGGAAGTTTGTTCCAGCAATCAACTACCTGCTAGCTAAAGGCAAATTTCCGCATATCTATTCTACCACTGTCTTTCTTCAATTTGAATTGATGCCCCTCAGGTTCGTAATCTGAGCAAGAGGAAGAATCCCATCAGCATTGAGCCTGCTCAAACCATTCAACACCTTAAACACCTCATAGTGGACATAGTGTTATTGTTATGCAGTTCCTCTGGTTTCCCACAAATCCGCGTTAAGTACTCTGTTAACATAGCAAAGCCAGTCAGTGTGGGTTATGTGTGAGTAGTGTGTTGTTTGACTGGCCCCTTCGTTACTGGGAGGCGCGATCACCAGGAAGAAGTCGCCCAGCATCCGTCCACTGATACGAGGAGCCGGACCAGGGAGTAAAAGACATCTGACGGGCCGTCCACACTCCTGCAGGAGCGAGAGTGGGGAGAGCCAAGGAAAGAGCAGAGAAGAGACAGGAAAGTGGAAGACAGGGAAGATAGCGGGGGGACGACAGAGCGTAGGCATCCTCCCAGGCGAAAAGGAGCAGGAAGAGTGCTAGGTGCAGTTGTGGGAGTCCTGGAGAAGGACTGTGGGTAGGAAGAAGAGAACAGGTAAAGTTCAAGTTAAAGAGTCCAGGATCGTCACAATGGAGAATCACGGAGCGGCTTCGGCAGGACTGGCCTCAATTTTCAATTTCATGACTGGAAGTTTCCGGTGCTGGGTATCAGTTGCTGTGTGGAGGAGGTTATCCAGGAGTAGTGTTCGGGAGTTGCAGGTGATGCCAGCGACGACGAAAGACCTCGTTGGCATAAGTGGTTAGTTCACGGAAAGCATCGTTAGATTCCAGTAACTTGGTTTCTGGCCAAAGTGATATAGTTTGGAAGTCTAGGAGTTATTGGATTCTTAGGTCTAATACGTTGCATGAGTGCATCACGTGGTCCCAGTCTTCAGGTTCCCCGCAGGTACAGAGGGAATCCTCGACTAGGCCGAACTCTAGAAGGCGTCTCTTGAAGGACCCGTGGCCAGTTAATAGGAAGGAAGCATATACGTTTGGGAAGAACCAGGTGGAACGCTGTTTGTTGATGTAGGTTACCTCAGGGAGGAAAAGTATAGTAGTTGCACCAGTAGTGGAGTTATTCCAGCGGGTTTGCCATAGGTTTATCAATTCTAGCCACACACGTTTATGTTCCTGTTTGATGTCGGTATCGGTACGGGTTTGAATAGCGAGGATTTCTGCTTCCTTATTCTTCTTAATGGTATGAGACAGTCCGATAAAAGCGACGTGGAGGTCCAAGGGGAGGCAGCCTGTTAGTACCTGTAGGGCGGCAGTTGATGTCGTTCTACATGCGCGGGTCATTTGTAGTAGCATAAGTCGTTGAATTTGCTGAATTTTACGTTGAGCATGCACTAAAGTCATTCGGTGGATAAAGTCATTTATCTTTTCTTTGATAGCTTGAATATGGGGGATTAAAGTTCTCCTGTCGTTTAAAATTACTCCTAGGTACTTCACTGATCGATAGTTTTTCAGTGGGCGGCTATTAAAACGTATGGTAGGAGGTCAATCAGATCACCTCGCAGGTGCCTAGTCTCCAGACGCTGCAATTTTCAGAATTTATCGCCTCACCAATCTTGTTGCCTTTCTCTGTACTTGTTCTAGCAACTCTAGATATTTTTAAAAATGAGGCCGCCAGAACTGTACGCAGTACTCAAGGCATGGCCTGACCTGACCATTGCCATATACAAGGGGACAATCACCCCCTTATCCCTGCTAGCAAAATTCCTGTATATCATTGACAAGACACCATGAGCTACTTCTGCAGTCTTTTTGTACTGTTCAGAAAACTTCATATCTGACTGCACAATTACCCTCAGGTCTTTTTCATTCTCTAACACCCTGAGTGTAGTACCACACGGTTGGTACGTTTCTCTGGGGTTACTGCTACCCATATGCAGTACTTTGCATTTGTCAAGTTAAACTTCATTCGTCACTTCTCAGCCCACCTGCCCAACGATTCTAGATCCTATTGCAGTAGCATAGTATCAGTACTGTCATTAACAACCTTGAAGATCTTTGTATTATCAGCAAACTTGGATATTAAGCCTACTATACCTTCATCAGTATTACTAATAAATATACAAAACAATGGGCCAAACACCGAACCCTGGGGGGACTCGACTAATAACATTAGTTCACGAAGAGCAGTGTCCATTGATTACCACTTTGTCTTCTCCCACTCAACCATCCTTTTATCTATTGTAGCAACTTACCCTTAATGCCATACTGTTCAATATGTACAGTAGTCTTCCACGTGCCATAATATCAAAAGCTTTCCTGAAATCCAAGTACTGTATATGATATCAAAATTATTTTTTACATCCAGGTCCTTTGTGACCACATCATAGTATCCAATCAAATTCGTCAAACCCCCTAACAAACCCATGCCTGTGTCTGAATTATTATTACAGCCTTGTCTAGGTGATCCTGCAATGCTTCTTTAACCAGTGTCTCCATTATTTTCCCCGCAACAGAAATGAAACTAACAGGTCTAGTCTATAGGTTAATGCAGTTGCATCAATTTAATTCGTAGCCATTTACCAAAGTAGTTAAATTGGTATCGTTTTAATTATATCTCATATTGTAAATACCTTCACAACGAGTTGCCATGGAGGACTAATGTTACTTATTCTCGGCGAATACCATCACCCATACGGCACCGGTTCGAAGCTTATTGACTTCTCATCGGTGGGTGGGCAAGTACTCTGGTTGTTGCAGTACTGACAAACCAGTTAGGCCTGGCTCTGTGGAATATCGTGTTTCCTATCAGTTTTTCGGATTTAATTATCCCGCCAACGTTTGTGTTAGTTGTATTTAACCTGTGTTGCGAGTTATACTAAATATTATTGAATTCAGTTATTTGTGATATTTTTATTACTAAAATAGTGCTAGTGTTATTTCCAACAGTGAAGTGACAGTGTAGTTTTTATAAGTGAAATATTGTAATATTTTCACGCTAACTTTAGGTGAGTGAATTGCTTTTTCCTTGCTCACTTAGTTTAGTGAGTCATGGAAAGTAAAAGGAAGGTACAGAGAGGGGAAAAAGGAAGATGAAGTTGTGCTTTTCCCCCTTGCCTTTGCGAGTTCCTTGACTACATGCTGACGGTAATAAGAAGGTTCCAGATAGTAAATACTTGAAAGGTAAAGGTACCAAAGTAAGTGTTTCAAGTGGTGTGAGTGCTACTCCTTTGATGATCAGTGCCAGTAGTGTTTCAAGTGGGGTGAGTGTTGCTTCTTTGATCGCCAGTGCTGGTAGTAGTACAGAAATGAGTGATTCTGGAATGGAAGTTTTAAATGCTAGACAGGTGGAAGTAATTGATCAAGGAAGTCGGATAGAAGAGATCAGGGAGGGTAATCAGGAGTTGCAGATACATTCTGAACCGAGGTTACCTGATGATTCAGAGGTACAGTCTGATTTTTTTGAATGTGGTTGCAGATAGTTACTTTAATGTGGTAGGCGAAGTATGGGAACTAAAGTTCAAGATAGCAATATTATTGCCACGAATATACATGAATAGAGGTGCAGCAACGCCGATGTTAATACTATTTATGAACTAATTACTAAGCTAAACAAAATTGTAGTGGATTATACAATGAATGAAGTTAATAAAGTTACCACGTCGGTCTCAAACTTTGCATTCGACAAGTGGGTCGACATGGAGACCATCATGACTGCACTATTAATTGACAATGAGTGCTTGAAGGCGAGACTAGATGAGTTGCAATTAAGGGCAAATTTATTTGACGATCTTGTTAGGGGGGGTAGCCTGATATATCCGAATTGGAGATCAGCAAATTTCTTATGCTGAGAAAGGCAGGTGTTATGCAGGAAAATGTTGGAGGTGAAGTTTCATGGAATACTTATGCAGAGGGGGAGGGAAGAGTGTTGATACTGAGAAATATAAGAAGGGGAAACCAAGGATAAATAACACTGATTCTGAGAGCTGATGATGATGCCAAATACAATACAATACAAGTCAAGAAGTCAAGGAAATTGTGGTTAACTTTTTAAACAAGATTTTAAAGACATTAAGGTTAGAAACTTAAGAAAGATTAGAAACAGGGGTGTGCTGATTGAGACTGAAAATGTGGAAGATCTTAATAGAATAGCAAGTTCTTATTAATTGGTAGAAAAAGGAATTAAGTATGACAAGGTTAAATTAGCAAATCCTACTATATTAGTTTTTGATATTCCCAAAGAAGTGACTAAAGAAGATCTCTTTAGTCACTAAAGATCTAATTGAGGATCTATATCATAAAAATTTGATTGACTATGGTTTTTCTGAATAAGAAGTGAGGTGGTATTAATTTTGGCCCTCTTTATTGATTTTGAGGGGCGCCTTTGATACTGTTTGGCACGAGAGTGAACTTCTATTGTTGAGGGCTTTAAATTACCCAGACCTGCTGTGTAAGACCATCAGAAGTTACTTGAGTCAAAAAATAATAATGGTTAGGTCTCAGCAGGAGCGGATTAAGGTCGGTTGAGGCCCCGGGCGCAGAAGAAAATATTGGGCCCCTTAGAAAAAAGAGAGACAGGGAAAATAAAAATACACGTTAACCAATTTTTAAATAAATCAAAAAGATTATGTACTATTAATGTTTTATTTCCAATAAAATTTGAATATAATATATGTATAATATGTATAATAGCATAATAAATATATGTATAATAGCATAATAATAATCACAAAGTTTTGAACTAATATGTTCAACTAATTTGTTGGGGTTTTGCGTGGGCCCTTCAGAAGTCGGGGCCCAGGGCGCGCGCCCGGTGCGCCCGCCGTTAAATCCGCCTCTGGGTCTCAGCACATAAACTATGAGAGGGAAATTAATAGGGGGTGCCTTCAAGGATCAGTGCTAGGACCAATATTTTGGAACTAGTTCTGAATATGTGTTTAGAAAAGGATTGTTAGACTGCCATAAAACTGCTTATGCAGATGATTTAGTTTTGTGTGTGTGCAAGGCAGATCCAGACAAGATATACAAAATAAAATTGGGGTAGCTGTTGACAGTTTGGTAAAATGGGCTTCTAATAATAAACTTAGGATTTCTTCAAGTAAAACTGTGATGATGCTGATTAAAGGAAAGTTAGATTGCAACAGGCTTCCCAGATTGGTTATTAATGGAAAAAAAATGCCTCTGGTTCCTCAAGTCAAATACTTAGGGCTCATTTTGGATGATAAATTGTCTTTTACTGCGCATTTGGACCATTTGTGTTAAAATTAGGAAATTTACGGCCTCAATTGTTAGTGACTTATGCGGCATCCGTTTGGTTTAGGAAGGTAAGAGTGATTATAATTAGGAATAAAGTTAATTCATTACAAAGATCCATGCTGCTAACTATTTTAAGAGTATGCAAAACAGCCCACAAATGCGTTGCAAGTCCTTGCTGGTGCCTTACCTTTAGATTTGTTTATCGTACACAGGGCATTTAGTTATTTTTTAAGAAGAGGTAAACAGATCACATTTATAGGTATAACAAATAATATTTTGCTTGGTAGAAAAACAGGAAAAAATATTGTTAAAATTACATGAAATATGGCAAGACCGATGGGATACAAGTGCTACTGGAGCAATCACCAGGTTGTTCATTCCCGATGTAGGTTTTAATGTTGGTAAAAGTAATAAATGGTTTTATCCAACAGTGAAAACCTCGTACTTGCTTACGGGACATGGTTCGTTAAAATCCAAATTGCGTGACTTAGGCTTGGAAACAGATCCCCTGTGTTCTTGTCGGTCTCCAGAAACTTGGGAGCACGTCTTGTATGACTGGCCGATTTATGAGGAATACAGATATATTTTGAGATCTAATTTGTCTGATTTAAACAGGGGTACTGAAACAATGGCAGTCTAGTTTTGACAATTTTGCTTTGTTTCGGGATTATTGTAGGAGAGTATTCCATAAACGGTTGTTGTTGTTATTTGGTTTTTAGGAGCATTAGCAACTAAGGCCATATTGCTCCGGGATATGCGGTGGTCATTCCCAGACCTTTCCGCATCCTCCGTGTTTGGTGGTGACGGGCTCGAACCCCGGTCTAATCAAGAAGCGTGTGCTACGCACTGCTGCTCCTTCCCACCTGGCTACGGAGGCGCCTCCCATAAACGGAAACAATTGTCTGTATTGATGACTGACTCTCTGTGGGTAGGATAATTTTTGTTGTTGTTTTGTGTTGTGTTTAACGGATTCGCACGAGTCTATATTCTTAAGTATCAGGAAGATAATACTGATATGATTTGCACTCTTGCGGGTATATATTTTGTTTTATTTTTCTCGCAGGCGTCGGGCAGATTTTGCGGGTTTGTTAAACACTTTTTTTGGTTCCTTAGGTGTGGGCAACCTGGGAGCGGGATTGCAGGCATCCATCAGTCTTGCACTACTACTGATGGGCACAGGATTGTGTGCTTACAGAATAGAAAGTTTAGTAGACCCAGTTTCGGCTTCGCATGTCAGGTAGTGGATGCCCTGGTGGCGTCTGCTCCCAGGTGGCTAAGTGGCCTGCCAAAAACATGAACATTACACTACACTTACACTGACACATTTACACTGCAGTCCTATATGTGGAAGATCCAACTGATAAATAAGACTGGGGTATCAAAGCACACACCTTCGACTATATTATAATTGCATCTTTTTAGCCATCATTTTGGACGGTGCTGGTGCTTGGGGTTACCGTGCAAATAAGGTTGCTATTATCAAACAACTTCTGCAGGCTCAAAGACCTGCTCTTATCTCGATCATGCAAAACTACATCTACATCTGCTCTTCAGGTAATGCTAGGTCGACTCCCAATACACTTTGAAGTGCAATATCGATACCTTCTGTATCATCTAAAGACGTTACCCTGCTGCCATTAGTGGTTTTACCTTGAATCTTGATGAAGATTTTTCCTCTGAAAAGAAGAGGATCAGAGTGCATTTTAATAATATGTGGCAACAGGATTGGTCTAATTCTTCTGTTGGTGCTGGTACTAGAGGTTACTTCCCCATTGTCAAGGAATGTTAGGCGGAGAATTTAACTAATGGCGAAATAATGTTTACTGGAAGAAAAAAATTTCTGAGGTGTAGATGATTTGTATGAAACATTAGACGTGTGTGGAGTGGGTGATTTGCCATCTGAAAAATCCATTGTGCTTTTGCAATCTACTCATACTATCAAGATTAATTATGAATACTATATAAACCAGGGGTGGCGAACCCATGGCACGCGTACAACAAATTTTTTGGGTTCAGAGCCTCCCAAAAATTTTTCAAACTTCATGCAGTGATTTGTTCAAGTCAGAGTGGTGAAACGAAATTAAGAAAAAAATTCCTATATTTCACACTAGAACATTCAAAACATATTTTTAATTAATTCCCATAAATTCTAATAAATATTTTAATTGCTGTTTGGCCTTTACAGATTGTTTAGAATGTCAGCTCAACCAGCAAAGAAACAAAAACGTTCAAATGAAGAGGGGAGTAGCAGAGAATTTCAAGAATCTTGGACAAACACAAAATGCATCATTTTGTGTTCTGAAACGCGAGGGTAGTTTTTTTAAATGTTTAGCCAATTTTGTGTTCTGGCACGCGAGGCTAGTTTTTTTAAAAGATTTTGCCAATTTTGGCACTCACCCTTAAAAAGGTTTGCCACCCCTGCTATAGACAGTATTTAAGTTTTTTAGTCTGCAGAGAATCCGGTTACGATACCGACGGAAGTGACAATTAAGGGTGTACCTTACTCGAAACTCTGGTAGTTGTCAGCAGAGGCAGATATCATCGTAATCTATTCATAAGAATTCACGTCCTTTTAATTTGGAATCTACAATCTCCTACGTGCTTCCTATCTGAAAAGATCTCATTTCGATTTCAGTAGCTGATTGGTAGAATTTTATGAAGGGTTTTCTTTCTATGATGTGATTTGATTGTTTCATGTGGAGGCACATAATTCTTCCTCTTTGTGAAATTTATTCCTGTTTTTCATCCTTCGGACATGCAAAGCCCTGAAACTCAATTTTACTGTTTAATACACATAATCTCCACCACCTCGTAGCAGGAGAATTTAATTGACCGTCGTAGTAGGCTATCCTATAATGGAGCATAAGGCTAAAATAGAGGAATCTTTAGGAGGAGGGAATAAATAAAATCTGACCTGATACTTGTTTCCTTCTTCCAGAGGAGTGTCATCTGAGCCAAGCCAAATTACTTCTGGTTGAGGATGACCATCAAAACGACAGAAAAGTTGCACATCACTGCCCATCATCTCAAGGCGTGTACGAGTCCACATGTGTATCCTCGCTGGGGTACCTAAACGGAATCAAATTAAAGTGTAATGGGCTTTTTACTTCGGATTAAGATATGTAATTTAATATTTAGTCACACACACACACACACACACACACACACACACACACACACACACACACACACACACACAATAATAATAAAAGTTGGTGTTATACTTCTGAAAATGCCAAGGAATGATGGAAGATCCAACTCGATTATATAACGGCAAGAGTAAACAAACGGCGTGAAAATTTCGCATGCGTATCGGGAGCCTGATGTTAGTAGAAATCACAATATAGTGATTATGGATCTAAGAGTAAAGTTTAAGAGAATTGAGAGGCAAAGAAAGATAACGATTGGGATATCGAAAGGGAAAATTTTGCAAGGAAATTGAAAGGCATGGTCGAAAGTGAAGATGGACTCGATTGAAATATGAAAGAGGAGATCAGAGAGAAAGTAACAGGGTGTAGAAAAGGAACTAGAATTAAACTGTGGGTTCCCTTGTAAATGATAACGAAAATGAATGAAAGAAGATTGAAGAAAATGATCACAGCGAAAGGCAAAAGATATAAAGAATATTGTTGTTAGATATGTTGGTGCATCAGCAAATATTAAAGAATATGATAATAGGTCAAGAAGAAGAGATGAAACGATAAAGAGAGAGGAATGGCTTAGGGGGCAAGAAATATGGAAAAGAAAGGAAGGTGTGATTTAATGTTTGAAAGAGTGATGACGTTTTTAAATAATGAATTTAAGAATGGTACAAGTCAAGGTACAGTTGAGAATGGAGATGAGGAATTCCGAATATTAAAAGATAAGCACTTGCAGGAGTTGCCTTTTGGCCGCTCATCTGCATGTCTGCCCCAAAAGTCTCTTGTAAATAGCTAATTGCAAGCATATGTCAGTTACAGTAACTTCTGGTACTCGTTTCCTGTGTGTCTGCGTTCTAAGCACTACTGGACATCTGTGAGGAAACTCTTCAAAGGAACCGTTTTTACCAACGTAAGTTCATGCTATTTCGCAATGTTATTTTCTAAAATTAAATGTAGCCATTATCTGTATGAGTACCAGAGCTGAATTCCAATAAAGTACTTCTTAAAAGTGAAGTACTGTACTTTTATATTATCGTTTTTAAAAATCTGCTGTTTTAAATAATGGCGTTATATATATATATATATTTGCTCTTTAAATGAAACAGATCTTTACAGACTTAAGATGAAGTTAAAAATAACAACCAATCAACATTTATTTTTGGCGGCAGAATTGTTATTGAAGGCCAGTGATACTTTGGCAACAGACCCTTGAGGTTTCATAAACTACGGGTATTTGTTCACGTTAGGATTAAAGAAAACGTGAACAAATTATAGTTATTAATCATTGAAGAAGGCTGAAAGTCACACTGAAACGTATAATTATATTAGCTAAAATTATTGTAATTTGTTAAGTATTTTACTTAACACAGGAAAATGTCTTTTTACTTGATTACCTGGGTTTGGAAACAAGCCCATCTACGACTCAATTCGGAATAAATTAGCGATTAGAATGAATGAATAAATGAGTGTAATGGTATTGCAGTATTCGAATTTTGAAAAGTAACCTGAAAACGTACATATTTTCTAAAACACAGGAAATAAACCTACCAAACGATTTCTTGGCTAAGCAGAGCGCACTATTTTCATCATCTTCCCAGCTCATCACAGTAACTTTGGTACTCGTACTGACTCTATGGTAAGGATTTTCTGCGACGCAAGTGTATATTCCTTCGTCTTTTGGAGTCGCACAATCCAGGAAAAGTCTCGACCTCGTTAAACTAAGGCCCAGTAAAGGGGTGACATCCTCATTTCCGCCATCTTCTGGTTGTTCCGTCTCCATGATACTCTGCGGAGGAATAACATTATGTAGCAAATTTTCCTTAAAAAAGGTTCTGTTTCATTTTTCTTAATTTTTTTATGAACTTGGGTATGCATTTTCCGAATATGATCTTAGTTTTTTCATGCCATCAGTAGTTTGATCAGAAAGGTAAACATGCAATAATACTAACAGCTTTGTTAACAGCGTTTAACTTCTGCACAGAAAAGAGTATTAATATTTGCTACAAGTAACTGAGAAGCTAAAAAAATTGCAACTTAAAAAAGTAAAAAGTCAAAGAAAAGTAAAATCAAATAAATTACTGGAATAAGTTACCTACATGGGTGGTAGAGGCTGACAGTTTGGGGAAATTCAAAGGTCAGCTGGATAGGGAGGAGGGAAACGCATGGTTGTAGATTGTCTATTTCTTTTTGTTTTATTAATTATTTTTTTTTAAATTTCTTCTTGTTATTGTTTTATTTTATTTATTTATTTTTATTTTTTATTTTTGGCTGGTGCAGCATAAGCCATTGCGGCATGTGACCATTGCTAATACAAATACTAAAGTCGAAATTTGAAACGTGTCAGCTCTTATAACCCTGAAATCAAAGTCAGTAGACTTCGATTTCAGAAAAACTTGCAAAACATTCGAGACCAAAAATCTCGTTATCCCCTGCGCCTTTTCCATGCTCTCTCTCCTTTCTTCTCGTCGTTCCTTCCCATATCAGCCAACCTCAGACTTTTATTTCTCTAACATCAGTACTCGAACTAATTTCTAATTTACCCCCCCACCCCTTTATCAACTCCCCACTTATGCTTTTTTGCCATAAGTCTTAAAAAGTTCCATTGCTTTCAGGCTTGTGTGTGTGATTTATATAATATCTATAATATCTGTGTAGATACACTATAGACAACTATTTAAGAGTTGTCTTGTGTGTGTGTTTTAATTTTTATTAAAATCCAAGAAGAAATAAATACATTACAAAATAGTTAACTTAGTACTATGTTGTGAGTGAAGTGAAACAAGTACTTTTTATATATTATTAGTTAATAAGTAATTAATTGGTGACAAGTTAATGGAAATATCTAGCTATTTTAGGGGAAAAAAATTTAACTCGCCTGAATATAACAATGTCGTTCTATACATTTAAAATAATTTTCCTCCTAATGATATTTATTCAGCCAATGGGAGAAGAGAGATGCAGGTTACGTGGTTAATACATAGCAAATACAAAAATACGTAACGGAAGCTTGTTTTACTGTGGTAAAACAAGCTTCTGTTTAAGCGTGCTCACGCGCTATGGTTATTTAACATGGCCACGCTGTACCATTCTTGATTTCCATATGTAATGTATATACTTAAATAAACTAAATGCAACAAGGCATAATATTTTAAGTGTTTAAGATTCTATATAATATCGGTGTAGAGACACCATAGACAACTCTTAAAGAAAAACTACGATCGTAGTGTGAAAGGCACCCACCGATGAAAAGCCAACTAGCTTTGAAACGGTGCCGTCTGGGTGATGGTGCCCACCAAGAATAAGTGACAATAGTCTTCTCTATTAGTGAAACGTTACTTATTCGAGATAGTGCAATACTTGGTAACTCGTTGTGCAGGATGAGCACAATATGAGATACAGATGAGATGATGCCTTTCATCATAGTTGTCTATGATGTATCTGCACCGATATTATATAGATATAGTAACGTATTTATGTATTCATAGATGAGGAAGAGACACTTTAATAATAAGATAAAATACTTACAGAAGCTTTCGACTCTGTCGAAAGCTTCTGTAAGTATTTTATCTTATTATATTAAAAGAAGCGAGCGCAGCGAGCAGGGGGCAAAGCCCCCTAGTATACATTATTATTATTATTATTATTATTATTATTATTATTATTGTATAGCATACCCTGTAATCCTATATAGTGTTTTTTTTTCTCTCTCCTTTTAATCTTGCATAGTTGAGATCCCCCACTTTCGTCAAAAAAGAACAACAAAAGTTCGCTTTGCAGTTGGGAGTGAAATTTAAAGGAATTGCTTGTGATTTCCAAATATTAGATTTTTAGTCAGTAACTCTTATTAATGAGCACATTAATTTCAGTTGAAATCCTGAGGGAAATTTATTAAAAATTGTAGGTTTCTGAATAACTTTTTTTAATTTTTTAAATTTTTTTCTGCGCTGGGTGTTTATGCGTTTCTCTTGTTTTGGCGGTCACGATACATGAATGAATGGGCGTGAATTATTCAGTATGTTGAAGTTCACGTGGCAATTTTTTAATTTTAGCTGTAAATTACTTATTCCAGTTAAGGTTAATCTTTATATTTATTTTTTGTCGTTACTTACTTGTGCTATTCTGTGCCCATCTCTTAACCAGTGGATTGTGGGCGGGGGATTACCACCCGCTTCGCACTCCAGAACTTGACTTTCTGAAGATGACAGTTCAAGCTTTTCAGGAAGCTGACTGCTAATTTTAAGATGCGGTTTAACTTGTTTACTTGATCCATGCCCACCTGAAATAGAATAAATTTTAGTTATGCAGTTAGAGTAAAATAGTTAATAAAGCGTTTAGAAAATCAAGAATTCTTTTTTTTTCCCCTCTCTTCAAAGAAAGTTATCTGATGTACAGTGGTTTCGCCACTTTTCATCTTTTGAGTCCCTTCTCAGACTGGGTGAATTTCTAAAGTTCTGAGTTGTATTTAGCCGATCACAGGTCAGGAGGTTTGCCCTATGAGTAATTTGGGGGAGTTTCAGTACTGAGAACTTGCAGAAACTGTATGAAACTGTGTATTCACAAAGTTTCACATAGTAGTCTGTTTGTTACTACTGTATTTTAAGAACGCGCATTATGACCAATGCATCCCAGAATAATATACACACATGTACGTGGAAATTATTTAATTATTTTAAAGGTGCATCTCTTGAATATAGCCTATGAAACTGCTCTCAGGTATAATAGTTGAAATAATTGCAGTTATTAATTGAAGCTAATATACCATTAACGCTTTTCACAACCAGAAATCTCCTCTTTGATTTATTAAATATTTAAAAATATTATTAAAGCAAAATCTACTTTAGTTTTTGAAGAATTGTATCCCTTATAGATAGGGAGGAATAATTGGAGCTCGGCTGCGGATCTATGGGAATTACGGAATTTCAGGAACTCTTTACTACCTAGAGTACCAATGCCATAGATGTATTGCACTGAATCCTGGGAATACATCAATCTCGTTCGCCAAGTCCGCTCACATATGTACTGATTTTCACTAATTTCTTTACTGTGTGTTTCTCGAAGGAACAATGTCCCTCGGGAATAGTGCACGTAGGCCTAGAAGGTGCCCGAAAAAAAGATTATATTTATGAAATAAAAATGAAGTATATCCTAAGAATGGAAGTTGTTTCCAGTTTACACTCATAAATTCAATTTAAAATATCCTTAATATGTATCATTTTGAGAATGTAATTTGATTTAAATAATTGTAATTTTCGTTAATACAATTACAATTTATCTTACATTTAATGGCAAATTAATTATTTAAATAATTTCCCTTAGTGTATGATTTTGAATTTTCAGCAACTATATGGTTCAATAATTGTATAGTAGATACTGAAATTAAAACATAATATGATTTAATTTTTTAATACAAAAGCCATGGCAACTGTGCAATTCTGAAAATCAATCCAGGAACGTCGGCTATTGCGGAGCTGCCTATTGGTGGATAAAATGGAGTAGATGCCTTTTACTGGCTAGCGTATTTCTTCTACAAAATTCCGACTCGCCTGTCAGCGTTTTAACTAAATTGGTTAAAGAAACAGTAAAAAATTTAATTCGCTGCTCTTTTCAGGCTTATTTACAAATGGAAAACAACCTTATATCCAGGGTTCAGAATAGTCCGCGAACGCGAAATTTACATATCATGAAAACGAGCTACTGATGATGCGAAATGCATCTAGTGTGATGAAAAAATTCTCCAAGGACAAATCTGGAACAAAGTGCACCAGTGCGTAACTTGCAGTGATTGACTCTATGAAAATTTTGATGGAACTGAGAATAAACTTCATTTTTTTTCTCGATATTTTTAACGATTAAATAAACAGCAAGGCTTGAAAGCAGTTCGATTATTTTGTCCTAGTTTTGTTGAAAACTAGGCAAAATAATTTCGTTCAAAACTGGGACTAGTTTTGAACAAAATTAACGAGACCATTAGCAATTGTGTTTTCATTATCAAGCGATTTGAAAATAACTACCATCTAATTTTCGTATTTTGAGTTGTGCATATTTTTACCATTTTTGACAAATATAAAAAATTATATTTAGAACATCTTTAATTACCTAATAAATAAATTACAATTCAGTTGTAAACTGCGTACGTTTTTAGGGATTAGTGTAAACATCAGCCAGTAGTTTCAGCAATGATAAGGGTCATATTAGCTTATCAGCGCATCTAAAGCGGATGCGCTGATGCGCTTTTTGTATAATTTTGAATATAGTCGAACCTCCCAAATGCGGCAATTCATTATCTAGTTCATGATAAGGTGATGGATTATTCAGAGTTCTTGGGTTTCATGGGTAGTACCTTAGAATGAAGTAGAATGAAGTTAAAATCCACTAAACATTTACTGGATAGGAAAAGTTTTTAAGAGTGTTTTGAATGTCGTTCGTAAACAAAAACTTGTAAATTTGTAAACGACAGTTTGTAAATAGGATAGACACAAATGGATGAAAATTTGTGTTTATTGACACAGAAATTTTCATCCTTTTGTATCTATCCGTATACGTATATCTATCCTATCTATCCATATTTCTCGTAAAAGGAAATTGAGGGGACCAGAGGATGTTGTCCATTTAAAACGCAACCAAAGATTATTATCTCTTGTGGAAAAGATTGCATTTTTAAAGACGCTCCACAGTGGGACCTCTGTGAAGTGATTGTGTGGGAGTGTTCGCTTTTTCTCTTCAGAAAAAGCAAAACATTTAGCGTTAGCATTAGTAGAGATCCAAGAAAGCAAGCTTATGGAGCATCAGCCAAAAAAACAAACAAAAAAAAAACTCCCATTTCACCCCTCCATTCGTTCCAAATGCCTGTCCAGCTCAGCCTTAAGCAAAACATGAAAGCCTGTTTCACCAATCAACTACCCGCTGGCTAATGGAAAATTTTCGAACATATATTCTACAACTATCTTTCCTCAATTTGAAATTGTGCCCTCTCAGTTTCTTAGTCTGAGGAAGAATCCCATCAGCATTCAGCTTGCTCAACCCATTCAAGGCCTTATACACCTCAATCAGATCACCTCACAGGTGTCTACTCTCCAGGTGCTGCAATTTGCAGAATTTAAGCCTCTCTTGATAAGAGCACCCATTTGTTTCCTCTCACCAATCTTGTTGCCCTTCTTTGTACTCGTTCTAGCAACTCTACATCCTTCCTAAAATGAGGCCTCCAGACCTGTACACAGTACTCTAGGTGTGGCCTGACCATTGCCTTGTATAACGGGATGATCATCTCCCTGTCCCTGCTAGCAAAATTCCTATTTATTAATGACAAGACTCCATGACTTGCCCTGGCAGCCCGTCTGCACTGCTCAGCGAACTTCATATTTGACTGCACAATTACCCCTAGGTCTTGTTCACTTCCCTGAGTGTAGTACCACACAGTTGGTACGTTTCTCTTCGGTTATTGCTACCCATATGCAGTACTTTGCATTTGTCGATGTTAAACTTCAGTTGCCACTTCTCAGCCCATCTACTCAACTTATCTAGATCCAGTTGGAGTAGCATACTGTCTTTATTGTCATTAACAACCCTGCCAACCTTTGTATCATCTGCAAACTTGGACATTAAACCTGATATACCCTCATCAATATCATTGATAAATATACAAAACAACAATGGGCCCAACACAGAACCCTGGGGAACTCCACCAATAACATTAGTCCACGAAGAGCAGTGTCCATTGATTACCACTGTCTTCTCCCACTCAACCATCCCTTTATCCATTGTAGCAAATTACCCTTAATGCCATATCTCTCCAATTTGTACAGCAGTCTTCCATCTGCAACAGTATCAAAAGCTTTCCTGAAATTCAAGTATATGATATCAAAATTATTTTTGGCATTCAGTTCCTTTGGATACTATGATGTGGTCACAATCAAATTGGTAAGACAGGACCTCCCTTTAACAAACCCATGTTAATAAACACGATAAACACATGCTTTTTGCAACAAAAACTAATGAATACTCACAAACCTGTTTTTCCACGTGGTTATATTGACTGTTAATTTCGTGTTTTGAAATTAACAAACGGTCGAAAATTCGGGAGAAAAAGGAAAACAATGCCCTCCGTGTTCTTTCAACTAAGTAGACATTAGCGAACAAACTTTTGCACATTTTAGTCGTTACTTTCAAATCTTTCATATTTTAAAGAAACTGTATCAAGGGTTGACTGTTTCATTGCATCTTTGTTTCTTTTTAATTATTTCCATAAAAATTATTTCCATTTTTAACTGAAAAAAATGGAAGGGAATCTACCTTTTTTGTTTCAAGAAATTTAATTCCAGTTTGCACACTAGCGAGTGCTTCTGCGATAGAAGTCACTAAGTAAAGTTACAAGTCGTTTATTATTGTTCTTACGGAAATCAAAGGATAATGCGTATCGCGGATTTGCGTTAAATTGAAAATATCGCCACGTATTCACAAGTAATCCAAAATGTGACTAAACACGTTTCAACTGACGGAAAATAAGAGCCATGCTTGCATTGTGTTATAAGCAGAATCGCGTTCTACCGAATCTCATTTTAACGGGTTTCAGCTGTGTGTGTATATCTTATATATCAAGAAATATTTGCGCTTCTATATGTATATATAGAAGCATCTGTTACGAAAGGACTACTTGTTTTAATGATAAACTAGAATTTTATCCGTTCCTATATTGAACTTGATTGATAGCTGATTTATGGAATTTTAAGGTCCTCCCTGCTAATTGTAATCTCGCCGCTGGCAGATAGATTCGGGATTGCCATCTCAGGACGATTTCCTTTTTTTAATGGCTTCTAACAACTTTAGGATTCTGCTTAGATTTTCGTCTGAATAAACTTGGTTTTGCATGAGAGGTGTGCCGAATGTGGCATTAGCCCAGTCATTAAAGATCTGTTCTTCCATATTATATTTATTAGCTCTGCGATTAATAATTCTTATCGCATTCCTTAACTTTGAGAGGACAGCCCTATTATGTTCTCGCTTCTTTAATTTAACGAAGTTGGCTTGCTTCTTCTTGCAGCGTGTGTGATCTATTGGGAGGCCAATTTTTTTCCCCCATTTTTAGAAATATTTTTGTTTCTTAAGAAAACTCGTTTTTAATTGAGGGCTGAATCAGACCTTCTCCCTATCCGAAAACCTGATTTCCTGTGAAGCACCATCCAGAGCAGAGGATTGGAATAATTTGTGTGCCATTGAAGTGGTGGCTTCGTTTACTGATTTTGACCGCAGGTAATTCCATTTATGTTCAGTATGATTTGGGGGTCAAATATATCAAGAAGATCCTCTAGTGTAGTTCTATTTTTGGAACATCTTCCTGCCAGCGCTTATCCATTTTCAAAGATACCTCAATAGTTAATAGGCTGTGATCAGAATTGAACTGAACCACTTTCTACTTACCTATGTCCGTTTTTTCAGCACACTTTTTGAAAGTGCGTTATTGTATCAGGTTTGGTAAGGAAGTAGATCATTTTCGAGACTACTGGGGTATTTTTGTGTAGATATTTAAGGTTACGAGTGCAATTCTAAAAACCACGAAAGTACAAAAGAAGACATACATGGTCTTATTATAAAATAGTGGATTAAAAGATGTTATACGAAAACGAGAAATGTCAACGTTTTCCTTTCTCAGTCAAAAAAAAAAAAAAAAACCGCGGTAGAGCCCCTTCTTAAAATAATGATTTATTAAGTGAAATTTTTAAATAATTTCGCAAGAGAGCGTTGTTTGGGGGGGGGGGGATTCGCCAGAGTGTTGTTGTTTTTACGGCACATCAGCATCGTGGAGTGTACTGCATCACAATGAAATTTGTGTACATGGCGTTGATATTAGAGTGTGGTTGGATTGAATTGTGTATCAGGGAAAAGGCAAATAAAACCATGATGTGTCTAAAATAGCTAAGGTTGTAAGGGTTGCGTTGTTATTTTTCGGAGGGATGAAAACCCTACTACCTTCGTTTGACAGTATCTTCTTGCCCTTGACGCCGAATTTTGGTTTTATTATCAAGGTTAACGTAATCATACTTGGCATTGATTTGTTGAATAATAATTATTACAATAATCTAGTGATAATGTAAAATTATCATACAGCCAGTTTATAACAGTACAATTCAATCCATACTAGGAGGTAGCGAGGGTTTCGAGTCTAGTAAAAGATTACCAAAAAAAGATATTACTTACTTTTCGTTGTTTGCTTCTCTGGCTTCACCAGAACAATCTACAAAATAAAAAATAATAATAATAAAAAAAACGTAATCAGCTTGTATTGTAATCTTTCTAAAATTAGACAAATTTTGAGTTTTTTTTATTGGCTTTAAGGTATCGTGCCTTTAAATTTCTTCACAACCTTGACAGTCTTAAGAGGAGTTGATAAAGCGCTAAAAAAAATCGGAGAATATAATATAAGCATCTCATTAGAGTAGCACTTCGTAAAGAGGCCCCAATTAAGTTCCAGGGAAGAGGATACATGGAAAATTTTTGTAAACATCAACCACAAGTAAAATTTAAAATTACTGCTGAGACGATATATTTCTATTTTCGGCTCTCAGCCTTGTCAATCAATTCAGCGCTCCGCTCCAGGGATGCCAGATGAACTGATGAAACTCGTGGCAGAGAAGAAAAGAGATTGTGCAAAGCTCATGTGGTGGAATTATTCTCAGCGTGGTCTGTGCTTGATAACAGGAGAGACTGCTTCCACAGGGATGGTATATATTTAAATAGAAAGGGTGCAAGAATATTTGCTGATGCTATCGAGGCAGTGTTGGGTGGGTCGGGAAACTGTTAGCTTGAGGATAGGAAACGCAGACTAGTAGATTAACAATAGCTGCGGGCAGAGGTTAAAGTGATTCTTGCACTGTTTCTATTGGAATGAGCACCAGCCTTGAAATCAAGATGCTGCGAATTTCAAAACTGCTGGGAGACATCATGAAAAAAAAATATAAATACATGGGCTGTGTTAGGGTAACTAACACAGATGATGATGCTGAGAGCAAGAACTGATGTATCTATACTTGCATGTACACCAATGCCAGAAACGGCGCTAGCGTTTGTGGCGCCTGAGGCAAAACTTTGTCACGGTGCCTAATTTATATCGTATCTTACACGCATATACATATGAAGTAGCGAATATTTTAGATGGTGCCTGTGGCAAGTGCTTCATTTGCGCACCCCCTAGCGACAGGACTGACTATAGAAAATAAATTTGATGAATTTGAAGTGCTGGTCAAGACATTCAATAGGGACATAAGGGATATAGATTTTGATGGAGAGTAAAACGTATACAAATAAAGGACATGTATGTATGGGTATCCTGTCTATGGTGGCTCCCAGACTAATGTCCATATATACTCCTAGTGTCACTGTGATGAAATATAGAAACTCTGTAAAGAAAGGATATGTATGTATGCATGCGTATGCACCATGTCTATGGTGGCTCACAGACTAATGTCCATTTTCACCTAGTGCCACTGTGATGAAATACAGAAACTCTGTAAAACGGGCCTGACGTGTGGTTAATGAATGTATATGTAGTGTTAGTGAATGTTTTGTAGTATGGACAGAATGGAGGTGGGGTTATGCTCTTAGTTAGAAAGCACATAAAATCTAAAGCATTGCATCCGGCTGACATTGGTGGTCAGTGCAATATTGAGTCAGTTTGGTGTGACAGGAACACTGGGAAAGAAAAACTGAGAGTAGGAGTGTGTTATAGGCCTAATGATTCTGATGAGTACAACGAACAGTTGTACAGAGAAATAGAGTGGGCCAGTAAATTAAAATACCTTAAAATGAGGGATTTTAACTTTCCTGATATTGAATGGAACTTGTGGGTTGGTCCCTGACAGACTAGCAAGACATTTTTCGATTTATTGGATGACTGTTTCCTACAGCAACACGTTAGAGAGGCATCAAGACAGAGTAATACTCTTGATCTGATTATCAGCATTGAATATTCAAGCATTAGGAATCTGCAGAAAAAAGAACCACTAGGTGGCAGTGATCACAGTGTATTGATTAGGGATTTACTTAAAGATGTGTTAACTACCGTAAGGGGAAAGAGTTTTTGTTTTCGTAAAGGTGACTACAGTGGTGTCAGACAATTTTTAAATTCTGTACAGTGGGACCAACTGATGATGTTACCATCAGCAAATTCTAAATGGGAAGCATTCAAGAAATTAATCATAGAAACTACTGGACTTCTCATACCAATTAAGAAATATTTCAGGGTATAGGACTAAATGGATGTTAGATGAACTAATGAGACTCGTGGCAGAGAAGGAAAATGCATGGGAAGCATATAAATTATCAGGGTACACAGAAGTTTGTGGTAGATATAAATTAGTCTGTAATTCAGTCACAAAGGTCAGGCAGTGAAGGCAGATTACGAGAAATCTTAGACAAAGGACGAAAATTAAAAAAAAAATACAGACTTATATAAACTAGCAGGAAGGGGATGAATTAGGTTGGTCCACTTGATATGGACTGTTCCACTGCTGATGATCCTGCTCAGGTTGATGACGAAGTGAATGCGCATTTTCATCTATATTCACACTTGAGGAATTCTTTAGGGAAGGGGATGATATATGTTTATCAAACTAATAGGGAGCTAAATGATTTCGTAATAACTGAGGAAAGGGGAAGAGAAATTGTTGAAATTAAACATTAGAAATGTACCTGGAGTGGATATGATCTATATTAAGGGAGGCAGCGAAGGAAGTAAGCAAACCCCTAGTTATAATTGAGAGCATCCTTGGATTCAGGGGAGGTCCCCGCGGACTGCAGATGTGCGAATGTATCCCCAATTCCCAAAGGGTGATACGAGTAATTACAGACCTGTTAGTTTAACTTCTGTTCCAGAGAAATTAATGGAGTCAATAGTAAAAGAAGTAATGCAGGATAATATAGAGGCGGCAATTATACTTCAAACACAGCATTTGATCGGTTTTGAACCAATTTGATCGGTTAGTACGATGTGTCACAAAGGAACTGGATGCAAAAAACAATTTTGATAATTTATACTTGGATTTCAGAAAAACATTTGATACTGTTGTACATAAATCTGCTGTGCAAATTAGAGCAGTATGACATTAAGGATAAGTTGTTGCTATGGATAAAAGGATGGTTGATTTAATCGACACTGCTCTTCACGGTCTAATGTTATTAGGGGATTCCCCCAGGGTTTGGTGTTGGGCCAATTGTTGTTTTCTGTATTTATTAATAATATTGATGAAGTCATATCAGGCGTTATGTCCAAGTTTGCGGATGATACAGAGGCTGGCAGGGTGGTTAATGACAGAAATGATAGTATGTTCCTACAACAGGATCTAGAAAAGTTAGGCAGAGCAGATTGGCTGAGAAATGGCAATTGAAGTTTAACATTGATAAATGCAAAGTACTGCAAACTTGTAGTAGTACCCCAGGGTTACGTACCAACTGTGTGGAACTACACTCATAATAGTGCAAAATGAAAAAGACTTGGGAGGTAATTGTGCAGTCATATGAATTTCACTGATCAATGCAGACAGGCTGCTAGACAATGCTGATATACAGGAATTTTGCTAGAAGGAATATGGAGGTGATTATTCTATTGTATAAGGTAGCGGGCAGGCCACATCTTGAGCACTACGGGTCTGGAGGCCTCTTTTTAGGAAGGATGTGGAATTGCTGGAACGAGTACAGAGAAGGGCATTGAGATTAGTAAGCGGAACGAAGGGGAATTATATCCATAATCAGATATAATTCTAATCCAGTCCTGTGTAGGGTAAGATATTAACAAGTCAGTTTTATTTTTAGACGAAGATGCAGTAGAACCATCAAAATGTAACAGAGGTGGAAATATGGATGGACAGAAGTTTAAAACTATTGTTTAAAAAAAGACCAGAAGGTTCTACTACTGTTTGGCAAAGATGCAAGTTTCCTACCTTAAGTTGACTTGGCGCATTATGGCCTTAGCTGCCAATGCGCCATAAAAAACCAAATCAAATCAAAATCAAACCTACCTTAAGCCTTTTGAAAATCGAGTTTGGATTTATTAATATCGTAATGCTGTAGTTGTTTAAAATTGTTACGGGCAGGAAATTAAGTTTCACATTTTGACATGAACCAGAAGTGGCATGGGTAAATTCGGACACACAGGTAATTACGAAAAGGGTTTTTAATTCAGAAATCTACTACATCCGGCCACCTTTGGCCTGTTTGACAACTTTAACCTCGCGGGACCTCTTTCTGCCTACTTCTGATAGGTGTTCGGAATTCGCCTCGTAGTCAGGTATCTAAAACAATGTTCCGAAAGAAGAGGCACAGAACTAAACATCAACATCTCAAGATATGTCGCTAGAGGGGTGCCCTGGGGTTACCCCTCTAGAGACAGATCTTGAGAGATGTTGATGTTTAGATACAATCTGGATGTACCTCACGCTGAAAGTAGTTACGAATAACTTTGTATACCTGCTCTGAGCAATTGACATTGCGCAGACAACCGAAGGCGCTTTCCCACAATAGGGAGTCAGAATCGTCCTTGAAGTCAATAAATATTGCTAGTTCGTAAATAGCCCTTGAGCTAGAAATGGACTTGCGCGATGCACGAGCTACCCCTTTTATGGTGATAGAAAACAGTGGGTGAAGTTCATCCACTGTATTCCATAATTTAAAAACATCCGCCATTTGCTGTTGTTCTCACAGAAAGCGTATTGATGTGGCATTCAACCCGAAACTGTGTAAGTTCCAATCCACGATCCATACAGATTTCTACTGCTGTTCTTACTGCTACGCAGGCAGACTAAGAGATTGTTATTGGTATGTTTGAGCTGATATGCATTCTCTGGGAGATTTCTAGCAGAGTACACCATATCGGTGGAGACAGTTTTGGAGTGTTCGAATACATTTGGTTATATAGAGTATTTGTAAGCAATCGTGGTTTCCGAGTGCCAGAATCAGTGAGAACTGCTGAATAACCATTGAATATGTTTGCTACACGTCAAAAAATACATTTATTCTTTTGATATTTTCTGATTCATTTATTCCATAAATTTTAGTGACACGGTCCAGAGCGAGTATTAGGCTCAAGAGAATTAAAACAGCAGTCCAACAGAGAAATCGAATGGAATCACGCATAACATCCCATTTAGCTTTGTTATAATGCCAAACGACAAAATACTGAGACTTTACACAGTAGAGAGGCTTCATTGGTGATAAGACCATCGCCAAATTGTGATCTGAGGTGCCTATAGGAGAAGCAAGCAATAGTTATGCAGACTCGTATTACTGACCTAGGTAGTAGCTCCACTGAGTACTTCATATTATTGTCTACTTTTCTTCAGAGATAAAAAAAAAAAAAAAACATGCTTTTTAATCTTATCATTTAGAACAGAATGCAGTAGGTGATGTGAGAGCGATCTGGATGTGGTATGCCGTTTTCTTTTATCTGCCAGCACCTTATCCATAGCGATAATCTACTAACTGCGCCAATCTATGAATAGATAGAAGCGTCATACCACAAAGATAAATTGTTTTAAACATGACAGTATCTGAATAATAAGCAGCAGTGTATTCACCGCATACACGTGCTACGGAAATCATCATGCAGCAATTTCCTCTAGACAAAAGTTTAATTTTAATCGTCGTGGAGATAGTGTATAGTTCATTTGCTCCCTAATTTAAACGCCTATAACTGTTTAAAACGATTCCTGATCGTAACAGAAGTATAAATAATGGCCTGGATATAGCTGCTGCGATCGAGAAATTGGTCAAAGAGCCAAAGTGACAATTTTTGGTTTCATCGTGTGGAAATTACACAAATTGGAATACGGAAAAACGGTTACATTGTCCTAATGCAAGTAAGAGGACGAAGTGCTCTAAAAGCTTGGTGAAAAACCAAAATTATGCAGTAGTGCATCCACTTATTAGAAAGGCATTTTACTCTCTGCTTTATAGATAATAAACAAATAATTAATTAAAACTAAGTAACACATTGTAGTGTGAAATTAACTCCTAATAACATATGATATTATTTTGTTCTGTTTATTCTGTGTATATTCTGTTATTTTTCCGCGGCCATTTTCGTGCATAGTACAGGCTGGTCTGCGCATACGTTCTATTATAATAAAGATGCTATTTCTCAGTCGAAATACAAAATAATTGAAATAATATTATATTTATATATAATTATTTTAGCATTATGTACTTGGCATGTCCTCATTCATTTCTGTATGTAAACCTGTTTTTTTTTTAAATTTTATTTCGTTTTGTTTTACACGCAGAAGAAAGGAAGTTCTGAGCTTATCAGAAAGTTCATTTGCTTTTTATTCTCTAGGAAGGAAGTTATACTGTTGCTTTTAAAATCAATATTATATTTTCAAGTTTTGTTTAGTGGAATTGATTCGCGGGTTCTGAAATTACAGACCTGGCTATTTCTTCTGACAGGCTGTCCCACTTGGACATTTGTCTGAAACAAAGGCTATGCGCGGTTACATTGGTCAGCATATCGTCGATAACCGGTAAATATTCTAGGTTTCTGAAGACTTATTTCAGAAAAATAAGTCATTTTCAGAAAAATTCACTTTGTTCAAGAATTACAATCAGTATACAAATTGTGGTATATTATATTATAAATGCACAAGGCATAATATGAAATGAGTTTAAAATATACTGTTAACCCCAGGGGCTCACATCTGGTGAGTATGGGCTTGGCACACCCAGGGTCCTGAGCTGGATATCATCATTCTTCTTTTTCTTGGTGATTCACTTCTACTTCTCTCTCTCGGTAATTCAGAAATTTTTTTTTTGGCTGGTGCAGCATAAGCCTTAGGCTTCCTTGCACCATATGGCTAATAATAATAATAAAATATCGATGTAAATACACCATAGATAGCTCATAAAAGAAAAACTACAATCGTAGTGAAAAGGCATCGATTTAATTGTATCTCATATGGTGACTACCTTCACAACGAGTAACGGATGCCTTTTCACTACGATTGTAGTTTTTCTTTTATGAGCTATCTATGGTGTATTACACCGATATTTTATAGTATGTTTTAAGCTCATATCGTATTGTGCATTTATATTTTAATATACTGTAGTATTATTTTGTTCACCTTTTGGCATCTCTCATATTGTGGAATTAACTTCACAACTGGGTTGGCATGAATGCCAACACCAGGGACCTGCCCACCCACCGACGATATGTCAACAAGCCTTGAAACGGTGCCGTCTGAGTGGTGGTGGTGCTCACCGAGAATAAGTAACAGTCGTCTTCTCTATTAGTGAAGCGTTACTTATTCGAGGTAGTGCAATATATTTCACTTTACGGCTAGCTTTAAGAGCCAGCCGTAAAGTGAAGCTAGTGAGTTTTTGCTGAATTTCTGTGGTTTTTCGTTTATTTGTGATCTAAATTTTAATTCACTTTATAGATTTATTTTGCTGATCATATTACTTAAATCAAACGGGTATTTTAGAAAATTCACCTGTTTGAATTAACAGCTGTTATCAGCCGTGGTTTTCCCACCAAAATCAAGAAAATATATATTGTATGGTATCTTTACGTACAATAAAGATTAATTATATATTTAGCTGAATATAAACAGTCTTGTAATAATATTCTATCTACATGTTGATAATTTAATTCGCGGAATGGAATCTAGCTTTATTTTAATTTGCGGTGCTCTCTCCTTTTCGAAATAATCTCCTTCGAAATGGAGATTTGTAGCCAGTCACTTGCGCCATCGATGAACCCACTGGCAGAAATACTTCCGGAAGCCAATTCGTGATTAGTCTTTGAGAGCCTTTGTTGTGGCCACAGGTTCTCGAACTTCTTTAATGCGCCTGTGCCACTTAAAAATTACAGTTTTCTTCAAACGGTTGTCTCCATAAACCTCTGACATTTCTCTCAGTCTCCGTAGCAGTCATACCACGTCGAACGCAATGGCAAATAACAAAACGTTGCACAATTTGGAAACATTTCATTATGCAGTTCACAAAATGGTTCGCACTAACAGCACTCAAGGGCACTTTGCAACTACTAGACATGTAAGAACTTGCAATTGTGTCAGGGTATTCTTGAATATACACACTCCTGCCATCTACCAGCTGTTCGCCGAAACTCGAGTCGTTGTACGGTGGCTCCCATTCCGCGAATTTATTGATCCGCCTGTGTATTTTGTAGTTGGTAATTTAGTAATACTTTAGTGGTAATTGAAACCCTTAAATCACGGTAGTTAACTAACAATAATCATTAGTGAATGATTAGCTTAGTTAACTTATGATAAACAGTAGCGGATGATTTCTATTAATATCGAAAACTCTAGAACTTTTGTAACGAACTTTTGGAACGTCGATATAAAAACCAAGTAGATGTATTTTAAACACCTAAGATATATAAGTGATTTATTGATAATATTGTGATAGTTTGTGATTTTAATCAAATTTTAGTGTCTTGCCGTTGTGATCGTTGTGATTCACCTGCGGAACTGTCGCTAGTTCATGATTGATAATAGGTTAGGAGGGTGATAACTGCATACTGACATGCGCGTTACCGCATGCGCAAGAGTACATGTGAGTTACATTGCAGTACATGTGAGCCCCACCTGCTAAAATATTTACACTAGTCCTATTTACAACGTATTATTTACATGAGTCTTATTTATAAAATCTTATTTAGAACAACCACTTATATATTCATAGTACCTATAAATTTACCATTCAGAGACATTCACATAAAATGGAAGAAAGTCTTGGGTGGAGTGCTAGCAGGATCAGCCTGATGGCTAAGATATAAGACTGTCAACATTTTACAAAATTATCTGTTGATATGGGGACCATAAGGCCTCCTAGCCGAGGGGTCAGGAGCGCGAGTGCAGTAGCACGCGCTCTTTGAGTAGACCGGGGTTCAAGCCCTTGACTGCTGAATACGGTCGATCTGCCAACCCGCACTGGACCAGCGTGGCAGATTATGGTCTATTTCCCTCAGCACGAATTGTTGAGGAGGCTTCCATCTTGCAGTGGGCTGATAATGGCTGCACTTTACTTTTTTTTTTTTTTTTTATGGGCACATTAGACTTCAGCGAGATCTGCTCTGTTATTCTTAGTTTAGTTTGGGGATAGCTCGAAGTGTCCTGCAGAGAGACAAAGCCTGTTGTACTAGCATGCATAGAGATGCTGAAACGTAGTGTATAGTATTTACTGTCAAGTGGCACCGGGGTCTCCCCAACGTCGCGTAGTATACGCTGTGTCGCAGTGCAAACTCTGTAAAGGCCAGAGATTAGTGTGAGTTTTATTGTAGTCCGCGTAGTTTAGTGTTAGTCACTGAACAGTGATTATCAATTCGGAGGTATCCTTCACATCTGGGTGAGGAAATGAGTTCCCTAAAACATGTCTTTGCAAAGCCTTTCGGCATCAACCTTGAGCGTATTAAATATCTTTATTGTTTTTTCTGGGAAGCATCGCCGAAGTCTATCAAGAACATTGAATGAGGAGTGGAGCGGTAGCCTCGGACAATAGAGAGCCAACCTGGCGTTAGGCCGTAGGCCGTGGGCGTGAAACTATTGTCAATCTTTGGTGCATCTAGGTTTCCGTTGAGAAGTTGAGCATGCATCGATTCGAAATTCCTTTCGATAACAAGCAGTCTCCAGCTTGATGTTCGGGTTCGAGTACAGCGTGGCTCGTAAAATGGCTAAGGGATTCTCAGCGACTCTACTGAGAATCAATATTCAACCCCGAAAACAGCTTTAAGGTGACAACTAGGAGCACAGAACCAAATCTGCGAAGCGTATAGAGGCATGAGGATGACGTATTTCATGATGTACTTAGTTGTAAGTGCGGGATTTCGAATTCTTACAAGCTCCTGCCTAGTGGCTTTCATGTGGGTGAAGCGGGGTACAAAAGTTAATCCTCATCCACATTAGCTCAAGACCCAAATGAGAGGTCATTTTCGAAATCAAAACTAACATCTCCTACCGTAATTGGGATGTAAGTTTTGATTTTCCTGTTAGAGATCGTGAGCTAGACTGATTTGCTTGGGTTAAGATGCAATCTAATTCAATCAAAATACACTGCTCGAAAAAAAGTACCAGAACATGTAGAAAAAGTGGTATGACTCATTGCAGTTCTCTGGTGAATCCCGTTTTAGCCTACAAACAGATTATAGATGCTATTTCATCTGGGGACAACGAGGAATGCGGTACCATACCTCCAACATCAGTGAAAGGAGCACTTACAGTGGAGGCGGTGTTCTCGTGTGGGTTGGAATAATGATCAACGGTCGCAACATTCATGTTTTTGATAGGGATACCGTAACTGCGCAGAGGTACCGAGAACAGATCCTTGAATCCTATGTGCCACTTTTTTAGGGGTGGGGTTGGCCCAGATTTTCGGGTGCGGTTGGCCCAGATTTTTCTTTTCATGCACGACAACGCCACTGCACAGAGTGGTGGGGGGATATCTTGAAACTGAAGATATCCAACGACTGCAGTGGCAAGCCGATCACCAGACTTAAATCCGATCGAACGTATGTGCCACCCATTAAGGATACCATTGCTATCGAGATGGTCCTGTATGTTATCCTTAATCGGATATTTCATGATCTTACCTAAAACTTAAGTTAAACTCGCTGGTCTGTAGTTGTCCATAACATCTTTTGCATCTCCTTTGTGGAGTGAGAAGACATTAGTACTTTTCCAGTCCTGTGAATCGTCCTGGAGTCTAATGATGATCTCGTTTACAACCACAACGGGATGATGACGTGATGGACAATTACAGACCCACAAATACACCATCCACTCTTGGAGCCTTACCTTCGCTCATTTGGTTTTTTTTCCATATACTCTTTTCAAGAGATTGAGAATTTAAAGAAGTCTGATTGCTTGTGACTAATTCCCCATAGTTCGAATGGTATTTCGACTGTAAAGGTTGTTACAAGTTCATGCCGCTTATGCTGGGTTTTGCAGTGTTTTTCTATTTCGATAAAGTAAGAGGGCTATCTGATTCACTCTCTTCTTTTTTGTATTCATATACGAATGGAAAGCGGTATCTTCGTTTTTAGCCCTGTTTGCTAGTGATTTTTCGTATTCAGCTTTCACCTGTCTGACTCCATCAGTGATCTTGTTACATACGCTCTTATAATATCCATATATTATAGTATATACTTAGGCTGTGACTATTGCAAGCTTTTTTCTTTCGCTCAGTTAAGCCCTTAACCTCTCATCTCCCAGGCCATCGTCTTTTATGAAACTTTTCCACTGCAACAATGTATTGTTAGATTCCAGGATAAATCTCTTGAATATTTCCCACAATGATCTCATATCCAATAGTTTATAGTAGTCTCTCTCTTCGTCTCTCTCTCTCTCTCTCTAGTTAATAGAGACTAAGAAATACCTCATTCACAGGCCTTTTCTGTCTTGAAATTGAAGCCCTCTCCTTTTCTGTTGACCACAAATATCTTTGGACACTACTCATTTATGACATTGTGGTCACTATCCAATATTGGTTCTCGCACTGTCAATTTTGAATGCAGTTTGAATCCTTGGTGAGAATTAAGTAGAGGATATTACAGCTCCTTATACTATAGTGTCTCTGACATGTTGAAAGAAATAACAATCATCCAGATGGCTCCAAAAAAAAAAAATCTGTTTTTCCATGGCATATCGGTCTGTTCACGATTTACAATGTAGGGTAGGTTGAAGCCGCCCATAATGGGGTAGTCACACTTGGCTGCCCATCCAGTTGCTTATAGAGATTTTTGTCATATCCCTTAGAATAGCTTGACCTGTAACATATACCAATTATTATCTTCCCTTTACTGCAACTAAGCAAACCCTTAGCCATAATTATGAGAGCATCCTTGGACTCAGGGGAGGTTCCCACGGACTGGAGATGTGCAAATGCATCCCCAATTCACAAAGGGGGATCGAAGGGTGGCACGAGTAATTACATACCAGTTAGTTTAACTTCTGTTCCGGGTAAAATAATGGAGTCACTGGTTAAAGATGGATTGCAGGATCATCTAGACAAGAATGCAGCAATAATTCAGACACAGCATGGGTTTGTTAAGGGAAAGTCTTGTCTGACAAATTTGATAGGATATTATGATGTGGTTACAAAAGAACTGGATGCAAAAAATAATTTTGATATGATATATTTGGATTTCAGGAAAGCTTTTGACACTGTTGCGCATGGAAGACTATTGTACAAATTGGAACAGAATGGTATTAAGGGTAAGTTGCTACAATGGATGATGTTTGAGTGGGAGAAGACAGAGGGTGGTAATCAATGGGTGCTGCTCTTCGTGGACTAATGTTATTAGTGGAGTCCCACAAGGTTCGGTGTTAGGTCCACTGTTGTTTTGTATATTTATCAATGATATTGATGAAGGTATATCAGGCTTAATGTCGAAGTTTGCAGATGATACAAAGGTTGGCAGGGTTGTTAATGACAGTGTGCTACTGCAACAGGATCTAGATAATTTGGGCAGATGGGCTAAGAAGTGGCAACTGAAGTTTAACCTTGACAAATGCAAAGTACTGCATATGGGTAGAAGTAACCCCAGAGAAACGTACCAACTGTGTGGTACTACGCTTAAGGTGGTAGAAAATGAAAAAGACCTGGGAGTAATTGTGTAGTCAGATATGAAGTTTTCTGAGCAATGCAGACAGGCTGCCAGGGCAGGTCATGGGGTTTTGTCATAGTGTTAGGGTCGGGCGTCACCTGTGGTTTCCCACATCTGGGGTTTTGTGAGTGATATATAGGAATTTTTCTAGCAGGGACAAGGAGGTGATTGTCCCTCTGTATAAGGGAATGGTCAGGCCACGCCACGCTTTGAGTACGCCTCCAGACTGGAGGCGTACATGTCTGGAGGCCTCATTTTAGGAAGGATATAGATTTACTTGAGCATGTACAGAGAAGGGCAACAAGATTGTTGAGGGGAATGAAGGGATCTTCTTACCAAGAGAGGCTTAAGTTCTGCAAATTGCAGTGGCTGGAGACTAGGCACCTGCGCGGTGATCTGATTGAGGTGTATAAGGCCTTGAATGGGTTGAGCACGCTGAATTCTGATGGGATCCTTCCACTTGTTCAGATTACGAACCTAAGGGGGCATAAATTCAAATTAAGAAAAGACAGATGTAGAATAGATGTGCGGAAATTTGCCTTTAGCCAGCGGGTGGTTAATTGCCAAAACAAACTTCCATCTGGCGTTGTGGAAGTTAATAGGTTGAATAAATTTAAGGAGGAACTGGACAGGCATTTGGAGGGAATGGTGTGATTTTTTTTTTTTTTTTTTTTTGGCTGATGCTGCATAAGCTCATACACTTGCTTTCTTGCATCACCTGCCACTACTACTACTGCATGCCATCTTGCATTACACAGACTCAACGGCCTTCTGAACCTGATCTGACTCCGGGTATAGTCAAGTCTATTTCAGAGATAAGAAGCATGACTCTTCCCTTCGACCCCCCATTTTGCTCCTGTACCAGCAATACTCACCATAAAAAAATTCTTCATTTTCTATCCCTAGAGCAGCGTTTCTCAACCTTTTTGCGGCGTGACCCAACATATTTGTTTGTAATTGTACCGCGACCCAAATGTTTATAATATAAAATTTTTAAAAACCTGGTAGACTGGAATCACTGTATATTACATAAATAAATAAAATTATGCATATTTGACAATAACTTCTACATGTGAAAAGTAACATTCAGTACGTTTCTACTGAGAGCGGTTCATACGAATTTCGATTTATAACGTATACTTCAATTTAATTGTTTATTATTTAAATTCAACTATGGAAAAACGTAAGACTAAGGATTTTAAATAAAACAGGCTGTTTCAAAAATCACTAAAATAGTTTGAATTATATTTATTAAAAACTCTTACAGATAAGTTGTTGCAAATGGAAGTAACAATTTTATTGCCTTTTCACTCTGAGTCCGATATTCTTCTTCAATTTGTAACCAAAATTTAGGTAAATTATTCCGGTTTTCTTTAAACTTTATTTCCAAACTCTTGTGCGTTGATAATTCAGTTAAATTTTCTTCTTCTGATAGAGAAATTATTTGATTGACATTGTTGAAAAGAATTTATTACCCACAGATTGCCCAAACGAATATCTCCTGTAGGTGGCAAATATTGAATGAACTTTTCTTTTAATTTTAATAAATTATTTTGTATAACTTGACGTGGCTTAGGTTCAGATTACGAACCTAAGGGTGCATAAATTCAAATTAAGAAAGGACAGATGTAGAATAGATGTGCGGAAATTTGCCTTTAACCAGCGGGTGGTTAATTGCTGGAACAAACTTCCATCTGTCGTTGTGGAAGATAGGTTGAATAAATTTAAGGAGGAACTGGACAGGCATTTGGAGGGAATGGTGTGTTTTTTTTTTTTGGCTGATGCTGCGTAAGCTCATACGCTTGCTTTCTTGCATCACATGCCACTACTACTACTACGTATATCCAAAATTTCCTTCTGAGTTATGTTGTCCTCAACCATTTGTACGAATGATGGAAACATAGCAAAACAATCCTTTTTAACTTTGTTTAACCAGAGGTCAAGTTTTTTTAACAAAAGCTTCTATTTTATTATAACAAATAGAAAGATTGGTCTGATTTCCTTGAATTGACAAATTTAAATCGTTCATTAACAAAAATATGTCAGCTAGATAGGTAACTTTAGCAAGCCACAAATTACTTTTAAAATATTCACTTAATGTTGAATTCTGGTCATTTAAAAATATTTCAACTTCTACTCGAAGTTCGAATAATCGTTTCAGAACTTTTCCACTTGAAAGCCATCTTATATGAGAATGTAACGATACCTGTTTATGGGCTGAACCCAGTTCTTTACACATTATATTAAAGATATAGCTGTTTACTGCACTCTTTCGAATTTGGTTAACTATTTGTACACATTGATTTAAAATGTCATGTAAATCTTCACTCATATCTTTCGTAGCTAATTGTTCCCAATGAAGAAAACAGTGAGTTGTTATTAAATCTGGATGCGCAATTTTCTTTATGTGTGATACTAAACCCCTATGCTTTCCTGTCATTGCTGCAGCCCCATCAGTACAAATCCCTATACAACTATTCCAAGAAATGTGTTTTGTTTGGAAATAGGAATTGATGTTTTTAAAAATTTATTCTGACACTGCTGAAGACTAATTTCAAAGAACATGGTAATTCTTCCTGTATATCTTTACAGGTAAAATCAATATACCTGGTGTAAACCAATATTATTGCATCATTTGATACGTCTGTCGATTCGTCTAGTTGAATTGCATAATACTGGGATTTTTGTATTTTTTCCACCAACTGTAATTCAAGGTCATCAGACAAATCGCTTATCCGTTGACTTATAGTGTCGTTTGACATGGGAATGCAATTTATTTTTGCTTCATATTATTTGCCAAATAATTCACTACAAATGTCTTTCATGCAAGACTTTAATAACATTTTTCTAATGGTATACGCTTTCTTGCATTTAGCAATACGAAAGGCTGCCAAATAAGAACATTTCAAGAATTTTTTGTCCGTAGAAACAAATTTTGTCAAATTGGATCTAGTTGTTTTTAATTCATCGCGTTTTCTTAAAAAGAAATTCGTAAGTTTATCTATATATTGGCTATGATTTGTTTCCAAATGTCTTAATAGTTTAATTTTGAATGAAGAGTTGGCCAATACATCTCTACAGATAATACATTGTGGTAAATCTATTCCATTTTCTTTTATGAAGGTGAAACCATGATTAATATATTTCTCTTGATAATTATAAATAAAACTCTTGTCTTGTTTTGTTTTTTTTTGCTACTGGTTCACTTGAAGTACTAGACATTTTTGTATTTTTATTATCCGAATTAATTTCTTGAGAATTTTCTTTTTCTTTTATTCCAAAAAATAATTCTTACCTTTGAACTGGTTGCGATCATGTCGTTTGTCTCACGCTGAGACCATTTCACTTCAGTTTTAAACTTTTAGATTAGAAAATTAATTTGTCTTTCGGTCATAAGATCGAATATCAACGGATGAAGCGAAAGGATGATGCTCTGGAACGATACAATTTGTATCATGTGCCCTGGGCTTCTTGCTTCGGCACAAGGTAGCAACTATCATTTCGCGACCTATTAAAAATTTAACGCGACCCATAGGTTGAGAAACCCTGCTCTAGAGGGCACCACGTCACCGGTAGCCCTATTATATATGCATTGATTGACTTAATCAAAAACTCAAATTCGTTTAATTTATTTACAATATTTTTGATATTTATTGTATATAAAAATTAAATTTTGTATCTTTTGGGTTTTTAACAACCCTGGTGCATGCCTTATAGTTGCTGGAAATACGATTTTCACAGTGCTATGTGACTGCTGGTGATTTTCCAACTTATTTAAGTGTTTCTTAAGGTAATAACAGGTCGGACACAATTACACACAGGGATGTCGTCACCGATCTGCGTCATTCCAATGCCTCCCTCTAACTCTCAGAATCAGCAGTTTTCCTGAATCCATTGAGGTCTCCCCAGTAACATTGAAAAAACTCTTGCATCTCCTCTATTGAAATTAATTCCATCTTTAAAAAACAATTCTTCTATTAACTGGGGCAGTCCATGCTGCGAAAAACTTCTCCCCTAGAAGCCTTGCACAGTCGAAGTCTAAAAGTTGATCTATAAGGCATAATCCTGTATTCCTTCCTATCATATTAGGGGAGATTTTCAGACAGAGGAACGTTTTGTTTGTTCTCATGACACAATTCCAGTGTGACCTTATTTTTGACAAAGTCATTTTGTTATTATTCTTAGTCTTTACTGCCACATGAATTATCGTAGACCCTTGAGGCCAATTAAAAACTGTTAGCTAGTTAGTCAAATTATCTGTTTTCACACCTATACATACTGTGGTTCTGTTCCATTTGTCGTTTTTCATCTAAATTTATTAATTAATATATTTCTGGTTTCCTTTACAATTGAACATGCAGTAAGACCGCCTCCAAAGCATTCTGCACTGAAAAATTCAGGCCTGGGTGCAGTTGGGCTCGGAGAGCATCATTCGCTATAGAAACAGGCCCTAGGTCTCAGTCGATTCCCCACTTCGTTTTCTGTATGGCATCAACTTGTATTCTCAGTGACTCAGTCTTGCCTAAAAGTACATCGAATGGTAATTTAAGTCGCACTCTCTACGTCTAGCATGAGAAAAGAGTCGCCGTCAGTTAGAGAAAGTTTTTCATATATGAGACAGTGAGTACAGCAGGCCCCGTTATAACGCTGTTCTTATATTATAACCCGTATCTGACTATAACGCTGTCACAGATCACTATAACGCTCTTTTACAGATTGAATTTTTGACATATTTAACGAAATCGTTTCATTTGATGGAGTCGATAGCTTGAATATGAATAGCAAAACAGCATTAAAACTTTTCCCACGCCGACTTGAGAAATTTTCCCACGCTCAGTGAAATTTTCTCCCACGCTAATTTAATTGCAGTACAGTGACTTGTTACGTAGTTCCGAGATCAACATTTTAAAAAATAATCAAGTATATTGCTTGTAATATTTGCGTTATATGCATTTATCCGAAGTCTAGTCATCACTCAGTACAGTATTAGACATCATGCGTAATGGACAGTTTACTTGAACATTGTATCGTAATTAATACAACCAACGCAGTTACATTTTCGAAGAATGAAAAAGCAACAACGTCTAGGCGCAGTACGAAGACTATAAATGTGAGAAAATACTACTGAATTTGAAAATTAAATTAGACGTTTTGAAGCGAATCGATTCCGGTCAATGACAAGCGGATGTGTGCCATAATTTAGGACTTGCAACTTTAACTGTAAGAACAATTATAAAAAAATAAATAATTAATTTCAGCAGTGGGAAAGATAGCTGTACCACTGCAAGCAACTAGGGCTAAGCCGGCTGTTAGGATTGAAATGGAAAGACTTTTAACTAATTTTATTGAAGATAATATCCAATGCAGAATTCAGTTAAGTTAAATATTATAAAAAGAAAGAGAGAGAGAGAGATTAGCCAATATGATTATCTGAAGAAAACTCACCTAAAAAAAAATGTGGAACCATTTAAAACTGATAAGGGCTGGTTGAATAGATTTAAAATCCATGGAGAAGCCGCAAGTGCAGATCAAGGAGCCGAAACTTTCAAAAAAGAACTTGTTCAAATTATTGAAGATTGATATTATGTGTTATACTTCTCAACAAGTTTTTAACATAGATGAAGCAGGACTTTTGTGGAAACGAATGCCTAAAAGAAGTTTCATATTGAAACAAGAAAAAAAACATGCCAGGTTTCAAAGCGGCGAAGGATCGGTTGACTTTATTGTTGGGTGGTAACGCTGCGGGGGATTTAAAATTAATACCTCTTTTAGTTTATTTGGAAGAGGGCCAAAGTTCAATCCAAAATCGACACATTTTTCATGATTAAATTCATCAATTAAATTAAATCAATTAAAATCAATTTAGATCAATTAAATTCATGATTTTAATTGGAATTTTAAGTTTAATTTTGATACGTAAGTAGTTACCACATAATCATATACGTATGTAATGCAGAATATTTTATATGTACAAATATTTGAATATTAAATATTTTGACCGACATTTGTACATCTTTTCACTATCGTTTAGTATTGATTAGGAAATATCCTATGGCACCGACAGCAACTCACAAATACATATGTTACCTTATGGGAATGCGGCGCTCGCTTAGCGCGGATTCACTTAGCGCTCTGGTTTTTCGGAACGAATTATCAGCGTTAAGCGGGAGTCTCTTGTACAAGTAAAAAGACAAACTCCTGGGTGAATTCAGTGACATTTCCCCCCCCAACCGTCAATTATAGTATCTTGTGATGTGTTTGTGTACTTTTCCAGTTGAAACTATAATTCAAGTAAAGAAAATATTTAAATACAAAATAACAAAATAAGCACTAGTGAATTATCTTTTAAAATTAAACAAAAATTTCAGAATTTATCACAACATACTTGGGTTTTTGTTCCCCAAGTGCAATACTTTGCATTTGGGAACAGAAACTATATTGGTATTGGAAGACAGACGTCAGAAGTTGGACATTTCTCTCCTACCTATATACCTATAAGTGGTTTATGGATTAGAGGAGAGAGCAATTAAAGGATGCAATGGATGAGAAAGACTTCGGGATTACATTGTAGAAAGATATGAAGTTCAAGTTACAGTATAATCAGGCAGGGAGAACGACACATGGTATTCTCTGATTTAATATAATTTTGCAAGTGGAGAGGAGGAAGTCATCTTCCTCCTTATGCCATTTTAATACTAATTATTCGCTTCAAAACAGTGTTTTGCTAACTATGTTTTCTGATACTGGGCTTTATCGTGTTAATTAAAATCTCCTAATCTCCAATGAATTGCTACAATTCATTGAAGGCAGAATTGTTTAGAATGTTACAATAAACAGCACCATTCATAGTTTTTCCTCGATGACAGTGAACTCAGTCCAAACAACGTAAACAACAGGCCCATATCACATTTCCACCACTGAACTTCATTATTCGTACAATATAATCTGGGTTAAACCTTCTTGGATTAACCGTAGTGAGTGATGCCTGAATCGTGTAGCGTGATCCTCACTCCGCATCAGTTTCTGCCTCTGTTGTCACGTCCATTGCTTTTGTTCTTTGCACTGGGATAGGAGTGCGTGCACTGCGGAGGGAACAGCTTCGACTTCGAGAAGTTTCGTGACTATGGTAACCAGTTCTATGAAGTTTTCTAATTGTTCTTATTATTTTTCATTCGAGACGCCCTTGAACAGTCTTTGACTAGATAGAGCTTAACATACTTATGCTTCAGTTTATTTCAAGATCATTACAAACTCCTTGATTACAAAATAAGAGTAAACGAATTTAAACAATTTCTAACATTAAGTGAAACTAAACAATTTCTTTCTTCTTCGCCCGTTCGAAATTATGATGATTGTCCCAATTCTGTCAGCTTTCTCTCTTGAGTTAGCTCATTATGGGTGCTTTATGCAATTTCATTTAACTGTCAGTTTCAACTGCCATCGTGTTCTGGAGGTTATTAATGATAGTTCGCTTGGCTTTGGATGAATGGTCGCATTTACTTTTGCGTTCCATTGGCTTACGAAATTTTCAATAGACGATTTTGCGTGTTCCACTCATTCTTGTTGTTTGGTGAATGGACACATTAGCTATATGGCAACGTGCTTTCATACTTGTGAAGGGATCTGGATTCTTCATAATTAGTGTTCTTGGGAGTTCAGGTTGATGGAAAGAATCGTACCATTCTTTCCTCAACATGTCATTCAGTTTCATGCCTTTTTTTAAATCCTACTTTTAAATTTGTATTGCCATCAATCTGCCGTGTGACTTATGGAATTAACCTTTATGACACAGGTGAGGTGTTCCAATCGATGTTTCAGGATAGTGTATAATATAATGAAAACATAAGGTAATACAGTAGGCCCCCGATTTAACGGACTATTTGGAGGAAGGGGTGTCCGCTATTGCCGAAAGTACGTTAAATCGAATATATTTTAAAAACATATATTAATAACGAACTTACAATGTACAAGATGGATTAAAATGTTATTATAATGTACGTTAAGTAATTTATACATGCCAGTAAAACATCTGTTAAAAATATAAAAACAAATTTACAACATGAACCACACTTTATTTTAATTAAACACGTCAAAAACTATACAATGTAACTAATGGAGTATTTCCACCACTTTTTAAAAAAATTTTTCCTTAAAGCTCACAAAAAGTTGTCTTCAATGTGAACATTAGTTTTTTTAATTTAAATCCCTTTTAGAAGAGAAAAAAAACTTTAAAATTCATAAACTCCATTGAATAAAAAACAAAAAAAAAACGCTAAAAAAGATACATAATATTCAATATTAATATTAACTTAATTGAAAGAATCAACCTTCAGAGTCAGAAACAACTGTAATATGGAGGAAGAGGTATTAATTCCCTGCTGGTAGAGAGTTCTGGTGAAACAGATCCAGTTGATGAAGTGTCTTGAAGAAATCATCAAGCTTGAGTTACCTTACAGCTTGGTGCTGCTTCCTTATTACTGTAGATCGAAATTCTCTAAAATGTTCATAATATGGAACCACATCAGGTTCTGATGATGATTCAATATAATATATGATGTTGACATCATCATATAATATATGATGATGTCATCCATATGTTGTCTTATAACAGACAATTTAGGATGAGGTGAAACTGATTCTTCGTCATAATCGTCCTCTTGTTCTCCATGAAGAACATTTTCGCAATCTCTACCTCAGAAAAAATTTGATAACCCGGATCACCTTCATCATTTTCGAGCCATTGTTCCACATCATTCTTAGTTGCATTTTTGTTGCCGGCATTCAGAAGAGTGTCCCGAAAATTAGACGCCTCAACTCCCTCAAAGTCCATTTCAGGTTCTACGTTGTACATCAACTTCTTCCAAGCATTGGCCAAAGTAGTAATCTTTATAACTTTCCACTCAGCTGCTTAGTTGAATATAGCAGATCTGATGTTGTATGTATGTAAATTTTGCAGTGTCCTGCTGCCTCTTGTATCTTCTTCTGCGTCTTCTGTTTTTTTTCCAAAACAACCATCACCTCTTCCAAAAACTACTTCTTATACAACCTCATACACGCAACGATTACACCCTGATCGATCGGCTGTATCAGTGACGTAGTGTTAGGAGGCAGAAAAACACATTTAATTCTCCCATCCCTACTATCTTACCTCTCAGCATTAGGGTGAAAAGGTGCATTTTCTAGGTAAAACAGCTTTTATTTCATGAGAAGGAATTTTCAACACATGTCTGATTGCGTCGCAGATCAGGAATAAAATGGTTAAAGAACCAGTCACAGAAAATATCCATTGTAAACCAGGCACTTTTTTGAGTGGGAATATATCACCGGTAACTGGTTCATTAAATCCTTTAAAGCACCAGGTTTTTTTTTTTTTTTTACCTTACCAACTACTATAGACTTAAGCCGATGCAAGCCATCAGAATTTGCACAAAATTAAACTGAAATTCGCTCTTTTTTAGCTTACGACCAGGGATGCTTGTTCCAGGCTTGTAAGCCTGGGTATTTTCAGGAACAGCACGATAAAAAAGCCCTATCTCGTCAGCATTATAAAGCTGTGATAAAATTATGCCCTTATTTTTAATGAGGTCAATTTGATATTTTCTGAAAGTCTTAAGTTGTTCTTCATCTGCACCTAAAGATTCACCACAGGTTCTTTTATTAACAATGCTGTGGCGCTTTCGAAAACGCCACAGCCATCCATCACTCCCCTGAAATTTTAGGTCCACGCTATTCGCGAATAAAAAAGGTTCTAAATTTTTCCTTTAGGAAAAAGTTTTTGTCCGTTAAATTGAGGGCCTACTGTAATAGAATTGCGCTAATATTTGAAATTCGTATATTTTCATCTCAACTCATAATGCAGTAATTTACTGAATAACAGTTCGCCGCATTCCCAGCGAATGGGAGAAATCCCTTTGGTTGAACAGCGACTGGGAAGTAAAATGGCAACAACAAATGGTATTAGTAGTGGAGAATGATGCAAGAAAGCAAGCTTATACAGCATCAGCCAAAAAAAAAAAAAAAAATCCCATTTCACATATCTATTCCCTACAATAGTTTGTTTTATCCTTCCTTGAATTTATTCAAACTTCCACAACAACAGATGGAAGCCTATTCCAATAATCAACCACCCGCTGGCTAAAGGAAAACTTACGCACATCAATTCTGCAACCATCCTTCTATTTGAAATGCTCCTCATGTGTGTACTCTGAGGAAGAATCCTGTCTGCTCTAAGCTTGCTCAATCCATTCAAAGCCTTAAACACCTCAATCAGATCTCCTCTCAGGTGCCTAGTTTCAGACGCTGCAGTTTGTAGAACTGATACCTTTCTTGGTAAGTGCATCCTTTTTTTCCCCTCACAAATTTCGTTATCATTCTCTATACCGGTTTTAGCAGCACTACTTCTTCGTAAAATTACGCCTACTGATCTCTATGCAGTACTCCAGATGTGGCCTAACCATATCCGTATAGAATGGAATAATCACCGACTTATCACTGCTAGCAAAATTCCTGTATATTATTGACAAAATCCCATGAGTAGTAGTCCTGGCGTTTGCGCTGCTTAGAGAACATATCTGACTGCACAATTACCCCCAGGTCTTTTTCATTTTTCGCTACCCTGAGTGTAGTACTACACAGTTGGTACGCAACTCTGGGTACTGCTACCCATTTGCAGTACAGTACTTTACATTTATCAATGTTGAACTTCAGTTGCTATTTCTGAGCCCATCTGCCTAACTTTTCTAGATCCTGGTGCAGTAGTACTGTAATTACTTCATTAACTATCCTGCAGATGAATCTTTGTATAATCTGCAAATTAGATATTAAGTCTGATTGCCTTCATCAACATCATTAATAAATATAGAAAACAACAATGGGCCCAGCACCGAACCAAGAGAGACTCTACTGATAACATTAGTCCACTAAGAGCAGTGCCCCATTGATAAATACTGTCTTCTCCCACTTAACCATCCCGTTATCCAAAACAGCAGCTTGACCATAATGCCACACTGTTCCAATTTGTACATTCTTCTATGTGCAACAGTGGTCTTCCTGAAATAAAAGTATATGATATCAGAATTATTTTTTGCATCCAGTTCTTTTGTGACTGCATCGTAATATCCAATCAAATTGGTCAGACAATAAGCATAACTGGGGAGTGAAAAGGAAATTGCGAATAAGCATAAATAGAAAATTCAAAAATTTTAGCTATTTACGGCAAATTGACCGGTTTACGCTGACCAGGCGTCTTCAAGACGCCTGGTCAGCGTGAAGAGGAAAAGACCAAATCCTCCAAAACATGACAGAACGACAAAACAAATGGCCATCAGTCCCAGCGACTTTCACTCCTCTTACGGCAGCGAGAGGATCAGAGTGAAAGCAGAGGGTGCTAAGAATCTCTGGGTACGACCAAGCTGCCATGCAAGGAAACTGAACTTGGACTGTTACAACGTAATATCGCTCCTTGGTGAAGACAGGATATTAGAGCTGGAAAAGGAATTAGAAAATGTGAATTGGAATATCATCGGTTTGACTGAAACAAGAAGAAATGATTCATTTATAAGTTTATCAAGTGGAAATCTTCTTGTACACCAATGGAAACAGTGAAAAGAGCGAAGGTGGGGTTTGGCTGTCTGGTCCATAAAGATATAAAAAACAATTTTTGGAATTCAAAAGTACATCACCAAGGGTGTCAAGACTACTACTACTCAGGATTTCTAAGGAGGTACAAGCTAAAGGTTATAATGATTTATGCACCAACATTGGGTCATGATGATGAAGAGGTTGATGAAATGTACACCGAAATTGAGTCTTCTAGATGAGAAGAAAACCCACTACACTATCGTTATGGGGGACTTCAATGCTAAGGTTAGAAAGAGACAAAACAACTCAAAAAGGGGAACTCTAAGAAATTTTGGAATTGGTGAAAGACGTGGAATTTTCAGAATCTCGAGGAACGTCAGTAATGAATACTTTTTTAAGAAAAGGGTGAACAGAAAGTGGACATGGAAGAGCCCAAATGGATTAACAATTAATGAAATCGACTTCATACTCACTAATAGAAGATAGATCGTGAATGATGTTACCGTCCTGAACAAGATAAGCGTTGGAAGTGATCACAGAATGGTAAGATGCACACTTGATATAGATGTAAGAAAAAAACTGACTCGAGTAAATAATAAGAATGTCTCTGAAATAACAGAAGAAGAGAAAAAAAGCAGTATGTACTGGAACTTAAGAACAAGTTTGAGCTTTTGCACTCACGACCAAGATATCGACGAGGAATATTACAATTTTCTGAAAGTGATAAAGCCCAAGAAACCTATAGGTAAAAAGAAATCCAAAGAAGAAAAAAATTATTCAAGAAATACTTGGCATGATGAACCGAAGACTACAAATGAAGAGCAAGATAAACATTAACAAGGAGAAAATTGAGTATAGTGAGTTATGCAAAGCCATTAGAAAGAGACTCAGAGTGGACATAAGAAGATTTAACACAAGAAAAAGTAGAAAAAGCGTTAAGGGAAAACAAAGGACTTAAATCAGCAGCCATGAGCAGTAATACAGAAAGACAAATGATACTGAAACTGAAGAATAGCGATGGTGTACTTATAAATAGCAGAGAAGGCATAATTCAAATAGCAGAAGACTACTATAGAGAATTATACAAGGAGTGAGAAAATGATGCCAGCAGTGGGGAAGATGGATCGCAAATTACTAACACATACGACATACCCGATATCCTTCCTGATGAGTTAGAATATGAGTTGAAGAATCAGAAAGCCCGGGGGAAGATGAAGTTACTAGAGTTGTTAAAATTGGGAGGAAGACACATGACGCAAAAACTGGCAAGATTCTTCATAAAATGCATTAAAAAAGGTATGACGCCTAAGGAGTGGAATAATGCAATCAGTTTTGCAGCATAAGAAAGGAGATAAATCATAAATTGGATATTATAGACCAATTAGCTTGTTATTCCACAATTACAAGTTGTTCACAAGGGTCATTAACAGATTAGAAAGAATAATTGATGAGAATCAACCGAAAGAGCAAGCTGGCTTTAGGACAGGATTCTCAACTATGGATCACCTTCACGTAATATCACAGCTAACGGAGAAAGCAAATGAATATAAAACACCATTATGCCTGGCTTTTGTGGATTTTGAAAAGGCATTTGACTCCATACATAAGGCAATGTTTCGGGCACTGGAAAGACAAGGCATAGATACCACACATATGATTTTGAAGAAAATATATGAGAGCGCCACCTCCTTTATTAGACTAGTCAGAGACAGTAGCAAATTTAAAATTGAGAAAGGAGTTCGACAAGGAGACACAATATCTCCGAAGTTGTTTACTGCTGCCCTTGAGGAAGCTTTCAGAAGATTAGATTGGTCGCAGAAAGGAGTCAATGTGAATGGAGAGTACCTAAACCATTTACGATTTGCAGATGACATTGAGGTCATAAGCCACGGTTCCCAAAGAAGTAGAGGATCTTAATCAGTTATGCAGAGTTAGTAAGGAATTTTGACTAAAGATGAATATGGCTGAAACAAAAGTAATGATGAACAAGTATGCCTCAGAAAGGTATGTAATCGTTGAAGGAGCAGTAATTGAAAAGGTGGAGTCATATACTTATCTGGGACAGGTCATTAGCTGTAATGATAAATGGCTGGAAGTCAAGAGAAGAATAAATTTTGGACAGATAGCATTCAGGAAATAGTCACATACTGAGGAGCAATATCCCAATTTGTCTGAAACGTAAAATAATGAACCAAATTATACTCCCCACCATGACTTATAGAAGTGAAACTTGGGCACTCATCAAAAGAATGGATGAGAAGCTGAGAACTACACAGCGAAGAATGGAACGAATTATAGTAGGAATCAGACTGTTAGATAAGAAGATTAGGCAGCAAACTCAAGTAAAGGACATTCCTATTAAAAATAAAGAACTAAAATGGTCTTGGGCAGGTCACATAGCTCGGAGACATGATGACAGATGGAATAAGAAAATAACAGAATGGTACCCAAGAGGAGCTAGAAGAAAACCTGGAAGGCAACGACGGAGATAGATGAAATTCAAGAGTTTGTGGGTAGTAAATGGATGGCTATTGCACAAAACAGAAGGAACTGAAAAGTTGCTGGAGAGGCCTTCATCCTGCAGTGAATTGAAGATGGATGATAATGACCGATTTATGACAAAAAAAAGGTCCAAAAGACAAATAACCCAAACCTGAAAACAGGCAAGATATTAGTGAATCTTTAATTGCTTTTTTTTTTTTTTTTTGTTTGAAACTATCCCGAACACGGGCAGTAACTTCTAGTCACAGTTCAACTCAAAAACGTAGACAGAGTGGAGTAGCTTTTCTTCATCATTTTTTCTTTCTGCTTTTATTGTTTGAAGCATCCTGGTACAATTTGAGGACAATTTATAGTTTTTAAAAACGGTTTTGTGTGTCAATAAAGAAAAAAGGCAATAATTTTGTGGTCATCGATAAAATAATTTATTTTTTAAAGTTCTTACCTCGGGAGTTCTTCTTACGCGTGCGTAATCGACGTGGAGGCACAGTACAATATGAAAACAAAAGACGGCGATGAGGCTGAAGGTCAGGTGGCACATTCTGTTAGTTGACATTTACCTGTGGAAGATAAGGGAGGAAACAATTGTAAAACCTCCTAATGGAAGTTTATATTGTGTGACACATGTGAAACCATTACACCGCTTATTTCTCCTTATTTCTTTTCAAATTTCTTGAATGCTAGGGAATTATGGCAATGCTAGCGGTGAGGACCACCTACTGTAGTATGTAAATGACGATTACTTGTTAGTAAGAAGCAATAGAAGATATATATACAGGGTGTTTCAAAAATGGTTAATAATTTAAAGGTGAAAAGTACAAACTAAAATAAGCAAAAAAGTCCCAGTGAATATCGGGTCGCAAATGAACTGTTTTCGGGATAATGCACATTTTCTGTTAAGATCCGCCACTGACTATGGGAGCACTAGTTTAGCAAAAAGCTGTGAATCCTTTGCTAAGGATGTTTTTATTAAACATAAGATAATACATTTTTAATTTTTGGTTTCAACACTACAGGATTTTACAGATGTTACGTGTTGATGTTCTTTCTAACACCCATTCCTCAACATCAGATGTCATGCTTCTGGGCCTACCTGCTCGTACTCCATGTGCGAAGCGCCCATGTTCTCCAAGGCGTTGATGTACCCTGATGAATGTGCGCCTGTTGGGCTGTCTTCGGGGTTCTTGGTGCAAACGTGCAGCCTCGAGTGCACTGCCGTTGGCTTTACCATACATGAAGTGCATGTCCGCATACTCTTCGTTGCTGTAACCTCTTTCCCTGTTGACGATCCTTTGACAAGTACTAATATGCCTGCTACGTCACAGAGCATTGGGAAAGGGAGAGAATGAGCATAACCTAACCTAAACAAACAAGTCAGTGGTGGATCTCTACTCTGTACAGTTCACCTTGTCAGTGGTGGATCTCTAGTCTGTACAGTTCACCTTGTCAGTGGTGGATCTCTAGTCTGTACAGTTCACCTTGTCAGTGGTGGATCTCAACTAGAAATGTGTAATATCTCGATAACGATTCACTTAAGTACCATGTTTGCTAAGCTTTTTTTTTGCATATTATAGTCTGTACAGTTTACCTTTAAATTCTTGACTATCACTTTTGAAACACCCTGTATATAAAAATGGAGCGGAAAATGAGCGAAGAAACAAACAAACAAACTAACAAATAAATAAATAAATAATGAAGGCAAAAGTGGAAAAGAAAGATATATGGTAGGAATATGTGTCAATTTTTTTTTATAAAAATATTAAATACAGGGGGGGGGGGTCTGGACCAGGCAGGGATGTACTATCTCTCCTTGGTCCAGACACACTCATCTGAGACGACTATTTTCAGTATTTTGATAAGCGCGCTCTATCAAATCAAGGTTATAGAACGGTTCTATGCTGTCCACTCATTTTCAGATTCACATCGTTATTAAATCTCTACATTTTTTATATTTTTTTCATTTATTTGTACACACACAGTTATTATATATATATATATATATATATATATATATATATATATATATAATATTACGTAAAATAATTGTAATATATATATATATTACAATTATTTTACGTAATATTATTAATGTAATAATATTACAATTTATTACAATTATTATAAATATCACAATATTTATTAACATTTATTTTCTTATTTTATGTTAAACTTTTAAGCCATTATTTAAATATATATAAAATATTTATAAAAAGATATATATACAATTTTATATACATTAACATTCTCGTTACACATATACAAGACATTATATTATACCTCCTGGTGCACTTCGTACGTGTATCCCGGAGTCAAGGGTGGTTCCTAGGCAAAAGCCCATCTCCACCTAGTTCATCTGTTTTGGCGTAGAACCTCAACAAATCTAGCCTAAAAACATGTGCGAGGTATTTTACTACCGCCTATATAAGACAGCTGTTGCCCGGTGCCCTTCTCTAGGCCTGGGTTTACGTTATGTATTTGTGCCGAATGCACAAGTCCCGCACCCACCGGATGTAGTGCAATATCAGTGGGTGTCAACAAATGAATTACTAGTGGAGAACTTCTACAAATTATCCTCACTTACACCCACTAATTATTATAATAGACAGATATATACAATATATATATTTTTTAAAATATGCTCAGTCTCTGAATTACTGAGAACCAAGAAAATAACATACATCTTTACAATAACAACTGACATAAATCTTGTCAATAACAATTGGCCAAAATCAATGCGACATTAATTAACATAAATCAACACAATAGCAATCCATATAAGTCAATACAATAACAATTAACTAAAATCTTTTGTTTACACTTAAACCTTTTGGTCATTTGTGAAGTCAATTCCCAGAAGAAGCTGAAGTTCTTAGCTGAGTCCTCAATATGAAAACTGACCTTGAGAATGTTTGCAGAGCAGTAAAGTTATGGTCTTCAACTAAGATATTTACATTGTTCTTCAATAAGTTTGGAACCGCAGACATTAAATCCGTTCTAAGTTGAGAGTACAATGGACAGTTCAGAAGTACACGAATCCACGTTTCATATTCCCCACATGTGCAGTATGGATCAGGCTCCAGGCCACGCTCAAATAACTTAGCCCGGAGGGACCCATGTCCTGTTAGCAGATAAGAAGTTGTCATAGAAGGTCTTAACCACGAAATAACTCCAGGGGTTGTTGAGAATTCTACTTGCGCAATATACTTTCTTATTACAAGCCCAAATTCGCTCTCATCCCATCTTTTTTTTTCCAGACAACAGTAAATTCCTCCCAAAGCCTTTTCTTCTCCCTTTTAAAGTCGCTGGATGGGTCAGTCGTAATTCCAAGCATTGTCTTAGACTGTCCTTTTTTTAGGTATTAAATCAAACCCCGAAAAGCAATATATAAATCTACAGGAATCGTACCACGAAGTATTTGGAGTGCGTTGTTTGAAACATTCCTTGGAATATTATTGATCGTTAAAAGAACTGATCTTTGTGTGGAAATAAGTTTCTGTTTCACTTTTACCTTTGATACTTTTTGGTACCAAACACTTGCTGCGTATGATATAATAGGCAAAATATGGTTTTATAGTAAAGGTTCAAGGTTTTCTTTGATAATCCCCACTCTTTCCTTGAGACTCTGATAACTGAGGCTCAGGGACAAAAAACGGATTTTATCCCTGGGTTTTGACACATGAGGCAGAAAACTGAGTTTATCATCTAAGGTGATTCCCAAATACTTAGTTTGGGAGACATATGGTATTTGGGTATTATTTAGTCGGATTCTGGGCGGTCTGTTGTGGCTAAAATGGTTCTTAAAAGTCATAAAACTGGTTTTACTAGGGGATATTTTCAGTTTGTTGACTAGCCCATGACATCAAGTCATCCAAGATAGGCTGTATTTTCTCTTCAGTTATTCTCCTTGTGTTTCCATCAGCAACGATCGCTATATCATCCGCACACGCTATCTTACTGATACCATTGTGTTCCCGCTTTAACCATTGATCCAGCACAGCGTTCCAGAGGAGAAGTCCCAACACTGATCCTTGGGGGCATCCTTTTGAAATCTGAGCCCAGTACGTAAGATGTTTTGCCACCACCTTAATATGTCTGTCGCTAAAGTACGATCGCATAACACTGTAAATGTACACATCACACTCTGCGGATCTCAAGCTCCTGAGGACACTTTCCCACCATAAAGTGTCAAACGGGCCCTGAAAGTCCACAAACACAGCGAGTACGTATTTAGCAGGTGAGTTGGACACATAGTTGGTCAGAAGATTTATAGCGTCTTCAGTCCTTTCTTGAAGCCGTATTGTGCTTCTGAACATAACTGATAACCTACTAGCATTTTTTTGGATTCTTGGGGCTAACATTCCCTCAAACAGTTTCTCCAGGTTTGCTAAAAGCGAAATAGGTCTGTAGGCCCGTGGATCTGATATTAATTTCTCAGGCTTGTGCAGTATCTTTAGTAGAGCTGTTTTCCATTGACGAGGAAATATTCCTTCTAGTAAACACTTATTCATCAAATTTAAAAGAATGTGTGGAAAAAAATTCAAAATATTTAACTATGACTGTGTTCTCAATCAGGTCAATACCGGGGAATTTCTTACCATTGAGCTTTGCCACGGCAGAGCCCAAATCCAGGAGTGAAAAGGGTTCAATGTCTGATGGCCCTTCATACTTTTCATTATCATAACGTATTTGCATTTGTTCAGGTGAATCTAGATTCGATATATCTTTGGAGAATAGGTTGTTAATTATGGAATCCACCGTAGACATCCAATCTTGAGTCTTTTGACCATCTACTTTAACTGCGTTATAAACATCTCCGCAAGCCATTTTGTTCCTTAATATCCGGTAAAGCAAGCCCCACGGTTCTTTATTTTCTATATCCATTACAAAAGTTTTCTAACAACTTTCTTTTGAGTTGGAAATTGCCTTTTGATAGTTTTTCCTTAGAGTACTGTAAGCTTCCCTGAAGGTCCGAACATCCTCGGCAGAAAGAAGCCTATGTCGCTGGAATTCTTTTCTAGCCTGTTGAACTTGCTTTCGCAGGTTACTTAAGTCTGAAGACCACCAAGGAACAGAAGTTCTTCTTGTCTGCTTTCTTTTGGCTGAGTACTCCATTGCCAAATACAGGTGGGTGGTGACGAAATTTGTAAATTCCATTGCCGTCATCGTGTTTAAACTATCTACAACATCTGCAGAGAAAATAGTGAGAAGGTAATCTCTGAATTTGTTTCATTTAATGGTATTCATTGAGAAACGTTTAAGATCGTGTGGCGATGAATCATTATATTGCTGTCGAGGCTTCAAACCAAATACAATAGCGCGGTGGTCGCTATTCACAAGGTTTGGAATAACATCCCAGTCGGTTAGAATTTCGTCTATTTTAATCGTGGTAAGAGTGGCATCTATGTTTGATTCGCCATTCACAGTAGAGAACGTGAACGGCTTGTCAGGTAAGTTTTGCACACTTAAGTTGTAGGATGAAATTAAATCCTCGAGAGCTAATCCTCTAGGGTCGGTAAAACCGCTTTGCCAGAAGTTGGATTTGGCATTTAGATCCGCTGTTATTATAAGATTTTTAGAAGCGAAATTAGTACATATATTGTCCAAACGATGGAGAGTCAATTGTATGTCTTCACTAGTCGGACAGTAAACAGATGCAATGTAAAAACTTATGAAAGGTGTAGAAATCATTAAACAGGTCACAGTGTCGGTGCACAGACCTGTAATGTTGGTAACAATCAGATCATTGTTTATAACAACTATGGCACTTTTTGGCACCGAACAAGATGTTGAAAACGTTGTGCAGGAATGAAGTCAAGCGAATGAATAATACTTGCTGACATGGGAAACCCATAACTTTGTGGGCCCCACCCCCTTCCTACCTGCAAAGAATGAAAGGGTTCCTGTATGCAAATAATATCAAAATTATTTTCAAATGCTGTTATTCTAATCTCATCCATTGCCACTCTGCAGTGCTTACCATTTATCTGAAGAACTTTTATCTCTTCATATATAATATTACCTAAAATTGGATTCTTATCGGCCAACGCTGTTGCTGAATTTTAACCATTATCACTCATGTTTGGTTCTACTGTCCGTAAGTTGTACTGCTTTTAAGTATTCTGGACACTTGGCATCCCTTACTGAATGATTGTAATCTCTACCACGTCTCTTGCAGTTGATACATTTTGGAGTCTTCTTTATGGGGACAATCTCCGTAGACATGACCTTATGTCTACGGAGATAAACTGTCTTATGCGAACAAAAAGTCACCTCGTCTTTAACTTCACCTTGCGAGAAACCATAGTCTTTTAAGTTTTCAACGAAAAGATCATCAAGTATTTTCTCCTTAGCATATTCACGAGGGACACCATATATTAACACTGTTGGATCAGATAACCGAAGTTTCTCAATTGTTAAGACCTATCTCTTTCAAAGCAGAAGCAGAATAGATCCTATTAGCATCCACTGAATTTGTGGTCTCCACAAGGATCCCCCTATTCCTAAGGAGACGGATACCTTTTACATTCATCTCCTTGTGGTCACGCTTAATGATTTGTGTCACCTTCTGCTTATATCCTGACTCGAACTCAAGCAAGAGTCCTCAGTAGGCCTAAAAATAATTAGATTCTGAGGATCAGCCACACCTCTAGGAACTTAAGGATTTATCCCGACTTGCACTGTCAGTCCTCTGTTTTGATCTTGGTTTATTCTGGTTGACAACAGAATCAACCAACTTGAGATCCTGCCGCACTACCTCTGCATAAGACTTCTTATGAAGTTCAATCTGGTAATCTAGGGGCCGCCTCCGTAGCCAGGTGGGAAGGAGCAGCAGTGCGTAGCACTCGCTTCTGGATTAGACCGGGGTTCGAGCCCGTCACCACTAAATACGGAGGATGCGGAAAGGTCAGGGAATGACCACCGCATATCCCGGAGCAATATGGCCTTAGTTGCTAATGCTCCTAAAAATCAAATAACAACAACTGGCAATCTAACATTTCTTTTATCTGAGAAGCACTCTCCCCAGATCCTTAGCGTGTACTTTAAGGCGCTCATTGTCCACAACCAAAGCTATGATCACTGCCCAGAGACTATAAATTACCCTTAGAAGCTGGTTTTGTTATTTTACTTGAATCTTCAGATATCATTTCTCCTAAAGCCTTCTTATCTTAGCCAATGTCACATCTCCGAGGCATGTAATGATCCTCCGAGGTTCAAACCATCTATAAAAGAAATCTCTTGGTCCTCCCTACTACAAACATTAACTGTTTTCTCCCCTGGGGAATCAAGAACTGCATAGCCCTCACTGTTCTTTGCTGTACTAGCTCGAATTTCTTTAACAAGAGACTGGCTGTTCTTATCTTCTTCATCATTCAAAGTCTTATTTTTATCCAATTTTGTTTTAAGTTTAGTTTTGTCTTTTTCCCCTTTTGTAACAGTTTTAGGGGTCTTTGATTTCCTTTTACCTTTAGGCTTTACTGGCGCCTGAAAAGATTCTTTGTTAGGAGACACCTGTTTTGTTGCAAAATCAAGAGACGAATATGCATCAGAAGAAGATGAATATGCTTCAAATTCCTGGGACCAAGTAATATCTCTGTCTTCTTCTGACATTGTTTATTAAACAAGTAATTCAGAAGACAACAACCAATTAATTTCAATAGTTTAACAATATGTCTATATAGACGCCTTACCCGACCCGGGATGAAATCTGCATAAGAGTTGAAGAATTCATCAAGGTTGGTTTACGGGTCTCAGCCCCTAACGGACAGGGGGCGCCACAAAATTATTTACAAAATGAGTAATTTCAAGTAGATTCTTTTCCTCCAAAGTAAGATGCTCAACCCCAAAATGAAAAGAGTTATAGCCACTTAGTTTCTTTGGAAAAGTCCCATGTTAACCTATGGGACATTTTCCGAAATGTAAATGTGAAATCTAACTAATAAAGACTGATATATTCCCAGTATATAGTGACATATAAATATTTAATAGCTTCTCCCTAAAGGGGGCTACCCCAAAGCCAGTAGATTTCCAAGACAATAAGATAACAAGTGTCCATTTTTGCGTAATGTTATTTCAACTGAACAATATAAAGTCTATGGGAATTTTCACAAGGGAAAATCCTCTATGGTAAACCTATGAGGCTATGGTGTATATATGTTGCTCTTAGAGTTCGAAGACAAATTCCAAACACCGATATCTTGTGTGTCTCTTCAATACCTGCAATAAAATTTTATCCTATGACTCACCGAAGTTATCTCTATACATGTCATATATTTTATAAACGTAACTGCTCTTTAAACCACGCTTATACATTAAAAAAAAAAGGAGCAGAATTCCATAAGCATTTAACACAACCATCACTACGCCACCTAGATATTAAATCTCCACAGATGTTTCAGCAGTCAGTGCAGCAGCGATAGCTCCTGAATTTTCCTCCTCTGTCTCCCTTCCTGTCGATTGCAGCATCTATACAGCCGAGCTATATGCAATCAAGTCAGCTTTAGAAAATGCAACTTTGCTTCTAACTCTGAAATTATAATATGCACGGATTCCAGGAGTACAGTAATTTCATTACAAAACAAACTGCTATTCTCTCATCTCATTGTGAATAAAAGCAACTCACCGAAGTTATCTCTATACATGTCATATTTTATAAACGCAACTACTCCTTGACTATCAAATCAAAGGATCTGTGAAATTTTGTTGTATACCGGGACGTGCTGGCATTTCTGGCAGTAAAAGAGCAAAACCGTCTTGGAAAATTGGTATAGATAAAGGGATGGTTGAGTGGGAGAAGACAGAGTGGTTTTTAATGGACACTACTCTTCGTGGACTAATGTTATTAGTGGAATTTTCCCAGAGTTCAATGCTGAGGCCATTGCTGTTTTCTGTATTTATTAACGATATTGATGAAGGTATGCCAAGCTTAATGTTTAAGTTTTCAGATGGCCCAAAAGTTCAGGGTAGTTAATGGCAGTAATCAAGGTAAATTAAATAGATCTATAAAAATTAGGCGGATGGTCTTAAAAATGGCGGTTAAAATTTAACATTGATAAATGCGAGGCACTGCAAAGAGGTAGCAGTAATCTCAGATTAACGTACCAGCTGTACGTTAATCTGAGACGCACGTTTCAGAGAGAGAGAGCTGCACGAGAGAGCTCACGGTAGTGGAAAATGAAAAAGACCTGCAGGTTATTTTGCAGTCAGATTTGAAGTACTCTGAGCAGTGTAGACAGGTTGTCAGGATAGCTCGTGGAGTTTTGTTAATAATATACAGGAACTTCGCTAGAAGGGATAAGGAGGTGATTATCCCATTGTACAAGGCAGTGGTTAGGCTGCATCTTGAGTACTGCATACAAGTGTGCAGGACTCATTTTAGGAAGGATGTAGTTCTGTTGGAACAGGTGCAGAGAAGTGCAACGAGATTGGTGAAGTGAAAGAAAGGGTGGTCTTGCTAAAGAAGGCTTCATTTCTGAAAGTTGTAGCTTCTAGCAACTAATTATCTGAGAGGTGATCTGACTGGGGCGTTTAAGACTTTTAATGGATTCAGCAAGGTCATTGCTGATGGCATTCTTCCTCAGCCTACGCACATGAGAAGGCATAAATTAAATTTGAGGAAGGATGTTTAATTATTGGAACAAACTTTCATGCGTTGTTGTAGATGTGGGCAGTTTGAATAAATTCATGGAAGAACTAGACAAATTATTGGAGGACATGGACACGTGATGTGGGATTTTTATTTTTTTTAAGTGATGCTTTATAAGCTTGCTTTCTTGCATCATTTGCCTATACTTAAAAATTCTCTCTGTGTTCCATATATAATGATTACAAAGGCATCATACAAAAAGATTGTAAACAATGGTGGTCGCTATTTTGGAAAACTTAAATAAGTAATAAACTCCTTCATATTAAACAATAACTCCAGTTATGGTGCCCCAGCTACAAAAAAAAAACAGACAAGAAGTACTAGTACAGTACTTGCAAGAATGCGCATAGGTCATATTCACCCGACCCACTTCCATATCACTGGAAGCGACTCACCCCAATGCGCATATTGCCATTCAATGCTCACAGTTTGACACATTCTACTGGAATATAGCTACTTTTATCTTGAGAGGACTTCAATCTTGAAATGTCTCTCTAACTTAGCAACTGTTAACTCTCTCTCTCTCTCGCCTTTTATGAGAGGATGCAAACTTATCGGAATTATTTCTTTACCTTAAATGTAATCCAGTAATTACATAATTAAATACAACAGAATATATGAAAGGCATAAAAAGGTCCTGCAGCCCTTGTGCCATTAAATTTCCATTCTACCAATAACTGTGTAATGTCAAACTTGCCCAACACCCAGTGCAAGGGGCATGGCTCGAAGTTTAAGGTGACATTCGCTGTCTTCTCGACTTCCTACAGCGAAATACTTGACTTGGCGCGTAATGGCCTTAGTTGCCAATGCGCCATAAAACACCACCCAACCACGAAATGTGGCCGCCTGTGTTACTGTTTACGGAGGCCACACATCTGTTACCCCTAGGGCGTAGTCTACAAGGTAACCACCAATAAGCTGCCCAGGAAGATGATTGTTACCACCAGGACCCGACAGGGAAATCTTACCACCTCTTGGGAGCAGTCGATGAATAACATACTGGACTCAATCTTTCAAAATTCAGATTTGCGACAGATCTGTGAAAGCAACGATAACTACAACAACCAGGCGACTGATCCCCCCCCCCCTTCACCTTGGATGAACTTAGCGTGGCCTGCTCGTCGAATAAAAAATAGGAAATGCCCAGGTCTTGATCTGATCGAGCCTGAAATACTCAAACAAACTGTGGAATTTGAGCCGCAACTATTCCTCACATTATACAACAGATTCCTAGAAGCTGGACTTTAAAATTAATATTAAAAAATCCAGAAAAACCGGAGGCTTATCGATCGATCGCACTGCTCCCAGTGGCAAGTAAATTATTCGAACGATTACTATGGCCTGACGTAGCCCAGTGGTCAGGAGCGAGGGTGCATAGCACGCGTTCCTTGAGTGAACCGGGGTTCAAGCCCGTGATTACTAAATACGATAAATATTTGTATTGACGATTTATTGTAAACTCTACTGACTTGGTTGTCGTGCCGGAGTATAAACAGAAAAATTTACTCCATGCTAAAATTACAAAACACTATGAAACGGCAGGGACTAGCGAACTTGCTCAAGATAGTGCAGGACTGCAGACGCAAATACTTGCTGCTCATCTCTGTTGACCTTGCCAGGGCGTTTGACTCACTTTGGTGGCCGAACGTCCTGGCAAGATTAAGGGAGGGCCAGGTGCCATTTAACTTGTACAAAGTCATTGAGAGCTATTTAACCCAAAGAAGAGCGGAGATAAATGTGCAATATCAGAAAATCACGAGAAAAGTGCACAGAGGATGCCCGCAGGGATCGGTTTTTTGGCCTCTTCTGTGGAACATGGTCCTTGATCAATTCCTGGTGATGGGCCTGGAACCTATGGAGGCGCATGCGTTCGCGGATGACTTCACATTGACAGTGGAGGCAGACTCCAGGGACCAGCTGGCGATACTGGCAAACCGGACGTTGCAGCAGTTACAACGGTGGGCTTCCAAAAACCAGCTAAGAATATCACCTGGAAAGACCTCATCAATTTTACTCAAAGGGACTCTACAACTGCGGCAACCCCCGCAAATCAAAATTTAAAATGTCACAATCAAGTTTGAAAGCCAGCTGAAGTACCTAGGCGTAGTCCTAGATAACAACAACGTTCAAACTGCATCTGAAATACATACGGAAGAAAATCAGGGGCTACTCTGGGCTGTTAATCAGGATCACAAAAAGATTGGGGACTAAAAAAAAATAAATAACCCTGTCAATTTGCTATAAAACAACTTTCCTTCCAGCACCACACTTTGAATACCACACTGTTGCTGTGTTTGGATACCACACAGCAACAATGTGGAATCCAAAAGTAGCACTGGCGGTGAACAAAAGAACACTCGAAATGACCCAAAGGACCATACTACGAACAACGCGTGCTTGCAGCACAATAAGTACCTCAGCATTGCAGGTACTTGCCTCTTAGATCTGGAGGTTGTCAGGGCGGGGCTGCTGTTTCTGCTGTCCAGGGGAGTGACACGACTGATCCGACGAACAGCTTAAAGAATGAGAAAGTTAGGCTGCAGACCCACCTTCTAAACCTTTGGCAAAGAAGGTGGACGGAGACCACCAAGGGCAAAGTAACTAAAAAATTTCTACCGGACCTCCGGAAAATATACCCAAAGCAACAGCCCTGGTACTTCCCAGGGTACCACTGACAACGTTGTTAACAGGACATGGTCCCTATAACGAGAAGCTTTTTGGATTCGATCTTATCCCTAGGGAACCGGAGTCCCACTTCTTGGACACTGAGGAAAAATACAGAGCACTCTCCCGGTTTGTGCAGAACCTATTCGCTAGGAGAAAAACACAAACAGTGACTGACAAGGAACGCCACCTGATGGAATGGAGAATTGAAACCCACAGGACACCAGTCTTGGACAAGGAGAATGCTGATCACTGGAAAAGAAAAGCTAGGATGGGGCTTGCCCCATGTATGACAAAGTGAAAACAGAGACGAGACTAAATGCAGCATAGCTGCCAACAGACTGACGCCGACCTGAAGAGGACACCCTGGTCCCCTACACCTTTATTCCCACATCCTTGGGGGGGGAGGTTTTCGTCTTCTCCCCTTCTCGCCACTCCCTTATCTTCCACTCTGGTGGGGCATGGGCATGCCCCACTGAAAACCGGGGCTATCTGCTCTATTTGCCCCATATTTCTGTCTCTTCCCCCAGTCTTCTGCCTCCCTCTCTACCTTTACGCTAGCGAAAGCCCCACTCATCAAAAAATTAACGTGTCAAAATTACCATACGCTCATAATTCGGCTTAACAAACTTAAGCGATAGTTACCCCAATTCCAAAGAAAAAAAAAAATTTTTTTTAGGTCCTAGCGGCCGAAATCTCAGGAAAGTAAGCGGCAGGACCTGCCAGAGTACATCAACTGAGGCTACTGGGTATCTGGTCTACCTCCGTGGTTCGCAAGTGGGGGCAACATTGGGCCTCAGCAGGGGTCCAGCGGCTAAATGACCAGATAACAACGGTACACGACACTACACCAGAACTCCCACACACCTTTAAAATCTCTGGCATTTCCCAGCGAACTGGTACACCACAATGAAAGCAACGTGGAGATGGGGGGAAACTTCTGGTGTCGTATGGCAACAACACACCTTACACTGTACTTCTATGTTACTACTCTCATTTTTAGTTGAAAGCTTGCACTCCTTTTAGGGGAAGGGTCAGGGGCAATTTCAATGGCAAGCAGTGCACGCTTGGAAGGTTTTATTTTTTTTTTAATGAAAGCCCCAAACACGAACGGTATCAAAACCCATGGTACTTAGTACCGTGCATGAGTTGAAGGAGATGGGGAGAGAGAGGAGATACCGGAAACTTTGCTCTGGAGAGACTAAACATGGGTTCACCACTTCATTCCTCCAATAAGAAAAGTGTGTAAGTAGTAGTACCGTGCATAAATTGAAGGAAATGGGGGTGATTCTTGAAAATTTGCTCTGGAGACTAAACACGGGTTTCACCACTTCCAATAAGCAAAGTAATGGAATAGAGGTATTTGGGGGTGAGATTCAGCAGATGTCACGTCCATGTAGTGAAGATAAGTGGCAAAGGAGGTGAGAGCCATGTTGTCGGTGATCGAACGGTTGATTGGGACAGGTATAATGCCACTGTAAGGCAATTGTGAGACAATAATTAAAATATTGTGTTCAGCTGTGAAGGCCACACCTAAAAAAGAAATTGTCAAAAGGGTACCTACGGGAAGTAAGCTTCAAATATGTAGGATATGGAGCTGGGTAATTAAGTACTTTAGAGGAAAATCTGATTTGTAGAATACACCCAATTAAAACAGATATTACATACAACCCAACGTATTCTGAGCTTTCTCTGTGCTTGGTCTTTAAGCCATGCGTAGTACCGAGCACTACGCATGGTTTAAAGTACCGTTCATATTTCGGGTGTACATAAAAATATACACTGTGCTGCCACTTTATTAGGTACACCCCTGCTGTGCACACAAATGGTTTGTCCTACAACGTTGCAAGTCACATGACCACAGTTGTGGATATAAATGCAGCAGAACAACCTTTCTAGTATCAGTTAAGCGTACAAACCGTAGCAAGAAATGGGAAAAGGGGTGATCTAACTTCGAACGTGGCATGGTAGTAGGTGCAAGACGTACTGGACAAAGCATCTCTGAAACGGCGGTTCTCCTGAACTTTTCACGCACCACAGATTCCAGAGTGTATTGAGAATGGTACAACGAACAGAAAACATCCTCTCAACAGCACTTCTGTGGAAGAAAATCGCTTGTTGATGAGAGAGGTCAGAGGAGGATGGCTAGAATTGTGCAAGCAAACAGACGGGCCACAATGTCGCACATCACTTCAGAATAAAACCTTCATGCTCGGAACAAAATATCGCAACTAGTGGTCCACTAGTCGCACTTTGTCGCGAATGAGCTACAACAGCCGACGGCCACATTGCGTACCTTTGTTATCAATGAAGAACAAGAGAGCACGCCTCCTGTGGGCACAGCAACACCAGCAATGGACTATCGAGGATTGGAAAACAGTTGCTTGATCTGACGAGTCGAAGTTCCTGGTGCATCATGTTGATGGAAGGCTCAGAATTTGGCGAAAACAACATGAATCCATGGACCCGTCATGTCTGACGACTACTGTGCAAGGTGGTGGGGGCAGCGTTATGGTGTGGGGACTGTTTTCTTGGCACACGTTGGGTCCATTGATACCCATAGATTCACGTCTGAATGCCACATCGTACCTAAATGTCGTTGCTGACCAAGTGCATCCGTTCATGTTGACAGTTTATCCTCAGTCAGATGGTTACTTCCAGCAGGATAATGCGCCGGTGCACAAAGCCCGAATCACTATGGTATGGTTCCAGGAACAAGACAACGCCTTTTCTTTGCTGCAATGGTCTCGCTCAGTCCTCGAATCTCAATCCAATTGAACATCTTTGGGATGAGCTGGAAAGGGCTGTTCGCTGCAGGCCTATACCTGCGTCGAATCTCAAGGAACTGCGTGACACACTCATGTCTGCATGGTACTTCATTCCTGCACAACGTTTTCAACATCTTGTTCAGTCCATGCCTAGACGAATTCAGGCTGTTTTGAAGGTTAAAGGAGGCTCAACACGCTACTAGGCAGGTGTACCTAATAAAGTGGCAGCACAGTGTATATCTAAAACAACAACAACTGCTATAACTAGAGGAATAATTTGGAATTATGGAGGAAGAGACTGGACTGCAGGAAGTTTTGCTTTTGCCGGCGAGTTATTAATTATTGGAATAATCTGAGTTCATGATATCTGAGCCGAACGGCTTGAAGAAATTCAGAGACCATGGTATAGGTGGTAAGGCACCACATGTGGTCTCTCACAACTGCTCAAAGACCAGCTGAATGAGTACCTAAGAGCATAGAACACACACACACATATACGCGCGTGTATGATGCTATTATTAACTGCGCTAGAAATTTTTCTGTTAGCGGTTGATAATGCTATTGAAAAAAATCGAACATTACGAGATCGAAGTATATATATATTACCATTGTATAAAAGCTGTTAATTCCTAACAACTTACCATTGTATAAAAGCGGTTAATTCTTAAATTTGATAAACCTATAGATGTATATACACCGAGTGGACAGAAATCATGGGATACCTACCTAGTAACGGGTAGGCCTACCTTTCGCCCGGATAAGGGCAGTCACATGACGAGGCATTGAAACCACTAGTTCATGAGAGCGTTCCAGTTATATCCATCCATGCTTGCTGCACCGCTATTCCTAATTCCGTCGCATTAGTATACAAAGATCGAGCGTACCTTTCCACAGCATTCCAAAGATGCTCCGCATGGTTCATGTCCGGTAAACGAGGAGGCCATTTCATGGTGGTAAATTGTGCAGAATGCCCTTCGAACCATGTTCTAGTGACAACACATCTGTGGGGAGGCACGCTGTCTTGCTGGAAGAGTCCATTGCCCTGTTGTTGCACAATGACCATGAAGGGATGCAGTTGGTCTGCATGGATGGACATGTAACCTATACCTTTGAGCGATACGTCTAGACTTACCAGAGGTCCCAACCTGTGCCAGTTGAACACGCTCCAGACAATTACCGCCATCCACCTGCCTGAACATATCCTTCCTTGTTGACATGACGGGTGCATAGCTTCGTACAGTTTCCGCCAGATACGTACCATCTCGTCCGCTCGAAATAACTGGAAGCGGGACTCATCGGTCCAGGAGACCCGGCTTCAATCATCCAAGGTCCAGTACCGATGTTCTTTCCCCCAGTTGAGGCGTAGAGTCCTATGTCGTGGTGTTAGCATAACAGTTAGCAATGTGTCTCTGGTGAGTCGGCAGCTCCCATAACTTATTCCTGCTAATGATCGCCTGATGGTCTTGGTGGTGATGTTTTTGGCACCTCCCTCGTTGAAGTCTGCAGTGATTTGTGTCACTATCGCTCTTCGGTTGGCTGAAAAAAGCGATACAGATGTCGACGGCCATGTTCATCCGACACTTTCCTCTGCCCACAGCGCTGTCCACGATGAGATGTTATTCCGGAAATTTCGGCGTATTCCCGATACACTCTTGATACTCTCGAACGGATATAGTGCAATTTCTGTACCAGCTCCGCGATAGTGACCCATGCATCGGGCCACCTACTATCATTCCTCTTTCAAAGTCGGATAACTCACGACGTTTATCCATACTGACATCGAATTACCGTCTACGTGAATGCAGTGATGCTGTGTACCTATATACCTGCCAAGCGGTGGGTTCGTACACAAGCGAGAGGGATGACAGCCTCGCGTTGCCCAGGAACAAGGTATTCCATGAATTCTGTCTTTCCAGTATATTTCACCCGCTAATAACGAAGTTATAATTGATTTTCTGTTGAACTGCAATAAGTAATAATAATAAGTATTTACCGTTGTCATCTATAAATATATACATATATATATAGTATTTATTTATTTTTTTTATTTATTGCAGCAAAAGCCTGGCTTATTTCTACCTTATAGTCAATATTAATGCTATTATAATAATTAATCTTGTACTATTAATTATAATATTAAATTTAATTATAATATTAGTAATGGCAACATGGTGCAAGGAAGCCTATGGCTTATGCTGCACCAGCCAAAAAATAAAAATAAATAATAATAATAACAATAAAATAAATTAAAACAAAACAAAATAAAAAGAATAAAAATAGATTAATAATAATAAGAAGAAAATTGAAATAATAGCTGACCTTTGAATTTTGATGTCAGCCTTTACCACCCATGTTGGTAACTTATTCCAGTAATTTATAACTCGCTGACTAAAATAAAACTTCCTGCAATCCTGTCTAAACATCTCCTCCGTAATTTGAATTTAGCGCCTAGTTCTAGAAGCATTTATAACCGTGAAAATTTCGCCCTCATTCATTTTACTTTTGCATCTCAGACCTTTAAACACCTCAATCAAGTCTCCTCTAAGGTGCCTAATTTCCAAGCTCTGCAACCTACATATTCAAAGTCTTTCCTCATATGGACGCTCTTTTGCCGATCTCACCAGGCCAGTTACTCGTCTTTGCAGAGCCGGCCCGAGGGGGTTGCGAACGGTGCGAGCGCACAAGGTCCCGCGTTTCTGAAGGCTCCGCGCCGCTGACTTATTTTGCAAAATAAAAATGGTTTCTTTTTTTTTTTTTTGTTTTAATACTGTCGCAAAATCTAGCGACATCGCCATAAAATGGCCATATTTTTAATATATATAAGAAATAAAATGTCAATAGTCATATTATTAACATTATCTGAAAGCCCGCCAAGAATTCTCGAAAGAACACGGAAAGATATATTTTCTTTCAAATATATTTAAAATATCTCTCCTTACAAATAAAAATAATAATTATATAATAATTTATTGGAGTTTCATTTGAAATTATTGAATAAATATTCCTCACAAATATATATATATATATATATAGTATTATGACAGCTGATCGGACATCGTACGTTTTTATCGCGATTCGTGAGGTGTGAAAATAAATAACATATTCGTATCAATTTGGCAACATGACTACTAGAGACAGAGATACAGGAAGAAAGTATATGTGTGGCTCTGATAAATTGAAGAAAAAAAGAAAGAGAAAAGAAATTACGGAAAAACAGGAACTCCCTCGCAAATTTTTTAAAAACCGAAAATGTGCAACAAACTGAAGAAACGCTTAATTCACAGTTACTGGAAGATCAAACTCGCGGAAATGAAATTACGCCGCGCGACATCCACGAAAACGATCCTGATCATCATAAAGCCAGCTCTCGTCCTAATGAAGAGGAAAGCGATGATAAGAAAACTAGAACGGGAAGATAATCATGAGGCAGAGGGAAACGTACAGATGGAGGATTTTTTGTTAGCGTCGAACAAAGAACAAGATGAATTATTCCGAGGACCGCAGCGTCAAGAGAATCAACAAAGCGACGAAGACGAAAATGTCGATATCAATGATCCTGGTACTTGGCCCGAAATTATAACTGATAAATTTAGAATGGCTATCGTACAAAATGGCATGACACAAGTAAAAAACTACGATTTTCCGAAAGATAAAAATAACAGAAGTTTTTCTGAAAATTATTATTTAAGAAAATTAACGAATGGGGAACGTCAAGAACGAATGTGGTTACTCTACTCAAAGTACAAAGGTGCCACATTGTGTTATGCGTGTAAGTTATTCTCTTCAAATACCACTTCTCTGTGTTTTACTGGACTTAACGATTGGTACATTTAAGTTCGCGATTACAAAGTCATGAAAGATCAGAATATCATTTACAAGCTATGTACAAATTGTTACAACTTGAAAAGAATTTGAAACTTGGAAACACTATTGACAAAGAACATAAAAAAATAATTAAAAACGAAACACAGCGTTTAAAATGTATTTGTGAACGAATAGTGGCTGCAATTTTATATTTATCAGAGCATAATTTGGTGTTCAGGGGCAGTAGCGATGCTTTATATAAAGCGCACAAAGGTAATTTCTTAGGTCTCATAGAATTACTTGCGAGATTTGACCCAATCATGAAACAACATTTGGATCGGTGCGTAGAATCAGCATCGCGTTCCTATTTATCTCATAGAATACAAGATGAACTTATTTCTGCTTTGGCTAAAAAAGTTAGAAAGGAAATAATAAATACAGTTAAGAAAGCTAAGTATTTCACAATTTTATTAGATTGCACTCTAGACGTAAGCCATCAAGAACAATTATCTGTTATTTTAAGATATGTTAATGTAGATAACTCTGAAAGTGATGTGAGTATACAAGAACGATTTATATGTTTTGAAACAGTAAAAGACTCGACAGGAAAAGGATTATCAGCCAAAATTGAAAGCATATTATAAAAGGAGGAATTAGATTTAGGGAACTGTCGAGGACAGGGGTGCGATAACGGAGCTCATATGAGAGGTTTATATAAAGGCGTGCAAGCACTTATCCTGCAAAAGAATTCCAAAGCACAGTATATTCCCTGCGGAAGTCATAATTTGAATTTAGTTCTTGGAGACATTTCAAAATCATCTTCTCTTGCAAATTCATTTTTTGGGACTTTACAAAGAATATATAATATTTTTGCAAGTTCTATGATACTCTGGGATATATTAAAAGAGCATGTCAAACGTCTTACTCCAAAACCACTGTCAGAAACGAGGTGGGAATGTCGCCTCGAAAGTGTGAAATCTGTGAGATACCAAGTACCACAATTTTCTCTAGCTTTGAAATACCTTTATGAACATACCAGTGACATGAAAACGAAATCCATTCAATCGAAAATAAACTTACTTCATTTGAATTTTTATTAAGTTTGGTCATTTGGTATGACATACTGAATGAAGTAAATATTATGAGCAAGATATTTCAAAATTCAAATATAGATATCGGTACTGTAAATTCACATTTAAAAGGCTTTTTAAAATTTTTTGAACAGTATCGTGAATCGGGATTCAAATCTTCTTTAATAACTGCAAAGGAAATAGCTGAACAGTTACAAGTGACATCTGAATTTAAGAATCAAAGAACTGGACGAAAAACAAAGCAATTTTGTTATGAAGGAACCGATAAGCCTATTTCATCAGGCGAAGAATATTTCAGAATTCAATATTTTCTAGTCATAATGGATAGTGCGATTATTTCTTTTAAGGAAAGATTCGAAAATTATCACGAACATGAGACATCATACGGTTTTTTATATAATTCGGATAATATTCAAAAACTGACTGAAAACGATCTTCTTAAATGTTGCAAAGACTTAAATGCGACCTTGCAAGGCAAAATTGATTGCATCGATTTATTTAATGAAATCAAAATTTGTCGTCGAGTTTTGCCTTCCAGGATCACAATATTACAAATATTACAATATTTACTGAAAAATAATTTATTTGAATTGTATCCAAAATTTGTTACTGTTCTGAAAATTATATTAACTTTACCAATTACCGTCGCATCTGCAGAAAGATCTTTCTCAAGATTGAAAATAATAAAAAAATTACTTGAGATCTAGCATTAGTCAAGAACGATTTACCTCCTTAGCCATTTTATCTATGGAATCCGAAATAGCCAAAAAAACTAAATTATGATGATATTATCAACGAATTTGCTATAAAACATGTAAGAAAATGAAACAAAAATCACATATTGTGACTTATTCGATCAAGTCGCATACCAAATTGTATTTTATAAGTATATGAAGCAATTATTTTTCTTATTTGATTTATTAAAGATTTTTTTGCGATCGAAGTGTTAATTTTATTAAAATAATTTAATTATTTATAATTTTCATGTAATCCTTACTAAACCAATTTGTGCAATGTAATAATTATCAAAATGCAATAAATTATTTTGTTGTACGAAATTTGTATCAAGGCCCCGCAAGTCAACTTTGCACCGGGCCCCGCTTTTGTTCGGGCCGGGCCTGCGTCTTTGTACCCTTTGAAGAAGCACAATGTCTTTCTTTAGGCGGTCTCCATACTTGAACACATTATTCCAAGTGTGGTCACTTGGAATAGCTTTATATAATGAGATTATTACGTCCTTATCTCTACTAGAGATTTTCGATTAATCATCGATAGGACACCATGGGTCTTCCTTTCAACCTGTCTACAATGCTCGTAGAACTTCATGACTGACCGTATCGTAACACCCAGGTCCCTTTCCTAAACTGCTGTCTTTAGTTCAACTCCACCAAGTGTATAAGTTATTTTGGGGTTACTGTTTCCCAGGTGCAAGGAGTCCTATGGCTTATGCTGCACCAGCCAAAAAATAAAAATAAATAATAATAACAATAAAATAAAACATAACTATGTATAAGTATAGTGCGAAAGCATCAATAATACATAGCCAAATCTGAATGAACAGAATATTAGCAAAGCGGCATCGTTTTAAGTTATATCTCATATTGTGAATACCTTCACAACGAGTTGCAATGATATTGCACTACTTCGAATAAGTAACGCTTCACCTGAGAGAAGACTAATGTTACTTATTCTCAGATGGATACCACAATCCAGACGGCACCGTTTCAGGGCTATTTGGCCTGAAACATTAGTCTTCTCCTCAGGTGAAGCTTTACTTATTCGAAGTAGCGCAATATCATGGCAACTCGTTGTTGAAGGTATTCACAATATGAGATATAACTTAAAAGGACGCCGCTTTGCTAATATTCTGTTCATTCAAATTTGGCTATGTATTATTGATGCTTTCGCACTATACTTATACATGGTTTAGACTTTTCAATAGCTTGAAGCTTACACCCTAAACGCTTTATAGTCTATAATAAAACATAACATAAAATAAAACCTTACACTTTGCTGGATTAAGGCATAGCTGCCATTTTTCTGACTATCCCTGAAGTCTATCTAGGTCACTCTGAAGAAGCTTTGCTTGGAGGTGATCATTAACTACTCTACCAATCTTTACATCATCTGAAAATTTAGACATCAGGCCCTCTATCCCGTCATTGATTTCATTTATGAAAGTCAGAAACAACAATGGCCCTAATACTGATCCGGCAACCCCACTTCTTACATCAACCCAATATGAGGAATAACCATTTATCACAACCCTCTGCCTCCTGCCCTGAAGCCAACCTGCTATCCATCTAAGGATTTTCCCTGTGATTGCAACCTGTTCCAGCTTATAAAGTAATTGCTCATGTGGGACTGAGCCAAATGCTTTGCTGAAATCCAAATAAACAACGTCGAAATTATTCCCTAAATCCAGCTCTTGAGTGACCTTGTCAAAATAGCTAAACATGAATTTCCCTTTACAAAGCTATGCTGAGTATCGTTCAGAATTCCATTTCTATTTAAGTGATCCCGAATTCCACCCTTGATCATAGTCTACATGATTTTCTCTACTACTGAAGTTGGACTAACCGGCCGGTAATTTCCCACTTCACCCCTAGAACCCACCTTATGTATTGGAGATACATTGGCACTTTGCCAATCCAACGGAATCACTCCCGAGTCCAGTGATGCCCTCATAATTAGCCTCGATGACTCAATGCACTCAATTGCTGCCTCCCGATTATAGGGTAAATGCTATCAACCCCAGGAACCTTACTGACCTGTAGGCTCGAAAGTTTTTCATTAAATAAATGTGTGAAATTTCAACATCATTAATTACATTTTTTTTTCAACTTCACTCGCCGAATTTCTCATTGATGTGAAGGATTTTTCTTCTATGAATATCGATGCAAAGTAACTGTTGAGTTCATCTGCAACTTCAGCTGGGGTATCTAATACTCTCCTACGTCTATTACATAAGAGTCCGTTCTGGTTTGTCCTTTCCTTCTTTGCATTTATATATGTGAAATAAAATATAATATATAAATTCCTGATCCTCCCTCTTTGCCAGCGATTTCTCATAATCTGCCTTTGCCAGCTTAACCTTTTCAGTGGAATTATTACAGATCAATTTGTAGCTGTTATAGGCTTCTGTACTTTTCTATATCGCCCTTTTCTGCTCAAGTAATTTGGCATCTTCATTATTCATCCAACTTGGAATCCTCCTCGTGGAGTATTTTTTTAATGGTATATAAATATATAGTATAATTAATATTATAATATTAATTATGATATGCAAATTATAAAATAATTCATATTATATTATAATATGAATTACTTTTATTAATTTTATAATATTTTAAGTAAAAATTAATGAACAGCAGGGACGCATTTATAATATTTGGCATGAATAGCAAAAATCGCACTTAGTCCATTTGGATCGGATTTTGGCTGTTTGCAGCGAGTAGATAGATAAAAAGGTAGATGGTTGACCATGCACCTGATCAGAGTGCGTGCTGCATGACCTTTAGTCGTGAACGCTTTCGTATAGTTCGAGGGGAATAGAACGAAGAAAAATAATGAATAAAGTGGACGCTAATATTATATTTGCAATTTTCTGAAAAAATCAATAAACTAATCATAAATACTTACTACAATTCTTATACTGACTTAAGCCGATCTAATTAAGGTAACATCAGAACGACATAACATTCTTTGAGATATTCCGTTATGGATTTAGGCTGCATTCATTTATCCTCCCATCCGCAAATGTTCCTGTCACACCATATCACGGAATAGGCTTGATCGAATTCGCGAAAAGTCTTTAAACTAACTTTGAAATCACGTCACCTTCCTACTGTTTCAATCATTTGTATAGTACTGTACTGTTGCACGAGCGTGCTATCCGCAGACATGCGCATTGGCTGTTAGAATGTAGCTAAATTATGGTATAATAATTTTAGGCAGGAGATTTCGTCCGACTGTCGGAAACGACAGTTGTTTCGGAAGATATCTAACCAATAAGTTGGAACCGTAATAAATTTGGTATTCACGTTAATTTCTCATGGGTACTTCAAGATGCACAAAGTTGTAAAACTTAGAAAAGTACCAAATTGTATTTATTTAATTTTTACGTAACAGATGCTGACTACATAAAATGATTGTAAACGCAATTCATTTTTTTTGATTCGAGATTCAGAAAGCTCTACATGCATTTACACCCTGTAATAGAATTTTATTTCTATGAATTGTCTAATGAATTTTATTTATGTATTGTATTCTCTATTTAGTGTGCACGTTATAAATAGCATTTGTACTTTCGCTTAATGATAAGTATGAATTGTACTGTTGTCTAATTAAAACTGAAAGAAGTGAGCGGCACCTACCTTTCTGATTGATTTTATAACTACTGCTTATACTAACCAGGTGAAACAAGGTTCAAATGCTATACAAAAACTGATCCGACACTCACGATCTTCCTTTTTACATAACTTCTTGACCACAGATTTATTTTTTTTCTTGACGTCATGAGTTTAAACAATTGCGTCATCCAATCCGAACGCAAGGACGAAAGGTAGGTAGGAGTCTCCCAGATGTAACAGTTTGCGAACAAAGAGGGTGTGTCTGGAAATGATTGCTGCAACTGACATTTGTCGCAATAAACTGGCCTCACGCACACACATGTCGCTCGCTCCGTCACTGGTTTCAACAGAGTAATGCGATCTCTTTGCTGCAACAAGAGAGTGAGTGAGTTTCGGTAGAGCAGGTCTAATTACGGGGTGACGAGGACAAGGTCATAGTTCGCTAACCGCTAACATTACGGAAAAGAAGCAGCTCGAATTTCTTCATTCTTCGTGTAACTTTGCACGTACTATATTGAGTGTATATATTTCCTAATACAGTATCTTCCTCTTTTTCTCTTGTGACTTTTTCTTAGTTTAAAGCTCCTTCTAGCCTTACTTTTCTCAAACCACTTCAGTCTTTCAGCACAATACTTTCTCGGATAAGTCCATTTTCTCCTGTTGTGCTGTGTTTTTGCTTTTTACTCCGATATACATTGGTTAATTTTAAGAGAAACAAAAAAGAAATGCAATTTTTGTTTTGCGTTTCTCCTTCTCCTGTCTTTTTCTTATTTATTTATTATTATTTTATTTTTTTGTGTGTCCTCACAAGTACTTAAGGAGGCATGCTTCCATCAAAACTATTTAGGGGACACTTAAATTTTTCATCATTATTTGTTTATGTATACCCCGATGGGCCAAAACATTATGACCAGCGAGTCGTTATGCAAATCGAAGCAACTGCAGGTTAACTACGGCGCGTGCGCGAGTCGGGACACTGAATAAAAAACACCTGATACTGAGCTCTGTTAATCAGTGTTACTCTTGTTCTTCAGATGGGAAAAGCAGCGGACTTAAGCGAGTTTGACGAAGGCTAAACTGTAATGGCCAGGCGACTGCGTCAGACCATATCCGACACTACCCGACTGGTAGGTGCTCACGGTCAGCCGTGGTTAGTACCTACCGAAAGTGGTCCGAGGAGGGAAAACCCACGAACCGCCGGCGAGGCGTTGGACGACCACGGCTCATCGATGCTCGAGGTGAGCGAAGTTTCTCCCAGATGGAACGTGCAAGAAGGTCGAGTGTGGCGCAATTAGCCGGTAATTGGAATGCGGGTCACATAGAACCCTGCTGAACATGGGGCTCCGTATCCGCAGGCCGCTCCGAGTGCCCATGCTAACCACCGTACACCAGCGACAGCACCTACAATAGACACGCGAGCATCGAAACTGGACCTTGAGTGATTAGAAGGACGTCTGCTCCGATGAATCACGTTTCCTGTTGCATCATGTGGACGTCTGCGCGGTTAGCACAGTGGTATCGTCACCGTCCTCCCCACACCGGGTGGAAAAGGCCGTTCGAATCCCGTCGATGACGCAAGGAATTTGAATGGGTTTTTTCACTCCGTGGCTGAGTTAGTCGGTCTCAGGCATAGATAGCAGAGTTTACCCCCCAGAATTTGGGGTTTTTCGTCCAGCAAAACAGACAGATCAACCATAGAACTCACGCACTTAACAGACATAAGACACACACACACACGGCATATGAATTTAATTATTCGGGTGGCCTAATATAATAGTTGTACCCTGTGGACGGCTGGGTACGTGCGCGTCGTTTAGTTGGGGAAGTGATGGCGCCTGGATACCGTGGGACGAAAACAAGCGGTGGCGGCGGGGTCATCCTTTAGGCGATGTTCTGCTGGGATACCCTGGGTCCAGTCATCCATGTACCGGGCATTCTGACGTCTACAACCTGCCTAAACATCAGAAACTTATGCAGATCAATGGGCATCATTCTAGAGTTGTTTCGGACGAGATTAGATTAACAGCAGAACAAATCTCAATCGACATCATTACTGTTCAAGAGCCATATTTGCTAAAGGGCGAATGGGAGATTGTTCAAAGATCACGGGTTATTCTCTTTCCACTCGAGTAATCCAACCTGTTCACCAGCAATCGGAGACTTGTGTCGTTGTATTAAACGACAAAATCGATTTAACTGTCATTAATGGTCTGTGTCACCAAACTGCAACTTGTATCCTTGTCACATATTCTACCATGACCTTTTATATCATCTCAGTATACTGCCCTCCATCTGAAGACTTAAATAATTCGTTAAATTATCTAGAATCCACGTTGAATTTTCTGGGTCCTCATAATGTCCTTATTTCAGTGGATGTAAACACCAAGTCTAAGTTTTGGTTTAGTGCACGCTCTGATGCTCGAGGACAGTTACAAGAAGAATTTATTATTAATAATAACATGAAAATTAACAGACCTCAACAGTTCACTACGTTCTCCAGCGAATCAAACATTGATATCACTTTCTTAAATTCCTTCTGTAATCTAGCTATCAACAATTGGACTGTACAGCCTAACTGGACAACTAGTGATCATCGGGCAATTTCTTTCTTGATCTTCCATACCTTCTCATCCCTCAGTTTCGAGTATCTGTGTGCCTGATTTCGTTCGCTTCTCAATTAAAAAGTCAGGAGCGAGAGTGCATAGCACGCATTCCTTGAGTGGACCGGGGTTCAAGCCCGTGACTACTAAATACGATAAATATTTGTATTGACGATTAATTGTAAACTCTACTGATTGGTTGTCGTGCCGGAGTATAAACAGAAAATTTAATTTTTTTTTAATAATATTAATTGGGACATATGACATATTTGAATACTCTGTAAATGCTGATTTCTCCAAACTGACTAACTCTCATTTTGACGCTATGTCTGTGACTGAATCTGCGACACAGATTCAAAAAATTCCGATGAATGCATCATATAAATCATCAAGGAAAAAAAACGTTTCAATTCCAGAACTTGTTCTTGGTGGTCGTCAGAATTATCTTCGCTTCGGAAACAGGTTCACCACCCTCGACATACATATCAGCGTAACCGTCATTTGTCTGAGGCTGATGTTCGCACCTTTTACACTAACCTATGCATGGCGCATTATGGCCATAGACGCCCATGCGCCAAAAAAATCCCCAAACAAACAAACAGCACCTTTTACAATTGTTACATCGGTCTCAAGAAACGGTATGCGAAAGCGATTGCTACCAGAAAGAAGGAAACATGAACAGAATTTGTGTACAACTCTGGTAATGCAGACCCGTGGGCTGCTTTATAAAATTGTAAGAAATAAATTATTTATACAAGACGTGTATGGATCGATCGTATACAATTGTTCGGAGACCACTAACTGGACGGATTCAGTAAACATTATTCTAGATAATCTTTTTCTTCAGGACAGTGTGTTTCCGCTGATTCCGATTTTCGCACTAATATTCGTTCTGCCAACACTATATGTTTCTTCAATTAAGACTGAGCCTTTTAGTGCCATTGAGTTGGACACAGCGGTCAAGCAAGTGAATGTTAGCAAATGCCCAGGAATGGGCATGCTGGAGAGTACCTTTATTGTGCGTCTCGCCAAGATTAAGCCCAGTATACTTTTACAACTTTTCAATAAATGTTTAGATTCCGGAACTTTCCTGGATCTGTGGAAGACTGCCCTTATCAAGCTGTTAGGAAACTAGGCAAGCCCCCTCATGAACCGAGGTCTTATTGGCCAACCTTAGTAAGCTGTTAGAAGCTTATTAACGTTTAATTGCCCTGCGATTAAACAACTTGTTATTGGAACGAGGACTAATTGCGCCTAATCAATACGGATTCACTCCTGGAAGGTCCTGCGAGGACGCCCTTGTTGACTTCATTTCTTTTGTTGAACACTCCAGTTTCAAGTATACTCTTGCTATCTTTATTGACTTCGAGGGTGCTTTTGATTCCCTGTGGTGGGAAAGTGCCCTCACACGTTTAAGTCATGCTGAATGTTCCCAAGAACTTTATCTTCTAATTAAGAGCTGTTTTTCTAGCAGATTTATCACCCTCAGATCTAAGTACAGACAAATTTTTACATCAGGTCTTTCGAGGGTGTCCTCAAGGCTCCATTTTGGGACCACTTTTCTGGAACTTTGTTTTGCAAGGTTGGATTACCCGGACCTTTGACAACGTGAAGATCATCGCATATGCGGATGATTTGACAGTCCTTGTTAGTGGCAATTCAAGATCTTCAATTGAAATATCTGTTGAGAAAGTTTTATCTGATCTTCAACAACGGACAGTTGAAAATAAGTTTAAAATTACTTCTACCAAGACAAAAATTATGATCCTTGGCTCTAAATTGGACGTTTGTCGACCACCAAGAGTTAAAATAAAACTGTACACAAATACCTCTAGTAACGGAAATTAAACTTTTGGGAATAACTGTTGACAGCAAGTTAGATATTCCCCCTCATTTATCCAATCCGCGAATTAAAATCAGAAATTTCACCGGCGCTCTTGTTAGAGTTTCTAGAACTGAGTGGGGTCTTTCTAGAAGATCTTTAAGAATCTACTATAACTCTATATTTCTCTCTTTGGTTGCATATGCTGCAGGCGCTTGGTTCCATATGGTGCGGCTGTACAATTTCAATCCAGCGTACAATGTTACTTTGTATTTTGAAGATTTGTCGAACAGTTTCAACACCTGCTCTGCAGGTTTCTTTTTCTTTTTTTTTTAAGCAGGGACGTTACCACTTGATCTCTATGTAATATTTAGAGGCTTACGTTATCGCCTGAAACGTCAGATTCCCACTCAGATCCCTGGAATTTCTATTAACGCTCAAGTCGATGTTAAAGCTGAACGACAAAGAATTTGGCAAGAGTTGATCAGTTTTTTTTTTTTTTATGTGAACCCCAAACACGAGAGGTATTAGAACCTATAGTACTTAGTACCGTGCTTGGGTTGGAGGTTGAGAAGACGAAAGAAGATATTTGTTGACATTGGACTTGAACTTCTGTAGATTGTAATTTTCAGGAAATATGTATGAAGGAAGGTTGTTCCAGAAAACGGCAGTTGAATAAATAAATAAATGAGGAAGATGAAAAGTTGGTTCTGTGGGTTTGAAGTTGGACGGTAAATGGATGTTGGCTGGTGGCGGCACGTATTCGGACTGTTTTGAAAGAGAGCGGGAATTATAGAAGCCAATTCAGAAGAACAGTGCCCATGGAAGTATCTGTAGAAGAGGCATGCAGCAGAAACAGTACGTCTACGAGAAAGCGAGTGGAGAGACTCTGTTAGAGATGAATCATTAATGAACCTAACTGCCCTCTTCTGAATGGAATCTAAAAAGACTGAGAGAGGTTTTGGGGGCACCACCCCAGATGTGGGAACAATATTCCATGGCTGGGCGGATTTGCGATTTATACAGAGTGTGCAGCTGTTTGGAAGAAAAGTAACGCCGAGAGCGAAAGAGAAAACCAAGTTTTTTAGATGCAGAGGAAGCAATATTTGTAATGTGCTTGTGCCAAGAGAGACTAGAAGTCAGGGTAATCCCCAAAAGATATCATTTTGCCTAGAAATCGGAGTGTGACTAAAGATAAGCATAGGAGCAGAAGAATCTTTTTTAGTATTAGTATTAGTAACGGCCGCATGGTGCAAGAAAGCCTATGGCTTATGCTGCACCAGCCAAAAAAAAAAAAAAAAAATCCGAACAAAACAATGATAAAAATAAATAAAATAAACTAAATAATAATAATTAATAAATTAAAAAAATAAAATAAAAAGGAAATTTGTATATGTGAAGAATTCTTTATCCCCTCCTCTTTGCTCTGTTTGCTAGTGATTTCTCATAAACTGCCTTTGCCTGTCGAACCTTTTCTGTGGCTCTGTTACACATCACCTTGTAGCTGTTATAGGCTTCAGTACTTTTTATTGCTCTGTAACCTTTCCACGCCACCTTTTTCTGCTCAAGTAATGCGGCAACTTCACTATTCATCCAACTTGGAACCCTTCTCGTGGAGTATTTTTTTAATGGTATATACGCATTCGAGGCATCTGTGATTAATGTTTTAAAAGCGTACCACAGTTCAATTGTATTCATTCTCTGCGCGATATCTACCCAGTTAATAGAGGCCATGTAGTACCTTAAGGCATCGTAATTTCCTTTTCTGAAATTAAAACCCATTCCTTTGCCTTTTACTACTGCTACCTCTCTCGTCATCATTCACCATAGAACTCCGTGATCACTTCCTGCTACTGGTTCCTCTACTGTCAGCCCTGTTATGTCATCTGATTCATGTGTGATGATGAGGTCTAGGATATTCTTTTCTCTAGTACTTTCCCTGACATGTTGATACAAATAACAGTCATCTAGTTGATTTAAAAATTTTGTTCCCCATGTCGAGTTTCCTTCCCATTTATTCCAATCAATTAGAGGCAAATTGAAATCACCCATAATAAGGCATTGACGCTTACTTGCCCATTCCATTTGCATGTAGAGGCTTTTGTCATAATCTTCACAATCACCTGGTCTGTAAATTACTCCTACTCGCATTATACCTTTGTTTCCAACTATCTCACACCATACAGACTCTATACAGACTCCACACTTTTTGTGAGATATAAGACAAGACTGAGTTTTGAAATCAACGAAGTTGTCTCTGCCAAACTGGAGAATTACCTGAAGATCGGCATTTAAGGAATTGGTAGCGGATTTTCGAGAAGTTGAAGCTGATTGAGCAGGACAAGGTTTCTTAAAATGGAAAGTGGAATGCAATGTGCTATCATCGGCAAAACTATGGATAGGATTTCCAGTCAATGGAAGAAGGTCATTAATATACAAGAGGAAAAGAGTGGGGGAAAGAACTGAACCTTGGGGGACACCGGCATTAGTGGAGAAGTTAGAAGACAGAGAGCCATCTACCATCACCCTCAGTGAGCGATCCGAGAGAAAACTGGATAACCAATTACTAAAAACAGTTGGCAAACCATAAGATGGAAGCTTGTTTAGAAGACCTTTATGCCAAACACGATCAAAAGCCTTTGAGATGTCAAGAGCAACTACTTGTGTTTCACGTAACCTTTCCATTGAATTAGTCCATAAGTGGGTAACATGAGCCAGATTATCACCAGTGGATCAACACTGACGGAATCCATACTGGCGATCGTTGATCAGACGGAAGGTTTCTAGGCAGTTTAAGAGTTGGCGGTTAATTGATTTCTCCATTAGTTTAGAAAGAGTAGGAGTAATTGCAATGGGACGATAATTGGATGGGAGGGATTTGTCACCCTTTTTAGGAACTGGCTGGATATGAGCAAATTTCCAAGCAGAAGGAAAAACACCTTTAGAATAAGAAAGTGAAAAAAGGCGGCAAAGAATAGGAGTAAAGTTCAGGAGCACAAGGTTTTGAGAACAAGTGGAGAAATACTATTAGGACCTGGAGCTTTCTTAGCATCGAGATTCATCAGAATCCTTCTGATATCCTTTTGACGGAAGACCACAGGAGGTTGGGAATGGTGGGAGGCTGAAGTGACAACAGAATCATCTGGTTTGGACAGAGGTGGGAGCAGAGATAGGCAAAAGTTGCGGCCAATAGCTTTGGCAAGAGACCAGAATGCTCGGCTAATTAGGGCAAGAAGCAAGTTTTCTACTCTTACCCTGTTCAATCTCTAGTTTGGACTGATTAATAACTGCTTTACAATAGTTGCGAGCTTTGGTGTAGGCAGAAAATGAAACTGAAGAATTAGAAACAAGCTAATTACGATATGCAACATTCTTCTCTTGAACAGCCTTAGCACATTTATTGGAAAACCAAGGTTTAGATTAAGGACGAGATTTTAAAGTGGAGTGTGGGATAAAGGATTCCATTCCTGCAAGAATAATTTCACGATCTGAGCAAACGTTGACATCAAAGGTTTTGAAACAGTAATCCGACCAAGGAAAAGAAGAAAAGAAGTCTCGCAGGTCATTCCATTTTGCATTATTGTAATGCCAAACATCACGAGGTTGGGAATAGCTATGAGATAAAGGTTCCATTGGAGAAAAGACAGTCACCAAGTTGTGATCTGAAGTGCCTAAAGGACCTCTCACTTCGACCGTGTAATTAGAAGGGTTGTTTGTGAGAAAAAGGTCAAGCGTATTGGCTGTATGATTAGAATTGTCCGGTATTCTTGTAGGTAAATGAACAATCTGTGCTAGGTCATTAGTAATTGCAAAAGCCTCAGCCTCTCAACCTGCTGGGTCGGTGTGACTACAAAACGGAAGCCAGCTGGAGTTGTGAACATTAAAATCACCAAGGAAAATTACCTCACTGTTAGGAAAGTTGGACTGGAGAAAGTCAAGTTGCAAAGAGAGGAACTGATTAGTGGAGTTGGGAGAACGGTAGAGACAACAGGTGAATTTGACACAATGTGGTAGAGAGATTTTAAGCCAGAGAAGATCAAAGAGAGGAGATTCCAAATTGCCAAGTCTCTGACAGGGAATATCAGAACGGACATATGCAAAGTACCACCTTTGAGGCGAAAGGAATCATACAGCGAATAATTTGGGCATCGGAGATGAGCAGTAGTTGAATCAACCGATAACTGAGATTCTGTCAGAAAAAGTACATGGGGTTTTTCATAGTGCAAGTGGAAATGGACATCGTTGAGATTAGAATTGAGACCACGTATATTTGTGAAAAGAATTAGGAAGTTTGTGGCGGAGTAACACTGGGCAGTGTAACACGTAAGTTTTTTCCTGAAGTTGACACTCTTATAGATAAAAAATCTACAGTCTGGTTTAGTCTTGACTTGTTTACCTCCTATTTGTTATCAGGACATGGATCATTAAATCAGAAACTGTTTAAATTTTGCTTGTCTCTTACGGAACTCTGTCATTCTGGCGGTGTGGAAGATTGGCAGCACATGTTGTACTCCTGTCCTTCATACAGTGAATTTCGAGTAACTCTGCAGAATGTAATTCCCAACTTTTCATCAGGATTGGAACCTAATTTTGTATCAAGTGCCACCAGTTACCGCACCCTTCAGGATTTTGCTTGCTCTTTCTGCAACGACTCTACCTACGAATGTTTCAGATTCAGCTCAAGACTCTTCACCTTCACTACAGTGACGTCCATTTTCTCAACAAGATCTACAATTTTGGACCTGTGCTGTGTGTGTGTGTGTGTGTGTGTTTTTTTTTTTTTTTTTGCAACTCTACAAGTGTCCTACAACTACAGCTCAATTTAATGACGAAAATTCCTGTGCTGAAATTGCTCGGCAGGCTGTGAACTGACTGACTTTGTTATTGGTGATTGAGTGTGACTTTTCTACTGATAAGTGACTGATTATGACTCTGCTACTGATGACTGCAGGACTTACTGGATGCCACATTTAACTTAAGCTGTATATGAGGAAGGTTTGTGCCTGCTTCTGGGCTAAAATGGTCAGCACACCATTGCTGACCAGGTACACCCTTTCATGACAACAGTCTTCCCCTCTGGCGGTACCGTCTTTCAGCAGGATAATGCGCTACGCCACGCCGCCCGGATTGTTCGAGACTTGTTCGCGGAACATGAAAGACTTCCAGGTTTGCACTGGCCTCCAAATTCCCCAGACATCAGTCCCTTCGAGCATCTGTGGTTTGTGTTGGAACAGCAACTCCGATCTGCGGCGTCTCAGCCACGGGCCTTACAGGAGTTAAAAGGATCTGCTGGTTACGTATTGGTACCAGATACCACAAGACACATTTAGAAATCGTGTAGCGTACGTGCTGTTTGTTTGTTTGTTTTTTAGGAGCATTAGCAACTGAGGCCATATTGCTCCGGGATATGCGGTGGTCATTTCCTGACCTTTCCGCATCCTCCGTATTTAGTGGTGACGGGCTCGAATCCCGGTCTAATCAAGAAGCGTGTGCTACGCACTGCTGCTCCTTCCCACCTGGCTACGGAGGCGCCTAGCGTGCGTGCCTCGCCGGGTCGAGTTGTTTTGGCTCACGTGGAGGACCAACATCATATTAGGTAGGTGGTCATAATGTTTTGGCTGCTTATGAAATTTCATATAGTTTATTTTTATTAAAATCAGTTCGAGGTTCTTCCCGAAGGCAGGCCAAAGGCGAATTCTGAGACTTTATAAAGACTGTTCGTGGTTTTCCGTTGCCTTTCGCTCTTGTTTAGCAAGTCTACAGCTGCTTGTTGCCCAGGGTCGGTTTGGCTGTTTGCAGCTAGTAGATAGATAATAAAAAAAAAAAAAAAAAAAATCCCTTTGAACCTCCACTTGAGACCGTTCTTAGATGAGCTTCAAATTACAACTGTATATTTATTGCTATTTTCACAAATCTTACATTACGGTACACGCGATGCGTGCGAGGACTGTCTAGATTCTAGAGCTACTAACACTCCATTTTAAATTACATTTAATATATGAATTCCCTTCTTTTTTTCCCCTATACAAATGAAATGGAAGAAAGAAATAATAATATCTGCATTTCTATTTGTTCGATTATAATGAAATTTGGGACAGTTCCAGAAATCAATTCAATTCATTCATTAAGAATCTGCAGATAAAAGAAGCACAAGTGGCAGTGATCACTGTGTATTGATATGGGATTTACTTAAAGATGTAAGTACCATCACGGGTTGAAGGGAAGGGTTTTTGGTTTCGTAGAGGAGACTACAGTGGTCTTAGACAGTTTTTAAATTCTACGTTTTTAAATTCTCAATAAAGAATGATCATAATTTGTTTTCACGGTATATCACGATAATAATAATAATAAATTATTATTATTTATTTTATTTATTGCTCTTATCCTTATATTATTTCTCCCTGACCTTTGATTTGGGGTTCCACCTCGTGACGGATATTGCTACCAAATACACAGGGTGGTTGTTATGTCTGGTATTATTGTTCGTCGAGGAACTCTCTGACTATCCTACATGTGTTCAGGATTGCGACTTTCTGGAGTTCCTTGTAGGTGTTCTCTGGGAGATCTATTGCTGCTAGGTTGTTATGTAGGGGCTTTGGCACAATACCGGTAGTTGACACGATGATCGGGATGATCATTACTTGTTGCATATGCCACTTCTCTTTTGATCTCCTGTCTTAGGTTCGTTTACTTCCTGATTTTTTTCCTCGGGAGTTTTCTGGAGATTGTCAGTGTTGGGCACCTCTATGCCAATCAGGTAGGTAGCCTTTTCCTTCTTTTAGACAAAGGTTATGTCCGGTCTGTTGTGCAGGATTGTCTGCACAACAGACAACGGATATTATGGCGCGGTACCAGTACATTTTGTGGGAAGTGGTCTCTAGTAGTGCCTGGGGTTCGTACTTGTAGTACGGTACACTTTCTTTGATCAGCTGGTATTTCCTTGTTAACTTCTGATGTATTATCATGGTTACCTGGTCGTGTCTACGAGTGTACTCAGTCTGTGTGATCACCTTGCATCCCGCAGTGATGTGTTGGATCGTTTCTGAGGCCAGGTGACATCGTCGACATGTGTCATCTGACACTCCGCGCTCCTTGGCGATGTATTGTCTATAGTTTCTGATGTTGATTTCCTGGTCTTGGATGGCGAGCATGAATCCTTCAGTCTCGGGGAAGAGCGTTCCGCTCGTGAGCCATGCATTGGAAACAATTTTATCTATGTGATCTTGATGGAGGTCATTGTAGTGTCTGCCATGGAGTGTCTTCTTTGCTTATCGTTCTAGCTTGGTTTGTGCCGTCTGGGCGGGAAGGAACTCCTCGCTTAAATTGTGTGTGGGAGATATACCGCTTGTCTATATTCCTTATGGTCCGGTAGATTATTATTAGTTTATTAGCCATAAGAAACCGTGGGTCACCCTAGGCGGGTGACGTAGGGTGGCAATTTGCCTAGAGGGTGGGGAATTTACATACTGAGATGCAAGGAACCAAATGTATAAGAGAATATGCGTGCTCGACCTGAGATATTTACAGAATTCAACTTTGCCGACCGGGCTAGCCGGGTGGGTAAAGTGCCTGCCTGGCAACCCAAAGGTCGCGGGTTCGATTCCCGCCTCTGGCTTGGATCAAAGTACTCCAAAAAAACCTTGGGAGGTGCATTATGGCCACAGAAGCCTATGCGCCAACAACTACCAAAAAAAAAAAAAAAAAAAACAGAATTCAACTTACATAAGCTTGAAATAAAAACAAAGTTTGTGAGAATAAACAACAAGGCAAAAGTAAAAGAAACGTAAATGCAGCAGGCAGAAAAAGTCCAGGTGCAGGTTATCCTCACAGAGCTGGTAAGAGTTCTGTAGAACTTGTCCTCACAGAACTTATCTGGGTGGATATCCAATTCATTACAGATCTGGAGGCAATTGGCTGGAAACATGTCCCTCGGGGAATCGATGTTAGTAAGCATAAGCCACAGAGAGAGAGAGAGAGAGAGAGAGAGAGAGAGAGAGAGAGAGAGAGAGAGAGAGAGAGAGAGAGAGGCAGGAATCAGGGTGTTTTCCTCTTGCCTTCTTTGTGCCAGAGACTAATGGGGATACAGCTGGCGCATAAATTCGGCCCGTGATAAGTCGTGCTAGCGTGAGGGCATTCCTTGTCGTGATGAGAAGTCTCCAGGGAGTGGTGCCTAGATTAGCTTGGAGGATTGATCTGGAGATAGTAAAAGGGTGACCTATCACCCTGTTCATCCATCTGAGCAACCAATATTCCAAACTGGCGGGAAGCAGGAGCAGATGACCAAATTTCAGAGGCATAGAGGGGAATAGGTGTGATGTGCCGACAAAGCAGCGCTGTCTGATGTACACCAACCAGCTCTTGACGCTCTGCCCAAAGTGCGTACGTCTTCTGTCCCATCCTGACAAAGTGAGGCTGGAAGGTGAGGTCTGTGTGAGAAGTCACCCTTTTAACTCTTTCTCCACTGACGAAGATTTGGATATCGTTCTTAATTTTTTTTTTTTTTTTTTTTGTTATCGGTAGTTGAGCAGATTTGGAAGGGTTCAGATGCAGCCCAGTTGTGGCTAGATCGTTTTCCAGTTTCATTATCTGTGTTGGAGGCTTGTTGGTTAGTATCAGGAATCTGATGAGGATGATCAGAACTCAAGTAGACCTTCAGATCGTCGGCATAAGAAACAGGTTCATAAGTAAAGAAGTGACACTCGGAACGGGTACAGAGAAGGGCAACGAGTAATTACTATTATTAATGATTACTAGGGGGCTCCACCCCTTGCTCGCCAACCCCCTAGCCAATATCAAATATACAAAGAAATGTCTTAACCTGTTTGGCGTCATTACAGAAGCTGCTTCGGATTATCGAGTTTCCTGCACATGATCGACCGATTTGTTTAGAATGTGACTCGAGCGGCTTCTTGAAATCTCGTACACTACTCTGTTCACACGTCTTCAAAACGCCTTAGACGTTTCGCTTCGCCTAACAATAATTTCAAATTATTGTTACGCGATGAGACGTAACAATAATTTGTTACGAATTACAAGACGTTTTATCTTGCGGTGAGACGCTTTTCAACAGGGCAACAACTTTACACACATTTTTACGTCGACGCCATTTATTTCCCGTTTTGTCCCACGTAAAATGTAGAGGTATGATGGTGTAAATCAGATCTTCTACACCCCCTCTCGTAATTATACTAATATACTAACATAATGCACTGATCGAAATCTAATCAGGAAATCACCTATGTAATTATTTATCTGCGCATTTGTAGTGACGTAATTGCCCCGCCCGCCTGTACAGGTCACCCGTATCCCTCTTCTCCCATTGGCTCGAATAAATGTCACCATGAGGAAAACTTTTTTAATGTATAGAGAGATAATCATTAATTGTTTTTTCATGGCGACCAGCCACGCGAAAAGCGATATTCATTCCGCACACTGAGGAAAATAATTAACAGGAACTATGGTTTCTTGTTGTTGTTATTTAGTTTTTAGGAGCATTAGCAACTAAGGCCATATTGCTCCGGGAATATGCGGTGGTCATTCCCTGACCTTTCCGCATCCTCCGTATTTGGTGGTGACGGGCTCGAACCCCGGTCTAATCAAGAAGAGTGTGCTACGTACTGCTCCTTCCCACCTGGCTACGGAGGCGCATGGTGCGAATAAAATACGAAAGGTTTCTCGTTTTTCCATTAGGTATATTTAAATATAGCTGAAGGTAATAAGTAAAAAACCGGGTTCTATGATTATAATTAATTTTTGATACTATTTTCATCGTAAGCTTCCTGAATGTATAAAGTTAGTGCGTAATTAATATTTGTGTAAATTAAACAAAATTATTTTTTATTTCATTATACTCATACTACATTATACTTTTCCACATTTCATCATTTTTTTTTAATTATTAAATCATCTCATGCCAAAAAACCATTTTTATTATTATTATTATTATCCGTTTATTTCCATAAGGAAACCACCCCGGGACGGCAAAGTGCCAGGAGGGTGCTAAGTACATATCAGGGTACGAGATACTACGTGCAGTGGGTTACATATAATGAACACGTAGTCTCGTCCCGAAATATTATATACACATTTTATGTTTAATATATATAGTATTTACACATTGATGATTCTGTACATACATTATACAACTGATATATTTACAATTCACTAATAATTCCATCTATAAATTACATATTAACATAACTGTTACAGAAGGTATATTTTTACAGTCAACAAATTATTATTGTTCTTAAAGCAGAAAGTTTCTCTTTTACTCTAAATTCTTTGGTACTTTGCAGCCGATTCATATTTTGGTAAGTCTATACGAATCCTGGAAGATCTCTTTCCGGTATGTTGCATCCTCACACAGTTTTTCGGCATCTATGTGTAGTGAGTTAAATATTTTCGCTGCATTTGATGGGAAGAATCTTTGCAGGCTACTAAGATTGTTCAGGACTGAACGCAGTGGATTATTTACTTCCCCGCAACGTCTAGCAGTGGCACGCGGTTTGACTAGAATATTATCCAGGACTGGAGCATCCACTCTGCCTGTGAGCATTTGTGCGAGAGTGTGTATGTTCCTGTTAATTGTCCGCTGCATCCAGGGTGTGATGTTAAGGTTTGAGTAGAGAATGGCCCTTGAGATAGTAAAAGGGTGGCCAGCAATTCTGTTAAGCCATCGCAAGAACCAGTACTCGATCCCAAGGACGGACTTATAATGTGAATCTGGAGCTGAAGACCAGATTTGCGAGGCATACATTGCAATTGGCAGGACACACATTAAAATGTACTTGGTCGCTAGCTGAGGATCCCTAATTCCTACCAGTTCCTGTCTGGTAGCCCATAAAGCGGCGAATATTTTTGTCTTCATATGGGCGAAGTGTTGAGCAAAGGTGAGTCTGTCATCCCACTTAAGACCCAGGTCCAGGTGAGAGTGCACTTTTACCACATTAGACCCGTTCACAGAGATCGAGATGTCATTTTTATTCTGCTTGCAAGTTATGGTCATTTGGGCAGACTTCTGCGCATTAATACGGAGCCCGATGCAATCCAGGTAGCTCTCAAATTCTCTGATTGTTCTATTTGCCATCTGACAAATACCTTCTGCTGATTCATGGTCTTTGGAAGTGATGAAGAATTTTACATCGTCAGCATATGTTATAAAATTGTAGTACCGTGCAAGAAACGGCTCCAGGGCGGCCGCGAAGAGAGTAGCCGAAAGAACTCCCCCTTGTGGCACTCCTCGCGAGATGGTAAAGCAAGATTGTAGCTTTTGGTGCTTAACAATAAGTTTTCTATGTTCTAGCAGGCTGGTTATTATAGTTAACAAATTTCCTCTTACATTAAAATAATTCTTTAAAATCGCAATGAGCGCTGGAATTGAGACGTTGTCGTAGGCTGCGGAGATATCCAAAAAAATAATATCAATTTGCTTTTTCTCATTTAGTGCTTTCTGCACGCGAAACCCCCTTCAGAGTGCTCGCAGTCTTCCGGGCAAATATCGCATCCCAAGGTTTCAAAAATTGATCCTTCAGGATGGCCCAAGATGCCATTTCCAAGGTCAGTCTGCGACAGGATTTCTCTTGTTGCTTGTTCAAGGTCATTAATCTGTTCTGTGCAAGAATCTTCACAAATGACTTCATTAGGTAATTCTTCATTATTTTTCCCTGTTTGTTGCCTACAGGCGTTACATTCAAACTTGCGTTTTCTAGTTTTGTTTAATTTCTTAATATCTACAGAAGTACAATCAGGCTTATTGCAATAGTTTTTGTGACAAGTAACGCATTTAATTATGAAGTCATCATTGGTCAGACATATGCAGCAAGTAAGCGGCACGGCTGATGCGCTGAAATCTGTCATTCTGAAATGCAAATGGAGGCTGGAATTTCAGTAATTTCGAGGCAGGTAGTCTTTAGTACAACAAGATAGGGCACTTCTATCGTTCGATGACTAGCCTATGAAATATGCAGGTGGAAATGGGGGAGGTTTTAATCCCTAACTTTGTCACCGCTTGACCTTGTTCAGAGCTTAAGTGCCGTATTGTCTTAAGCAGAATATTGCTATGTTCCGCTGCACTGAATCGCTATAAACCAACCGTTCCTTTCAACTATTACACGAAGTATGATGATCTGCCTTTAAAATATATTATTGTCTCACCTTTTTCATCACGGGCATCCCGACAATGATGCGCGTTCGTCTTGTATAATCTTTATTTACGTTGTATTGCAAAAAAAAAAGAGAGATAATATACAGTCCAACCGCCGAAATCAGGCAACCTTCGGATGTAATCCGTGTCGGAACCATTAGCATTTTCCTGATTTTAGGTGGTCATATTATAATCAGCCAAAAAAAAAAAAAAAAAAAAAAAGGCTAAAAATATGGCATTTAGAAGAGGAAAAAATTTACTCCTCTCCTCCTATGTCTACGGTATACAAGAGGATTGAGTGAGAAAGTCGCATACAAACGCTGCTCCGCATATACTAAATGAACGAATCCATAATTGTATGAAGTGCTGTTTTTTGTTTTGCTCTCATATCACTTAAAATGATGATGTGCCTCCTCTGGGCCATTCTGACTTTAAAATATTTGTTGCCCTTACATATACAGAGTCAAAAATTGATTTTAAAATGGTCATATTTAATGTCAGAAGTATTGCTTTGACTTAATAAGCAATCCAAATTTAACAGCAGTGTAAAATTCTTGTTAATTGAAACAAGGGGCTAAATTAGCTGAGCATGCAATACTACAGAATTGAATGAATAATTTGAACAATTAACATGTTCAAATTCAGTACTTACAGAGGCTACTCGAACGCGATAGTTCTTTCGTGGAATATGTAAACGAGCATGGAAAAGGAGAGGAACAGTGTTGTTGCAGTTACTTTCTGCCGTGTACTTTTGGATGTAAAGTATTTAGACATCCTTCAAGTGGTTAACGTGATCTGTTTTGAACCACGATCCATTGCAGTCTTGCTATACAGAAAATACTGAGTTAAATGATGGAACAGACTGTCTGCTTTGTTTTTGATCACAGATGTCATAGTGCTTGGTTTTTTTGACAGCTGAAATCACATTCTTAGAATATTTTTTTTTTTTTTTTTTTTTTTGTAGTTGTTGGCGCATCGGCTTCTGTGGCCATAGTGCACCTCCCAAGGTTTTTGCAGTACTTTGATCCAAGCTCGAGGCGGGATTCGAACCCGCGACCTTTGGGTTGCCAGGCAGGCACTTTACCCACCCGGCTAGCCCGGTCGGCTTAGAATATTGTGTGCGAATCATGTGTTCTCGCATAATGCTAGGTATGCTTTCAAAAACTTTTGGAGTACAAGCTTGAACATTTATGTTTAGTGCAATGTATTTCTGTGTATTCAAATGAATACATAGAAATATGTTGTACTAAACAGAGTAGTTGATGTCTATTTGTAGGATTCTAGGTATTATAAAATTCGGTCCGCTATGGCCACAAATGCTGATGCGCCTAATAAATCCCCAAACTATTATAAAATTCTAATAACAATTCTGATAAGTATTGTAAAATTCTAAGTGTTATTTTAAATAGAGAGAGAGCGCGCGCGAGCGAGCACACGTGCGCGATACATTTGAGGGCAGACTATACAGGCTTTAGAAACGAGGAAAAATGACCGATGAATTTCTTCAAAGTCAGGATATTCTTCGGATGGAGTAGTTAGCCTGATCTTGATATATTCGATTCAATATATTTGGGACGCGAAGTAAGAGGAATTGGAGATACGTTGATTATATGATGACTCCTTTTGCAAGGCTTAGCATATAGCTACGGTACTTATCTAAAGTAGAGAAGCGGGATTTAATGCCAAAAGGCCTTGTAAACAGCACGAGAGTTCTTTGTGAGAATTATTTGGTGTCAGAGCGACTATACTCCTTTTTAAACTCCTGACTATGCAGAATTGGTTTCTAAATTTTAGGTAGTCTTCTCATGATTATGATTCGTGAAAATGGGGGCAAATTCTTTCAAACTCAATAATTGAATCATACAACAGTACGTATCCGCAGATGATTTGATAGAATTTCATCAAGTGCTATTTTCTTAACATCTTAGATCTTATGGTTACATCCTTTATGGTTACAATCCATTTTTGGACGACATAGTATGTATTGTACACCCCTACCATCTTACATCGCATGTGGGAAATAAAGATTGGCTTTTGTGATTGACTATTCAAACTGAGGCTGCCTTAATTGACTGACTCTTGACTGCTTTTATTGGACCATAGGCCAACCGGGCTAGCCGGGTGGGTAAAGTGCCTGCCTGGCAACCCAAAGGTCGCGGGTTCGATTCCCGCCTCGGGCTTGGATCAAAGTACTGTAAAAACTTGGGAGGTGCACTATGGCCGCAGAAGCCGATGCGCCAACAACTACCAAAAAAAAAAATGGACCATAGAATTTTCTCGTTAAAGACATTAATTTAACTTAGTTTAATTTTTGTTTAAAGCTAAGCCACAAGCGTAGACAATATTACTAATCCAAACTTACAGCTAAGTTTATTACAGTAATATGTAAACTTGTGTATTTTCTTAAATACATTTGAAAGTATTAGAAAGTGAACGCAAAACGATTAAAACAACACGAAATTGGGGAATAAAAAAAAAAAAAAAAAAAAAAAAAACACGTTAAAGTAATAAGGATATATCTTTAACTATCCTAACTCAGCTAAAAAGGGAAAAATAAAAAATAATAAAACCATAAATTCACGGTCGATTGGCGTAGGTAATTTTGTATCGTAATTGTTAAAAATATATATTTCTGCATAACAGTATAAGCAAAACACGGTTTGAGCTATTATTCATAGTCTTTCACAACATATGTGCTTTTATCACTGTGAGTAATCTTGTTTATCGTGTGTTCATCTCTAATGGCTGAATGGCTTATATAATTAAAGATACTAGTCTTTCATTTAATATTTACAACGAGTTAAATTAAATATTATGTGAGGTGGTATCATCCCCTTTTCGTCAATTATTAAACCCTAATGTTATGATTTTTTTTTTGTGAGTTTTCTTTGAAGTTATTAATGAAATATACTTTGATACAGTGGTTTCAAGGACAGTATGCTTAACTGACAGAAGGGATTGTAAGCTCACCATGACAGTTACGAAACTAAGACGTTGCGTTGTGAAACTTCTGTAAATAATGCATATTACGAAAGGATAGTTAGGTACTCGGGTTACGCGTTCCGCAAATTCCATGCAGGAATGCTTTCATCAAATCACCAAGTGAGGATCATTTACAAAATATATCAATAATGAAAATAAATAAATACCGGAAGTGATAACTCACTGGAATGATTGAATGAATCATCTATCTTGGGAACGAATACTACATGCCATTGTGGAGTTTTTTACGTACTTCAGGCGTTATAAAACGATTATATAAACTTTTCCACAGCAGTATAATGGATGACCTCAATATTTACTAGTTTAGTGGTAAAAGGTTTTTATGTGGACTTTTGTTATGAAGTAACGAAATACGTTTTAAGCATGCAGTATTACTGTTTACATTTCATTAGTGCATCTTTACTGAAAATCATAAGCTGAATGAATCTATGATTTTTCCAGACAAAGATTTCTATTATATTATTTATTCTGTATGTATGTGTGTTTAACATGCATACGTACAGAATAAATCTTTTCTGGATGTTTCTAGTTCTTTTTCGCTTAGTCGTAATTTCTCAATCCCTTTTCTGAATTTGATTGGGTATGAAAACAGCAGCGAAGTTACTCGTACATTAAATTAATGGCGATGGCGATTTTGAGATGCATTTAGAGTATCTACTACTTACCGACTCCCAGACTTCGAGGAAAGTGTAATTAATTCGCCTCCTCAAAATCTGAAGCTATCGATGCCCATGATTAAGGTAGCACTGAGGTTTAACAGTTAAACCAATTACAGTTAGTTCAGTGTTACAACGTTGGTAAACAAGTTTCCATTCTCTATAGCTAACAAGGGCGAATGTTTACTGCTCTGTTTCAGTTGACCAATTTTCACAAGAAAATTGTGAAACCAGTTCTCTGGTTACAATAAGAGGATCACGTTTACAGCTGGATTATCGTGACCATTTTCACTGATAACACGAAAGTTAGTTTCTAGAATTTACGTTTGCAAAACAGAAATGGTATTCAAAAAATGTTACGTGAAAAAGAATACGAAATTATATTGCATCATATTTTGTCGAGTAAGAACAAGTACTGAACAGAAAATGGTTAATAGATTGGAATACCAAAAGAATGAGCACTAATCATTAATAGAACCGGAGTGGGTTGCCCCTCCTTTCTTTCCCTCCATAAAATAAAGGAAAGAATTTCATTCAAAATCAAATCAAAAATCATATATTACAGAAAGCAATCAAGCTTTCTGTTAATATATGAAATAAATTTCCTTCAGGGAATTTATGCGAAGGAAAGTTATTCCCGAATACAGAAGTTGAAAGGATACACCAGGAAAAGATAGTTTTATGAGTTTGGTTTGGTTAGTGAATGGATGCTGACTGGTTGTGGCACGTATTCGGACTGATTTGGAAAAGTGAGAGGAAGATAATTACAGATGCCAATTCAAAAGAACAGTAAGAGACGGCTCATTAATTATCCCAACCGTCCTCTTTTGAATAGAATCTAGAAGCTTGAGAGAGAGAAAGATAGGTCCAGATATGGGAACAGTATTCCATGTTAAGCAGATTGAGCAGTCGTTCAGAAGAAAGGAAAACCCAGTTTTTTATGCATAGGAAGAAATATTTGTGACGTGTTTTATGAGAAGATTAAAGACAAGGTAAACTCTAAAGTATGCGATTTTTACTGCTCAATTTTATTCTTTCTTTATTTTTTTTATTTTTTATTTCTCATTTTAAAGCTCATCCTTGATTGTTATTTTTACTTATCGTTCATGATCGTAAGTGTATTATATAAGTCTGTAGAAGTATGTCTCCTCTGGCCGATTTTCATATTTTGTGGGTTGGAAAATTCGGAATAACGCGGGGGGGGGGGACACTACGCTCTCAGCTCGAGTTCGGTAACTACAGCTGCGAACGAAGAGGACTTCATAAATTATTTCTGTCGTTGACAGGACTCTAACCCAGCCCTTTCCAGATGAGTGGTATAGAGACCGGTGTATTGTGCCGCTTGGAGGCACGTGCTGCTACGGAGGGCTTTTATTGTTAAAAAAAGTACCAATACTCAAGTTTCTAATGAAAACTTAATAATTATTATATATTTCTGCATACGGCGCTTCTTCTTCTTCTTGGTCCTTAGCTGGCAGCTGGGGGAGGCGGTTGGCCACGCAACCAGTATGCTGCTGTAGGTGCCGCAGGGTTTCGGACTTGCTCTGTGATGTTCTTCCATACTTTACTATCCATGGCGTCAGTCCTGGCCTGGTTAAGGTCGAGACGTCGGCTCTTCAAGTCATTTTACGGTTTATTATCGCATACGGCGCTAATAAACTGTAAAACAAATTTGTTTTCAAATATATATATATTTTTTATGTAATATAAACTGTTTATGGACAACCCCATTTTTTTCATACTAGTTCCATTGGTTCCTTAATTAGGGTGACGAGAATGGGTGTGAATGGAAAAAATAATATCAGCCTACTGTGGACGAATAGTGTACTTTCAAACTGTGACGGGCTGTTTTGCTTTCTTTTTATATGCTACTTAAAATCTGTCACATCGATTACTATCGATGTACATAGTAATCGACGGTTTTCTGCATCGGTGGATCATTGCAGAAAATAAATAATAAAAATAAATAAATAAATAAATAAATCGATGCGATGATAAACCGTAAAATAAAGTTATTTTCAAATAAAAAAAAATATTTTTTATGAATAGAAACTGTTTATGGATAGCTGCATATTTTAATACGAGTGCCGTTGGTTCGCCATCTTTGCATTAAATCTATTACATCGATGAAATAGATGAAACGATGCAGAAAATCATCTAAACATTTGCTAAACTCAGGATACAGCTGATACCCAGCAGCACAGAGTAGTAACATATAGAGTGGACACTCTCATAGGCGATAATGTTAATTCCGGTTACACGTTAAAACGTATAGAAAGTGGTGCCATCAGTTTGAGACCTTGAAACAAGCCGGAACACTGGGAAGAGTTCGTTTAGAATTTTCTAGTTTTGTAATTGCGATGGACAATATATGATTCACCGATTATTAGTATGAAATATTCACAATTAATTATTGTTCCAATACAAAAAAAGACACTTATAAAAGACGCAAGAATAACGAAATAAGTAAAGATATCGGAAAGCTTAAATTAAACTTTAAACGAAGCTGTTTTCTCCTTCCTCAGTTGAAATCCCCCTGTTTTTCCTTCCCTACCTTCCCTCCCTCCCTCCCTCCCTCCCTTTCCTTCTTATACTTTAAATTCATTTGTCAAGTATACATATCGTAATTTACTTATGTTTTCACATACATGTATTTAATTTTACTTTAATTCTTTTCCTTTATTTATTATTTTTGGCTTGACATCCTATGAAATGAACACTGCATCATTAACACAACAACAGACAACACTTTTCTGGCTTTTACAGAGGTTCCGTATTCATCACAAGAGTACTGATGGTAACCACAGGTGGCGCCTTACCCAAACGCTATGCCACTGTGATCATATCAAACAGGAAATAACCTATGTAATTATTTACCTGTACATTTGTAGTGACGTAATCGTCCTGCTAACATGTACTACGTGACCCGAATCCCTCTTCTCCCATTGGCTACCACATCTCCCATCACGCGGCATTCTCAAGGTGGAATAAATATCACTATGTAATTATTTACCTGCATTTATATAGATTACTTAATATTTATAAAATAATAAGAGGAGTTTACCTCAATATATTACGTAGAACACTTCCGTATGATACTCTATGGTAATTTACCTATGTTTTCACATATTTAATTTCTACCAATTGGCAGAAATTAAATATGTGAAAACTGAGCAATGCAGACAGGCTGCCAGGGCAGGTCATGGGGTTTTGTCAATGATATATAGGAATTTTGCTAGCAGGGAAAAGGAGGTGATTATCCCTCTGTATAAGGCAATGGTCAGGCCACGCCTTGAGTACTGCGTACAGGTCTGGAGGCCTCATTTTAGGAAGGATGTAGATTTGCTTGAGCGTGTACAGAGAATGGCAACAAGATTGGTGAGGGGAATGAAGGGATCCTCTTACCAAGAGAGGCTTAAGTTCTGCAAATTGCAGTGGCTGGAGACTAGGCACCTGCGCAGTGATCTGATTGAGGTGTATAAGGCCATGAATGGGTTGAGCATGCTGAATTCTGATGGGATCCTTCCCCTTGTTCAGATTATTTTATTTTATTTTATTTTATTAATAACAAGATACACAACAGGTAACCATTAACAGTGTATCTGAGATCAGATCAATAAACGTAATAACAATAATATGAAATCCAACAGGACGATAAACATTGATATAGATTCAAACAATAAAAGCATATGTACAAAAGAGGATTGCATTAAGTTAAGTTACCGGTAAAACAAGTAATAATTAATCCGTTAGAGAATAGAAAAATAATATAACAAATAATAAGCTACAATAATTAGATGTGAGCTAGTCACTTTGCAGTTTAAGAGAAGAGGCAAACTTGTGGATGGAGTTCATCAGTGATTGGGAGTTGTCAAAGAAGTCAATGCGAGAGTCATTTGCTGATTTGCTGATTCTGTTCAGTGGACTGAACTTCATTAAGTCCGTGTTGGCAGAGTCAAGGCGAAACGGTGTAAGGTTCCTGACTTGTCTACAGGGAGCATTGAAGTTTATTTTACTCAGGATATCAGATGCTTCATAAATTCCAGTGATTACTTTGGCTAGGAGGGCGATGTCAGCAGTAACTCTTCTAGTGCACAGAGGCCTCAGATGAAAGTAATCACACAGCGATTCATAATACACTGAGTGATAGAATAGAGGATTGCGGTACGTAAGGTAACGGACAAAGTTTTTTTGGACTGCTTCAATTTTGTTAGTTAAAGTCTTTGTGTGAGGATTCCAGATGGGTGAACTGAATTCAAGGATTGGCAGAACAATAGTTTTATAGAGGATAACCGCATATCTGTAGCTTTTGAACTTGTATGTGTTCCGTTTGATGAATCCCAGTGTTTTGAATGCTTTGCCGGTGATTTTAAGGACATGGGCATCCAATTTAGCACTGCTGGAAAAGAGAATCCCTAAGTCGTTAACTTGGTCACACCTTTCGATGATCACAGAGTTAATACTATACTCCGTATTCATTAGTTGTGGAGATCTGCAAGATGAGAAAGAGATTACTTTGCACTTCGAGGGGTTAGCAGACAAGCCATTCAGAGATAGCCACAGAGAGAATTTATTGAGAGCACATTGAAGCTGTTGAGAATCGGTAGTCTCCTTCACTGCTGAGTAGATCTTAAGATCATCTGCATAGAGAGCAACTTGAACATTGGAGGTGTACATGAAAGAAGGAAGATCATTTACGAAAACAATGAAGAGAAGAGGACCTAAGGGAGAGGTACTTGTGGTACTCCGCTTAGTGGTATAAAACAGTCTGAGTTCACTTGATCTATGATAACGCTCAAGGAACGATGCGTAATATAGCTGCGTAGCCATGAGAGCAAAGGGTCACGGATACCATATAGCTTAAGTTTTTCCAGAAGTTGTTCGTGCGGGACTTTATCAAATGCCTTGGATATGTCTGTGTAGACTGCATCAACTTGTAGGTGGTTATCAAGAGCTTCCGAGGTGTATTGCCAGAAAGGAAGTAAATTTGTGACTACTGACTTGCCACTGCAGAAACCATGTTGATTCTGATCAATAAAAGGCTTGAAGAATTCGAAGAGATGTTTGTGCACTGCTGTGTCCAAGAGTTTAGCCAGGCTGTTTTGCAAGGTTATGGGTCTGTAATCGCATACGTCATTTTTATCACCTTTTTTGAAAATAGGAACTATATTGACCTGCTTAAAGTGCTTAGGATACTTCCCCAGCCTGAGAGACAGGTTGAAGATCCGCAGTATGAGGGGTTTCAATGTAGTGACAGTCCTTTTCCAAAATAAGCCTGGAATGTCATCTGGGCCTCTAGTATAGTCATTTCTCATGCTTTTTAATGCCGAATTTAAATCTTCATCAGTGATAAAGAGATTAATGAGGATATCATCTTTAACAGGTGTGAAGTCAGGAAATGAGGCAGGTCTCAATGTATCATTTGTTTGAATTCTGGAAAAGTGTTTGGCAAACTCTTGAGCAATGCTGAATTCGTCAGATAAGAGAATTCCATCTGCGTTACGGAGTTGTAACTTTCTACTGGTTATGTTCTTATGCTTCATGAAATTCCAGAATGGTTTGATATCTCTGTGAGTAAGCAGACTATCCTGAACTGACTCTGTATAAATGTTGTAGGAGTTTAATATGAGAGTTTTCACTTCTTTGCGGAGTTCGCTGAATATTTCATAGTATTGACTGTCACATGTTTGCTTATACGTGTTTCTGTAGAATTCTTTGGATTTAATTTTACGTATTAGTTCACTGTTATACCAGTGCGGGTAGGTAGAGCGTGCGGTAAGATGGGCTTGAGGAACAATGTCAGATATAACTGAATGGACACAGTTAATCAGGTTGCTGGTGAGCACATCGATGTCGTCCATAGCGTCAGCGAACTGCTTGTCTACATTTCTTAGAGCTAGGTTGAGCGGAGGCCAGTCAGCCTTTCTGAAATTGAATTGAGGAGTACGGGAGCTGCATTTGAAGTTATGAGAAGTCACTGTGATGTCAAAAGTAATTGGTGAATGATCCGAGTGAAATGTGGGGTTGTCGGTGTGAACATCTATATGAGTAGAGGAAAATATTAGGTCGAGGTAGGCATTTTCTCTGGTTGGAAAGTTGCAAATTTGTTCCAGACCATAGCTGTGAAGCATATTAAAGAGAGCCCTAGTCTGCAGTGATGGAGAAGAAGATCCTAAATTGGCCATTTGACAGTTAAAGTCACGCAAAACCATTGCTATGTCGGCAGATTGAATTAGTGGGAAGATTGATTCCAGCGAGCTTTCTAAGTACTGGAGGTCTATATTAGTTAAGTGAGGTGGAAAATAAAGCAATACTATTAAAACTTTTAACTTGCCAAGATGAAAAAGGCAGTATACTGATTCAATATTAAATATTGAATCAATATTAAATATTGAAACGTTTGTGAAATTTCACAAAATTTCACAAATTTTGTGAAATTTGATGCAGTTTCACAGAGTATATGGTTAGAGTGTATAATAGCTACTCCGCCTCCACGAGATCCTCTGTCCTTTCTATGGATTGTATATTGTCCATCTATAATCTCCTGATCATCAATATCAATGGAGAGCCAGGTTTCAGTGAGCAGGTAAATGTCGTAAATATGTGAGCCTTGGATTGCTCTGAAGTGGTTTAGGTTGCTAATTATACTCCTGCAATTCTGAAGGTAAACACTGAACAGTAGGGATCTGGGGATTCTATGACGAGAGGAGAACGTAGTATGTGTAGATAGCAGGGTACGAACCTAAGGGGGCATAAATTCAAATTAAGAAAAGACAGATGTAGAATAGATGTGCGGAAATTTGCCTTTAGCCAGCGGGTGGTTAATTGCTGGAACAAACTTCCATCTGTCGTTGTGGAAGTTGATAGGTTGAATAAATTTAAGGAGGAACTGGACAGGCATTTGGAGGGAATGGTGTGATTATTTTTTTGGTTGATGCTGCATAAGCTCATACACATGCTTTCTTGCATCACATGCAACTACTACTACTACCCTCCAGAGGAAGGAAAATCGTTTTGAATATTTTCGTTAGATTCTTTTAATTGCATTAACTTGATTTTTAATTGTTTAAATTGATTTGTATTGTGTTAAATTGGTTTTTTAATTATTTATATTTTACTCTAATGTACCGGTAAGTTGTCGATTTTTTCGTTTTAATTTCTGGAGAGTATCATACGGAAGCGTTCTACATACTATATTGAGGTAAACTCCTCTTATTATTTTACAATTATTATTATCAACGTAGAACGTATTGAGTATTACAGCTCTGATTCATACTATATAGATTACTTAAGAAAACGCCTTTTGCTTCGGGTTCCATAATGCATTAAAAATACTATCGCATCCGAAAGAGCCGGACTAAAATATTTACAAAATACTAAACTATTTATAAATATACAAACTATATTGGGTCCCTTCATCAGGTGACATTAAAATGGAACATCAAATTATGCTTTGCGTGGTCATGTATTACAGAGTGAAGCATGCACACGAGGTTGGTGAACCTTATGGAGGCAGTTGTCTTCCAATGGAAGAAAACTATGTAATACCTGTGCATTTGTAGTAACATAATTGCCCCATCCTCTTCGTCCACTGGCTCGAATAAATATCACTAGGAGGAAAATGTTTTTAATGTATAGAGAGATAATAAAAAAGCACTGTATTACAGTCCTTGATTTCATAAACTGAAAAGATGCTATGACATGCTTTTACTGAGAGATAAGCTTTGCTTCTTTTGAAAATACAAATGTAAGATTTTTCTTACACCCCCAGCATCAAAATTCAGATAATTTTTGTACTGGAGTCGTAAGAAAGATACTGATACAGATAGACTCTGAAACATGCCTTTCTTGTGGACTAGACTAAAACAAGTGGGAGCTGTCATCTTCAAGACATATCACAATCTTTATTTATTATTTTTTTTAACTATGATGACAATTCTGAACCATTTTTTTTTTATAAAAAGGAAGCAGGTATTTTTCATATTTACATTCTTCTTTCAGAGATATTCTGAAGATTACCTTGGAATGTCTCTGAAAGCCTGAAGAAGACACTCAAGACATTTCAGTGATTTGGAGTTCACCAGACAATAGAATTCCATCCGAATTATGGAGTTATCTTATTTGTGGATTTTTTATGTTTTATGTAGTTCAGAATGGTTAGTTAATCAGTTATTTATCAGTTAATATTGCCTTGATACAACTGAGCTCTAATAAAATATCATGACACAATTTTTCCCTCTAGCTTTCACAGCACATGTTTAACATTTCCTAGTTACATGTGTTTAACATATTTAAATTTTTTTGAAGAGATTTTGATGCTTGGGTAGACCGGTAAGCCAAATTCATGTTTTCCTCTTTTTGTTTTAACATAATTTTCAAAAAGACTGAATAAGCACTTTTTGCAAATCATCTTTGTGCTTGTGGTTCCCAGTCTACCCAAAGTCAATAAAACATGTTTTATCATAAAGTTTTTTTAAAAATTTTCCCTGTGAAATACCAAATCAACTTCAGAAAAGATGATATTTGATACACATCATTGTATTCAACAATTCCTTTGATGGCTATTTCAATCCATACTCACTCAGATTAAAATCTTTAAAATACAACAACAATTTGTCAATATCAGGGTCTTTTGGGCCTGATAGTAAATCTTTACATGTTTCACAATTGTTGCTCTTTAAAATATTTTTGGCTAGGTAACCTGAGACATATGCCAGTACATTTTCACCATAAATATCCATATCCTCACTGCACCTGGTCGATTCTGACTCTCACTTTGTCAGTGAGACTTACTGGATCACTAGCATCCTCGTGAACCAATTCAAGCGTCAATATGGTTTGAGAGGTCAAGAAGAAGACCATCATCATCTTCACAATTGGATAATGCACTTTGTTTATTCATTGTATGCAGATTTGTCTTTTTCCTGCATAGCTGTTATTTGCTTCCTTAAACAGTTCAGCAAAACAGGGCAGAATCCTGGCTTATTAGCAATGTTCAATGTTGAATGCTTCAGGGTTTTCTGCTTAGTAAATTGAGCTTCCTTCTCAATAACTTATAAGTACTTGGGCTTTGAGGGAAAACATTACCAACTGTTTTCAGCCAGTCAGTAAGGCAGAAAAAAAAAAAAGTCAAAACCACCAGGGATGATAATTAAAAGAATAAATTACTTAATGCGGGAATGCATATTAATAGAACTGCATATTTTGGAAGGGAAGAGTAAATTTCCGAACCCAACCATGTTTTTACATCTATAAATTATTTAATTATTTGATAAATTATTACTTCGATTAATATCAATACACTATTCATATTAATTAATATAATAAGTTTGGAATTAGTTATTAATTAGCTATTCAATATAATATCTATAGGTAAAAAACACCGGCACGGACAATGTTTAATTAGCCATCATGGCTAAAAACAATGACATTAATGATGAACAAAGACGAATTAAACCACAATAGAATGATAATACAAAAGAATAATAATATGTACTCTGTTTGTACCCATGCATTGCTAAAACAGCTACTGGGACAACAGAAAAAGCTAGAAAGAAATAAAATAAAACTACTATAATAGAATATTAAAAATAAAATGCGAACTGAACCATCATAATACAAAAGAATAATTATATATATATATATATATATATTTTTTTTTTTTTTTTTTAACATTTCATGTATATTTCCTAGTTCTATCAATTATGAAAAATTACTTTAAATGTTCCTTCGGAAATATGTAGAATCGCACCCTAGATTTATTACATAAAGAAACTTCTTGTTCATGATGTCAGCAAACAAATAATAAGACAAATAATTATAATAATAGTAACCAAAAATGCAATGAAAAATGAACTTGCTACGCTCAACGAATACTAATCTTTCCAAATACGTACAGTAACAACTTTATTAGCAATGGGCATGCGCGTTAGTACTCTGTGGGTTTTGATGGCCGCGTTAGTTTAAGTGGCTTGAACTGGTGGCGCTGGTAGTAATTGAGCAAGTGTCCATTCTGTACGTTACTACTGTGCCCAGCAGGCTGCTTGGTCATATCGTGTATGTTTTTTTTTTTTTTTTTTTTTTAAACAAATTTCAGACTTCTACCCATTATATTAAAGCACAAAAAATGACATTAAAATCGTCAGTTATAAAAAGAATAAGTGTAAATTAGATTCAGAAAATAAAGTTAATTGCATAATTATAATGCACAATTAAAAGTACTCAGAAATACACTAATCCAAAATATAAAGTATTGCTTTACATACAAAGTCCGTTTGATAATTAAATAACGTACCTAAACATTTTTTATACAGTATTGCGTACAAGGGATGTTTACCTCCACCTCACCACATAATGTTATTATTTTTATTATTATTATTATTATCCGTTTATTTCCATAAGGAAACCACCCCGGGACGGCAAAGTGCCAGGAGGGTGCTAAGTACATATCAGGGTACGAGATACTACGTGCAGTGGGTTACATATACTGAACACGTAGTCTCGTCCCGAAATATTATATACACATTTTATGTTTAATATATACAGTATTTACACATTGATGATTCTGTACATACATTATACAACTGATATATTTACAATTCACTAATAATTCCATCTATAAATTACATATTTACATAACTGTTACAGAAGGTATATTTTTACAGTCAACAAATTATTATTGTTCTGAAAGCAGAAAGTTTCTCTTTTACTCTAAATTCTTTGGTACTTTGCAGCCGATTCATATTTTGGTAAGTCTATACGAATCCTGGAAGATCTCTTTCCGGTATGTTGCATCCTCACACAGTTTTTCGGCATCTATGTGTAGTGAGTTAAATATTTTCGCTGCATTTGATGGGAAGAATCTTTGCAGGCTACTAAGATTGTTCAGGACTGGACGCAGTGGATTATTTACTTCCCCGCAACGTCTAGCAGTGGCACGCGGTTTGACTAGAATATTATCCAGGACTGGAGCATCCACTCTGCCTGTGAGCATTTGTGCGAGAGTGTGTATGTTCCTGTTAATTGTCCGCTGCATCCAGGGTGTGATGTTAAGGTTTGAGTAGAGAATGGCCCTTGAGATAGTAAAAGGGTGGCCAGCAATTCTGTTAAGCCATCGCAAGAACCAGTACTCGATCCCAAGGACGGACTTATAATGTGAATCTGGAGCTGAAGACCAGATTTGCGAGGCATACATTGCAATTGGCAGGACACACATTAAAATGTACTTGGTCGCTAGCTGAGGATCCCTAATTCCTACAAGTTCCTGTCTAGTAGCCCATAAAGCAGCGAATATTTTTGTCTTCATATGGGCGAAGTGTTGAGCAAAGGTGAGTCTGTCATCCCACTTAAGACCCAGGTCCAGGTGAGAGTGCACTTTTACCACATTAGACCCGTTCACAGAGATCGAAATGTCATTTTTATTCTGCTTGCAAGTTATGGTCATTTGGGCAGACTTCTGCGCATTAATACGGAGCCCGATGCAATCCAGGTAGCTCTCAAATTCTCTGATTGTGCTATTTGCCATCTGACAAATACCTTCTGCTGATTCATGGTCTTTGGAAGTGATGAAGAATTTTACATCGTCAGCATATGTTATAAAATTGTAGTACCGTGCAAGAAACGGCTCCAGGGCGGCCGCGAAGAGAGTAGCCGAAAGAACTCCCCCTTGTGGCACTCCTCGCGAGATGGTAAAGCAAGATTGTAGCTTTTGGTGCTTAACAATAAGTTTTCTATGTTCTAGCAGGCTGGTTATTATAGTTAACAAATTTCCTCTTACATTAAAATAATTCTTTAAAATCGCAATGAGCGCTGGAATTGAGACGTTGTCGTAGGCTGCGGAGATATCCAAAAAAATAATATCAATTTGCTTTTTCTCATTTAGTGCTTTCTGCACGCGAAAAAGGGTTTCCAGTAAGTTTGTTATTGTTGATCTACCCGAAATAACTGAGTGCAAATGTGGTGGTCTATGGCTGAAGCAGTGTTGATTGATGGTGGGAAGCAGTGCTTTTTCGAATACCTTCTGTAGGGTGCAGCTGACAGAAATTGGTCTGTAATCCTTAGCCAATTTTGGGTGTTTAATCTTTGGTATTGGGGTTACAATGTAATTTTTCCAGGCTTGCGGGAAAGCTCCTGACCTGATGATTTCCTGATAGATGTGCAGTAATAGATCTATTATAAATGGGCTACTTATCTTAAGGATGAACATTGGAAATTTGTCTGGTCCAACAGTGGCCTTATTGGGCAGATCGTTGATTGCTTTCATTACGCTCTCTTTGGTGATTTGTATTTCACTCAAAGGAGGTCTTGTTGGTTCCTCTATTGCCGAATGGTTTCGCTTGTTTAAATCTTTCAGGAATTCAAAAATTTTGTTACCATTATCAGTGTTCTCAATTTGATTCAGTCCATGCAGGTTACTAAAAGTGTTATTAGCCCATTCCTTGAAAATGCATTCGGTCATATTCTCTGTGCTATTTCTATTGCTAGTAATTCTTTTTGCTCGTTTTAGTTTGTTACGAACAACACTGCAGTGTGCCTGTCTTTTTGCTTTGATGAAATGTGCTCTTTCTTTCTTATAACGAATGTGATCGGCAGGATGACCCGTTCTTTGCCATTTTCTATACAGTTTTTGCTTCCTGAGGAAACTTGCTTTCAGTTGTGGGTTAAACCATTCTTTTGTTCTCTCAGATATTTTGATTTCTTTTGCTGCTCCTTCCAATGCTGTTTGGTATAGCTTTTTAGTGATCATTTCTAAAGCTTCGTCTACTGGCTTTTCTTGCAGGTCATTCCAGTTGTAACTAGTCAGGTGACTGAGAATGACCTCTGATTTAATATACTTCACGGAGAAAAGATACTTTCTTTGCTTTTCCCAGTTCGTGTGGTTACCCTGCATGTATTTGTGTATCTTCAGTGCTGCTTCTATTTCAATGGGATTGTGGTCCGACTTAAATTTTATGCAGTTTTGCGCTAGCCTTATGTCTAAGGAACTATGATACAACAGGTCAAGTTGCTGCATTCCCCTTGTCACTGGTGTCGGAAGCTGCGTTAAGTGCAATGCACCCAATGTAGCATCCAGCTCTTTCTTGGCCTCCCTGTGTTTCGGAAAAGGCAAATTAAAATCTCCCGCTATTATTGTGTCGACTGATGGCTTTAGATTTGCAGCAAGCCAAGCATAGAGTTCGTTTCTTGTCTCCTTTGAGTGCTCAGGTGGGAGGTATATGATGCATAACTGTATTTTCACGTGCTCTTTTGAAAAGGTAATGCAAATCCCTTCAAAATTATTTGAATTGGTTTTTCGTTCTCTTATAGGCTGGCATTTATTTTGATAGCAAATTATAACTCCCCCTCCTCGCCTGTCTGTTCTTCCGGTTCCCACACATTTGCAGTTTGCTGCCGCAGTTAGCCGATCTAACTGTTTTCCATTTCCCAACCAGGTTTCGATTAGGCAAATGAAATCCAGGTCCTCGTACATCATCATCGTTTGTAGGGTGTGGAGCTTATTTGAGATGCTCCTCACGTTTTGTACAAACAGGTGGATGTGATGTTCTGCATTCCCAGCTGGGGGTAGTTTTCTTGATTGCTATTGAGCCCGATTCCTTGCATCATTTTTAACCAGTGGTCTGGCCCATCTGTCTCTGTAGGGCTTGACTAAGGTACCTACTGGCCAGGCGCTTACGTCTTGTAGGCGAGTTGCTTTATCTGGTGGACAAGAGATTATAAAGGAGGAGTAAGCTGGGTGTCGTGTTTTCACCTGCTTTACTTCCACAGTTATCCCATGTTCGCCCTCACACATGGCTTTAATGTTGTGGGTCCCAGCCTTGATACAAAAATTTGCTCTCTGGTTGCAACGGAAGTAATGTTGTACATTTCAGAAAACCGTTTGTTTGTTTCAGGTGTGTTACAGGAAGACACGTTAATACTTTCTCTGTGAACTGGATTACGTCGTCGGCTGTCCTCGGCGAGAGTAGGCATGAAATTTTGGGATGGGCGGGTTTTTCTACCCTCAAAAGTGTTATGCTTTTTAGGTAGCATAGTGATGTGCGCATAAGTGAGTGGGTTTGCAGGAACATGATTTGAGGGGGAAGATGTAACTCTGGAGTTCGTACTCTTGGAATACATGCATGCTCCAATCATTTCAGTTGATTCCTGTTGTCCTAATATTTCTGAGGCTTCTTTATTTTGGTTTCGACTTTTCCTAGTGGAATGTGTGGAGCCATTTCCTTGTGCTGCCCCTAAAGTTTCACTGGGTTTGGTGCTATTGCTTGCGAGGTCCTGCTGCAAACAGACAGTTCGCGGCTGGGCTTGAGATTCACATATTATTTGGCTGTCTTGTAGTTTTGCAATTCTTTCTGATATGTTTTCCTCAGAATTCAATTCTTTTCTTGTCTTCTGTTTGTGATTTTCAATGCTTTCTGTCCTCCTGTACAATCCATGCATATCACTTCTACTTTTCTTTGGGTAGCTCTGCCTCGCATAGCAAGTTTCGTCGGTTACGGGAGCCGTTGAGCCACCTTGTGCAACGAGGACGGATTCAAAGCATCCTAGCTTTTCCTCCAGTCGTTTAAGGGTGTGCAATATTTTACTGTTTTGTTCTTTGAGAAGAAAATTCTCTTCCTGCAGTTCCTGTAGCATTTTATGTACAGGGATGAAATTGCTCGCGAGGTTTTCAGCGTATTCCACAGCCTGCATCGAAAAGGGGCTGATGCAGTCTGCAAGGATATCCTTTAATTCCGTACGCGAGACATATTCTTTACGGTTCTCTTCCTGCCTTTCATCCGGGCTATGATTGCTCCTCTTTCTAGCGAAACCCCCGTCAGAGTGCTCGCAGTCTTCCGGGCAAATATCGCATCCCAAGGTTTCAAAAATTGATCCTTCAGGATGGCCCAAGATGCCATTTCCAAGGTCAGTCTGCGAGAGGATTTCTCTTGTTGCTTGTTCAAGGTCATTAATCTGTTCTGTGCAAGAATCTTCACAAATGACTTCATTGGGTAATTCTTCATTATTTTTCCCTGTTTGTTGCCTACAGGCGTTACATTCAAACTTGCGTTTTCTAGTTTTGTTTAATTTCTTAATATCTACAGAAGTACAATCAGGCTTATTGCAATAGTTTTTGTGACAAGTAACGCATTTAATTATGAAGTCATCATTGGTCAGACATATACAGCAAGTAAGCGGCACGGCTGATGCGCTGAAATCTGTCATTCTGAAATGCAAATGGGGGTTGGAATTTCAGTAATTTCGAGGAAGGTAGCCTTTAGTACAACAAGATAGGGCACTTCTATCGTTCGATGACTAGCCTACGAAATATGCAGGTGGAAATGGGGGAGGTTTTAATCCCTAACTTTGTCACCGCTTGACCTTGTTCAGAGCTTAAGTGCCGTATTGCCTTAAGCAGAATATTGCTATGTTCCGCTGCACTGAATCGCTATAAACCAACCGTTCCTTTCAACTATTACGCGAAGTATGAATGCTTAAAATCAAGATTAGTCATATTACCTGTTCAGGATTCCATTAGTAGACACTATATCCAGATTCCACTTCTCATAAGCTCTCTGTCAATATGCAGTTCATTTATGATCCTTTCAGGTTAACTTAGGTATTTGAGTATTTTTAGGAGCACATAATGTTCATGATGTGTTGTTGGGTAGCAAGGTGAAAATGGGTTAACCTATTGACTTGACATGAAATTTGGCATAAAAGCCTAGAAGAAGGCTTGAAAATTTAGAAAGATCTGGCTGCTTTTCCAAATTTATCGCAGTTTTTGTAGGGGAGGTTATGGAATCACAAAGATAACTAAAATTTAGCGGGAAGGGCTACCGAATTTCCACTAGTCTGATTTTAGGATCGCTGGAAAAAAATCTTTCTGAAAGATTAAAATATAAAATTTCATCGCAATTCGCCTTTGGGGCTCGAGTTCTTACATGCAGACGGACACATTGGCTCTTTACGCATTTGCGAATTCGCCTAAAAAATTACATCAGAATATACGCAATGCAGTGTACGCCACTTATTGCGACTAGGAATGGTGTTTCAGACCCCCATCAAATCTTTCGATTAATGTTATAATTTTTATGAATTTACGATCAAATGTATACTAATGCATGCAACAAAAAACAACGTTAATTGTAATCATTGCAGTTTATGTTATCGTTTTTTTTTTTTTAGCCTTATCTCGTTTTACGCATGTGCAGTGGAAGTGATTACGTCCCAATTTTTTCTTGAACTCCAAACATTGCATGTCTAGTTATTGCTTTCGTAACGTTCGTATAGTTCTCTGTTTCTGTGTGAAAAATTACTGTATCTGCACTCCTACACTATTATGACAGCTCTACAGTATAGCATTAGCCCTTGCCTAATTATTGATTTTAATATATTCTTTATTTGCTTTTAATGGTTTGTATGGATTTCCAGAAATATTTTTATTGATGAATTTCTCGAAGAAATAGTGGATAATCAAATTAAACATGTTGTTGGAGATCGCTCTGGTGACCACACTTTCCTTTCCCCACTTGTTCGAATGTCCCACTCCCATAGAAACCAAAGAATTTTTGTTAAACCAAGTTGCTAGTCGAGTAGCAGACCAGTAACCTTAAAATCTTCACACGCTAGTCTGCCATGATCCTTTATCCCTACTGATTGCGTCATGTTATTTCTTTCATCATTCTCCACCGTATATAATAAAAAAATTTCAACGGAAAAGAATTTATAATTCAACATGCCGAAAACTAATAGTGAGCGTTGTAAGGCGTATAGAGCACGTATACGTGAAATGCAAACCACCTACATTGAGTACAAAGAAGAAATCTAAGCTATTTCGGCTGCGGAAGAAATTACAGCGCGCGATGGAGTTGAACAAAGATGCCGCAGAAGGTCCATCCACATCTTCAGAGCCTTACATCTCCCCAGAAATGTTAGAAGTAAATTTGGAAGGAGTAGTCATGGAAGTTGATACTGCAAATGAAAACAGTGTAGAGTCCTCGAAGCCCAGTCGTAAACGAAAAGCGAAGCCAAAACCGACTGTCAGAAGTACCCCATAAAATCTTTCAACACGTAATAACAGCCGGATCAGCAACGGGATTTTAAGAAACACCGAAGCATCCACGCACAGTTTAAACGTACATTCCTGATTCCTAGATAATGATTTCGATTCAGTCCGTTCCGTGTGTGTGATCGGCTTTGGTTCAAGAAGGTTGTGAAGATTGTAGCAGCCCGAGATCACGCTCTTCTTCAAACAGCATTTCCAAATGAGGATGTAAGTAAAATGTCGGCCTGTAACAGCTGTCGTGGCTCTCTCAAGAACAAAGTGATTCCTGCTCTATCGAGGTCAAATGGTTTAAATATCATCCGATGCCACAGCCCTTGCCGAAACTAGATTTGGTAAGGGCCCGTCTCATATCTCCGAGGATTCCATTCATACGGACAACACGGGATCCTCGGTCAAGTGATAAATGTTCACCTAAAGAAGTTTCACTTAACTTCCGCTATGCCTGCTCGGCACACAATTTTTTTTTTTTTTTTTTTTTTTAACGCCAGCGTGCATTTATTTTGTTGGTTTATTCTTTTTCCGATTTATTTCCATTAAAAAACAATTCATTCCTTTCAAGAATAAATCATAATGAAAATATTCGGTTTATGTGTGGGTTTAAATCCCTAAAATTTCTTAGCATTGTTTTTAGGGATCCAAGTTTAGCTCTTTTTTACACTTCTCAATTCAGTGTTACCAAAGGTCCATTTACAGACGTTTTGGTAACCCAAAACGAATCAGTACTTATAACATTGGCTGGCTGCTGCCATCTACTGTTAAAAGTACGAACAATGTTTATCAATAATACTGATGAAGGTACAGTATATACAAGTTTGCAGATTATACTAAGGTTGGCAGGGTTGTTAATGACAGTAAATGACAAATGCAAAGTACACGTACTGCATATGGGTAGCAGTAACCCCAGAGAAATGTACCAACCGTGTGGTACTACGCTTAGGTTGGTAGAAAATGAAAAAGACCTGGGATTATGTGCAGTCAGATATAAAGTTTCCTGAGCAATGCAGACAGGCTGCCAGAGCAGGTCATGGGATGTTGTTAATGATATACAGGAATTTTGATAGTAGGGAAAAGGTGATGATTATCCCTTGTATAAGGCAATGGTCAGGCCACGCCTTGAGTACGACTGGTCTGGAGGCCTGATTTTAGGTAGGATGTAGAGTTGCTTGAGCGAGTACAGAGAAGGGCTACAAGATTGGAGAGAGAGATTAAGTGTATATGGTCTTGAATAGGTTGAGCAGGCTCAATTCTGATGGGATTCTTACTCTTGCTCAGATTACGACGTACCTGAGGGGACATAAATTCAAATTGAGGAAAGACAGTTGTAGAATAGGCGTGCGGAAATTTGCTTTTAGCCAGTGGGTAGTTGATTGCTGGAACAAACTTCCATTTGTCGCTGTGGAAGTTAATAGCTTAAATAAATTCAAGGAGAAACTGGACAAACGTTTAGAGGGAATGGATATGTAACTTTTTTTTTTTTTTTTTTTTTGGCTGATGCTGTATAAGCTTGCTTTCTTGCGTCGTACTCCTAATCGTACTACTACTATTTATAAAATAAATTTTCATTATGCTTGATGTAATTAAATATGAATACAGTCGGGTCAAAACGAACCTTCATAACATTTAGATTCCAAGGATTTAACAGATTGATTTGTTTACAGTTAGAAACGCATGAAAAATATTGGCATGTTTAATGTAAAAGTAGTTTTGCATTCAGTTGACATTTAAGGTGTAAATAAAATGAAATAAAATAACTAAATAAAGTAAAATCAGTAAATAAGAAATGTTGTTGTAGGGTTTTTGACGCATCAACCACTTAGAGTGTATTGCTCCGTATATATATATATAGTTTCTAAATTACGTTTTTTCTGTTGTCCATTTTCCTGTTTTGCTGGACGAAAAACCCGAGTTTCTGAAAGGGAAAAAAATCATGGTACCCTCACCTGAGACTAAATAAGTCAACCATGTTGTGAAATAGACCCATAAAAATTCCTCACGTCATTGACAGGATTCGAACTCGGGTCTCTTCTACTCGGTGTGACAGGGACAATGCCTGTATGCACTGGCAAATTGTGAGGTCGGTATAAAAAATAATTTTTGTAAAATGATAAGATAATCCAGTACACAAACTGCAGTTTTTCGCAGCTGTAACGCTTTTGTGTTGTGTTTTTGTGTTTGGACTTTGCAGCACTTGTTGCCCCTTGGATGGGATGAGAGTCCGATCTCCAGGTTAATCATAGACTCACCTCGCAGGAGGCAGTAAATTTATGTACCATGAAATAATTGGCAGCAACGTCACTGTGGGATGAGTTGGAGACTCCATTGACTAGTTTTGAGTTGCTGTTCGTTCCTAGGTTAAAGAGAAAATATATCCCAGATTTTCTCTGCAATCTGTACACGGCGTGAGTACATGAAAATTTGAAGATAGCTCCATGGGGGAAACTTGTACTGGAGTGAATCTGTTGGTCAGTTTAAGCGTATTCAATTGTTTGGAGAGTGGGCATTGCTCCCAAGTCATGCACAAATAAGTTATGGATGCAGAAGTCATCGATATCTAGGGAGAAAAGTATGCCTATCAGAAGTTTGGTGACTATAGCAAGTAGTCTGGTGGCAATTACGATGAGTAACCTTGTCAGTTTTAGTTCTTCAGCCATCTGGGGTGTCCTGGTAGAAGTCTGTGTTTATATAAAAAAGTCCATTTTAAGGGCCAGTATATTCCAGTGCAAAGATGTGTTTTGTCATTATTGTTGCACCCGAAACCGATTTTGCTGCGGCATAAAGGATGGGTTGAATAGACTATTTTTGAATAGTAGGTGGGGTCCAGCATGCTCTTGATGGAAGTGTAATTCTTACTTTTCTTGACGCTTCCTGGAATTCATCTAGATTAACTACCTCGTGATGATGTGAACTGCTACTACAATAAAATCTCGTTACCATGAACTTGGTGGTACATGAATCAATTCGTTGTACCGAAATTTCTTTCTAATGAATATTGCTCAGAATAGCTTTAAAAGAACCGACTTTAAAGTCAGTAATAAATAAATAAATAAAACGTCACCATTCTGCAAAAGTAAATAGTTCAGAGGCTGTTATTCTCAAAGCATGTTTTCTTTACAAAAAAAATAAAAAATAAAAATAAATAATAAAAAATGAATTTTGGCGAGCGTTTTGTATGTAGTCCGTTTTAGTCATAAATTGTAAATAAATAGTTTTAAGCATTATAATAGTGTAAATTAGCTAATTTTACTGTTTAGCTCAGTATTTAATAAGTTACATCTTAATAGTCATAGTCAGTATTTTCGGAAATTTTAGCTCGAACTTCGTACTCCATAAGTAAGAAGTCCCTTGTTGAACTTAGTGTACTAAACATTATAATTTAAATTTATTATTAATAAATCACTGTTGTAAGTTTATAGTACCTTCTCTTTTTAAAATGAGGCGCCTCATTTTAAAGGTGGGAAGGAGCAGCAGTGCGTAGCACACGCTTCTTGATTAGACCGTGATTCGAGCCCGTCACCACCAAATACGGAGGATGCGGAAAGGTCAGGGAATGACCACCGCATATCCCGGAGCAATATGGCCTTAGTTGCTAATGCTCCTAAAAACCAAATAACAACAAATCTCTTTTTAAAATGATTTCAACTATGGATTCATCTACAAAAGTTAAGCATAGCATGCCAAATGTGTCCTGACTGATGGTTTAATTACTACCAGTGATTCTCCTGTGAGTTACGTTCTTTTTGTTTGCGCCCGTTGTATGCCGAGCTTTCGCTAGCTGGTGGAGAATCTTTTCTTTGCTCAAGATGTCAGAAATCAAAAACAGATGTTACCGACGATCTGAAATCAAAAGGTGTTACCGAGTGTAAAAACAGGCACACATATGTGTCTGTCATTTTGCTTTTAGTAACACAACCAATAACCGCACAGTCTTTGTCCCATGAGAACCTTCAGCAGGCCTCCACCTTAGTTTTCAGGTTACTACATATCTGAATAGAAAAAGCTGAAGGATTCAATTTGGTCTTTTCTTATGGCTGCCATTAAATTGTTAGTCGGTAAAGACATTTAATTTGGCAAAGTTTTTGAAGTCCTTGAGGCTCGAGAAATTGATTATCTGGGTCCCCGGACGCATTACAACTGGCAAGAATGCCCAGATCAGTGAAGTTTATTGCGCACTTTACAGTTTTAGTAAAGTGTTTCCAAGTCATCAACCTCCATTTTTTTATTCACGGGTTATTAGACCTGTGAATACAAAAATGGAGGTTGGTGACTTTAGAACTATGGAATCTGTCTACTTCATATATAGAAGTTGAGTCGTAAGTGATTGTACAAGGAAACTTTGCACGAGGAAAAAGTATTTAAAAGTAGGATAAATTGAACAGTTTCTTATCATCAGCTTGAAATTTATCGATATAAGTTGGAAGATTATTGATGTAGATCAGAAATAAAAAAATTCCCTTAAGGAGAGCCTGGGGGTGTTCCTGATAGGGGTACCCCAAGCGGCATTCACAATTATTCTAGCAGATTTGTTAGATAACTATTAGTAGAATTAAGTTTAATGTTGTGCAATTGATAACATAGGGTTTTAGCTGGTGAACTAACAGGTCAAAAGATTTACTTATGTTTAGAAAAAGGATCATCTGAGTGCCAAAATCCACTTATCATGGGTGTAGTGAGAGAAGATGGCCAGGTTTGATACCGTAGATCTACCATGTAGAAAGCCATGCTATGCTTCTGGCACATAGGGACTGAAATATCTAAGAAAATAGTTGAACATTTTAAGGTTTCAGAGATTCTTAGTTATGGAATTTCTTATTGTAATTGTACAATATTTTTTGTATCGGATGCGTGTCTTTGTTTTTAAAGACTAGTATAATGTGGAACATCTTGAGAGACTGCTGATACACATGACCTGGAAGATATACTTATCTAATTTTTCAACAAGAGTGAAAAACTAGGTCAGTATAAACTCCAGCTCATGGCAAAATTTTTGAATAAACTTATAGGAAGTTCATCTTGACTAGGAACAACGTTGTCCTTTATGAATGCCGATGATCTTTACAATGGATTACCTGCTTTAGTTGACAGAATCTAAATAGGCTTTCAAATAACCTGATAACAGAACTTTCTGAGGGCTGAAGTCGGGCGATCTAGCGGGCCAAGCATGCAGAAAATGAGGATTGATAAAAATTTTAGTATTTTCTACCGAATGTCGGTAGAAAAGCTCTCACATTGTTTTTAATGTGGGATCTATCACCAACTTGCATGAATGTTATGTCGTCAAGAGGGCATGTTCACTTTATATAAGTATAATCGGAAAAAGGCTCGGAAATTGCTGTCCACTGATTGTAGATGTTTCTAAACAGGCTCTTGCAATAATTTTAAATAAAGGAAGGTCTGATAATAAATGTAGATGTGGCTCTTCAGCGTTTAAAGAGGGATTTTCTCTAGTCCATAACCGATTATTTAGGTATCAGATAGATCAAAGTGAACTTCATTCGTGCGCAGAATAACTGATAATCCATCTTCGCCTTGAGCAAGCTTCTCAATCACCCATTATGCACAAACACAGTGAGCTTAATAATTCTCTGGCTCCAACTTATGAGGATATTTAATCTGGTAAGAAAATTTATGCAAAACACTCGTAAACCTTTTCCAACCACCGAATTCTGATATGAAATAATGAGACATTGATAATGATAATGTAAGAGGTAAAACATCTACAGGGTGTTTCAAAAATATTGGTACAAACATTTAGGGGAGGTAGGTAACATCTAAAGGAATGTGAATCGCATAGGAACCCATAACCGGAAACGTCACTGTAAGTCGGTAGACTGCGCTGTTCATTAGTTTGCGAGAGGGAAAATTTGTGGTTTACTCATTCAAGCAGTAGTCGCCGTAAGAAGAGCATGCATCGATATACGAACTGTGAGCTGGCAGACATGCACCTAATGTATGGATTAGCAGAGGGCAATGGACGAGCCGCTCAACGAATTTATGGAGAACGCTTCCAAGACAGACATGTACCGGACCACCGTTTGTTTGCGCGTGTGCATCAATTTTTTTGCGTTTATGGGTCATTTAGAGGTAACAGGAGTAGTGCGGGCAGACCACGTTCGACGCGAACTCCCGCCATGGAAGAAAGTGTGTTGAATGCCGTTCAGAATAATCCTACTACCAGCACACGTGCCGTTGCCTCTGCCTTAGGAGTGTCTCGTTGCAGTGTACAGCGTGTCTGGCACGACGATTCCTTACACCCCTTTCATCTCCAAAGGGTTCAGTTACTGCTCCCCCAAGTTCATCCTGCACGTGTCGCTTTTGCGCAGCGGTTTCTCCAAGAAAGTGTTCAAGACTTGAATTTTCCAGCCTATGTTTTGGTCACGGATAAGGCTTATTTCACTCGGGAAGGCTTATTCAATCAGCACAATGCTCATGTGTGGGCTCACGACAACCCACACGGTGTGCGCCCCCATGCGGCACAACATCGCTTCGCAATAAATGTGTGGGCAGGTATGGTCAGTGACGGCTTAGTCGGCCCATACCTGTTACCATCCCGCATGAACTCCGCTAAATATCGGATCTTTCTTGAACAAGTTCTACCAGGGTTACTTGACGATGTTCCAGCAAATGTGAGACGCAACATTTGGTTTCAATATGATGGGGCGCCTGCCTATTATGGAAGGTGTGTTCATGACCATTTGAACAGGCGTTTTGGGCGTTGATGGATTGGCCGTGGTGGACCCGTTGCCTGGCCCCCACGCTCACCTGATTTATCGAGCCTTGATTTCTTTCTGTGGGGCCCCTCAAATCTATCGTGTATGAATCGCCTGTGGAGACGGAAATGGATCTCGTGGCGAGACTCGTCTGCGCAGCTGCCACTGTCAAAGAAACTCCAGGTGTGTTCGTGTCCGCTAATGCATGCTGCGTCGGTGTCACGCATGCATCGCGTCTCATGGTGGAACCGTCTAGCATCTGTTGTAACATCATGAAATGCATCCATCTCGTACTCCATTGTTAATATTATGTAAAATAAATGTTTGCCACTAATTACTGTGTTGTGTCATTTCTGTTTCTTGTGCCTCTGCTACTACTTTCCCGTGACGTTTCCGGTTATGGGTTCTTATGTGATTCACATTCCTTTAGATGTTACCTACCTCCCCTAAACGTTTGTACCAATATTTTGAGACACCCTATATATCTTTATAAATGACTCTAATGAATACAACGAACAATTGTACAGAGAAATGAATACAACGAACAATTGTACAGAGAAATGAATACAACGAACAATTGTACAGAGAAATAGAATGGGCCGGTAAATAAGATTGTTATAATGGGGGATTTTAACTACCCAGATATTGACTGGAATTTGTGGGGTGGTCATTCGCACACTAGCAAGATTTTTTGGATTTATTGGATGATTGTTTTTTTGCAGCAGTATATTCGAGAGGCAAACAGTGTAATATTGATCTGCTAATCCGTAGCGATTATTCGTGCATTAAGAATTTGCAGATAAAAGGAACCACTAGGTGGCACTGATCACAGTGTACTGATGTGTGATTTACTTAGAGATATAATTACAATCAGACTTACTCACTGAAGACAGAGAGTGGTAATCAATGAAAGAGGGAAAGATTTTTGCTTTCGTAAAGGTGACTACAGTGGTCTCAGAAGTTTTTAAATTCTGTACAATGGGACCAACTGATGATTTTACCAACAGCAAATTCTAAGTGGGAAGCATTCAATGAGCTAATCGTGGAAGCTACTAGGCTTTTCATACAGATTAAGAAATATTGTTCAAGATTTAGACCTAAATGGATGTCAGATGAACTGAGACTCGTGGCATTCATATAAATTATCAGTTGACACAGAAACCTATGGCAGATATAAACTAGTTTATAATCAAGTCACAAAGGAGACCAGGCAAGCGAAGGCAGATTACGAGAAATCTTTGGAAAAGGATGCTAAGAAAAATAGCAAGGACTACTTTACTTATATAAACTCTAGAAGGAAGGGGAGAAATCAGATTGGTCTACTTGACATCGATGGTTCGACTGTTGATGATCCTGCTCAGATAACCGATAATCTGAATGAGTATTTTGCATCTACATTCACACATGACGAGTTATTAAGGGAGGAAAATGCCGGTAGTTTATCAAATTGTAACAGGAGGCTTAACGATTTTGTAATAACTGAGAGCAAAGTGGAGGAAAAATTGTTGAAGATAAAGAAAGGCACCTGGGGTTAATGGGATCTATCCAGTTACATGAAATGAGGCGGCAAAGGAAGTAAGAAAACCCTTAGCTATAATAATGAGAGCATCCTTGGACTCAGGAGAAGCCCCAGCGGACTGGAGATGTGCAAATGTATCCCTAATCCACAAAAACGTGATCTAAGGGTGACACGCGTAATTACAGACCGGTTATTTTAACTTCCGTTCCTGGGATATTATGGAGTTAATGGTTAAAGATGCATTGCAGAATCATCTAGACAAGACTGCATTAATAATTCAGACACATCATGGGTTTGTTAAATTAACGTTTTGCCTGACAAATTTGATTGGATACTATGATATGGTCACAAAGGAACTGGATGCAAAAAATAATTTTGATATCATATACTTGGATTTCAGGAAACTTTATGATACTGTTGCGCATGGAAGACTACTGTACAAATTGGAGCAGTATGGTATTGAGGGTAAGTTGCTACAACGGATAAAAGGTGGCAGAAGACAGAGTGGTAATCAATGGACACTGCTCTTCGTGGACTAATGTCCTCCCCCAGGGTTCGGTGTTGGGCCCACTGTTTTGTATATTTATCAATGATATCGATCAAGGTATATCAGGCTTAATGTCGAAGATTGCAGATGATACTAAGGTTGGCAGGGTTGTTAATGACAGTATGCTATTGCAACAGGATCTAGAAAAGTTGGGCAGATGGGCTGAGAAGTGGCAACTGAAGTTTAGCATTGACAAATGCAAAATATTGCATATGGTTAGAATAACCCCAGAGAAACTTACCAACTGTGTGGTACTGCAATTTGGGTGGTAGAAAATGAAAAAAACCTCCGAGTAATTGTACAGTCAGATATGAAGTTTTCTGGGCAATGCAGACAGTCTGCCAGAGCAGATCATGGGGTATTGTCAATGATAAACAGGAATTTTGCTAGTAGGGAAAAGGAGGTGATTATCCCTTTGTTTCCCCTCACCAATTTTGTTGCCCAGAAAGGGCAACAAAGGGATAATCGCAATACTTAATTCAGAAATTATAATACGGTTGCACAACCTTATTGTAATCCCTGAAGTGAATTTTTTCTGAATTAAGTATTGCGCACTCCTCTCCCGCAAATACTCCTCGGTGTGATGTTTGAATTTGTCTCCTTCACCAGTAGATACGCTACGTATTGTAGTTGTTCTTTAACAGACTTTCAGTTGTATCAACATGTTGTAGTCGCTCCACAACAGACTTTCAGTTGTGTCTGTCATTTCTGTAACACGCATATTTTAGTTATTTATTTATTATTATTTTTAATCTGTTCATGGTAGTCCCATGTATTTAGAAGAGCAGTGTATACTACGCGATTTTTTGAAGTGAAACTTCTTTAGGTGCGCTTCAGGCAGTTTTCAGATGGTAGTAACTTGCGTTCGTGGATTGACAAGAAACGCAACGAAAATGCGACCGTTGCCATAAGTAAAAGCATTACAGGCACTCTAAACAGCCAAATATAAAAAAAATAAATTTTCTGTTTATACTCCTGGACGACCAAACGGTCAGAGGCGTTTCAATATGGCCTTAGTTGCTAATGCTCCTAAAAACAAAACATCAACAACAACAACAACGGTCAGAGGAGTTCACAAGATAGCTAGAATACAATAAACAGCACCGTATTCAGCAGTCACGGGCTTGAACTCCGGTCACTCAAGGCACGTGTACTTAAATATCTTATTAGGCTAAATCCCCGGTTCTCGTGGGATCATCGGAGTTAAGCAGCTTTAAGCCCGGTTATTTATTTTTTTTTTTTTTGTTAACCTGTGGAAAATATTCTTCCGATTTTCACGTATCATTTAATTTTGTTAATTGGTAAGGTAATAAAGTGTAAATCTGTGCTTTATATCTTTACTTTTATAGCCTGTGGATGATCTGCCTCATATTTTCGCTTATTAGAATCGCCATTAATAGAATTAAAATTCAATAAACGTGATCACAATGATCGGCGCTTATTACATATCGTATAGTGAACGGTATTTGGTTATGGAGTGTCCATCGTAAAGTGATTTGATCGTACAGTGAACCAATCGTAAAGCGAGGGTCCACTGTAGTGAGTGTTGTAATGCGTATAGTACACGTGCAATGCTTCCGTGGATTGACAAAAATCGCCAAGAAAATGCGACACGGATTGATTCATTCTCTCCCTCCATCATCGTAGTTTTTGACAAAAATATTTCATTTAATTCTCACTATGTATATGTTGCTAAAGAAATTCAAAAATCAAAATGGCTGATCGAGCAAGAAACAGCGGCGATTCAAGATAGAAAAACAGTCATAAACCATGTTCAGAGATGCATTTTTCCCATTCTGTCTTATGCCTCCGAAATCTGGTCTGGCGCTCCTCAAGTTACCGTAAAAAATTCCTTGCCCTAGAGTATTGGGTTCTTAGATGGCTGAACAATAAACTTCGTTTTCCCCGTACAATATCCAGGCAACAACTTTATAAAAACTTAAAAACAAAGCCTCTGCTACAGATCATCAACGAGTCTGGAGTCATGCTTCTTGCAAAGTTAATTACTTCTGCAACCAATTCACCAAACCTAGCCAACATAATAGCTCCCACCAACAGAGAAAACTCAAGAAACCAACAACAATTCAAATCCAAGCTCTCCAGACTAAAACAAATGGACAGGATGTTCCTCAATGCATCCCTTCACCTCATAAATTATCACAACATTGATTGTAGGAGGTTGCTCAACTCTGAAGCCTACAGGAGTCTCATTTCCAAACAAATTATGAGAAATACAAACAGCTGCCTGCCTGCAACCCAGTAACTACATCCGAGAGCCAAATGTGATGTTCTGCAATATATATTTTTAATCATTATAATTCATATTCGTTGATAATGTATATATAGAATATCCTGTGTATTTTTTTATATATATATTTGCCTCCTTTGTACTGAATTTATGCCCCTGGCCTAGTGCTGTGATGGGCTTGCTGTAGTTGCAATAAATAAAAATTTATTTATTATTGTACCACTCCGTACCAGACACGAACGACGCATGGCCCAGTCAGTACCCTTACTGATTGCGTCATGCTATTTATTTCGTCATTCTCCACCGTATTTAATAAAAAAATTCAATGGAAAAAAATTTATAATTTCAAAATGTCGAAGACTAATTGTGAGCGCCGATCGGGCTAGCCAGGTGGGTAAAGTGCCTAACTGGCAACCCAAAGGTCGCTGGTTCGAATCCCGCCTCGGCTTGGATTACAATAAAAAAAGTCAAAAACTTTGGGAGGTGCATTATGGCCACAGAAGCTGATGCGCCAACAACTAACAAAAAAAAAAAAAACTAATAGTGAGCGTTGTAAGGCGTATAGAGCACGTATACGCGCAATGCTACCACCAAATCACCTCCATTGAGTACAAAGGAGAGATCTAAGCTATTTAGACAGCGGAAGAAATTACAGCGCGCGATGGAGTTGAACAAAGGAACCAGAGAAGGTCTATCCACATCTTTAGACCCTTACGTCTCCCCAGAAATGTTAGAAGTGAATTTGGAAGGAGTCATGGAAATTGATACTGAAAATGAAAACGATGTAGAGTCCTCGAAGCCCAGTCGTAAACGAAAAGCGAAGAAGCCAAAACCGACTGCCAGAAGTACTCCATCAAATCTTTCAACACGTAATACACAGCCGGAGCAGCAACGGGATTTTAAGAAACACCGAAGCATCCACGCACGGTTTAAACGTACATTCCTGATTTCTAGATAATGATTTCGGTTCAGTCTGTTCCGTGTGTGATCGCCTTTGGTTCAAGAAGGTTGTAAAGATTGTAGCAGCCCGAGATCACGCTTTTCTTCAAACAGCATTTCCAAATGAGGATGTAAGCCAAATGTCGGCCTGTAACAGCCGTTGTGGCTCTTTCAAGAACAAAACAAAGTGATTTCCGGCTCTATTGAGGTCAAATGGTTTAAATATCATCAGATGCCACAGCACTTGCCGAAACCAGATTTGGTAAGGGCCAGTCTCATATCTCCGAGGATCTCATTCATGCAGATCTGTCGCCTGCGGAATTCATACGGTCAGTACCGGATAATCGGTCAAGTGATAAATGCTTGCCTAAAGAAGTTTCACTTAACTTCCGCTATGCGTGCTCTACACACACACATTTTTTTTTGAAATCGGTCAGATTAATGATTCCTTTATCACAGATTCATTTCATTACTTATCATAATTATTGAATTTCTTATTCATATTTTTCTGCAATATTTTTATCGATTTACTTTATTTTAATTTGGATTTGCTGTTCCGCCACCTTTTGCTCTAAATCACTTAAATCACGTGCAGTAGCTAGCCAGAATCCATTCACAGTTAAATTCCAGACTCATCGAAGAAACATTTCTTCTCTTCTCCATTTATTGCCTCTACTTCTATCCTCTAAACAACCGTCCTTGTATTTATCTTCAAAAATATAATCTGCAGATATTTAAGATATTAAACACATTTATTTGTGGTTTTTGTTCATCATGTGACATTTAACATGAATCAATTAAACAATATAATGTAAGGATAGTAACAAATATGTAAGTTATTGCAAAGCTGATAAAAATGGGGGGGGGGGGAGTAGGATGCACTATAGCTGTTGTGTCTGCAGCTACTCAGACAACTGCTCCTGAGAGTGGCCAACCTCATCATCATCAGCCATTTTCAATCCACTGCAGGATGAAGGCCTCTCCAGCAACTTTTCAGTTCCTTCTGTTTTGAACACTGGCCATCCATTCACTACCCACAAACTCATGAATTTCATCTATCCATCTCCGCCTTTGTCTTCCAGGTTTTCTTCTAGCTCCTCTTGGGTACCATTCTGTTATTTTCTTAGTCCATCTGTCATCATGTCTTCGAGCTATGTCTCCTGCCCAAGACCATTTTAGTTCTTTAATTTTGATAAGAATGTCCTTTACTCGAGTTTTCTGTCTAATCCATGTGTTTCTCTTATCTAACAGTCTGATTCCCAATACAATTCGTTCCATTCTTCGCTGTGTAGTTCTCAGCTTCTCTTCCATTCTTTTGGTTGGTGCCCAAGTTTCACTTCCATAAGTCATTATGGGGAGTATTATTGGTTCATTATTTTACGTTTCAGACAAACTGGGATATTGCTCTTCAGTATGTGATATATTTCCTGAATGCTATCCATCCAAAATTTATTCTTCTCTTGACTTCCAGCCATTTATCATTATTACAGCTAATAACTTGTCCCAGATAAGTATATGACTCCACCTTTTCAATTACTGCTAACCTACCACCACTTAAAAAAGGCTATAAAAAGTTACATAAGTTATGTGCGGGTGTCAGGTATGGCCACTGTTCTTCTCAGAAGGCCTACAAACATAGACATAGAGCTGAAAGATGCTCCGATGTGTTCCACTGTACTGTTTATTTTTCATATTATAAATACAAAAAATTGAGACGTATGCTATCTGAGGATGGGTTGAGAAGTTAAAAAAATTTTTTTTTTCAGTATATCCAGCATCAGCTTCAATGACTGTAGTGCATCATTTCTCCGATTCTTCGTTAGCTTTGTAATAACGTACACGTTTGTTACTTTTCTGACATTTTAATACTTAATCCATTAATGTTAAATCATATACTGTCTGGACAGAAACACTTTTTTTTTAAATCTCAAAATCCACTAACATTTTAGTTTGTTTTTTCTGATGTCGTGTGCATTTTATTTTCATTTTGCTGAAAAACACGACTACACTTCAAAATATTGTCTCAGTTCTCCAAAATTGTTTATTTCTGTAGAGGAAATAAGATTTAGAGAAACTATTGTATGATCTCATCTTTCAGTATTGCTTCAGATGTGAAATATAACGGAAGTATATTTATCTTATGTGCTTTTATGTCGTTGCTGTCGTATGCCTATTGTAGCAAACAGTCACTCGAAGGGCAAATTTGTTTCTTTCTTGACGTTCAGATACTGTAGTTTCACAAACGATCTTCGGAATTTCATTATTGGTTGATCGTAAATGAGATGCTGAAAATATCTGTCCCAACTCCGGACTTTTCCTATAAAAAATTACCTCCCTTCCTATTACAGTAGAACGCGGATAAGACGTTTTCCAAGGGAGTGGAAACTTCTTACGAGGGAGAAATTCTTAGAAGGGAAAATGACCTTAAGGGTATAAAATATTAACTACACAAATAAAAATGAAAAGATACACATACATAAGTTAAAGATTATTTTAAGTACTATTTCAGTTATAAATTTTTTACTCTGCCTATGGGAAACATTTTTAAACTGAGTATTTCTAATTGCTTAACATTCTGATCATTAAACTCATTACCAAGTTGGAAGAATGAGCTGGCGATCAATAATGGAAAGTTTCTAGACAGTTGAAGATTTGGCAGTTTCCTAATGGAGAAAATTTATTTCTCCATTACTTTAGAATGAGTAGAAGTAAGTGCAATGGGACGGTAATTGGATGGGAGGGATTTGTCACCCTTTTTAGTAACTGGCTGGATATGAGAAAATTTCCAAGCAGAAGGAGAATAGACATTTGGAATAAGAAGCAGTAAGTAAGAAGTAGTAAGTAGTAGATAGTAAGTTTGAGGTTCACAGGTTTTGAGAACAAGTGGAGAAATACCATTAGAACCTGGAGCTTTCTTAGCATCAAGATTGTTCAAAATCCTTCTGACATCCTTTTGACTGAAGACCACAGGAGGCATTGAATGGAGTTTACCGGGAATGGTAGAAAGTGGTTTTAACAAGATCATGAATACACAAGTTAGAAGAAAAGTAGGATGCTAACAGATCAGCTTTATTTTTGGCTGAAGTGGCAAAAGAACCTTCTGGTTTTGACAGAGGTGGAACAGAGATGGGCAAAAGCTGCGGTTAACAGCTTTGGTAGCAGACCAGAATGCTGGACTACCATTTGGACAAGAAGCAAGTTTTACTTAGCAGGGTCTATTCTTAGCCTGTTCGAAATCTAGTTTGGACTGATTAATAATTACTTTACAATTGTTGCGGGCTTTGGTGTAGGCAGAAAATGAACCTGTAGATTTGGATACAAGCCTAATGCGATATGCAACAACCTTAGCACATATATTGTTAGGATTTATTGTTAGATAAAGGACAAAATTTTATGGTGGAGTGTTGAATAAAGAATTTCATCCCTACGATAATAATTTCACTGACACAATCTCAGCAAACGTTAACATCAAAAGATTTGAAACAGTAATCCAACCAAGGAAAAGAAGAAAATAAATCTCGCAGATCATCTCATTTTGCATTCTTGTAATGCCAAACAACACCAGATTGAGAATTGCTACGAAAGAAAGGCTCCATTAGAGAAGTGACCATCACCAAGTTGTGACTGATGTGCCTAGAGGACCACTCACCTCGACCGTGTACTTAGCAGGGTCCTTTGTGAGAAAAAGATGAAGTGTGTTGACTGTGTGGTGAGGATTGTCTGGTAGGTAAATGAGCGGTCTATGCGATGTCATTAGTAATTGCAAAAGCATCTGCATTTCAACCAGCTGCGTCCGTGTGACTAGAAAACGGAAGCCAGCTGGAGTTGTGAACATTAAAATCAGCAAGGAAAATTACCTCACTGTTAGGAAAGTTGGACTGGATAAAGCCAAGTTTCAAAGAGAAGAAGTCAAAGATTTCCAAGTGATTAGTGGATTTGGGAGAACGATAGAGGTAACAAATGAATTTGACAGAATGTGACAGAGAGATTTTAAGCCAAAGGAGATTCCAAATTACTGTGTCTCTGAAAGGGAAATGTTACAGCGGACATATATATACAAGTGCCACCTTTTGAAGGGAACAGAAACCTACAGTGAATAATTTTGACAAATTAGGTGAGCAGTAGTCGAATCAACCGATAATTGAGATTCTGTCAGAAAGCGTTCTTGGGGTTTTGCAGACTAAGTGGAAATGAACATCATTGAGATCGGAACTGAGAATGGCGGTTTAACGCAAAATGTTTTGGAAAGTTCACAGCAGGCGACATGAAAATGGTCCCGGGCCACAACCCTGATCGAAACAGTTGATTAAAATACTGAAATTAGACAATTTAATCTAAAGTGCATTTACAGACTGCATTGAGGAACAGCCTTGCTATTTTTAACGGCTTCATCGAACGGTGCTTCACCCTCTTTAAAGAAAAACATTACTGTAGCCATATTCAGAACAATAGTGATTTTCCGGTTACTTCTGTGACACGATTAAATCCTTACAGTTTGTTAAATTACCATTTGATTTTAACAAGTATGCCAAAATTTGTTTCATTAATATATTTATAATTAAATAAGATTTAAGTTAATTTCAAATCACAGATAAATAAGTACTGCTCGTGTTCACTTGACGTTGAATTTACAATGGCCAGTGATCAGGATTTCTAATTAAGCACAGACAGAAAATACCGAATGTTGCGTTAAAATGGTAGGAATATACGTCATATATTAACGAAATTAAGAGAAGATAGAGTGAGACATACACTCGTAACAAGAAAAAAGTATTCATGTCAGTTATTTAGCATACAACGAAAGGTATACATGTACAAGGAATTTTAGGTTGGGAACGAAAGACATCAGTACAATTCTTTCTCAACCCAAACTATACATGGCGAACAAAGATATAAAACGAAAAAATACAGTGATTCAATACGAAATTGCCCTATTTTCACTTGTCCATGCATATAACAGTGATTTCTCAAAAATACCAAACAATAAAGTCTGAATTCCTTTTTTTAAAATCTTTACCGGAAATTTTATTTGTGTAATGTCCGCCAGGGACCATGTTGTTAAAATGGCTTCTCGAAAAAAATGCATTTAATATCGTATGCTTTGCAAAGGAAATTGGCTGTCTAGTGAGATACGTGACTTTCACACATGCTGCAAAATGGACCTGGCAAAACGTAGAAGCCAGTTTACAAATGGTTCAAGTAGTTTGAACCATTTGTAATAACCAGGACTATTTCCCTATACACTACCACAAAAGCGGTGGTGTATAGGGAAATAGTCCTGGTTATTCCTCGCCACTGACAGAACAGTGCAATGTTAAAAGAAGACAACGACTATCAAAATTCACTTGCTGACGTAGCCGTCAGCTAAATATACTCCACAAGAAACAGTGTATTTATTTAGTTAGTTTAGTAAAATCACCCCGATACATTTTAAACCATCCTAGTAACAAGGACTAGGATGGTTCAAAATTTTATTATATTATTCATTAATATGATTACATCGTATTAAGCTCTTCATCGTTTAGTTACTTTCACTTTTTTGTCAATAGCTTAACAATAACATTTGGTTGCAGTATACTCCGTGTAAGTAATTACTTTTCAAAGGCTTAGCAAGTTTCATTTAGTAGGCGTTAAAATCGAATGCGCACTTACAAATTAAAACTAAATGCATCCGGTTTTAATGTCATAGCAAATTCATTTGAAAGTCACAGCAAAATTCGTATTGCAAGTGATACGAGTTTTCTCTGACTTCCAACAGAAAAGGATGGCTTGGCAACACGGCTTGTTTGCAGTGTTGAAGCCAGTTTTCACTTGAGCAGTGAAGTCAACCGCTACATCATTTTGGTATGAGAGAAAATCCTCACCAAGTCATCGAGAATCAGTGGAACTCTCCAAAAATAAACCTGTTTTTGTGCTATTTGACTTTGAAAATGTTTAACCCTTTTTTTTTATGGAAACGTCAGTCAGTAATGGGAACATTAACTCGTATCGGTTTAAGAAGTAGCTTTTTCATTCAGCTGATTTTTCTTCCATCAGGACGGTGCGTTTCGAAATATTCATGTGGACGTGCAAGAATATCTCAACTAAAACATTCAAAAACCGCTTTCATCTAATATTGTTTTGAATGTGTTGTTTCCGGAAATTTAGCAGTTGAAAATTGAATCTGTGCATGTTGATCCGTGTTTTACGCTCCGTCTATTTGAAATGCAGTACGAAAAATTACACACACACAACAGTGGCAAACGTGGATTCTTCCAATGGACTTCTCATTATATCGGGAGAACTTTTGGCGGAACCAGGATATACTCTGTAATTTGCGTATCCTTGAGATTATTGTTAACCAACAAGAATGCACCTGCTGTCCTTTACAGTCAAATTGTGAGGTGTAGGAATTTTCAGAGAGATAAATTTGAACTCATTTTTTAACTAAATATCTCGCTGTCTTATATTCTCTATATCGTGTGAACGTCTCTGACCATGTGGTCGTCCTGAAGTATGAACAGAAATTTTTACTTTAGGGCCGTCATAGCTGTGTGATCAGGTTTAGGGTGCATAAGTGCACGCGCTTTGAGTAACCGTGGTTCAAGCTCGTATGATTGCTAAATACGATGCAGTTTCTTGCATTCTGTCTTGTGAACCCCTCTGACCGTATTGTCCCGGAGTATAAGTAGAAATATGTTTTTTTATTTTTTAGGTAACTTTCCAACTACCTCTTTCAATATTGTAAATATACGAGGGTTTAATATATTCTTGGGATATAAATTCCTAATCGTATTTTTCAGTTAGCTCTTTATTAATTGACCATGTTTAATTCTTGGATTATGCCATATATCAAGGGCTTACTGTCGTAGTCTTCTTGTAAACAATCTGGATCTTTTTGATTTTATAAACTGTGTAACATTTACAACTTTCGGTTGCGACGTAATAAGTTATTTCAGGTGATAATTCTCATGGGCCATTTGAAAAGAAAAAAAAAAAAAAAAATATATATATATATATATATATATATATATATATATGAAAAGGCCATTATTTATTTATTTATACATTGAAAAACAAAAACGTGGAAAGATGTTTTATTTTCTTCTGCATAATTATAATGTGCACAATCTGTAATATAAATCGCATTGCTCTCAAAACGTAACCTCTGCATGTAGAACAGTGGCTATTCGTGACAAAGCTATGACATATTCCCTGTCTGAACTTATGTTTATTGTCGAACAGTCTTTTGTTCAAAGTCGTGTGTGAACGTCAAAGCCAAATTTTGAGAGAAATATCCCGATTCACCACCACCAAATAAATTCACAATTAATAATCAAAAAGAGAGCCGGATGACCTTCGTTGCTAAGAAAAGAAAATCTTGATGTTAAAAAATTTATTGCTGTCATCGAAAGAATCACTAAGACTTGCATCACAAACGGGTATATCTTATTAGCGTATTGCACGTATTGTCTTTATTAGGTTAGACTTTCATCCCGTCTGCATCTAACAACTCGACTCCCTGCGGACAGATTTTTATATTCGAGCTTTTTTTTGTCGAGCTATTGCAAATTTCATTAAAAGCAGAAAATAGAAATCCGGCGACTGTTATTTTGAGTTTTTATTTAATAACTGTACTTCCAGTACATGGATTTTAACAAAATTTTAGATATTTAAGAAACATTTGTCGAGTATTCTCATATTTCATTAAAATTGGATTAATATAAATCCGGTAATTGTTATTATTATTTTATTTTCATGCATATCGCATAAGCTTACCATATATCGTATATTTTCGCTGAAGCAAGCACTGGAAACTGTTTGTTGCCATGCGTTGGATGAGGGAATGATGAATAGGAAATGTGGCAGATGCGCAGAAACAAAATTTTCTAGGTTCATCCATAAAAAGTTGTCTTTTGCTAATTTTATTTTTTGTTATAAATCATGAATTATTATTATTTGCTAACATGCCGATCAATAATACACATAGTGCATTAACTTTATCAAGTCAATTAATGCACTTTGTACATTAACTGATTTATTCAAGTACACAAGGCTATTAAAAAGACTTCCATCCACATGGTAATCATGTAGTGAATGAACTTTGTGTTGAGCCTGTCATTGTATTAAGTCTCTGGGAAGGTATTTGAATTCTGGTTTGGCAGGTTCTGGCGCCTTAACCACTCGGCCACCCTGGCACTTTAGTAAATGAACTTAAAGAACTTGATGAGAAAACAAAATTGCATTATTGTCACTCGTTTCGCTCCTTTATTGATTCTAATGGAATTGATATTTTGGACCGCGGTTTCTTCAGTGATGACGTTTGGTTCCACTTGAATGATTATGTCAATAGTCAAAATAGTAGGACATGGAGTAATGCAAATCCTTGTTTTTTCACGAAATGCCCTTACACACTCAACAAAATTGGGAAGTGGTGTGCCGTTTTATGTCGTTGACTGATTGGACTTCTCTTTTTCCAGAACACAGTTGACGGAAAAGTATGCTGGGATTTAATACACCATTCGCTCTCGATAATGACAAACGGTATTGTTAATTTTAGTGGGACACGACGACTTGTTAAACATCCATTGAAACAATGGCAGTGCTGAGGAACTGTTTTGGTGATAGTATTATTTCTAAATATTTCTGGATTCCCAAAATTCATAGCTTAAACATCACCAGATTTATTATTTGTAGGATTTTTGAAAGCGGTGTATAAACATAATACATATACATTGGAGGAACTTAAAGCCAATAAAATTGCAACGCACAGACAAAAGGTGCCATTGAGTAGAGTGAAGAGTCCGCGCAAGTATTCAAAGTCTACATTTTCAATGTTTATTATATTTTTTCTAATTATTTATTATCATTATAATTATAATTACTTGATTACAAATCTATAGTAAAAGAATTAATACATCTCATTTTCATTTCGGTTGCCCTAATTTTGAACCACCCTGTAATGTGTAAATATTACATGCTATTAAGCATAAATTAACGTATGTTCATTAACAAAATAATATTTAACTTCCAGTTATTTCTTAATTCATAAAAGCTGTTGATATTTTAAAATAGTTTAAAGTTTTAAAATTCAGTACTGTATTTACTTCACCTCTCCGAACGCCCAAAAGCTGATAATAGAATGAGATGTAAATCTTTCAATATTCTTGTTCCTTTCATGTTTTAAATTCTTAGGCTGCAGTGACTTCCTTAACTCAACAAAGAACTATGGCATATACTATACTTATTGTCTTGCACAAGTTTAAATTGCGCTGTATTGAAACTTCGAGAAACCCTCCTTCCTCTAGCTGTCTGTAATAGCTTTTCTATTTTCTTAATAACCAGGCAGACAGCCTTTCTGGCGGGGAGAGAAGGTAAAGGAAATTGATGCAAGGACTTTCATTTAAGGTACATTAGACGACTCGCTCTTTTTGTCAGCACTTAATTCACAAGGCCTGCCATTTAAAATCATGAACAGTTCTACACAGTAACAGTAAAATAATGGAACCTCGACAAAAAAAATAATAAAATAAAAGTCATCTAGGATGAGCAGTAGCTTCACAATTATACACATCACAAAAATAGAGGGATATTTTAAATTGTAGGAAAATTATGCATTACATAGAAATAATTATTCATTATTAGTAGTGACAAATTATGCAAAAGAGTACGCCCATACGGCATCAAAAAAAAAAAAAAAAAAAAAAAACCCCCTCCAATAGTTCGTCTAATTCTTCCTGGAATTTATTCAAACCACCCATTTCAACAACAACAGCAGATGGAAGTTTGTTCAGATAATCTACACTGAGTGAACAGAAATCATGGGATTCTTACTTAGTAACGGGTAGGCCCGCCTTTCGCTCGGATAAGGGCAGTCACACGGCAAGGCGTTGAGTCCACTTGTTCACGAAAGCGTTCCACAGGTATTTCCATCCATGCTTGCTGCACTGCTGTACATAATTCCGTTGCATTCTGGGTTGAGGATCCAAAGCTCGAACGGACCTTTCTACAGCATCCCAAAGGTGCTCCACAGTGTTCATGTCCGGTGAACTAGAAGGCCATTCCATGGTGATAAAATCTGCGGAATGCTCTTCTAACCATGTTCTAGTCACTACAGCTCTTAGATGGGCCTCAGCAGGACGATGCGCCTCCTAGAGGAGGCGCATCGTCCTGCTGAAGAGTCCATTGCCCTATTGGTGCACGATGACCATGAAGGGATGCAGATGGTCTGCAAGGATGGACATGTAACCTGGACCATTGAGAGATGCGTCTAGACGTGAGGCCCCAACGTGTGCCAGTTGAACACGCCCCAGACTATTACCGACCGTCCACCTGCCTGAACAGTTCCTTGTTGACCTGACGGGTGCATATCTTCGTGCGGTATCCGCCAGATACGCATCCTCCCGTGACTCATTGGACCAGGAGACCCGTCTCCAATCATCCAAGGGCCAAGGCCGATGTTCTCTCTCTCCCAGTTGAGGCTTAGAGTCTTGTGTCGTCGCGTTAGCAATGGGACACCGGTGGGTAGGCTGCTCCCATAACCTATTGCGGCTAATGATCGCCTGATGGTCTGTTTTGGGGGAGACGTTTCTGGCACCTCCCTCGTTGAAGTCGGAGGTTATTTGTGCCACTCTCGCTCTCCAGTTGGCTGAAACAATGCGACGAGACAGAGTCGACGGCCACGTTTATCCAACACATTTCTCCGCCCACAGCGTTGTCCACTTTGAGATGCTGTTCTGGAAATGGCGTATTCCCGATACACTCTTGATACTGTCGATCGGGGATAGTGCAATTTCTGTACCACCTCCGCGATAGAGTGACCCATGTGGCACCCACTGTGATCCCTCTTTCAAATTCCGTTAACTAACGGCGTTTATCCATACTGACATCGAATTACTGTCTACGTGAATGCAGTGTACCTATATACCTGCCAAGTGGTGGGTTCTTCCACTAGCGAAAGGGGTGACAGTGTTGCGTTGCCCAGGAACCAGATATCCCATGAACTCTGTGCTTTCAGTGTAGTCACTCTAGTTACATTGATTCTAAAACCCATATCATTACATTTGTTGTTAATACAGTCCAAAAGCAATTGAAGATCTTGTATATTTTCTGCGAATATAGCAATATCGTCAACGTATTGTATGTTAATTATCAGCTGACCATTTATTTTAATTCCTTCTTTCCTTTCCCACAATGCATTTTGAAAATAACTTCAGAATAGATGTTAAATAGCATGGGCGAGAGAATACAACCCTGCTTTGCCCCTCTTTTTATATTGATCTCGTCAGTTTCACCCTCTTCGACACTTACAGTTGCTGTTTGATTCCAGTAGATTTCTTTGATGCGTCTGATGTCCCGTCCATCAAGATCTAGCTTTTCAAGTGCTTCTTTAAGCTTTACATGTTGTAACAGATAGAAAGCCTTTTCAAAAATTTATGAAGCGGATGAATACTCTCTTCTGGTGTTCTCTCCTTTATGGCTCCCCTAACTCAGAATTAGCAGTTTCCCTTGAACTCTTAAGACTTTCTCATTGACACTATCAAAAACACTTATTGACACTTATCTTCTCTGCTCAATGAATTCCATCATTACAAAACAAATTTCTTCTATTAACTAGGGTAGGCCACGCTGCAATTCATTATCCCCTCCTTCCATAAGTCTTGCACACCCCCTCAAGTCTATAGTTAATAAGGCTTTCATTATATTTATTTCCTCCTATGATGTCTGGGCAGAATTGCAGGCAAAAGAAAATTTTGTCCTTTCTCACGATATTTTTTCAGCATTGCCTTAAATTTCGTGACCGAGTCAGTTATTGGTTTGTTTATGTTTTAAGTTATTAGTACCCACATGGATCACCATGCACCATTTATTGCCCTTAAAAACTAACTGGTTAGTCATATCATTTATTTTCTCACTTGACAGACTTATTCTGCTCCTGTTCCATTTGTCTTTATTACAAAATATACTTTCCGTTCTCCTTACAATTTATTTCGTCCCAGTAAGACAACCTCTTGTGGTACCAAACCATTTTGTACTAAAAGATTAAAGACTCGGGGCCGGACTCAGACGAGTGTCGCTCGGTATGTATGTATATATATATATATACACACACACACACACACACACACACACACAAGGATGAGAGAGGTTCTCACTGAGGAGCGTAATTGTATCAAAAAAAATTGCGGTACACACGAAAGAGGTTTTATGTGTAAAAATCTTTGACTACTAAATTTTGAACAGCTAGAACCGCAATCATAAACGATGTAATTTATGCTCACGCCGGCTACTTACTCTACCGAATCAATATTAGTGATAAATAGGATACACACGCCCTCTGCTTGGTTTGGTTGCTTGTTTTTTTTTTTTTTTTTTTTTTTTTTTTTTTTTTAGGAGCATTAGCAACTAAGGCCATATTGCTCCGGGATATGCAGTGGTCATTCCCAGACCTTTCCGCATCTGTCGAAGATGAAATACAAATTTTTTTTGTATGTCAAGATCTACGACGATAATGAAGAGCTCATACTAGATCGTAAATTGTATGAATCGGCCTTGGACATTCGCAAAACGATTGAAATATGTAAGACGACGTGTCAAGACAACGATGACCCTGACGAAGCATGCGGTAATGACCTGCATAGCCTCGTAACACGACTGTTTGAAGACCTCTTTCGAAACTTTTACAGTTATCCAAACAGCGAGATAAATAAGGATCTAAAGCTCACCACGCTCAACCGACTCAGCGCAACTTCAAAGAAACGCGAAAACTTGATGACCAACGAGGACTTCTGCAACTTAATGAGAATGGCCAATGACAAGCAAAAGATTCCACTAATGCATGTAATTTGGAACTGTTATTTGCCAATCGCGAACCGATTCAAATATTCTTGACCATCCCACTGGTTACGGAAAAACGTTTATGATTCGCCTCTTGATGGAAATATACAACCGCTTCAGTAATACAGACGAGTACTGCAATGCTTACATTACATGCGCTTCAACTGGTAAGGCTGAAGCGCATGTAATGTAATGATCTTTGATGTGCTCAGAGCTGGTTTGTGCCAGCTCTGAGCACATCCAAGATCACTGCCCTCAAGAAACAGAATACATCAAAACTTGATATTTTGGGAACCAATAGGAAGTGAGCACAATACCATAAAAAGGGTTGTATCTGTTGAAAGCTATATAGTAGGAGGGCTTCGATGTCGAGAACTGGTCTCAAATGGAATGAGGTATTTCTAGGGCTCTTTTCACTGGAGAGGCTTATTACATGGCGTCAGATACAAATATGCTATATATATATGAAATATTCAAGAGTTTTAACCTCGAAGCCACAAATTTATTCATAACAGTAGTCACGTTCCGTAAAAGTAAGATACCAAAATGGATGATTGGTGAGGTTAATTGAGCAAAGAGTTCAATTGATCAAAAGAAACAAATATGATACTCTTACAGACTATCTCGTGATTCCAAGTTGTATGAGCATTAAAAGAGAATATGTAACACAGCCACTGACAAGGTAGGAAGAGGAAAAACTGATTACGAGAAAGCATTAGCTAAGCGGGGAAATAAGAAGTTCTTTTCATACGTGAATCCAAGACAGAAGAGAATAAATCAAGAAGGTACCTTAACCGATCTCAGTGGAAGGTAAATACACTACTCGACAGAGTTAACAGAACAAAATGTTTTTCGTGAATATTTTGTTGTGAATAGTGTCACCGAAGGCGAATATTTGATATTATAGGCATCCTGGCATGCAAATTCCGAGTATCAAATAGAAATCACTCTACCACCGTACAGAGCCACACATTATGCAAATTATTCATGCCTATAAAAACACGGGTTGCGACCACATCACTTCATTCCTGTTTTTTTTTTTTTTTTGCTTCACTAAGAAAGCCGTTTCAGAAGAGCGGAACAATTACAAGAAGAGCTGGCCAAGGTCACCCGAGGGCTACATCGACCCAGAACAGACCGCTGTCTATCTCTAACAGCAAGATGGAACCCAACGATGTCCTATTAACTGTTTTTTGAGGTTGCTGCGGCCACAGGTGAAAACATTTCCAACCGGACTGTGTTAAGAAAGCTCAATTCAAGTGGGCTCTACGCAAGGAAGCCAGTAGTTTGTATCTCATTAACCCCAAACCACCACAGAGCTCGTCGAAACTGGTGCCATGAATATGTGACATAGAGTCCTGATAAATGGGGTACAGTTTTGTTCTCCGAGTCCCGTTTTAGCCTACAAACAGATTCTACGCGTTATTTCATCTGGGGACAACGAGGAATGCGGCACCGTCCCTCCAACATTTGAGAAAGAGACATTTGCGGTGGTGGCGGTGTTCTCGTGTCGGCCAAAATAATGATCTGCGGCTACACCTTTCTTCATGTTTTTGATAGAGGTACCGTAACTGCGCAGAGGTACCGAGTACGGATCCTTGAACCCTATGGACGATTTTGTGTGGGTGCTGTTGGACCAGATTTTCTTTTCATGCACGACAACGCCACTGCACATAGAGCTCAAATGGAATGAGGTGTTTCTTGGGCTCTGGGAATATCTTGAAATTGAAGATATCCAACGACTGACATGGCCAGCACGATCCCCAGACTTAAATCTGGGAGAATATGTATGAGATGCCTTTGGGCGTCTCATTGCACGCCGACAACCAACTCCTCAGTCACTTGGTGACTAAGATGGTGGAAGAATGGGATTTGTTGCAACAGAATCCTATAGACACCCTTATATCGAGCATGGTTCGCAGTTGGAGGGGGATCATATGCTGTACAGATGTCATGTGACCATATTTTCGAACACAACGTGACCTTTTTGGTAATTCTACAACCCTCAATAAAAAATGTTACTTATACCTGTTCGAAGTCTCTCGTTATTCTCTGGTATACCACTATATCAAATTTTGTTCTGCTTCATCGCAAGCTGCACGAGATACAACACGTTTTCTGTGTTCTGTTAATTTTTTCGTGTAGTTTTGAAAGCCAAGCAGAAGTGGTTAATGAGTTGAATATATGTTTACAGCGATATGTGCTTAACAAAATTGCAGCCGAAAGAAATCCAGAATTCTATGGAATCTTAAGAAATAAAACTGCTGTAATATAAGTGATATAGTGATTTCAGATAAAGTGTTTGTTAAAAAAATGAGATTAAAGGAGAGAAAGGTTCCAGGCTATGGAAGTTATAATTTAAAAGTTATAATTTAAAAGGCTGCGTGTATCAGACAACTGGGTGTGTGTCTCAGAGCATCATTAGACTCCGGAAAGGTCCCCATGGAGTGGAAAGTTCTAACGACTTTCCAGTTCACAAAGATGGTGTTAAAGAGCTGCTGGATAACTAGAGTCCAGTAAGTTTGGCTTCTATGGTAAGGACAATCATCGAGTCTGTAGTTAAGGATGTGATTCAGAACCATTTAGAATAGCTTACTATCCTGAATAAATTCCAGCGTGGGTTCATTAAGGGGAGGTCATACCAGACCAGTGCGGTTACTATAATGTAGTCATTAAACAGTTGGATGCAAGTAACAATTTTGACATTATATACTTTGACTTTACTAAAGCGTTTGATACCGTCCCTCATGGAAGGCTGTTGTATAAATTATGACATGCCATGACATTATGACAGGCCATGACACTTCAAAATTACTTGGATCACTTTCATATACAAATGGTCCTAAAATTGGCAAATAAAGTTTAATGCTTATAAAGGTAAAAAGTTGAGGAACATAAATATTGGAGTCGCGTATAAGCTATGGGGCGATAAATTTAAAAGTGGTTTTAGACAAAGAAGACCTAAGTGTTACGATTCAATCTCATATGAAATTTCCAAGCAGTGCAAGCATACGTCTAGGAAGGCACATGGTGTTTCTGTTAATGTTTTGAATGATCATTTTTAGTAGAGAGAAGAACGTCATTATCCCTCTATACAGGACGATGGTTAGACCACATTTAGAACAGTGTATTCACGTCTGGAGACCGCATTTAAAGAAGACAAAACTTCTGTAGAGAGATCGCAGGTTCGAGTTAGTGATGAATGCAAATCAACGCACATATGAAGAACGGCTTAGAAGGTGTGGACTGCAAAGTTTGGCAACTAAACATCTAACGAGAGATATGACTGAAGTATGTAAAGCTCCTGAAGGGATTGAGAGAGGGAGACGAAAACCAGGGAGCACAAATATAAAATATCAGATAATGAGTTCGTGTGCTTTAGGCGCCGAAGCTATGAGCCGTCAGTATATTGTTCTGCAATTTGCTTATATTTTGTGGTCGGTTTGCTTATTTGCTATACCGAAAACAGCTTCTAGGATATGAAACTATGTAGCCCCCCGCCTGAGACAGAGTAACTCATCCACGTTGTAAAAAGCCTATAAACTTTCCTTGCGTAATTGACGGGATTCGAATACAGACTCTTCCATCCAGTGTGGGTGGGGCGGTGATTATATATTCACTATGCTACCCACGAGAATCCTCAGTGAATAGCAGAGGATTAGATCTAATGAAGTTCACTTGTGGGGCAGTCGAACACATATGTTGTGCCACACTGACTGTCTCTGTCACAATAGGAGAGGACAGTTAGTGTGTTTCTTATTTCAAAGCAGAATTGGATGGTTACCTTGGAATGGGAGTAGTATGAATATTCTGTTTTATTTTCACTTTAATAATAATAATAATAAAAATGATTATTATATATTTTATTTTATTTATTTTTGGCTGATTTGGAAAAGTTCTCTTCCTTGCCTTGCATCATTTGACATTAGTAATAGTAATTAGTTTTTTTTTTTTTAATCACACACCACTTATAAAGGGATGTAGGTCCTTTTGTCGTTCCATTCTGTTGTATTTGCCTGTCACTGAAACTTCATGCCTTATGTCCTAATTTTAATTGGTATTGTCATCTGCCTTTCTTTTAACCTCTGGAATTAATCATTACTTCCAGAGATGTTCCAAAAATTCTGGAGAATGGTGTATATTTATTAAAGTAACACTACAGCACACTACTTATAGTCAGAAATAATGTTTTCAATCAGTTTTTGATGCTGTCCCAAACATGAACTCATGAGCACCTGTGTCTCTATTACCTTATATATTTTTGGTGGCTACTTTAATTGTACACATCCCTAATAGTGAATAGGTCTTCCTTTAGTCCACTGAACTGAATTTGTCGAGGAATGAACTCAATGAGGTGTTGAAAGCGTGCCATTGGGATGCTAGTCTATGTTGAATTGCTTCCCACATTTGTTACGAATTGGATGATTGTGGATCTCTGGTTCGAAGAGCTCGTTCAACCTAGGTGGTCAATTGGATTGAGATTTGGTGACTGGAGAGAAAGAGCCATCCCAGTTGGCTGAACAAATAGTTCTATACAATTCTGCTCTCGTGGGTAGCATAGTTGGTATAATCACCGTCCTCACCCACACTTGGTGGAATAGACCTGAGTTCTAACCCAGTTAATGAAGCGAAAAGTCTTATTCTGAATGTGGCTGAGTTAGTCAGTCTCAAACGAGGGTAACACGGTTTTTCATCCATAAAACAGCAAATCGACCGCAGAACACACGCAATTTACAGACATACTGTATACGGGCCTAAGTTGCTGATGCATCTAAAACCAATCTGTACAGTTCTGGAGTTGTCAGATGGCGCATTATCTGTTGGAATAACCAATTTTCAGATGGATACGGTAGCACTGAAGGGATGAGCTTGGTTGGCAACATTTTCCAGATAACTGGTGTCATCCAAATGTTACTCCACTGATAAAAGGACGCCCATATGCACTATGAAAACATTCCCCACACAATTACATACCAGTGCCAGCCTGCATCGTTGATGGTGGATCAGTGGAATCATGCTGTTTTCTTTATATTCTGGTACTCCCATAAGCGTGTTGATGTTCCTAAGGCCACTCTAACTGTGTCATTCTTTTGATAACAGGGATGGAACCCAATTTTGTTGTCTGCTGGTTTTGTAATCGCGTGACGAGTTGTGTTTTGGGAATGCCGCTTTGGTTACCTCTGATGTAACCCAAGTATCTGCCTGTATAGCACACTGGTATCGTCACCGTCCTCTCCACACCGGGTGCAAAAGACCGGGGTTCGAATCCCATCGATGGGATTCGAATCCGAACTTTAATGGACTTTTTTCAGTCTGTGGCTGAGTTAGTCGGTCTCAGGCGTAGATAGCAAGGTTTCCCTCACAGAAACTAGGTTTTCTGTCAAATCAGTCAAATCGAAAAACAGCCAGATCGACCAGAGAACACGCAACAATATATACACTGAGTGGACGGAAATCACGGGATACCTACCTAGTAACGGGTAGGCCCACCTTTCGCCCCGATAAGGGCGAAAGGTGGGCTACCTTTCACACGGCGAGGCATTGAGTCCACTAGTTCACAAAAGCGTTCCACAGCTATTTCCATCCATGCTTGCAGCATCACTGTCCATAATTCTGTCTGGATCCTCCATACAATAATTCGGGATGGATCCTCCACCCAATCCTAGGTGGAGGATCCAAAGCTCGAACGGACCTTTCCGCAGCATCCCAAAGATACTCCAGGGTTCATGTCCGGTGAACGGGGAGACCATTTCATGGTGATGAAATCTGCGGAATGCTCTTCGAACCATGTTCTAGTCACTAAGGCTCCTGGGGGAGGTATATAGTCCTGGAAGAGTCCATTGCCCTGTGGGTGCACGATGAACATGAAGGGATGCAAATAGTCTGCAAGGATGTACACGTAATCTGGACCATCAGAGATGCGTCTAGACGTACCAGAAGTCCCAACATGTGCCAGTTGAACACGCCCCAGCCCATTACCGACCGTCCCCCTGCCTGAACACTTCCTTGTTGACCTGACCGGTGCATATCTTCGTGCGGTTTCCGCCAGATAAGCATCTTCCCGTCGGCTCGAAATAACTGCAAACGGGACTTATCGGGCCAGGAGACCTGTCTCCAATCATCCAAGGTCCAGTGCCGATGTTCTTTCGCCCAATTAGCGGCGTGGAGTCTTGTGTCGTCTGTTAGCAATGAGACTTTGGTGGGTCGGCGGTTCCCATGGATTATTGCGGCTAATGATCGCCTTATGGTCTTGGTGGAGACGCTTCTGGCACTTCCCTCGTTGAAATCGAAGATGATTTGTGCCACTGTCGCTCTCCGGTTGCCTGAAACAATGCGAGACAGACGTCGACGGCCACTTTCATCCACCACTTTTCTTCGCCCCCAGCACTGTCCACAATGAGATGTTATTCCGGAAATTGCGTATTTCCGATACGTTCTTGATACTGTCGAACGGGGATAGTGCAATTTCTGTACTACCTCCGCGATAGAGTAACCCATGCGTCGGGCACCCACTATCGTCCCTCTTTCAAAGTCGGTTAAATCATAACGTTTATCCATGCTGACTTCGAATTACCGTCTTTTGAATTCAGTGATGCTCTATATACCTGCCAAACGGTGGTTTCGTCCACTTGCAAAAGGGGGCGTTGTCGCGTTGCCAGGGAACCAGGTATCCCATGAATTCTGCCCTTTCAGTTTATATGAGTATATAGAAGAAATTCTGGGTGACTAATAAAATAATTTGAATTTGTGACCTGTTTGTGACTAGGTCTCTCTCTCAAACCATTGACAAGTGGCGAAATCACTGTGCTGTCACAGAGGACGGGAATACTATTACATTCTGAATTAAGTAGTATTTGTCCTTCCTTACCTTTCTTCAAGTCCTCATTGATAACATAGTTGTATAATCAGTGCCCTCCTCACACCGGCTGAATACCGTTGTGGGGGGAGGGCGGTGATTATACTGTATCGGATGGAAAAGATCTCTGAGTTCAAAACCCCGTCAATGAGGAATTTATGGGTTGTTTTCACAACGTGACTGAGTTAATTGGACTCAAGCAAGGGCCTGAAACTCAACAACAACAACCACAACCTTTCTTCACATTCATCGCTAAAAAAATGCTGCTATTCACTGTGTTCGTGCGTTAAGAAAATATCCCATGAAATTAAGCGTGCTTGTAGGCCCAACCTGTGAAAATTTATAACGTTATGAGTTTTTGGAATGAAACATGAAAGTTAAAATTCCTAATGTAAACAGCGAGTGGAATTCGTGCGATTAATGGAAAAATCACCTAATTCGGAGCTACTTGAAGTTATACAAATTTCGCTGACTCTTTTCAGAAACTTTTAGAACGGTGTAATAAGTGCATTCAATCAGGTGGTGATTACTTTGAATAAAAATAAAACCATTTTGAGCTCTTTCACTTGTTCTTTTCATTGCACCAGTTCGGGCACTTTATTGCCTCACCTTGTATTTAAGCCAACTGTTGATTATAATATTAAATATGTTGGCCGACCCGGCTAACCAGGTGGGTAAAGTGCCTGCCTGGCAACCCAAAGGTCGCGGTTTCGAATCCCGCCTCGGGCTTGGATGAGGGTAAAATGCAAAAGCTTTGGGAGGTGCATTATGGCCACAGAAGCCGATGCGCTAACAAAAAAAAAAAAAAAAAAAATTAATTAATTAAATATATTAAGAAGTGACATCCGCTGCTGTTACTGTAAAGACCTCTGATAATAAGCTCGGTCGCTTATTTTTTTTGCAACATAGTAAAAGTAAGTCTTGCTAAATAGTAATTTTTATTATAACTTTATATTTTATAATACAGTGTTAAATTTTTTAAAATTTATTAATTTTAAAAAATTTAACACTGTATTATTTAATTTTATATTTTATATAAAGTTCATGCATATTATTATTAATGCAAATAACCTTTACGTATAGGTGAATATCAAATACTACACCGTTATCAAATTTTCACCAGTTTGATAACGGTGTAGTATTTGAACAGTTGCCAAACTGACAACAGTTTGGCAACAGTCATAGAAAATAGTGCTCATTATAAAACGATGTATTAAGGATGTCAAGAAATTTAAATAACTACAATATTTATCTGTTTCACATATGCATATAGCGCCTATTGGCTTCGCCATATCCATCCTTCTGCATGTAATTAACTCTACTCCCAGTAGATGGCTTCCGTTTATTTTATATTTTGCTCTTTTAGTAACATTTGTCAAGCCAACCGAACTTTCATTAAAATCAGACAAATAGAAATCCAGAAATTAGTATTATTTTTGTCCGTCCGTCCGCATATGATAACTCGACTCTCAATGAAAGGATTTTCATGAATTTTACATTTGGCTCTTTTGGAACTAATTGTCGTGATTTTCCAAATTCCATTAAAATTGGACTAATAGAAATCTGGCAATTATTATATATGTTTTCATGCATACCACATAGTCTATCTATATACCATAATTGTTGCTAGAGGCCGTGCACTGGATATCCTTTGTTCCTATGCGCTGATTGAATAGATAATGTAGTGCATGCGGAAAAGCCAAATTTTCTCGGTTTGCACATAAAAATCGGGTTTCTTGCTATTTTTATATTATAAATCATGAACTAAAATTATTTACTAACGCACCTAAAATGTAACGCACTGTGTACATTAGCTAACTTGTTGAAGGAATTTTGAGACTGTGAAATTTAGAATAGAGGAAATGTGTTTCTCTCAAACTAGTGTAATCGCAGAAACAATGAATCTTCTTTATTGGTTTCTATTTTCATTCAGAAATAATGATTTACTAATCAGTCCACTCCTTATTTTTTTTCTTATAACGGCTATTTCTGCTGCTGTCGCATAGAGAATATTCACTGTGGTTTAGTTTTCTACGCTAATTTCTATTCTATCAGAAAACGTTAGTTAATGTACTCATGCGTTGCATTTCAGATACGTTAGCAAATAGTAATAATTCATGATTTATAACAAAAAATAGCAGAGAGCAACGACTTTTTATGGATGAATTGAGAAAATTTCATTTCTGCGCATCCGCCATATTGCCCATTCATTCTTCTAACTAGTGCATGGCGGTAAACATCACATTTAGTACTCCAGCTAGAATATATGGTATATGAATAGTCTATATGATACGCATGAAAAAATAATAATTTACAGATTTCATCTTATTATTATCATCAGTTTATTTCTCTTAGGAGAACACCCGGTTAAGCCATTGGCCAGGGGGTGAAAAAATAAAATACAACAAAATGTAATACAATTATAAAATATACATGAAATACATGTTATCTGATTTATAAGTACATCTTATCTGAAATATAAAATACTTGAGTTATTAATTACCCGCTAAGGCTTTTACAACTTAACTAGTATAAACTGTTAAGAACTTAATACCGTGACAATTGAAGCATACCTTCTGCTTAAACACACAGAAGTGGGAGTTTCACCATATTTACATAAACACAAATATTTACAGCCGAACAGCGTACAGCATATGAAACCACGTGACAACAGGAATGATCGCGATACAATATAATGCAATGCAATATAAAATAACATTTTGAAAGTTCCATTTATTGTTCCCAGCAGTCGGTTCTTCTGTGGGTATTTCTCTTGGTCCGATTTTAATAAAATTTAGTAAGGTTTAACAAATCTTTCTAAAAGGCCCAAATATAAAATTTAATGAAAATTCATCCACTGGGAGCCGAGTTGTTAATGCAGAAGGACAGACAGACCTGTATTTTCTTTAACGTGCTTAAAAATGCACCGCCTGTATTTTAACTCTTGCGCTATTGTATCGGATGAGCAAACGCATGTTTCTAGTTTCTCATTGTTGATATAATTTTACATCACATAAACAACAAAAATACCTACTTAAGTGATAATTGCTAATTACACACACTATCCAAAAATAAGAACGTTTGTATGAAGAAATGCAAATAAATAGATTAAAAGAAAACTGTGGCGGAGATGATGACGTGTTGCCCCGTTGAATATAGACTGCACAGGCTGTTCGATTGCGCTAATCTGAAGATCGAATGGGGAAAAGGCGCAATCTATCAGATTTTGAAAAAGGTCTTTTGTGGGTCCACGTTTAGCAAGGGCCACACGTTCAAGAAACGTGGCTCCTGCTTATTTCTCAAAAAGCATCCATCTCAGAGATCAATTCTAAAGCAAGCGGTTTCAACATTTCAAGGCATAAATATGACAGAAAAAAAAATTAAGCCAACAAAAAAAAAAAAAAAAAAAAGGACATCCAGTGCAGAAAGCAAATCTAAATTCAACCAAGCCCAGAATTTCCCTATTTCAACTTGTATCATGTGCAGGGAATTGAAGAAATTGGGTGTTGGTAGTCCCTTTTCGGAAGCCACTTGTTTCAGAGAAAAACAAAAAAATTCGCTTGCAGTGGTACTGAGAACATTGTGATTCGACATTGGAACTATAGGGAGAAAGTCATGTGGTCAGACGAATCACTATACATTTTGTTTTGAACTGATGGTAAGCAGACTGTGTGGCGAGAACCTCACGGAGAGATGGACCATGCTCGCCTTGTTAAGACAACCCCAAGCACCTGGAGGTGATATCACAGTATTTGGGATGTTTTCTTGGCATGGACTGAGTCAGGGGAATGTCATCTGGGGATTACTGAATTTTGTATTATAAATACTGTACTTCAATCCTATCGAGAATGTGCGGGACATGCTAGACATATCTATTTGGAAAACGAAGTCCTCTTCCTTCAACTTTGCCGCAGTTGTCTGATATTTAGCCGGAAGAATGGTTACAATTGAACCAAACTACTCTTAAACGTCTTATAGAATCTATGCCGCACTGCACACTTACTGTTATGCGAAACAAAGTCAGCCCGATTCAGTACTGAATTATTCAGTTCGTATTTTTTTGGGCAGTGTACTTATGATGACAAGTGTGGGATATTACGAATAAGAAAGTTTAATATATGCTGGGGTACCTATTACTAGTTAAAGTTTCTAGATAATATAAATGTTAGAAATAAATGAATAAATAAATATTTATTTAATATACCATAACCAGTAAAATGCGAAGTAAAAAAAAGTACATTGTCCGTCACGCCAGGAACTAATTAAATGAAAATTCTTTAATTATTTTTAGTGATGTTAAACTAAACTTTGCTAAGCTACTTATGTAACTGCTAAGTATCGTATTAATATTTTACTTAAGGTGAAAATTACATCAAGGATGAAATTTTCTGCTTTGGTCTGTTTTCATGGTTATGTTTAAACAGGTGTGTCATGTGGGAAAGACATATTTACAGGGAGAAGCTAGTCTCAATGTAATTGATTTATAATCACGATTTTGGAATTGATGAATCATAATATCTAGTTATTTATATAAAAAGCGAAATTAATGCAGCGATCAGATTTGATTTTTATGACGCATTTGCATCTTAGACTATGAACGCGCGAAGTCTAAGAACAGTGCATTACAGTTGCTCGGCAGTAAACATTATCATTGCAAACTTTAATAGACACAAGAAAAAACAAAACATTAACAAAAATAAAGCATAAATTTCAAATTTATGTGTTTATAAATATTAATAATAAATATACAATTTTAGATGCATTTATACTAGTTTATACATTTTTAAAAAATTTAAAATGTCGGACACATTATCATATAAAATTTGAATGTGTGTATAAGGTTCAGTCAGTTGTTAAAATAAATAAAAGATAAATTACAGATAATAATGAAATTTGGATATTCAATAAAATGTGTCTGATAGTTAAAATGGTGACTAGATCACAGTACTCTGGTATAGGTCATCAGCTCTACGAGGGAAAAAAATCAAGTAGGAAGACCATGCCCTGTGCGGATCCTAGCAAGAACAACCTGTTATTTACGGTTCCTCTTCAGAAACCAGATTGTCATAGTTGAATTACAGATATAATGTAATTTGTTTTGTAACTTGTTCATGCCACAAATCTTACCATTGGGAATATAGTTATTTCCTAATCCTTGACGCCCTGTATAAGAGACGAAGAAGACAGACTGTTCAAAGAAATTCCCAGTTTGGATGCAATGCTAGCCAGATCATTTCCTCTGATTTCAACGCGGCTGTGGATCCAGAAAAGTAGATATTAAATTGGGATGCAGAAAGAATGTAAAATTTGCTGTACCCGAGGTAGGACTATGTGAGCATTTAAACACTCGGTATATATCATACATTCTTGGGTAGTGGTGGGTGAGAGGAAATGTATGTAATCCAAGAGACGCTGTACAGTATATAGATGTGCAGAGTATATGCTACAATGAGAAGGAATCTGCTCGAAGATACTGGTACCTGCAAAGATAGCGACTTTGAGTCATGTGTAGACTGGCAGAAAGTCAGTGTTGAACAGCGTTCAGGACTTAAATTTGTTTTTAATTTTGCTGTACCCGTTTCATAAGTTAGAAAAACTATTTACTTAAGAAGAGTTCGATTGAATTGTGCAATCATGAAAGATTGTACAATTCAATCAAGTCACTATTTCTTACCTACTTATGTAAGTTGAATTAAAATTTTAATTTGACTTATCAAAACAGTGACTTACTTCTAAGAAGCCACTCGTTTCGAAGAACTGATTTCGCAAATCTAAAGATAATGAATAGTGCACTGACATGAAATTTCATTAATACTACACATGTACTTACAAGTAATTTGAAAAATAGGATGATTACCGTCCGGTCTCCTGACGGACCTCTGTGGATCAGTGAAAAGCTCCCGATACTGGAATAGCAAAAGAGGACGACGAGCAACAAGCGAAATGACCGAGATTCTCCGAATGCGCCTCTTATAATGATACGACGACGGGAAAACTACCGCACAACTGGCGGCATGAATTCTGCGAATTTACGTCACGTATAGCGCCCTCTGTATGCAGAGGACTTCGTAATGGACAATGACAATATCCGCGGAAGAAATTTATGGAGATAATTAACCAAGTCTCACAATTGATGCAGCGGATAATTGGTACATTGCAGAAGGATTGGCGTAACGATTAGCGTGCTGTATTTCCTTTCGTGAATGTACAGTTCTGCTCCTGGCGCCACAGTTCCTTATCCTGATCTAAGGAGATGTCTAAATGGTTGACTATAGACAACATTTAGAACATACGTACACGCCCTTTTACGTACACAAGGAAGGAATTTCATTTCCGTTGTTCGGCAGAAATCCAAATGTCCCACCCACATAAATAACCTTCTACTGAATACTTTATTCTTAGATTACTTGTTTGTGTGCTATCATTACGAAATAATTAATAGCGGCAACAGAGTAAGCCATGATGGATAAAATAATTTCATTAGGACCTACAGGTGGATAAAATGATGATGATATCACTCTCTGCAACAAGGAGACAAGACTGCAGAAGTTATACTCTGAAAAACAAATTTCCTCACAATAACGGTTCGGTTTGTTTAGTTTTATACGGAAGGAGGTACTAACACAGTTCCAAGACAATGCTATCGGTCAACACGTCACTTATAGAATTATACAGCTGAAGATAAAAATGCTTAATGCTTAAATTATACAGCTGAAGATAAAAACATGTTATCCCTATGGCCATTAATTTGAAATTTATTATCACCCATTATTTCAATCGTTGTTCTAATAATTTGATAATTGTTTCTAGATATAAATTCCCTCGGTGATGGCTTTATCTGAGTAATAGCCACTCTTTTTGTTAATAATGTATTGCACTTGAAAAAATGTGCGCTTTTTTCATTCTAACTTAATGTACAATCAAATTTCGAAAGAAAACACATCCTAATAAAAAAAAATGTGAAAAATTAGCGCAAATAATTTACAATGAAATCTTGACTTCATGTTCAGATTTTTAAAAAGTTTTTTATTTAAAAATTTGCCGTAGGTGGATGGTCTTCGGCGCCAGTATCTAAGGTGAAACCCGAGATTGCCAGGAATGGCACCAGGAGACTATTGGCAGTTTCATTACACTTAAGATTTGTAGCGCCTAAGTCCCACACACCAAACTGTACGCAGGACACAGGGCTGAAAAGCTGTTGGTGCCTGTGATTTGATATTGTGAAGCATATTTATCCAGTACTAGTAACTTTGAAGAAAATCGTGTAATGCATTTTTGTTAAAATTATTTTAATAATAACACAGGCCTACAATGGTTTTGGAGTTTGATTAATTATTTAAGTCACTTAGTAATTCCTGCTTCACTCTGAGTTCAAAATGATATCCTGTTTTCTCCATAGCAGACAGATAAAGATTTTTCGCAAAATGTCATACTTTTTTGTTTAACAAAAATAATTTAAAATGATAATACATTTTTTTTATTATTACATGGTTATTGATTTTTCTAGTATGATAGCGAACAGGGAACTTTCTAGTAGTGCTGAGAATGCAGAGCGAAAGTTAATATTGATATAAGTAATCGCTGTCTTCCAGGCGTGGAGTGGTCAAGGTTCTATTCCCGTTGACGACTGGAGGAAATTCTTTTCAATCGTGGATGTAGTTAGCCTATCTCAGCTGGTAGGAGGAGGGATTTTCCAGCCCTCAAAATATGCACATCGCCACGTGAACACGCACACACGTACAAAATGTATTATGCAGGATATGAGTAATAAATTCCGGTGCCGTTAAAATAATCTGAATTTTAGTATGTAATATACAATCCGTGCAAAACCGTATTTTCTAACCGAACATTTCTGAATTTTTTAAGGAGGCTAATTGTGCATATTTCATGTTCCTCGTAGTTTACCTTGACGAACAAGTTAAACAGTGTTCAACACAATTATTCCAAACTCCACAAAAAGTTTGGAATAATTATGTTGATCATTGATAAAATGGAGGCAACGTAAGAACAAGTTTCTGGACCTCATTATTCCTACAGTCTGGCGTGAACCGAGAAGCCACGGAAATGGTGACTGTTTTTGTTTATGTAAAGGGCAAAGATATAATAACGTTTCACATTTCGTATCCGAATCTACTGTCTCCTATAAGACCCATGGACTTCATCTGTCTATACTTCTCATTACAGTTTCATCAGATTCTGAATGTAATGTGCATGGTGACAGTGACTCTTCTCCAACATCAAAATATACGAGGACCGCAGCATTTCACACAAAGCTATATGATTTGATCTACTCGAGTCTAAAAATCTTCTGCAGAAATACTAGAATCAGGGTTCCAGACTAAAAATTTTAGCGTAGTCTCCTGCATAAGGATTCACTAACAAGACTTACTGTGTTTCGTAAACTTTATGGATGTAAAATTTAAAACTACCACTAAATAATACTGTAAAAACTATCAAACTTAAAATCGCGCACAAAAAACAACACATTGTCAATTTGATGTTTTTAACATGAAAATAACTATAACAGTGATTATGATAGTAAATCAAAAAGTGATACTAGTCGAAAAAATTAACTTTAAAAATTTAGTTTTAAAATCAACAACCAGTCAGAACATGAAATTTTCATTTCATTTATTTATTAACAGTTTACAAGTTTAAGAATAACCCATTTACAAAGTGCTTCCTGTTGCTGAATGCTACATTTTGATAAAATAAACAGTTTTTTAAACAGTAAATACGATTTAAAAAAATTATGTAATAACACAGACACTTGTTATAAATGCGATCAAAAAGAATAGATAAATAATAGAAGATGATTTCTGTTTTATGAATACTTTTAATTTAATAACGGATAAAATTAGGTAACTTATCTTCTGTTTGTATCATCATGTATATTTATTTTAGTTCTTGGGTATGTCTTCTGATGGATAGTGGTTTCAATTATACCTGTTTAAGCAAGCAAGTATGGCATTTATTATTCTTGATGCGTTGGATTCCATCTTTTCTAAGAAGATATTTTAAAACACGAGTCTGAATGTATTCGAATATAAGGGTGACAGAAATTTATTACTATACTGGACTAGAAAATTATAGTTGCGCTAATGCTATGGTCATGAATAGAACGTTTGTTGATTCTGAATGTTGCTTCTTGAGATGCAAATCTGTTTAAACCAATCTTCTTGTTTTTTTTTTATTTATTTATTATTTTTTTCCTTTCTTGTCGGGAGATTGATCATTTAGATTGAAAGATAACTCCCTTATCTATTACAGATTTATTTCTTGGTATAATTTAATTATTATTCGTATATTATTATATTTTTACCAGTCTCTAAATTACACAACATTGTGTTTATTAATATTTATGGGAAGGTTGTTAGTTCAGTTTCAAAACGTGTAGCCATTTGTGCAGTTTATTACCTGTCCAAGAGATTACAGGGAATAAAAATGTTCTTGTCGTCTGCTTATTTTTTAACAGATTAACTCCATCTAGAAATTTCAATATCTATATCAACGATTTAACCATCGTTCATATATAGTTATTGAAATTTAAATCGACCAATAGAGATGCTCAATTACTTCGAAGCCAAAGTTAGCGCTTCGCAATAAACAGTCTTTAAAATAATAATAAAAAAACTATATAATACCATGCAAAATATTTTTTAACGTTAAAGATAGAAAATTAACAATATATTTTATTTTAGTCAATTTCTAATGGAATTCCTGGAAACTTCGCGCGGGTCGGATTGCATCATCACATAGACTGAGCCAGTTCCGTTGGCCGTAAGTTTGGTAGCCCTATGTAGGATGACAAGACGTCGCAGAGTTTCTGGGATTTGCCCTGGTGTTCTGAAAATTTATTTTCCATCACTCATAAATTTTCCCTGAAGTTTTAAACGTTTACCCGGAGTATTTTAAATCACCTTTTGCACGAGTTCATTTTCAGTCTCAAACTACACTGGAGCACTAGACAAGAACTCACCGGTCTCTGAAGCCCTATCTTATGATTCAGTACATCCTTAAATGCGTTAACCGATAATTTTACACCGGCAAGAAAGGAGAATACAGGAGTTAATGCAAGTGCTGCTACAGTATGTAGTCGCCTTTTCTCATCGGGATTAGTACTCCCAAGAAAAAAAAAGCCACGAAAAAAAATGAAATCCTAGTGTTTAAGGTGGCCAAAAGAGCATTAATCTGAAGATGTGAAAATATGTTATTTTCTCTGATAAGTGAAAATTCAGTTTGCATTGTTCGGACTGCCAGCAGACTGTTAGCTGGAGAAGAGGATAAGAATTTTAACCTGACTGTATCGGCTCAACAGTGAAACATTCTGCATCTCAAATGATATGGGCCTATATTTCACATAGAGGAGTTAGTATTCTTTAGCATTAGCATTAGTAGAGGCGTTTGATGCAAGAAAGCAAGCTTATGCAGCATCAGCCAAAAAAAAGAAAAAAAAAAACCCACTTCCACTTCACCCCTCTGTTCGTTCAAAATACCTGTCCAGCTGAGCCTTAAACTTATTTAGGCTATCAACCTCCACCACAAGGGATGGCAGTCTGTTCCACCAACCAACCACCCGCTGGCTAAAGGCAAATTTCCGCACGTCTATCCTACATCTGTCTTTCCTCAATTTGAATTTATGCCCTCTCAGGTGATTTTTCTGAGCTAGAGGAAGAATCCCATCAGCATTGAGCATGCTTAAACCATTCAAGGCTTTATACACCTCTATCAGATCACCTCGCTGGTGCCTAGTCTCCAGACACTGTAATTTGCAAAACTTAAGCCTTTCTTCGTAAGAGCACCCCTTTGTTCCATTCACTAATCTTGTTGCCCTTCTCTGTACTCGTTCCAGCAGCTCTACATCCTTCTTGAAATGAGGCCTCCAGACCTGTATACAGTACTCTAGGTGTGGCCTGACCATTGCCTTATACAATGGAATAATCACCTCCTTATCCCTGCTGGAAAAATTCCTGTATATCATTGACAATACTCCATGAGCTACTCTTGCAGCCCGTCTGCACTGCTCAGAGAACTTCATATCTGCCTGCACAATCACCCCCAAGTCCCTTTCATTCCCTACCACTGTCAGTGTAGTACCACAGAGTTTATACGTTGCTCTGGGGTTGCTGTTTCCCGTGTGTAGTACTTTACATTTGTCAATGTTAAACTTCATTTGCCACCTCTCAGCCCATCTGCTCAACCTTTCCAGATCCTGTTGCAGCAGCATAGTGTCAGTAGTGTCCTTGACAACCCTGCCAACATTTGTATCATCTGCAAACTTCGACATTAAGCTTGATATACCATCATCAATATCATTTATAAATACAGAAAACAACAATGGACCCAACACTGAGCCCTGAGGGACTCCACTAATAACATTAGTCCACGATGAGCAGTGTCCATTGATTACCACTCTCTGTCTTCTCCCCCTCAACCACCCCTTTATCCATAGCAGCAATTTGCCTCCAATGTCATACTGCTCCAATTTGTGTAGCAGTCTTCCATGTGCAACAGTATCAAAAGCCTTTCTAAGATCCAAGTATATAATATCAAAGTTATTCCCTGCATCCAGTTCTTTTGTGGCTGCATCATAGTATCCAATCAAGTTGGTCAGGCAAGACTTCCCCTTAACAAAACCATGCTGTGTCTGAGCTATAACTGAAGTCTTGTCTAAATGATCCTGCAGTGCTTCTTTAACCAGTGCCTCCATTAATTTTCCTGGAACAGAAGTTAAGCTCACAGGTCTATAATTACTTGTGTCAGCCTTTGATCCTCCTTTGTGAATTGGGGTCACATTTGCACATTTCCAGTCTATGGGTACCTCCCCTGAGTCCAAGGAAGCTCTCATAATTATGGCTAAGGGTTTGCTTACTTCCTTTGCTGCCTCCTTTAATATAACTGGATAGATCCCATCCACCCCGGGTGCCTTTCTTGTGTTTATCTTCAACAGTTTCTCCTCCACTTTACTCCCAGTTATTTCAAGATTCTGTAGCTTACTGCTAGAGTTGAATACACCTCTGGCATTCCCTTTGCTGAATAACTCCTCATGTGTGAATGTCGATGCAAAATATTCATTTAGTTTGTTAGCTACCTGAGCAGGATCATCAACAGTTGACCCATCAATATCAAGTGGACCAATCTGATTCATCCCCTTCCTTCTAGAGTTTACATAAGTAAAGAACTCTTTGCTGTTTTTCTTTGCATCCCTTGCCAAGGATTTCTCGTAATCTGCCTTCGCCTGCCTAACCTCCTTTGTAACTTGGTTGCATATCAACTTGTATCTATCATAGGCTTCTGTGTCATGTGTTAATTTGTAAGTATCCCATGCATTTTTCTTCTCTGCCATATGCCTCATTAGTTCATCTGACATCCATTTTGGCCTAAACCTTGAACAATATTTCTTAGTTGGTATGTAAAGCCTAGTAGCTTCCAAGATAAGTTCTTTGAATGCTTCCCATTTTGAATTTGCTGTTGGTAACATCATCAGTTGGTCCCACTGTATAGAATTTAAATACTGTCTCAGTCCATCGTAGTCGCCTTTACGGAAGCAATAACCCTTCCCTTTACCCCTAATGGTAGTTACCTCTTTGAGTAAATCCCACTTCAGCACACTGTGATCACTGCCACCTAGTGGTTCATTTATCTGCAGATTCTTAATGCATGAAGAATCACTGCTGATAATCAAATCAAGAGTATTACTCCCTCTAGTTGCCTCCCGAACATGCTGATGTAGAAAACAATCATCCAATAAATCCACAAAAGCTCTGCTAGTGCGTGTGTAACCAGCCCCCAAATTCCAGTCAATATCTGGGAAATTAAAATCTCCCATTATAAGACTCTCTGATTTACTGGCCCACTCTATTTCCCTGTACAGTTCCTTATTATACTCATCAGAGTCATTAGGCCTATAGCACACTCCTACTCTCAATTTTGATCTCCCAATGCTTATGTCACACCAAACTGACTCAACACTGCACTGTCCAGCGATGTCGACTGGCTTCACTTCCTTGGTTTTTATGTGTTTCTTAACTAATAGCATAACCCCTCCCCCCTTCCTATCCTGTCTATCCTTTCTGTAGACGTTGTACTCCCCAAATTGCAGTTCTGCATCCCTTATATCTGTGTGACACCACGTCTCTGATATCCCAACAATATCTGCCTTTGATGTTTTGAGCAATACCTCAAATTCATCAAATTTATTTACTAAACTCCTAGCATTGGTGTACACGCAAGTATACCTGCACCTGTTTCTATTCTTAGCTACCCTAACACAACCCATGTGTTTACTTGTACCGCAATGGCTCCCAGCAGTCTCTGAAATACCATGCATCTTGTTTTTCAGGCTTCTGCTCATTCTAATAGAATGAGCAGAAGCTCATATAGAATATGAGCTTCTGCTCATATTCTATATGAGCAGAATATTCTATCAAATAGGCTTCTGCTCATTCTAATAGAATGAGCAGAAGGTCATATAGAATATGAGCTTCTGCTCATATTCTATATGAGCAGAATATTCTATCAAATAGAATTCTTGAATTTGCATTGAGGGTACAGTGAATGTTGATATGTACAAGGACATTCTTGAGACAAAATTACTTCCCACAATTAGAGATCGCTATGGGGATGTTGCCAGTTGCATTTTTCAGGACGACCATGCTCCAATTCATAGAGCGAAAACCTTAAGTACTACTTCATAAAATTAGCAAAAGTTTTAAATTTATGAAACGTCGCACGCTTACTTAAATAAATGCAATTTATTTCGCTGTCTCTACTGTCTACAGGTGCAAATATGGTTGAAGGACAAATCAATTATCACAATAACATGGCCTGGCAACAGGCAGACCTCAATCCAATTGAAAGTTGTAGGAACGAAATGGATGTTTCAGTAATGCAAAAGAAACCAAAACACTTAAAGCTGCAGGAGATATTAATCCGTGTTTGGTACCAATCAGATTTCCCAGAAATACAGTCAGAACCTTATCCAGTCGATGACACTATGGTGTGCAGCAGTAATCAAAGAAAGGGGTGGGCCATCGAAATATTAATGTACATTTTGTTGTATTTTTCGGTTATATAGTTGCCTGTTGTCCTAGTATGAGCAAAGTAATGAAAAGCATTGTTGTCATAGAATTTTTATTATTATATGTAACACGCTGTTATTTCATCGTATATTTATCCGTAATGTATAAAAGCACATTTTTCTGCAATTAATAGTTTCATTTGTATATCATTATTACTTAGTTATGTTCTATTAGTTATTTCTAAAAGATTAACTCTCAGTATAAGGACAAACAACCTAAAAAATGAGGTGATACAATTTTTGAGTAATGCTGCATATTCACTGAGTGATCACTGAATTATGACCACCGCTATGAAAATTGAATGCAATCCGTTGACCACGTGAGGTACAAGAGTGCGGAGTTAGTCGACCTACGTAGCATAGATAAGGTGTCAGTGGTTCAGTAGGTAGTCAAATTCTGAGCGTGATGGGTAAAAGGAAGGATTTATCGAACTCTAATAAAGGACAGATTGTGGGTGCTCGACGACCTGGTGCCTCGATTTTCCAAACGGCTGAATTGGTGGGTTGTTCGAGAGTCGCCGTTGTTAAAGTGTACCAGGACTGGCGTCAAAATGGTCAAACGACGACTCGATGGCAAAACTGCAAAGGTCAGCGAAAGGTTGATGTTAGAGACGAGCGCCGGGTCCGACAAACCGAACAGGCGCAGCACTGTTGAAGAGTTGACTACCCAATACAACATGGGCCAACTCGGAACAATATCTGGCATAACCATGCGTCGCACGTATGGGCTATACCAGCAGACGACCCCTACGGCATCCTCTCCTAACCAAGGTTCATCGGCGTAAAAGACTCGTCTGGTGCAAAGAGCATGCAAGTTGGACGTTAGAAGACTGGAAGAAGGTGTGCTGGTCGGATGAGTCACGTTATTTACTCCACACCGTGGATGGTCGTGTACGGATTTGGCATCAACAACATGAGGCTCTTCATTCATCATGCATGGTATCAAAATTGCAAGCCGATGGAGGCGGTTAAATGGGGTGGAGCATGTTTCACTGGCAAAAACTTGTACCCCTGGTGCAAGTGGAACAACGTATCAGTGATCTCCGCTATCGTCAACTGCTTGCTGACTGTGTACACCCCGCTATGTTACACTTTTTCCCGAATGACGATGGTGTCTTCCAAGATGACAATGCGCCGAGCCATCGGGCACTTGATGTGCAGGAATGGTTTGGGGAACACAGTTCTGACTTCCAGCATATCTATTGGCCTCCGAACTCCGCCGCTATCAATCCCATAGAGCACTTGTGGGACACTATGGAAAGGCATATCAGGCGTCTGGATACACCAATCAACTCCATACCTGCATTGCTGACCGCATTACACACACACGGCTTGGTTGGCCATACCTCCCGAACGCTTGCGACATCTTGTTGAATCATTGCCACGTCGGATAGTTGCTGTACTGAGGGCAAAAGAAGGAACTACGAAGTATTAGGTAGCTGGTCATAATTCAGCGATCACTCATTGTATATACAAATTACATAATAAATTTAGTTTGTTTGTATTACAAGGTAGCATTTAATACATTTCTTCAAGGGGTGGAAAGATATTTCCCCCTTTTCTAATATTTTACTAATTTGTTGTACCTAAACTGGCTATTTCCTTACTAACTGTAATTAAATTGATTTCATTAAATTTCATAATTATACAGAAATTTTTTAAATGGATCCTACAGTAAGTGATACAAGTAAACCTTCTGCCTCCCCCTCTGTTGGCTCAGAGGGGGAGGCAGAAGGTTTTTCTCCGCTATTACCCCCAAAAGTGCCCGCCTCAAACTGAAATACGGAAATTGTCTGAATTTAGATACAGAAGACCAATTACTAGAGAAGTTACAAGAAGTACTGCTGCTAAAAATGCACAAATACAATCTTCGGTAGATAGACACGCTTCTGATGTAAATTGTACTTCTTTATCTACCACAGACTGCGTTTGTAAAGAAACTTCTGCTGAGACTAACCCCACATTGGGGGGGCTGAGTGTTGATATATGCAGGAAGTTTTGTATCTGGCGAAACGAATAAAGTGACTAAAGTGACAGGAAATATAATACAGTAGGCCCTTGATTTAACGGACTAATTGGGGGAAAGGGTGTTCGAAAGTCCGTTAAATCGAATGTATTTTAAAAGCATATATTAATAACGAACTTACAATGTACAGGATGCATTCAAATATTATTATAATGTGCATTAAGTAATTTATACATGCCATTAAACATCTGTTAAAATATATAAAAATAAATTTACGACAAGAGCCAAACCTTATTTTAATTAAACACGCCAAAAACTATACAATGTAACTAACGGAGTGTTTCCACCACTTTTTTTTTTTTCTAAAAGCTCACACAAAGTTGTTTTCAATGTGAACATTTGTTTTTTTTTTTTCATTTAAATCCATTTTAGAGGGAAAATATACTTTAAAATTCTTAAACTCTATTGAATGAAAAACACGAAAAAAAAAACGTTAAAAAATATACATAATATTCAATATTAATATTAACTTAATTGAAAGAATCACAATTTTCAGAGTCAGAAACAACTGTCATATGGAGGGATAGGTGTTAATTCCTTGATGGTAGAGGGTCCGGGTGAAACAGATCCAGGTGATGAAGAAATCAAGCTTCAGTTGCCTTACAGCTTGGTGCTGCTTCCTTATTACTGTAGATCGAAATTCTCTAAAATGTTCATAATAAGGAAGCACATCAGGATCTGATGCTGATTCAGTATAATCTATGATGTCATCCATATGTTGTCTTATAACAGACAATTTAGGATGAAGTGCAACTGATTCTTTGTCATCATCGTCCTCTTGTTCTCCGTGAAGAACGTTTCCTGCAATCTCTACCTCAGAAAAAAATTTATAGCCCGGATCACCTTCATCATTTTCGAGCCACCGTTCCACCTCATTCTCAGTTGCATTTTTGTTTCCAACCCTCAGAAGAGTGTCCCAAAAATTCACACCACAAATCCCTGAAAATCCATTTCAGGTTCTACGTCGTACAACAACTTCTTCCAAGCATTGGCCAAGGTAGTATGCATGTAAATTTTGCAGTGTCCTGGTGCCTCTTGTATTCTGCGTCTTCTGTTTCTTCCAAAACAACCATCATCTCTTCCAAAAATTTCTTATACAACCTCCTACATGCAACGATTACACCCTGATCCATCGGCTATATCGGTGAAGTAGTGTTAGGAGGCAGAAAAACACATTTAATTCTCCCATCCATGCTAACTAACCTCTCAGCTTTAGGGTGAGCAGGAGCATTATCTAGCAGTAAAATAGCCTTTATTTCATGGGAAGGAATTTTCAGCACATCTGTCTGATTGCGTCGCACATCAGGAATAAAATGGTTAAAGAACCAGTCACAGAAAATATCCATTGTAAACCAGGCATTTTTTGAGAGGGAATATATCACCGGTAGCTGGTTCATTAAATTCTTTAAAGCACGTGTTTTTTTTTTTTGCCTTACCAACTACCATAGACTAAATACCATAGAGGAATTTATTATTTGCATCAGCATTTGCACAAAATAAAACTGAAATTCGCTTTTTTTTTAGCTTACGACCAGGGATGCTTGTTCCATGCTTGTAAGCCTGTGTATTTTCAGGAACAGCACGATAAAAAAGCCCAGTCTCGTCAGAATTATAAAGCTGTGATAAAATGAGGCCATCATATTTAATGAGGTCATTTAGATATTTTCTGAAAGTCTCAAGTTGTTCTTCATCTGCACCTAAAGATTCACCACAGGTTCTTTTATTAACAGTGCCGTGGCGCTTTCGAAAACGCCACAGCCATCCATCACTCCGCTGAAATTTTAGGTCCACGCTATTCGCGAATAAAAAAAAAAAAAGGTTCTAATTTTTCCTTTAAGAGGGAAATTTTTTGTCCGTTAAATCGAAGGCCTACTGTAATGGAAAAATGGTTGAATCTTGAGACTGTTGCGACAATGTTACTGATTGAAAATGAAAAGTTAAAAGCTATCAATACGGAGCTTAACAGTAAAGCCAAGTTAATGGACAATGTATTGAATTCTTTTTCAGCATTGTCCCGTCTATGTTAAAGAAGCCTCTGGTAACAAACTTGGAAATTCAAAATATACAGGAGGGTGTTGATGCTGCCGAGTCACATGTCTCTTCTGTACGAATATTTGCAGAAGTTGCTCGTGATGGGACGCAGCCCCATAAGAATTTAGCTGGAACGGACGAAAATATGCTTATTTTAAGAGCTGAAGAAAATAGTGAGTTGAAGACAAGTACGGAAGTCAAAAACTTAGTTACCAAAACACTCAAATCTGAGTTTAAAAATGTCAAAATAAAATCTTTACGGCTAGCAAGAAACCGAGCGGTTGTTTTAGAGACAGCTTCTAAATCAGATCGTGTCAATATAACTGCATCTAATTCTTTTGTTAATGCTGGAGTTATTTCTGGGACTCTTACGAAGGAAAATCCTTCACATTTAATATACGACATTCGAAAGGAATTGACTAAAGATGACATAATTGAGGATTTATATTATAAGAACTTAGTGGATTATGGTTTTACAGAAGACTACAAATCTCTATCTAACAGATCTCAATCTAACGTGCATTGGATTATGTTTCCCCTCCCCACCCAAAGATTTTTAAGTGTATTTCGGCTATGATTAGAATTTTACTAGCCTATGGTTCTTATAAATTCAGAAGATTTACCATACTAACAAAGGGTTATTTCTTTATAGGCTTTGGTTGCACGAGTCTCTGTCATGGGGTCATTGTTCTAGGAACGAACATGTTTGCTGAATGCCAGTTTAAGGAAGGATCGGCATGTTGCGTTAATTGTAAACGTCGTAAAAGACAATATCATCATTCTGCTAGAGATCCTATTTGCTCTGGGTACATTAGAGCTTTAGAAATTACTTTTCATATTCTGATATTCATGATCAATTCAAATTAAATTTATTAAATTCTTATGCTATCGAAATCACATTGCCTTTCACCGTCGAAATTATGGAGTTCTTTGTGGTCGCTTCAGAATCGTTCTTCTTCATTCTAAGCGACAAGTCCATGGGTCTCTTTTTGTCTACAATATCATAAACTCTGTTATCGATTCTCCATCTTTTCTTGAACAAATACCTTTCGCTATAGCCCGTTTGAATTCTCGTTATAAAATTAATTTCCCACTGCCTGTTCCTCGTACTCATCACTTACTTGGTAGTCCTCTGTTTCGTTTTCTTCAGGTAATGAATAACTACAATATTGATTTTACTCTTAATCCATCTGTCTATATGAATTTGCTCCTTACTCCGTTTTCTTAATGTAAATTTTGTTTATATTTTAATTCTAGTTTTGTATTGATTATTACTGTTTTGTATTTTCTGTAACTCCTAGCGTTCTCACCTTTATTTAAGGTCTGTGTGCCATGTGTGTGAGAAACGTGATATATATAAATAATTTAAATTTTGGAATAATTAAAAAGCCAAAAATTATGCAGATAAGTGGTCAAAGATCTAAAACAGTTGTAGGCGAAGTTAGAATTTCCACAGAGCAAAATTCAGTTGATATAATCTCAATACGAGAGCCCTATGTTGTTAAATTGTACCGGACCAGTTATATACGATCTATGGCTTTTGCTGTTACTGCCCGAGTGTGTACACAACCCGTCCGTTTAAACCCTAAAACATTTATAGTTATTTTGAACGATAATCTAGATGCAACTGTAATACATGGACTTTGTGACTTTGTAATAGTTGTCACGTGTGTATCTGTTACCTACTTTTCTTTAAGTTTTTATTTGTTGTCTATTTATTGACCTCCTACTGGAGATATTAAGGATACAGTACTTTAAATTTTTTTATATTTAGCTCTTATCATGATTGGTTCTAAGAATATTCCAAAGAAAAGTAGTTGCGTGGGCAGCTACCGGAGGAATTTATTATTAGCTACAATCTGTTGATTGTAGCTAATAATAAATTGATATTACAGTTGTGAATTCTGCTTTTGGTGCTTATATTCAAAATTGGGCATCATTTCCCATTGGATCGTTGGTGATTATCGTGTGCTGCTCTTCAATGTAACGCAGGTATTATCATGTGCTTCTGTGCTCACCCCACAATTGATAAGATTTTCCATAAGGCAAATAAACTTGGGCTGCATTTGATGCTTCCTTAGTTATGGATTACCCAAATAATTCTGTTCAATCTTTTGATGAATTATCTGTCACTTCAGCTGCTGAAATTATCCACAAATCATTCATTAAGGCTGCTTATAAATCAACCCGAAAAAGAATATTAATAAATGTACAGAAATGAAATATTTAGGAGTGATGATAAGTTAAATTTTCAATTACATGTACAGCATATAGCAGCTAAAGTTAAGAAGTTCACTTGTGCAATGGCTCGGATATATCACAGATTATTATCGGTTATCCCGGAAAACACGATTGCTATACTATAAGGCGGTATTCCTCCCTATGGTAGGAATACCACCTTATAGTATAACATCATGATTCTAGAGTGGATGCAGTCAGGTTCAAAACTAAACTAATTTCTATTCAGAGGACTATGCTTTTGATTATGTCGCGGGTTTGTAAAACAGTATCAGTGTTATAGGTTCTTGCGGGAACCATGTCTCTTGGTTTGATGGTGACTTCTATTATTGTATTCGGAAACGGATACTAGCAGAAATTTTTGGAATTACTATTAACACTGAAGCTGATATTAAAAAAGAAAAAGCGAGATGCTATAATGAATTGATACATGTTTGGTAAACCAGATGGGATACAACCATTACAGGTTTAGTTACTAAAATATTCATGCCTGCATTGACGTTTCTAATGGATAAAAAGAACCAGAGATGGTTTTCTATGAGGTTATATTTAACTTATATTCTTATGGAACACGGGTCAATGAATGCAAAGCTGTTTCGCAGTTTAGATCGTCTGACACGCACTTATGTCAATGTGGGTTTCCAGAAACCTGGAACCATATTCTTTTCGAATGTATTCTCTTCACAGATCTTAGAGGGATATTAATTCATAATGTTGGGAATGTTGCCCCAGGGCATGAATCAAGACTCGTCCAGGACGAATAATTCTTGATAGCTTTACAGGAGTTTGCGAATTAGGCATTTAAAAGAAGAGCTTCAAGGCGCAATATAGCCGAAGCAGCTTTTGCGCCATAAAACTACAAAAAAACAAACAAACAGAAGACCTTCAAATAGGATACTTTTGTCTATTAGAAATTAATGGTAATAAACGGTTCTAGAATGGCTTGAACATGTCGGTGGAGTTTCCTTTTGATGTTACGTAACTTCTTTATTTGCACATCAACTGGTAAATGTTTTCTTGATTATATTTGAAGTCATAACTTGTAACTGCTTGGAAGATCTAAGTTTGAATTACCACGTGGTTGTAATTAATACTATGGAATTACTGTGTTCATGATGTTTGATTGTTTTGGTTTGACGGTTGCTTTATTCTGAATTTAGTTCTTTGTGTTATTTCAGTACATATAACGTATGCATGCCAATAATAGTTAACATGTTTTGCCTGTTAACTATTATTATTTGTTTTAAATTAATTAACAAGTTTCTCACTTATATTAATTGATTAGTGCATGTTACGTTGCAGTAGTAGTAGTAGCATGTGATGCAAGAAAGCAAGTGTATGAGCTTATGCAGCATCAGCCAAAAAAAAAAAAATCACACCATTTCCTCCAAATGCCTGTCCAGTTCCTCCTTAAATTTATTTAACCTATCAACTTCCACAACAACAGATGGAAGTTTGTTCCAGCAATTAATCACCCGCTGGCTAAAGGCAAATTTCCGCACATCTATTCTACATCTGTCTTTTCTTAATTTGAATTTATGCCCCCTTAGGTTCGTAATCTGAACAAGTGGAAGATTATTATCATATTTGATAATATGATCCCATCAGAATTCAGCCTGCTCAACCCAATCAAGGCCTTATACATCTCAATCAGATCACCGCGCAGGTGCCTAGTCTCCAGCCACTGCAATTTGCAGACTTAAGCCTCTCTTGGTAAGAAGATCCCTTCATTCTCCTCACCAATCTTGTTGCCCGTCTCTATACATGCTCAAGCAAATCTACATCCTTCCTAAAATGAGGCCTCCAGACCTGTACGCAGTACTCAAGGCGTGGCCTGACCATTGCCTTATACAGAGGGACAATCACCTCCTTTTCCCTGCTAGCAAAATTCCTATATATCATTGACAAAACCCCATGACCTGCCCTGGCAACCTGTTTAATGAGTTTCATACTATTGAGAGGTTATGGGATCGTATTTTACAGTGTAATCCCCTTTTTATCGATGGGACATGTTTACGTTGTTTAATCACAGATCAATCTCGTCTGAAGATGCTACTGGATAATATGAAGATTCGTTTTACCAAGACGACCTGGACGATATTTACAATTGTAGAAGTCTGTTTATGATGTTACAGTTCTTGGTACCTACAATTGTCTGAGATCCCCACGAGTTGCTACTGTAAATTTCATGTTTTTTTTTTTTAAATAAATAAATAAATTTTTTTTTTTATTTTAGGAAGCTGTAAGGTACTCAGTTGAAAGTTAGGCAGATTTGAACTAACGTTCTGGGTGCCGCCTTTATTTTTAATAAAAATTGTTAGTAATAAAAAAATATATTAGTTTATACGAGGGCAGGTGTGTCAAATTCTATCCTTATCTAATTTCGTCTCCTGTAAGTTAAACTGCTATACCATTGCCTATGACCACAACATGTACACAAAATGAGTGTATATATAAGTAATACTACCAAACTCTGTTTTTGCAATAGACATACTCACGAACAGAACCCACATATACAGAAATATCTCATAACACACACATACACAATATATATGCAACTTTTTAAATATAAATTTTATTTAGTTTTTTATATTGGACACAGTGTGTCGGACCCTGACACGATATGGCAACAGACGACTTCTATAAATGAAGTGGCACTTCCTCTCTAGTCAGCTAATAACAAGCAGTTTCGGGTGCAGTGGGTACAGGAACACGAACATTGAATATTTGATAAATATTTGGTCCGGCGTGTTCCGGTTTCAGTAGTTCTATGCTAAGCAGAATGAGGATATGGCGTCAGCAAGGTGAATTAGCTGACCTATCGTACCAGGTGTCAATACTACAAGCTAGTTTGGAAGTGATAGAGTGGGAAATGTTTGGATCAACGTCTAATGTCACAGCCTATTTGAAAATTGTTGCTACCTAGTTGAATAACATTGTTGCTAAATAGGTGCGCTCCTGCGTTGTTCACAGTTTATCCGTCTGGTGACGTGTACTTCTAGCAGGATAACGCACCATGTCACATGACAGGGATACTGTGAGAATGATAAGGAGCATGAGGCCAACTTTGGTGACTTCACCAAAGTTGGCCTGCTCAATCACCAGATCTCAGTCTCATTAAGTATCTGAGGTGGGTGGAACGAACTGTTTGCGGCAGGGATCCGCCGCTATCCGATCTGAGACAGCTGTGGGATGCAATTGTTTTCGTGGGCCAGACTCCTCCTGGAACGCTTTCGGCACCTCGCAGAGCCTGTGCCTGACGACTTGAGGCCATGTTGAGGTGTGAAGGAGGCGCTACTTGCTCTTAAGTTGGTGTATTTAATAATCTGCTCACGCAGTGTTTATCTTAGACCCTTCCTGTGAAGATAACGCTTATAGTGATAAACTTGTGATCTAATTCCAAAGTAATGATAAAATAAATTAGTTTCGGAAATGGCTACTTCAGATTTTTTTGGAGGGGCATTCAATATATACAAATTCGAAATGATGGAATATGTAAAGGATAAACAAGGAAGATTGTTGCCTTCGTTCGCGTTGTAATTTCCGTAAACCATTTCTGTGAGCTGTTAGTTGGAGTACATCCAAATTATCCAAAGTTGGAGTACATCCAAATTAAGGAGACTCAACCACTCCAGGTGACAGGAATAAAAGAACATAGAGAAAGAGATTCCTATGGTGGAGTCTGCTTTTTGCAGCTCTGTCCTACACTGGCCTGGGGATTGCTCCAATGGCCAGTGTCTGCATCCCACACCATGCCAGCTAGGAAAAGCTACAGCATGGTGTCAGCGTGGATAACCATGAGCCCCCTGAGGGCCTGCATAGCCATCACTCTGTCTGGTGAAGAGGCCAAGATAGAACATGCACTTAATAACTTTCATTCACTCAACATTCACACAATTTTACTTTCTATTGTTTTTTCTTATACTTTCTATTTTCTTTTATATATTAGATTAGATATTGATGAGTGCATTTCGACAGGCATGTCTTTTACTTAGAAAAGATTTGACTTACTCCGTCATACCTCTACATATTACGTAGAAAAGCGTGCACGGTGATTGGCGAGCAAGGCGAGCAGGGGGCGTATCCCTCCTAGTCTATACATTGAAAAGGTTTTTCTTCTAGTGATATTTATTCGAGCCAATGGGAGAAGAGGGCGAGGCAATTACGTCACTACAAATGCAATTAATTATTGACAACTGCCTCTATAACGTTCACCAATCTCGTGCACGTGGTTCACTGCCTAACATTTGATGTTCCATTGTAACGTTTTTTTGTACATTAATGAATACTGTATATTTCTAAATACTGTAGTTTAGTTTAGTATTTTGTAAATATTTTAAATATTTGTATAGTTTTAAATATTTCAGTTAAATATTTTAGTCCTGCTCTTTCGGATAAAACAGTATTCATCATGTATTATGGAACCCGAAGCAAAAGGTCTTTTCCTAAGTGACCTACGTAAACGCAGGTAAATAATTTCATAGTGATATTGTTGAAGTCCAGTATAGTATACACCGGCAGGTATTTCGATGAAAGCGAGAAAGGCGGCGATAATTGACAGGTGAAGGCAACTTCCTTTTCTGATTGTTTTGTGTCGTCGAGGAGGGGGTCTTGGCTTAGGTAGGGTGTTTATCCCTCAATTCCACTGTTTTTAAATGGGAAAACGAGTTCTCGATTTAAAAGCAGCGACAAATGTGGGGAAATATGGGCGTCACAACTTGTCAATCACTGCTTTCCCACTGTTTTGCTTGCCGCCATATTTGAGGGTGTACACCGTTCTGGAGTTTTACCGTGATATTTATTCGACCTTGGGAATGCCGCGCACTACAAATGCACAGGTAAATAATTACATAGGTAATTAATTTCCCGAGTAAATATCGACCAGTGCGCTTCTACAGGTGTCTTTTACGTAGAAAAGATTTTACTTACTCCGTATACCTCTACATTTTACGTAGAAAAGCGTACGCGGGGATGGGCGAGTAAAGCGAACAGGGGACGAAGCTCCCCCCTAGTAACATATTATAATTATAAACAGTATTATTGTATTTGAATTGATTTTATAGGAATATTTAGGGATCATACACACATACACAGTTAGCACTATATAAAATAGGTAATTCTACTGATTTTGCTTTACTACATCAGTTAGTATTCGCATAAATTAATGCTGTATTTAAACAGCAAAGCCTTCTTTGATCACAGCCAGCTTGTGTTCAACTAACTCTTACCATTGATTCCAAAGGAATCCAGCCCAGAAAACGATGTCGGGTGAACATTTGGACATCACATCTGTGTGGGAAAATATTGATCATAACAAAGTTAACTGCCTAGTCACGAGTCAAATCAAGAATTTAGTTAGTGCAAAAACCGATGGAAGAAGTCTGTCCCGACGTTAGTCGTGAAATTTTATTTTTTGCTTTTTATTCCCCAGATTTAGCCTCCATAAACCGTAAGCACCAGGTTCGTGTTGTTTTCTTTTTGAATCGTATTTATATAAGGAATATCATCGATCGTTCATAGAGACCATCTGATCGTGCTGCTAATATCGAAACAGGATCTTTAAGGAAACAGATAACTAACTGAATAATCCGTGGAAATCAAGAGAAGCAAACAGTTCTGTGCACTTTGCCCAAGCCTTTAAATTGAGTTGGTTGGATGGTACGGATGCATAAGAGCACAGAGTTCAGACGTATTGTAAATAACGCTGGGGTACTTTGAAGTGAGTTCCACAACTTTTCTGATTTAAAGAAGTTTAAATTGAATCTGTTTTGTTTGCGAAGGTTCTTAGTAGGAGAGCGAAATAACATTATAAAGATGTATAATACTTGTTTGTGTGTGTGTGTGTGCGTGTGTGCGTGCGCGCACGCACGCACACACACACACACACACACACACACACACACACAACAACAACAACAACAACACATACAACATACACATACAACAAAACAAGCAGATCTTAGCAAAACAAGTTCAGATGCCTGTTTGTTCGACAGTATATCTGTATCGATTGTTCCTTTCTGTAGAATAAAGTCTCATTAACTTAGATTATATTCATCGTTATTTTCAGTTATACTTGAGTTGAAGGGTCGTGAAAATATGTTAAGACGCTTTCGCAAAATATGCAGATCCAGAAACACGAAGTTATTTATATAAGCAGTTTGTTTCTTTACCTAGGAACAAAAGGTATAAATGAAATATAATGAAACATATATTAGCCCAGAGATATACATAATAGAGACATATATTAGCCTTCTTGAAACTGAGTTCCACAAAAAGCTAAAAGAATTAATCATATATCAGGGAGTAATAATAATAATACTGTACATCCAGTGGAGCAGTAACTAGATTTTTAATAAGTTAAGATAATACAAGTAGCTTTCAGGGTAACGAACCCCTTCTTCAGTAAGTGAAATTAAACGCATACAGAATACTAACAAAATATAGACGTTAGAGATAGAATAAAATAAATACTAAATGAGCTGTGCGTGCTCAGATGACTTTGAGAATGCGCACATGACCGCGAGATTGGGTATTCATTCATTCCTAGATCGGCGCTCATTGTTGGTGTACAGAGATGTATGGGATTTCTGCCAGCGTTTGTCGAGTTTCAAAACTGTTGATTCTAAGATAGGGTGTAGCCTTGTACCCTTGCAGAGATTTAAGGCTTTGGACAGCTTGATATATTTAACGATTCTAACCAAAGACGGTGACGGTAGTGCCGGGATTGGTCAATCATCTCACAATCGCGTCTAGGGTTAAGGTCATAATGAGTTGACCATAAATAAACGGATTATAATAAATGTTCCGCGATTGCGAAGTGTTCAGTGTAACCTAGGCGAATCGATCTATCATGTTCTGCGAGACGATCCTGAAGGCGTCTCGAGCTCTCCCCTATATAGCAACTGCCGCAATCGTGGTATACTGTTCCACTACGTAACAGAGGGGCGATGGGAGTTTTTTACGTTCGAGACCACAGAACGTAAGCTCCTACCAGGAGTATAAGTGATTCAAATCTGGGAAGATTTCATTATCGACACGATGGCAATTGCATGCCACCGGCTGCCAACTTCTCGAATTTTATGGACTGCCAAAAGTTCACAAGCCTGGCGTTCCTCTCCGACCGATTATGTCCTGCTGCAGTTCGCCGACATACGAACTGTAAGCACAGTTCGTATGTCGCCCATCTAAGCACATTGCCCACCTCCTAACACCTCTGGTGGGAAATACTGTCCGTACAGTCACCAACAGCGAGGAATTCCTTCACCTCATCGAGCAACGTACAGTCCCTGCCAACGAGATCATGGCGTCCTTCGATGTTGTCTCTCTGTTTACATCCATTCCCGTTCAACAGGCCGTCGTCTGTACCAGGCGACTTCTAGAGAGTGATCCCAACCTATCAAATAGAACATCGCTAACTACAGAAGATATCTGTACTTCCCTCAACCTATGCTTGTCAGGCGGTGGCATTGCCTTTAGCGATTCTCTGTACAAGCAGATACACGGTACGGCTATGGGCACCCCTGTCAGCTCCGTCGTTGCTAACATCGCAATGGAGGAATTAGAGGAAGATATTCCTAAACCCACCAATTAGAAGGAATTAGATATTCCTAAACCCACCTGTACCGATGATAATGATAATTTATTTATCCCTATTTTGTGTTACAATTGTTGGGAGATAACAGAAGAAGGGAGGGAGAACACATAAGCCAGAGGCTTTTTAGGGGGTTGAAAAAGATAACAATAAAACCAGATACACCATGAATCTGACATATTTCTACATTCCATTACAGAGACTTCGTAAACCAACCACACATGTCGCGTGGGTAACAACAGTACTTATAATTACATTGTGAGTACTTTTACAATAACAAGTATGAAAGAAAAAAATATGAAATAATTGCGTAGAGTGTTACAAGCTTTTTGACAGCTATTCCTTCAACTTGTTTACATAATTTCCAAACTGGTATGCATTGTGGAAAGTTCAGCAGTTGAGTGGAAGGTGATTTAGATCAGACATCCCTGGTGATGTGTTCAGTCAGGAGCTTCTTGAACCTGTTTAGTGAAATGGCATTTTTGATATTTTCAGGAAGATTATTCCAGGTGTTTGCGCCTCTGTATTTTATATTTTTCTGACCTATGGCTTTTCTAAAAAGCGGAACCTTCAGGTTCGCTTCATTTCTTAAATTATATGTTATTCCTTCTTCTTCTATTGTTATAAAAAGGGATCTGAAGAGAGCAGGAAAGTTTGGTGTTTTCAAAGCATTGTAGACAAAGACCGCCTCCGCTTTTTGTATCAGTTGGTAGATGCTTAAGAGGGTCTCTTCCTTATATCTCGAAGTCACCGATGCATTCCAGGGAAGGCCCAAAATTGAGCGAACACATCGATTGACAATTGAATTGATTCTCGTGAGGTTATATTGACTGGTCGTACCCCATGAGATGATTCCATATGTGAAGTGAGGCTGTATTAAGGAAAGGAATACTAGTCTGAGAAGAGAAGGAGGTACCAAGGCAGAGGCTCGGGCGAGTATTCCTGCTAGTGACGAAGTCTTCTTTCGTAAGGTGATCATTTGTTTATCCCAACTCAGCTTGTCATCTAGCCAGATTCCTAGAAACTTAGTCTCATTCACCCTTTCGAGTTGTTTTCCTTTGTATGTTATTTCGAAATCAGTATTTAATGGTTTATTTTTCGACCTAAACACCATATATTTGGATTTTTCTGGGTTTAGTATTAGCTGATTCTTTTGAAGCAAACTATGCATTTCAGAGAACAGGGCAGAGATTTTGCATTGAAGTTGGTTAGGGTCTTTTTCAGTGATTAGAATGGAAATGTCATCGGCATACGCTACTAGGTGGGAAGATGTAATATGAGAGAGAAATTCATTAATGTAAAGAACAAATAGGATAGGTCCGAGAAGTGAGCCTTGAGGTACTCCCCTGAAGAAATAAGAAATGTCTGAAAAAGACTGGTTTGTTTTAACGACAAATGGCCTATCAGTAAAGTAGTCTTCAAGGAGAAGGTTAATTTTTCCTCTCAAGCCAAGATTGTTGAGTAGGATATTATGATTTATGCAGTCAAATTTGATAGGTCTAGAAACAGTGCTTTTGATAGGTCTAGAAACAGTGCTATTGCATAGTGACCCTTTTCAAGACAGTCCGTGATCCTAGAGCAGAATTCAACAATTGCCAGGTCAGTGAATCTTTTTGAACGATAAGCGTACTGTTGTTGATGAATAAGCTGATTGACTTCCAGGAAGCCCATGAGTCTGCCGTGAAGAATTTTTTCGAATAATTTTGCAATAACTGAGAGTAGAGCTATTGGACGAGAATCGTTGATAGAGTTACATTTTTTTCCCTTAGGAACAGGAACAATGACTGCTTTTTTGAATTGAGACGAGAATTTACCAGATTGAAAGGAAAGATTGTAAATATACATCAGTGGTGTTAGAATTCAGTTAAGGACCTTTTTCAGCAGAGCAGGAGATATTTCATCAAAGCCAGGGGCTCCCTTTTCTTTTAATTGATGTCCTGCTTCTAAAATCTCTTGATCTGAGAACAGAGCGAGGAAAAAAAGAGCTCCTCATTGAGTGCTTGACAGATTCTCTCGTTGCATTATTTCTAGAGTCAACGTCGTCTTTAAAAAGGTTATTCACACTTGAGATAAAGTGATTACGGAAGGCTGCGGCTTTTTCCTGGTCATCCGAAATGAGTACCTCGTTCTCAACTACATCTCCAACGTAGCTTTGTGATTTCGTTTTTCTTCCAGGTAGTAACTTGTCCAAGACTGTCCACTTTTCCTTGCTTGTAATGACGCCTTTAAGTTGGGAACTATAATATTTCCTTTTCTCTGACCAAATACTGTCGGTGACTGTTTCTGTACGTTGTGTATTTGTTTTTATCCGCCTCCTTTCCTGTTTCTCTAGCAATTCTTGCAAGTTTGTCCCTTTTCTTTAGCATGTTACAAATTTTGTTTGACATAAATGGGCATAATTTCCGTCTTGGCATAGTGGTCTTTTTATTCGCTGGGATCCTGATGTATGACACGCATTTTTCGTAAATATTTAGGATATGCTCAAGAAGTTTGTCGCAATTTCAGGATCATCTGTAGCCATCACCCCATCCCACGAAGACTGCTGGAGATCATAACAGAGCTGATTGAGAGAGCCTGGAGTCACAGATCTGTAAGTGTGCATGATCTTTTCCACAATTTCTTCATTTTCAGTTACCATTAAGATGGGACGATGATCAGAAATGGTTGCATCCAGTACTGCATAGGTTAGTGAGCATTCCCCAGTTGCGAAGTCAAGAAGGGAATTGTGGGACTCTCCAATTCTAGTCAGGATAATTCCGTCAGTCAGAAGAGAAAAACCATTGGAAGAAACGACATCTAGGAGGTCTTGCACTTGAGAGGAAGAGCTTTGAAGTATGTTAATATTAAAGTCTCCCATCAGCAGAAGACTAAGGGATTTGCTTGTGAAGTGAGATAGAATATTGTCAAGAGTTACAAAGAAACTGTTGACTGAAGCTGAGGGAGGTCGGTATAGACACCCAATCACCAAAAAGCAATGCGGATAAAAGTGATTTCACAAGCTTGATCAGGCAGATTTGTGATAGGAAAGGCAGAGCATCGCAGATGATTGTGAACGTAAATAGCAACTCCACCCCCTTTAGAATCGTTGATGATATACGCAGATACGTTGATGATATCTACACCACCATCCCACGTAGTTCAGAGGCAACTCTGTTAGAGTACCTCAACTCCTTATCTCTGTTCATCCAGTTCACCTTAGAGTTAGAGGTGAATGGGTCCCTTCCTTTCCTGGATGTTCTAGTGAAGCGAGTGGGCCCACGCCTGGAAACCTCGGTATACCGTAAGCCAATGTGGTGCAGAAAATTTACTAACTACAGATCAGCCCATGCCCCTTGTCATCTAAACAGCACTGCACGCGCTCTATTCTCTCGAGCTTGGAGCCATTCCAGCTCAGATGAAGCCGGGCGCAACGAGATTTCCAGAGTAAAAGCTGACCTAGTCAATTGTGGGTACCCAAACCATGTATAAGATAGGTGCTTACTACAAGCACAAGAACTTGCGACTCATCCAAGGCCGTCGTCCCCCCGTGATAATGTTCCCACTGCCTATATTCCTAAATATCAGGGTACGTCGGACCAGATTTCTAAGATCCTACGTGAGTACCGCATGAAATGCGTACAACTCCCTGGTAGGAGCTTACGTTCTCTGGTGTCGAACGTAAAAACTCCCATCGACCCTGTGTTACGTAGTGGAATAGTATACGGCGTAACATGCCACGATTGCGGCAGTTGCTATATAGAGGAGAGCTCGAGACTCCTTCAGGATCGTCTCGCAGAAAATGATACATCGATTCGCCTAGGTGACACTGAACACTCCGCAATCGCGGAACATTTCTGGTCAAATCATCATGACCTTAACCCGAGACGCGATTGTGAGATGATTGACCAATCCCAGGACTACTGTCACCGCCTTTGGTTAGAATCGTTAAATATATCAAGCTGTCCAGAAGCCTTAAATCGCTACAGGGGTACAAGGCTACACCCTATCTTAGAATCAACAGTTTTGAAATTCGACAAACGCTGCAGCAATCCCATACACGTCTGTGCACCAACAACGAGCGCCGATCTAGTGAATGAATGAATGTTTGTACAATCTCGCAGTCATGTGCGCACTCTCAAAATCATCTGAGCACGCACAGCTCATTTAGTATTTATTTTATTCCATCTCTAACGTCTATATTTTGTTAGTATTCTGTATGCGTTTATTTTCACTTGCTGAAAAAGGGGTTCGTTACCCTGAAAGCTATTTGCATTATCTTAACTTATTAAAAATTTAGTTACTGCTCCACTGGATGTACAGTATTATTATTACTACCTTATATCAAATAATCCAGTACCACAGGCCCATCCTCATTTATAATCATATATCGTTTAAATTCTTTCTGCGCAAGTTTTGATACATTCGCCATTCCTGCTGTATGCACTCTGGCTTTGTTTCAAAGCATCAGATCGGAGGCCTCCTCACATCCAACTTTCCTTTCAGTAGAAGGGTTTTGCTCTTTTCAGTAGAGTTTGTTTTTTCAGTTTTTTGTTCTCAGCCCACTCGGAAAAGTCAGACAGTATTGCATTGGCCCTAGTTTCTATTGTAACTCTCGTAGGTCCTTCAACGACGATAAGGTCGTCGGCATAAGACGTTTGTGTGACGTTGGGATATATCCTCAGAAGCCGGTCATCCAGGATCATATTCCACACTGCTGGACCAAGAATGGAGCCTTGGGAACAGTCTCTGGTAAGTTTCCGGGTGATGGAATGTAACTGTGTTTTGATGGTGAGACGTCGGTTAGAGAAGTAGCTCTTGAGGCAGTTGAACAGATTCTGAGAGCAATCAGTGGCCCTGACCCTCTCTAGGATGGCCGATCACCAGACAGTGTCAAAGGCGCCCTAAAATCTATAAGGTCCTTCAGGTCCAGCGGCTTATGATGCTGCAAATAACTCGTGCATGTCGAACCACGTCAACCGCTGCACTACAAGTTCTTACTGGATGCCTACCCCTAGATCTCCATGTCGTACTCCGCCGACCGGGCTAGCCGGGTGGGTAAAGCGCCTACCTGGCAACCCAAAGGTCGCGGGTTCGAATCCCGCCTCGAGCTTGGATCACAGTACTGCAAAAACCTTGGGAGGTGCATTATGGTCACAGAAGCCGATGCGCCAACAACTAAAAAAGAAAAAAAAAAATGTCGTACTCCGGCCTATTTCATGCCATCAAGAAGAATAAAGAGGTTGAAATACTCACCATTAAAACGCGTACAGACACTAACATCAAACATGAGATGACCCGTGTGTGGACTGAACTGGTTTCCCTATGGCAGACACGATGGAATAACTCATCAACAGGTGAAATTACTAAACTCTTTATTCCGGATGTCACCTTCCTCAACAAACGACGCTGCAACTGGTTCTATCCTAACGTCTACATGTCCTTTCTTTTGACTGGCCATAGATCATTTTAAAAGGCGTCTTCTCAACTTTGGTCTGTCTGACGATGCTTTTTGCATCTGTGGAGAGTCAGAGGACTGGAACCACGTGAAGCACTCCTGTCCGATATATCTTGACCGTCGCAACCAGCTTCTTCTGGCCCTCAATTCACCGACAATCCATCCAGAGGCTAGGGTATTGGAATCAGAAAAGCCTACAAAGCATTCTCGACCTATGCCACCGCGGTCTTCATCAGACGCCGCTATCACCCACAACCACCAACTGGCACACCTATGACTACCGCAGCTCATTCTGTCGACTAGCTTCCCCACTGCCAGTCACACCATAAATTAAATAGCTTGTCATCCATAAGGATATACCAAACCCAGTAATGATTCTCTACTTCACAGGATGCACCATTGCAATCACGTCACCAAGTTTCTATTATGTGGCCACTTGAGAGCCGCCGCTATTTATTTATTTTTCTTCCTGTCCATCCACAGTAACTTCATCTTCTCCTGCAATGCTCCAACATGTTCTCTGCTGCTCCTAGAAGACTTTACCGGGTGATTCTCAACTTCCCTTGACAAAGCTTCCACCAGAGATTTTTGCCGACGCCAACACTTCTCTCTGCAAGGGATAAACCAATGGGATTCCTGCCTTTACCTCTTCTCTGTGAAGCTCCTTTGCTGACGCCACCTCCCCATCGGCGTTGGATTAGATGCTTTCGGGCTCTTTTGTTGGCCTGGGACACTCGCCAGGTGGGATTTTAACCACCCTCGATGAATCCTCATCGAAGGGTTTCTGCTGATGCTGGTCAACTGACAGGCGTGGGATCATCTGGCCGTTTGGCCCTCTGCTGGGGATAGCCTTCCGCTCTGCCTACCCTCGCTTCCTTCCGTTTTCTTACCTTTCCTATCTAACTCGCTCCGTTCCTCTAACTTGGCCTCTCTCCTCTCTTGCTTTGCAAGTGGGCAGAGAGCCTGTCAGGCGTTCCTTCTACCTTCCTGGCCCATGGACGGATGCGGAAAGGCTCCTTCCATGGTGATCGAGCCTCCTAGTAACTAAGAGGCCAGTCAAACAACACACTACTCACACATAACCCACACTGACTGGCCTTGCAATGTTGTGCATACATCACAGAGTACTCAACGCGGATTTGTGGGGAACCACAGGAACCGTTTGACAAAAAACACTATGTCCACTAGGCGGGAGGAGTCTGTGTGGTAGTATAGTGGCATCGTCACCGTTTTTCTCACACCTGGTGGAAAAGGTCCAGGTTCGAATCCTGTTAGTGACGTGAGGAACTTTTATGGGCTTTTTTCATTCCGTGTTGAGTTAGTCGATCTCAGGCGTAGATAGCAAGCCCCTCCCCAAGTTTCCGGGTGTTTCTTCCAGGAAACAGGCAAATCGACCAGAGAACACACGCAATTATAATATACTTGGATGAATGCATATTCCGTGTGGCCCTAGTGCGACGTTTACTTTTTATTATTTATATTAAGCCAGGAGGAATTTTTATGGGCTTTTATTACAACGTACATCATCTAATTTATTATTTCTTATATTTTTATTCCGCTTCAAATGAATTGTAGCAAAGCAAATTCATATACTAGCACCGGACTTACAATGGTCGTTTCCAGAAAAAAATTTTAAATATTTTACACAGCTGTGATGCTGCCATATGACTATTTGTGGAGTGGTATTAAAGGTAGCTTCCCGCACAAAGAGCCCATGAAATTGCCCCAAATTATCAATTTCGAGTTAGTGACATTTTTTTCTAAGTTAATTCTATAAATCCGCATTCGAAAATCTATCCATGTATGTAAATCGTGCCTACAGGGACACACACAAAAAGAGGAGAAACATCCTTCTGTTTTGAAGTCTAGCAACAGACAGACAAAATACAAATTCTAAGTGTATTAATTCTTATCAAGGAGACTTCTGGAAACTTATTTAATTCATATAACATGAGATATCTGGTCAAATGACGACAAGTCGAGCATGTATAAGGTTGTGAGGCGTCAGTCTGTTTTGTCTGTATTGCGTGGTTGGTTTTCGTGTTGTGTTGAATGAAAAATTCCAGTTTCCAAGGGGAAGGGGAGCCAGCTTTTTAGACTTTGGCCACGATGTGAAAAAGCCGTTAAAATTGCTCCTCTTTATGAGATATCTGGTCTGAGATGTGTTTGGTCCCAAGATCTTTTCCACACGATGTGGAAAGCAGCAGTTGCAACTAGTGTTATCTGCATGGTTAACACGAGGATTTAGTACTTGAGGGTATTTATCATAAATTTACCTTGATCATAAATTAAAGACTGTCAAATAATTCGCATTCGTATGAATTATTAATTATCAGTTTTGCTGATACTTTGAATTCCCTGCCTGAACGGGCCACTTAACTTGATGGTAGTTTGCAAATGTTCTGCATTTTTTGGATTTGATCTTATACTATGGGCACAAACGATGATGGGTTTGATATGAGTGACTCTGGTTACCTCCGCCTACATTTTTCATGCATAAAAGTTAAGGGAGTTACACATTTTTAAAAATTAGTCACCACCGCCCATCAACGATACTTTTCTTTTTTTTTTCTCTCCCAAAGCAACTAAGGCTATAGGCTTCGGTGTATTGTCTTTAAATTGCCTATATTCTATATATTTCGGATGGAAAACTGTGGTTTCCAATGTTGGTGGGGGGTGATACGATACACAGTTCATGGCAAGAAATTTGTATGATTTTTATGGGTTTATTATTCTACTATTTCATGAGGTGATTATCTTATTTTCGTGAGTTGATTACTGGCGAGAGTTATACACCCTCTGGTAGCAGTAGGTACTATCGCTGTTTTAAAAAAAAAAACATTGTAGGGAGAAAAGAATTTTGAAATCCTTTCAAGATTGGATTGTTTTATCGCCTTTTTTTCATACCTTATCCGAGATATTCTTTCCAGGACAAGGATTCCCCCCCCCCCAGAAACTCGGGTTTTCCATCCAACGAAACATTAAATGGAACATAATATGCTATCACTTTAGGTGTTATGACGGAAAAAATCAATGAAGACGATCACTTTTGAGTTAAAACTGGTTACTTACACCATGGTTCTAATTAGTCCTGAATTTACTGGAGTCTCCAGTAAATTCAGGCGTTTGATGAAGGCGACAGGCAAAAGAGTACACATTTACAGGCACCTTATGGCCTTACACACGCGTCATCAAGGTTGTTACTTGATATGTTATTTAAATTAGTTATTTGAAAATCTAATACTGCCACAGCGGGTTAGAGAAGCACACGAGGATAAACTACAAGAATGTGAATAATAAGCAGTTAATAATGATTAAAGATTATGTGTTTTATCCTATTTCTATTATAACTGGAAGTCGTCCGATCTTCTCTCCCCCTTTTCCCCTTCATTAGAGAAATTTGCAACAGATTGTCCCCAAGAACAATCTGTTGCAAAGGGCATATTTTTATGCTCTCTTATCGATGTTACTACTTTTCGCTTCGTTTTAATCTTTTGTGCTTTACCGCTGGAGTAAATACCAAGTGGTTTGGAAAAATGCAGAATAAAAACATTTGTACTATGCATACAGTTAAGAAATATTTTCAGTGTGATGTTCAGAAACTATATTCTTTACAGTACCATTCATTACCCATCGATAATATCAAAAAGCACATCGAGCTGCAGTTACCGCTTTACATAATAATAATAATACTAATAAAATAATACATGACAAAATAATAATAACAATAAAAAAATAAATAAACTGTTAAGTAATTTTTTCCCGCATGTAATTCCGCTTATTGTTACTATGTTATGACAGTTTACAGTGCTTCAGTAATCATAGTCAAAAATAATTTCATTTAAAGAATGGACATTTAAAAGCGTGTACGAGTAAAAAGTGATCGTTTATCTTAATTCAAGAAATCTCAATTTCGTATTCTATTCTTGTGCTCCCAAAATAAAATGCGTAGGCGATTACAAATGCCTTATTCAGTGTGTCGATATAACGGTTTTCGACAGAAATCAAAATAAAATGCTAGAGGCGGACGAAGTTATTAGTGATGCGCATTTGGTTCGTTAGCACTGAGAAAGGTAATCCTCTTAACTGAAAGGCAGCTTACACTCTGATCAAAACGTAACAGGCTAAACGGAGCAACGTAGATGAAAATCACGAGAAGATATTAAATGGTAATAAAAATAAAATGAAATACTATTTTTATCTGAATTACTTTGAGCAATTCAAGGGATATAACTTTGAAAATGGTGCGTTGCTGATGTTACTTCAAGTTTGGGGATTACCGTAATGTTTCTGTTGAGTCGTAATATCTCTCTCACACACGCACGCACGCAGAGTAATCTGTAAAAAATATTTTCAGGTATTTTATCACATTCTATTTTTATTCTTTTTATACTTTATATAATATGTTATTAAAATTATTTGATATTACATTTTTATGTTCAGCAGTTCCAGCCAACCTTTGCCATTCTGGGGGCCTATTTCATCTTTAATTCCACACTGATGGCAGTTGATGGCTGTCGTGAGCACCAATGCTCACTGCCAGACACAAGAAACTGCGTCTTGTATGGGCACGTCAGCACTAGCACTGGACCATCAACATGTAGAAATCTGTCGCTTGGTCTGATCAATCCGGTTTCCAACTCTATCATGCTGATGGACGCATCAGCACTTGGAGAATGAAAGGCTATGGCACTTGGATGCTCTGTTGGTTGGCATTCGACATGCTGGTAGCGGTTATGATTGGGAACTGCTTTCGTGGCATGCCCTGTGTTCTCTGACTACCCGTAATCAACGGCTCGATAGGAACGCCTACCTTTCTGCCATCGCCGAACAAGTATACCCCATCATGATGATAGTGCATCCAGGAAGTCCAGAGCCTATTAACAAGCCAACGCTCCATGAACAAGGCCCGGCTGGTTACTAATCGGTTTCAGGAACGCGACATTGAATGTCAACTTAATTGAACACGTTTGGACCTACTGGAAAAGGATATCCGATATTAAGACCATCCACCTGACAGTTTACTGGTATTACTGGACACATTGTGCAACTCATGGGTAGCACTACAATGGGACACCGTGAAACACCTTGTGGAGTTCATGTCAGGACGTGTACTAGTTCAATTACGGGCAAAAGGGGACCCCACAAGGTATTAGTAGTGTTGCTAATTCAAAGACAAATCAGTGTATGTTTTGTATTGTTCCGTTGTCTCTTACATTTTCACTGTTATATTCAAAGCGAGTTCCAACATTTTTTGGGACGCAACCCATATTCCTATTTCATGAGTGTTCTTGATCCAATATGATGTCCTGTAATATTACAGAAAATATTGATATGTTCTAAAATGTTTTTAATAAAAATTCCAAACAACACGAGAGGTATTAGAACCTAAAGTGCTTAGTACCGTGCATGAGTTGTAGGTTGAAGATACTCGCTGACATTTAACTTGAAGTTCTTTAGACTCTAATTTTCAGGAAATACATGTTGGAAGGCTGTTCTAGAGAACAAGAAGTAGAAGGGATAAAGACGAAAAGTTGGTTCTGTGAGTTCGGAATTGGACAGTGAAAGGACCACGTATATTTGGAAGTGAATGGCGAAGTTTCAGGATATTTACCAAAAAATACGGTTTTTGTGACTTTTATAACTCAGAATGCGATTTAATTTATCATATAATGTTTTCAGTTATTATTATTCTTCTTGAACTCATAGAATTCCATGCGACTCGCGAATGTTTCGAGGTCTCAAGTTTGGGTCGCGACCTATAAGTTGGGAACCTGTGCCTTGATGGAATATTTTTAAATGCCATATATGTACTTCATAATCGCTCTTAACACTTTTCAGAGTTTCCTAAATTTTTATTTGATATTTAACTTTCATTTTACCTTGAGAAATATTTAAAGCCACGTCCAGATTTTTTTATTCTGTAGGGCTGTTTCCTATTTTTACTCCGGTGACAGATGGCTTTACTTTGACGAGTGAAGTAGGTATTCAGTTGGTAAGAAGAAAAGACTGGATGCAATACGTAGTAACACCTTGTTGGCTTTGATCACACGCACAACTGCAGATCCGTGCCGTCACCTTTCTGTTTTCGAGTGTTTTCCCTAGTGAATAAAAAACATCCTTTCATTTCCCCTGGTATTCACCTTCATTTCCATAAACGCAAAGGTGACAGATAGAAGAACCATCTACAACTGTTTTTAGAGGTGGCTGCGGCAGTGTTTATCCAGTCTTTCACTACCCGTTATTACATTAAACTCTGAAAGAATTCTGCCTTTTAGGATGTGTACATACAATATTGTGTCTATTTTAGTTATTTTTAAGTTTATGAGTATACAACTAATGTAAAATAAACACATTGCACGTTGTGGATGTCATTAAGAGGGGGAGGAAACTGGAGTGAAAACAACGACGGAGAGAAGTACACGGACAGTGCATGGTGGCGAGGCTCCCTACGTCGACCCGTGGAATAGCGGAACGATGACAGATGATGGTGATGCACATTGTGGGAAAGCACTTTTACACACTAATTTGGCCGAAATGATGACTTTGCGTTATTACAGTGCCTTTTCGTGTGCGTGAATGTATGTGTATAATGCGAGGAGTCGAAATGGAAAATTTTACTATAATAAAATTTATAATAAATGCCATTCCGAGCTCTGGCGTATGCACAAAAGATATGGTTTGTAATGGATAGAATCTTATCTAAAAATTCTTGAAACATCTATTGTGTGAGGGAATATTGTTTAGTATGTATACTTAACTGGATGATGTGTTGATGAATAAATTAAGAACAATGAATAGGGTAGTGTATAAGTCTGTATGTGCTGTTGTAGAGAGAAAGAATTGTAGAAATTGTTTTAGGCGGATTAAGGTCATCCACTAGTTGTTCCGCGACGCATTTACGACATCCACCTTTTCTCATCAACTGTTGGTCTAAACTCTAAGCTGTAAGAAATGTGTTGCACTCAGTACCACGAATTACGCTGGTGAAACGTATACGAACTGAGAGAGAAGAGGGTGGCTAACAAATGACCTTCAACTGTTTATTTTCCTTATAACGGTCTTATTACTATTATGATGCAGAGAGTTTACCAACAGACTCAAATTTATCTATTTATTAAAAGCATAAAAATTAACCAGAAAGCAAAATAATAATAATATGAAAATATATCCATAAGGAGAAGAAAGAGCCCAACAATAGCGAAAGAACTACTGAGATGTGAATTACATTTAGAAGGGAAAATGATAGAACAAGTAATTAAAAAAATTCAGCTACCCAGGAACACAGATAAATAGTTCTGGAATAACTGAAGAAGTAGAATATCGGGGTGGGGGTTAATTAGTCTAATTTGGAACAATCCAAGCATTAGTTGGGATGCTAAAGTTAAAATATATAAAACTGTATTAAGACCTGTGATACATATGCAGCTGAGACAAGAGGTAATACAACAAATCAGTGAAACCAAAGAAAACACCAAGGAAAATAACTAATAAAACACTAAAAGATAAAGTTAAAAGTAAAGAAATCAGGAAACAACGTAAAATACAACCAATTAATGAATGGATGTATAATAGAAAAAAAAATGTAAAAATATATAAATAGGATGGGGAACGACAAGTAGACAAAAATGCTAAAGAACTGGATACCCATAAGTCAGTGTAATAGAGGAAGACCAAGAAGATGGAAGAATGACCTATCCAAAACCTATTACTACGAGATGACAGGTAACAATCTGATAAATAGCAAATAAATGAATATCTAATGCTGAGGTAACAATCTGATAAATAGCAAATAAATGAATATCTGTTTACACTCGTGACGGTAGTACAGAAGAATTTACATATTCATTGTGACTGTATGTACATATGGAATTAAGGGATCCGAAATTTTCTGTAGTACACAGTGGGCTATTCAATTTTCATTGCAGCCTACGGGCTCGAACTCACAAGCTCCTTACTTGTTGCACACGCTAACGCTGGCACTTAAAAAAAAAAAAAAAAAAAAAAGAGTCGTGAATCAAATTGGGGGCTGCCGCTTGTCAGGTGAACATTCTGCTATTGATGCTACAAAACAGTTTACAACTTCATTGTAACGTTTTTTTCCAGCCGATTTATCAGCGCATTACCTATCGATGAGCTTTGCACTTTTTTCTGGGGCCGTAGGGGCTCGATCTCGCAGCGAGCGAATTTGTGTCTGTGAACTTTGTCCCAGGACCACACCGCCCTGTGGAGGCAGAAATTTATGACAGAAATACATTTATGACGCACATTTATAAATTTATGACGCACACACTAGTTCTACCCAAAAAATATGAAAATAGCCAAGTAATAACACCCTACCTCCACCAAACGAGCGATAAAAGGTGAACTGTTGCACGGTAGCACAGTGGTTATAATCACCGTCCCCCCCATACATACAGGGTGGAAAATGCCCGGGTTCGAATGACGCGAAGAACTTATAGGGGCTCTTTTCATGGCTGAGTTAATCTCGGGCGTGGGTAGCAGAAAATAATGTAGTGTATTCGTCATTGATTATAACACAGAAAGAGAAGAGGTAGACTGCTCAAATGATGAATCAAAACAAGCAAACAAAACAAAATAACTTTAAAGATATATAATTTTTTTCCTATATACCTCAGTTGTCACAAGAAATAAAGGAAATCAGTTCATGCATTTATTTTAATAACCTTATGTGACTATTATTGTTTCATTTTCCAGTACTCCCGTAGTGGTCCTAAGGCTAGCTTGCCATGGGGAATTCCGTTAAGAAAAGTAACTCTTCAGTACAGTCCTGAAAGTATCCGGTAAGTTCTATTACTTGTAGTTATGTAATACAATATTCCATTTAAAAGTTATTCTTTAAGGTTTAATAATTTTTGAGACAATGGAATCAAAATCGATTCATTTATTCCATTCATTCAGGAAAACTAATAATGTGTGCTGAACCTTTAGCATTTATGACAGCCTCTAGTCTCCGATGAGCACTCTCCCCCGGTTTTTTTTTTCCCGTAAATCTCCGATATTTTCCGTTATTCGGCTTTCAAAACGGCGACCAGTTCATCCCTGTTGTTTGAATTATTTATGGCCAACCGAGAGAACCTATAGAGATTCTCTGTAGGTTCTTTGGGATGGCCAGTCCAACTTTTCGACGCTCACATCTTCGTACCAGTCCATCACAATACGAGCAGTATGACATGAAATTGTCCTGCTGATACAAATATGGGCGCTTCCCAGAAATGCACCCCCACAACGTAGGTACCCACTTTTAGTGGCTGTTCCTCTTTTTAACATTCAGCAGTAGTCGGTCGTCATATTGACATTCCATCCCCCGTGGTACATTTTTCCATTCAACTTTTATATCTTGATGGAATCTTTCCTGCTTGTTCTGCTCTTCACTTAAATTACCCGAATTTTCTGGGAAATAGTTAAAATGAAGAGTGCAAGAAGTGTACCTTAACTCTCATATTACATCCTAGTTTTCTGAACTTCTCCAGCAAGTTACTGGCGATCGTCTCATAATTTTCTTTCAGTTCAGTTTATGGCTTCTTCAAATACAGAGTCTACCATCAGCTTGCGGATTTGAGATCCAAATCCCCAAGCTGCTGCTAAAATTCCAAAAAAATTCCTGCTTTGATTTTTACGAAAAAATCAAAGTTATTGGCCGAGTAGCTAACCAATAACTTTAAAATCTCTACACAGTAACGAACCATGATCCTTGTACTGATATTTTTCCCAAAAGAAGATTAACAGTTTCGTAATTTTCTTTCTTTTAAGTGTGCTGAATGGGTTACAGGAATGGACATCTACTTATTTCTGTTATGAAGGAGTACTTTGAGGCTTTGTTTCGATTAGTCAATAAATAGCTTCCACTCTGTTGGTTGGGAGAAAATTCCAAAACAGTTCTTAACTGCAGGAATTTTGTTGTAATGTTTTCCACTATGTCTAAGTGAAAAAGCTGTTCCTGTGGCCAGCAGATTCTTGGATTTCAGTCTTTACTCTCTACAGACCCTTTGAGTAGATTTAAATCTCCCACGAGATCCTCGAGTTCACTTTGTGTAAACATCTGTGGTCCAGAGTTGTGTAATTTCTTCGTCACAGTGGTTTTTATTATTATCTATATTGCGAATGTCCGATTCGGGAACTGATGGTACATGTTCAAGAACAACTAGTGGAGGTGGTACTAGTGGTCCATGTACATGGGGTACGGGCTTTACAGCTGATGTAATGCTCTGCTTGTTCGCGTAATAACTTGCTACAGTTATGGAACACTTTTACATTTACATTTATTAATTAAAGGCGGCCCCAGTCAACCTATGGCAACCCCGCTGTCAGTTACACATAATTTAGCAGTACTCTAATATACTCTCTCTCTCTCCTGTTTGCCCAAGTACAGATAGGGAAAAACTGCCATGACCAAAACAGATACATATGAAAAAACTGAGAATAATCAAATTACATAAAAAATAAATAGACATATAATTAAATTTCAGACAAAGTCCAAACTTCATCGTAAAGAGCTACATCTGTTCAGAGTCTGTTAGAAAGCCAGCAGCACAAGGAGCTGCCGAGAACAGAAATGCTAGCACCAAAGAGCTGGGGTTGCAGTGGATATAGTAGGCTCATGTCTCCGCAAAAGCAAAGCCTTTCAGAAAGATTCCACAGAACTTTAGGTAATCCGGCACTACACAATACCGCATTACCAATCCAAGTCTTCCAGATGCAGGTGCCTCCGTAGCCAGGTGGGTAGGAGCAGCAGTGCGTAGCACACGCTTCTTGATTAGACTGGGGTTCGAGCCCGTGACCACCAAATACGGAGGATGCGGAAAGGTCAGGGAATGACCACCGCATATCCTCGGAGCTTAATGGCCTTAGCTGCTAAACCTCCTAAAAAACCAAAATAACAACTTCCAGATGCAGAAGATTCTTCCACCTAAGAAATATAGCAGTTGCAAATTCTTGGGAAGCCAAGAAGTTCTCCTGTTTATCAACTATAATCGTCTCGCAGCCTTCTGCCATAAGATTGAGATTGCTCACCCGAGATACCAATTCAATTCGTAGATCGCTGTGCTCTTCACAGTTGTAATATGTTCCCATGATTCCATTTTGCCACAATGCCAACCAGATCTTTCAGTAATTCCTAAATCGTACAACTTTGCATTAATCTAACTATGACCAGTCAATAAGAACATAGTTTGTAAGTTTGGTGCAAACCATTTAAACTTTATCGAGGCTGCATTTATATCTGGGAAAATTTTTCCTGCAATCTGCACTTTATCACAAACACTCCAACGCTCCTACCAGACCTTTACCAGTGTCCCAGATTCTTGCCTTTTCCTTCCTGGAATCTGCCAAGATGTCCACCTCTATATTCAGAAAAGGACAGGGAACGCCACGGCGAACGAAGTAAATCAACACAGTACACCAGATGCAGATCAATAGGAATTTACCAGTCACAACCTGCAAAGCTGGGGTCGACACAGTTCTGCATGCCATGCACATCCTAAGGAGCATTACTCTTTGAATGGAATTGAACTTTCTAGTAAATGCTTTTCTACTTACACGCTCAAACCAAATTGGTGCACCCAGGGTCGTGCCGAGCCATTTTAATACCTGAGGCAAGAATGAAAAATTGCACACTACTGTTAATCATGGCAACGTAGGTAATTATTTAATCTTTCTTTTGGTGCCCTTTCAGCTTTTAATCTGAGGCAAGAGCCTCGTCCGCCTCACCCTCGGCACAGCTCTGGGTGCACCATACGTTACCATGGGGATAACGTATGGTGCAAGTTCAGTGCTATATCTGGGTGAACTTACTCATATAGCAAGTTCAGTGCTTTACCTTTTATTCCCCAGCCAACCCTAGTGATTCAAGTAATCATCCCGATAAATTTCCTCACTTTTTCTGATAAATATGTCAAAGTTGAAAGTCAAGGATCCATCAAGCATAATGCCTAGATATTTTAATTGCCTTGCCGATTTTAGGCTCGACCCATTCAGTCTCACAACTGAGAGTATTCTACCCAAAAATGACCCTTGAAGACCATTGCCCTTGTTTTTATGCCTGATTCAATCAGTTTTTGTAACCTACACCAATTATTAAGTTCAAGCAAAACCTGCTGTGACCTGGTTTCTAGTTGCATCCGTGAATTTCCTTCAATAAGCAGCACAAGATCATCAGCATGCGCCACCATCTCTATATGCTCGAAGTCCCTATGCAACCAGTCCTCCAAAACTAGGTTCCACATTAGCGGTCCAAAAACCGATCCTTGTGGGGCATCCCCTGGTCACTTCTCGTACAATGGAACCAACCGACGACTTAAAAGTCACTGTACGGTGCGTGAAGTAGTCCTTTAACACCCAAAGATCTTAGTTGAACAGCCTGCAAGTCGCATCATAAGAACGATTGAATGGAGTCAAAAACTCCCTCAAAGTCAATAAAGATTCCAAGGTCATACTTACTGTTCGAGCCCAATATATAGTTCCGCAATGCCCAAAGCACATCTTCTGTTCCACGACCTGGTGTAAACTCATATTATCTGCCGGACAAGTGTAAGTTTTTCCAGTATAATCAGTAATCCTTTTCGCCATTTTTTTTAACAGACAGAAAATTTATATATAATTAGATACAAATGGCCCACGCTGTATAATTATCCAATTATTATTAATATTTTTTTATTTTCAGTTCTGCAGTATCGCTTGTTGTACTGATAATCTGCATGTTTTACCTGTTATATGAATACTGTGCACATTGTTTTCAGGGGCTTTGGCTCTAAATGTGTTTTATTGATAATTAATAATTCACTACTAAATAAGCAGCATCCTGCAAAAATTTGGTGGTGAAAAAACAGTTTTAGTTTCTTCTCACTTTCCCTCTGTGTTTTCATCTGTTCATGTTATGAATATGTTAGGTGACGGATGCGTTACATATAATTTTTCTTATATTAAGTGATTTTTTTAAATATTTTTCTGTGATTGACAGAAGTGAAACGTTAACAGCTAATCAATTTTTACCGATTAATCACTAATTAAATAAAATCGATTATGTTCACTGAACTGTTTTGAAATGAATATTTTGCCTATTTCCTCCTTGATTTAGTAAAAATTGAAATGCAACACGTACTTCATGGATTTTCTACAATTAAGAGCTAAATGGCTAGTAGTAATTCACAGTTGATATAGTTGATAAATTAATAACGAAAAACAAATTATTCAAAAATCGGCCACTGTTTAAGATTTTTTTTCCTTTTCTGTGCATCCGCAATAATTGCCCATCCATTCCTTCCACTAGTACACTACCACAAACAGAATTTTCAGCAGATTGCCGTTTATCCTATTTTTTAATGAACTTTGAATGGCTCGACAGAACTTTCTAAAAAGAAAGTTTTGTGGAGCTAAATATAAAATTTTATGAAAATCCCACCATTGGGAGTTCAACATGCGTACGGATGCATATGTCTGTAGCTAATAGGGAGTTATGCAGCGTGTAAAATTACCTTAATATAGTGTTCTGTTTTAAAAACGCCATTTTCAGAAAGTAAAATTGCTAGTTTTTGCTAAATCAGTATATCACTGCCGCAACCTAGACCGCGGTATTTTTCTTATTTCTTTTTCTTGTGTATTATACAAATCTTTTTATGTACTATACACAAATTATTACATGCTATCTCGAATGAGGATAGCTTGAGTTTCATCCTTGTAATACCAATTTAACAACACGCAATTTATATGGAAGAAGGCCACAGTTATATCGATATTCACACACATATTATGATGTAATAAACCTGTTCTCCATTTTTGAAAAATAATCTATTAAAACAGAGTGAAATTTGTAAAATAAATTATCTCTAGAATATGAAATGGATGTTGCAGGCACGCCTTTAAAAGGCTTTCGCTATAAATTTAGACTTAGGACATGATCCCAATTAACTAAATGTAAAAGTTATAGGCCTAGAAAGGCAATGAAGCAATCTCCATTAAGAGAATACTAATACATTCCATCGTTGAGTGCAGTGCAGTGGTATGTAGAAACGTTTTAAAATCTCTGGCCAGAAAGTTTACAGAAGTAGTTACTTAGCCTTGATAGCTTTTTCTGCAGTATACAGATCTCTCTCTCTCTCTCTCTCTCTCTCTCTCTCTCTCTCTCTCTCTCTCTCTCTCACAATGCTTTTTAGAATTGCAGCATCAGCCTGTCTCTAGTTTACCTGATGCAGATTAATCGGAAGTTCTTCCCAAAGCATAATTTTAAGAAAAAGAAACTAACATTTATTTTTAGAATAATACTAAGCCATAATCCACATTACTTTTATCACAGTATTTCTTTTATAAGCAAGAAAGAAAACCATTCCTCCCTTCACTATCCCAAAATAGTAATAGCGGTAAGCAAGCTCGCATCACACTTCACTCATTCATATCGTCCAAGAATTTGTCTAGTTCTTCCTTGAATTTATTCAAACTATCAACTTCACAACAACAGATGGAAGCCTGTTCCAGCAATCAACTATCCTCTGGCTGGAGGCAAATTCAGCACATCTATCCTGTAACCATCCTTCCTCAACTTTAATTTATGCCGCCTCACGTGTGTAGTCTCAGAAAGAGGAAGAATGCCATTTACATTCAGCTTACTCAATCCATTTTAGGTCTTAAACACCTCAATCAGATCACAGCGCAGGTGTCTAGTTTCCAGACTGCAATTTGCAAAACTGGCGCTTTTCTTGTTAAGAGCATCCCTTTTGTTTCACTCGCCAATCTCGTTGCCTTTCTCTGGACTCGTTCCAGCAATTCCTAAAATGAGGCCTCCCGACTTGTATATAATACTCAAGATGTGGCCTAACTATGGCCTTGTACAAAGGGATAATCACCTCCTTATCCCTACTAGTAAAGTTTCTGTATATAATTGACAAAACCCCATGAGACTTCTATACACCGATGAGCCAAAACATTATGACCACCTACCTAATACGACGTTGGTCCTCCATGTGCAGCCAAAACAGCTCGTACCCGGCGAGGCATGGACGCTACAAGATTTCTAAATGTGTCTTGTGGTATCTGGTACCAACACGTAACTAGCATATTCTTTAACTTCTGTAAGGTCCGTGGTTGAGACGCCGCAGATCGGAGTTACTATTCCAACACAAACCACAGACCCTCGATAGGTTTGATGTCTGGGGAATTTGGAGGCCAGGGCAATACCTGGAAGTCTTCGTCATGTTCCGCGAACCAGTCTCGAACAATCCGGTCGGTGTGGCATGGCGCATTAACCTGCTGAACGACGGCACCGCCAGAGGCGAAGACTGTTGCCACGAAAGGGTGTACCTGGTCAGTAATAATGTTCAGGTATGTGTGGAAATGTTTATGTAAGGGTTGGCTCCTAGAACATGAGTTCAACTCCGCCTCTTATCTCTGTGAAGAACAGTATCACGACAAATGGGCCAGATATGTGAATGACATTGTTTTGTGTGTGTTCTGTTGTAATGTTCTGGCCGCTTGGCTAGCCAGAAGCATCAGTCACCTGGATTTTGGGTACTCGTCCACACCACGGGAAGGTGAGCCAGTTCCAGTAGATGGGACACCTATGGTCTCAGAGTATGAGACAAAAAAAATAATAAATAAATAAATAAAAATATAATAATAAAATAAAATAAATGATAATAATAAATAAAAAAACAATTCCTGCTCTGGGGCCCACTCCGAGAGAGGGGGAAAAACCAGAAAGGAAGATAAAGAAACAAAATAAAATAAATAATAATAATAATTAAGAGTCAAGATAGGTCAGTTGACCCAGTACCAACAGGGTAATAGAAGTAAGACATTGATTGGAAAGGTGAAGAGCATCCTCAAGAGAGACAGCGTCCACAGCAAACATGAGACCAGAAATCAGAGAATAGGAGAATACTTGGACACCCTGAAGCAGAACCTCTTCGCACTCAGCAAGAGACTACACCGATACAAAGAGAGCTCCCAGAGGAAAATAAACAACCGAATCTTCAATGAGGACCAAAGATCCTTCTACAGGAAACTGGGTGAAGATGAGAAAACAGGAAACGGACCACACGATAAGACGATCGAAGAGTTCTGGGGAAATATCTGGATCAGTGAAGTAAGATATAACAGCAGAGCACCCTGGATAGAAGTAGAACGGAAGAAAACTAAGGACATTCAAGAGATGAGAGAATGGGAGATTCGAGAAGAAGTCGATCAGGAACACCCACAACTGGCGAACCCCGGAATTAATAACATCCACAATACTGGTTCAAGAAGCTCACCTGCACACAAAAGCACCTAGCAGAGCAGTTCACTCGAATGATAAGGCACCCGAAGACAATCCCGAAGTTTCTCACTGAAGGAGTCACATATCTGAAGACTTAAGATGAAGATACAAGAAACCCAACAATGTACAAGATCCTGACCAGTTGCATAACCAAGAAGATATCAGACCACTTAGAGAGTCAGAACATAATGGCCGAAGAGCAGAAAGGATGCAAGGAGCAATTAACCATAGATGCCGCAGTTATGGAGCAAGCCTTCAAGAAGCACCGCAACCTTTACACGACCTACATCGATTACCGCAGGGCATTCGACTCCGTACCTCTTAGCTGGCTAATAGGGACCCTGAAGATCTACACGGTCAATCCGATAGTGACAAACTTCCTAGGAGCAACAATGGCGAAATGGAGTACCACCATTAAGATCGAGAACATTACAACCAATCCAATCCCCATTAGAAGAGGAATCTTTCAGGGAGATTCTCTGAGCCCACTATGGTTCTGTCTAGCACTCAACCCGCTATCCACCATGCTGAACGGCAGCAAGTATGGATATAACCTCAAAGAAGGAAGAAAGAACCTATACACCCTCACCCACCTGATGTACATGGATGATATCAAGCTCTACGAGGCAAACGAGAAACAACTCCAGCAACTACTCCAGATCACCGAAGAATTCAGCAAGGACATCAGGATGGAATTTGGTTATACAAATGCAAGACTCACACACTGCACCAGGGAAAATTAGTTGGCCGAAACTACCAGCTGCTGACTGGTAAAGAGATCGAAGCTATGACAGAAGGAGAGACCTACAAATACCTAGGGATGATGCAGGCTGAGCAGTTAGAACACAAAGAAATCAAGAAGTGCCTGACCAAAAAATATCATCAGAGACTGAGAAGCCTACTGAAATCAAAATTGAACGGAGGGAACACAGTTAAAGCCATAAACACCTATGCAGCTCCAGTACTTACATACACCTTCGGGGTCATAGATTAGACTAACACCGAGCTAGACGATATCATGCGAAAGACAAGGACAATGATGACCAAGAGTCGCCAACACTACCCGAAGTCAGCAGTGGAGAGACTAACAATACCTCGGAAAGAGGGAGGAAGGGACCTGATAGAGCAACAGAAAACAGCGATAGTTAACCTGAAGGATTACTTCGATAACAACGCAGCACCACTCCACCAGGCCATAAGGAAGATAGATAAGTGGTATACCCCACTCAACCTAAGCGAGGAACCCCGTCCAGCCCAGGCGGTACAAGAAACGAAGTTAGAAAGATGGGCAAAGAAGACACTCCATGGCAGACACTACAATGACCTCCATCAAGATCACATCGATAACATTGCTTCCAATGCATGGCCCACAAGCGGGACGCTGTTCCCCGAGACTGAAGGATTCGTGCTAGCCATCCAAGATCAGGTAATCAACACCAGAAACTACAAAAATACATCGCAAAGGAGCCCGAAATGTCAGATGACATTTCGGGCTCCTCTGTCAAAGATGCCACCTGGCCTCAGAAACGATCCAACACATCACCGCGGGGTGCAAGGTGATCACCCAGACTGAGTACACTCATAGACACGACCATGTAGCCAGGATAATACATTAGAAGCTAGTGAGGAAATACCAGTTGACCAAAGAAAGTGTACCATACTACAAGTACGAACCCCAGGCAGTACTAGAGACCCGAACCCACAAGCCGTACTGGGACCGCGCCATAATAACGGATAAGACCATCCCACACAAACAGACCAGACATAACCCTTCTGGACAAGATGGAAAGGCTACCTACCTGATTGACATAGCGGTGCCCAACACTAGCAATGTCCAGAAAACTCATGAGGAAAAAATTAGGAAGGAGATGTGGCATATGCAAAAAGTATCAACCATCCCGATCATCGTGTCAACCACCGGTATGGTACCAAAGACTACATAGCAGCCTAGCAGCAATAGGTCTCTCAGAGAATACTTACAAGGAAATGCAGAAATTCGCAATCCTGAACACCTGTAGGATAGTCAGAGATTTCCTCGACCAACAGTAACACCAGACATTACAACCACCCTGTATACTTGGTAGCAGTACCCGTCACGTAGTGGAATCCCCCAATCAAAGAGAAATAATATAAGAGCAACAATAATAATAAAAAAAAACTGAAAAGGAAAAAAAAACCGAAAGGAAAAAGTGAAAAAAACGGAAAGGGAAAAAACCGAAAGGGGGGGAGGGAAGAGAGAGAGAGAGAGATAAAGAAAGGAAGAGTAGATCTTCCAGTTGTGCAACCATTAAGAACGGCAGCATCAAAACACATCGATGCTTCCAGCCAGATGGATTTTATCAACCTCTTATCACTGGAATCATACTTTTCCTTAGTTCAAATACTTCTTTAACAAATACCTGGAACATCTGAAACTTATTACGGTCTCTTAAAAATATAGCTTCATCTCCTGGAGTTGTACTCTCGAGAATTTCACGTATCACTGTCATGGCATTGTCATATATTCGATATAGTATGTGCTGCCAGCCTTCCATGGCCCCGCAAAAACAAAGGTCCGTGTTACTTAGTCCTGATGCATATAATTTGTCATTCATTTACCCGTGCCCTGTTAACAAAAATGACGACTGTAAACTAGGTGTAAACCAATTGCGAACTTTTTTGTCATTGAGAAAAGTCAAGTTCGGGATAAACAAGTTGGTCACTCTTCCAGTAGGATATTATATCCCATCTTGACTGCCATAAATGTATTACTTCATTCGTACATATTTTATTTTCGCCTCTACAGTCAGAGCGAATATCGATCTCTATACCAAAAAATTCTGTAGGAATTTCCCCTCTTAATACGGTAGCAAAAACCACGATACAACAAATGTAGATCCAAGGGTTTCGCTCCGGCCAACACCTGCCTAGAAACCTAGCTATTTTAACTCTGGAACCAGGCTCCTGCAGCGTACGTAGTTATAGGAAGGAATACTGCCTTGTTATACAGAAACAGTGTTTTATGTGATAGGCCTCAGTCAGACTTTGAAATTCTAATGATAGCACCAGAAGTTTTCCTGATTTTATTGCTTAAATATAATAAGTGCTGTTGAAATGAAAACTTACTGTCCACAATAATTCCCAGATATTTGGTATCAAGGACCATAGGTGACTGTACTCCATTCAACTTAATGTGCTGTGGTCTATCTATATCCAAAGCTGTTTTAAATAATATCATTTTAGTTTTGTAAGCACTTATAGTTTGAGTCCAAGAACTTAAGTCTGTCACCACACTACTAGCTCTCTGTTCTAAGAGTGAGCGAGATAAAAAAAAAAAAAAAAAAATCGTCCTGCAATTATAATCGTCAGATCATCTGCAAATGCCAGCACCTTAATTAGGGAACGTGTGAACCAACCAATTCTGTAAGATTATGTTCCAAATAAGGGGTCCTAAGACGAAGCCTTGAGGACACTCTCTCACGACTTTTTTTTGTAGCTCAAAGTGCTTGGACTTCACTAGCACATATCTATTTCAAAAGTAACTGTTGAAAAGTATATATAATTCCTTGGAACAATTAGCGTTTCTTAACTGAGCCATCGCTGCCTCCCACCAAATTATATCAAAGGCCCCTTCGAAATCAACGTAGATTGCTAATTCATATTTGGATGTGGAAATCTCAATATGCGTTCGAAACGTACTAGACAATCTTCACAGGATTTCCCAGGAGTGAACCCATATTGCTGAGGCAATATCATATCCTGCTGCACTAGCAGGTCGGTTACTCGTAATGCCATTAACCTTTCAAGGATTTTACCAAGGTTTGCCAAAAGAGCGATCGGGCGATATGATTTAGGTTCGGATAGTGGCTCCCAGGTTTTCTAACTAACTTCAATAATGCAGTCTTCCATTGCGTTGGAAACAGCCCTTCTGTTAGACATTTGTTATACATTGATAAAAGGATATTAGGTAACGACTTATAGAACCTTGTTATAAATATAATCTCGACTAAATCAATTCCAGGACATTTTGTGAAATAAGCATCTTCAAAACTCCTGTAAGTTCACCCATCATAAACTCCACAGTATGTTCTCTAGCTACATAGAGCCGATTATCTCTACGTATACCAGCTTGATATTCAGTATCTTCCTTAGGATAGTCAGTTGGAAATAGCTTACTTAAAATTATCTCAACGGAGTCCTTCCAACCAATAGTCTCAGTGATATCCGTGGTTACAGTATTAAACAACCCCCATACCTGAATTTGTCACGTGACAGTTTATATAGTAAACCCCACGGGTTAGAATTTTCCGATTCTTTCACGAAAAGTGTCCATGTCGCCCGTTTTTGATCAGCCATCTTCCTATTATAATTGTTTTTAAGGACAAATAGTCCTCGTGCAGCCTTGCAACCTCAGAGGGGATCCAATGTCTGTGGTGTTGATGTTGTCTTCTAGCCTCTTTACTGCTCTCCTTAATATTGTTAACTCTGAAGTCCACCAAGAAGAGGATTTCGATCTAGCAACTTTCTTCTTACCAGCCTTGTACTCTGCTCTTTTAATTGAATCCTGTATAAATGCTGAAAGAGAGAGTCAGCCGAATACTCTATTAACTGACGTTTCTTTATCACAGAGAAGTCCATAAAAATTGATGCATCGAACGTAAACCAATCATTTGTTTTCATTGAGAACCGAAACAACCCTAGCACTCGATATTGACTAGCTGAAGTTGTAACATTTTTCCCATAAAAGGAGATAACCCTATGGTCACTAGATGTCCAGTCAGAAATGACCAGCCAATCATAGATGTAGTGTCGTAAGCCAGAAGTTGCTATAGTTATATTAATGTTCGACTGCCCCATAAGTCCAGAGAATGTGGCCCGGCTGATGTGATATATTCATCACATATAAATTGTGATTAAATATAAATTCTTCAAGCAGACGACCTCTCCCATCTGTTGTAGAACTATGCCATATACTTGGGACACCTCCGTAGCCAGGTGAGCAGGAGCAGCAGTGAGCAGCACACGCTTCTTGATTAGACCGGGGTTCGAGCCCGTGACCACCAAATACGGAGGATGCGGAAAGGTCAGGGAACGACCACCGCATATCCCCTGAGCAATATGGCCTTAGTTGCTAATGCTCCTAAAAACCAAATAACAAACAACAAACAGACTTGATTTAGCATTTGCATTGGTAGTGATTAGGCTTTAACATAAATAGTGCATGTTCCAAGTAATCCAAAGAGCCATTAAAATCCATTGATGGAGGACAATATAATGAAATAAGATAAAATTGCAATGTTGCTATTACAATCATCATGCATGTGGCACATTGATTATATAACCCGTGTATCACCACAACGTCTAACTCGTTATTGGTTACCACGATTCCTGATTTGGGCTCTTCTTGTACAGGCTGCACAACTCGTGCACTCAGAGGATATCCCAATATCTTAAAGCTTTGCTCCGATTGAACCCTGGCCCAAAACGTTTCTTGTACGGATACTATATCAATCAAGTTCTCCTCTATCGACTTCCTAATTTCATAAGCCACCAGCCTAGAATGTTGGCCGTTTATCTGCATGATTTTAATTCCTGAAGAACCAAGAACTCTATCCACCACAGAATCATGATCCTCTTGTGAGTTTATTAACTCCATTCGATTTTTGATTATTTCGATTATTCATTGGCTGTCCTTATTCGTACCAGTTCCATATCCTCTAAATATTACGGATAACGAGAATCCCTGACCGAGTGGTGAAGTTCACATTTCCAACGCTTACAGTTCACAAAATACGGTTCTTCGTCCTTATTGGGACACTCTGCCAGTACGTACCCGTCTCTTGCGAAATGGCCACAAGGTGGAGAGTATCGAGAGCAATATTTTTCATAAGTCCATTCCCAAGGCATATGAAGCACCTAGAGACTATCGTAAACGACCTATACCTACTGGAAGTAACAGTCAAGTAAATTCTATCCAATTTAGAGATCAGTTTATACAATTGTGGAGAGATACTAACTACCCAATGTCCTGTTATAGTGATTCTATACTTAGTTGTAGAGCTGAAGGTTATATCCCTCTTGACTTCATCCCATGTAATACCAAACTCTTCTAAATTTTTATAATATAATTCTTCTAGTATTTCATCCTGGCTCAAGTTTTTGGATACATCATAAATGATTATGGATGGATTATCTTTTCTAGGAACCACCGTGGCAATTCCTGCTATAGCAAAGAATCGGACGTTGAATTATTTATTAAATCGGCTTTTGATGCTGTTTCTAATAAAACTCCCTTGTTAAGTTAAGTCATTAAGATCTAATCTTATTGACTTAACTTTAATCGGCTTAAATTCAGTTTTCATTGTATTCGCAGCTTCAGACTCAATCACCAGAAATCCTTTGTCGTGCCAGTTATAAAGCTCTTTTATATTCGCAGCAGTTGGGATCTTTAATAGAATGCTTGAAGTTTCTTTTGCACCTTTTTACAATTTATGCAACAAGGGGATTCCTCTTTATTTGGGCATTCTGTGTAGACATGACCACTCCGGGCACAATGCCCACAAGATGGAGATGTGTGGGGTACAGTACTGAACCGTATGTCCATAGCCCGAGCATAAAAAAAAAAAACACTTGGTAACAATCGTAAATGGCTGATGTCCATGTTAGCTACAGGCCAAGAAAATCCTGTCCATAGTTGAGATACATTTATAAAGTCGAATGGTAAAACTGATTACCCAGTGAACATTCTATGAAGATCTCGATGTTATCGTAAATCTGAAAGTAGTTTCCTTTCTGACTTCCTCTAGTGAGAATCCGTTGTCACTAAGATTTTTATTGTATAAATCCTCAACGATGTCTTCTTTACTTAAATCCTTAAGTATGTCGTATATCACGACTGCTGAATTGTCTTTCTTTAGAACCCCTGTAGATATGCCCGCAGAGGACAGGGAATCTGAAGTAGATACATTAACTAGGTCAGACCTGGAAGCAGTTTCTAGCACTACTCCCTTGTTATTTTTACAAGGATTTTATTTTTACATTCTTGAACTCTGACTGTAAAGTATTAGATACTAAATTTTTTACGTCGACACTTGTTTTCAGAAGCTCGTATTATTATGACATTTTCACTTGATCTTGCCGATTTTTCCTTCACCGAAGGTGCTCCACGGTTAGCATCAGCATATGATCTCACAGAGGAGACAACTTAAAACTGTGTTCCCTCATACACTGCTGTATTTGTTTCAACAGTTTGATTAACTGATTCCTGGATATGATCCATTTTGTTAATATTCCCTACTGAAAACGTTTGTACGATTTTATATAGTAAATTGGCCCGGATTTCGATTTCTTTATTAATAATTCTTAATCTCTCATTATCAATTACGAGAGCTGTAATGACAGTCTCAAGATGTGACCATTTTTCCATAATTGTATCTTTATACTTTTTAGGAACTTTGTTGGTCTCCCCCACGAGGAAGCTCATTACATCTTTACTCATATTGGATATCTTGTCATGCATGAAAGAAGGATCCTGTGATTTATCCAGAATTTCTGTCTTGTCATTTTCTCCAGTGCTTATACAGAAGTTCCAACTTCTTGAGTTGCAATGGAACCTTCACTATTGGGGGTTTCTTTAGTTAACTGTGATAATGTTTCCCCAGTCGTCTTTGTAGAACTGTTAACTCTGCCCTTTGAGCCAATTACAGGTTTTTTTAAGCCAGCCCTGCCTTGAACAATTCGTGGTCCAACATACTTTGGCAGTTCTGTGGAAATGATTCCTTCGTTATCATGCTAGAACAGTGTTTCCCAGCCTTTTTCGAGTCGCGACCTGCTTTTATAATAGCCAAGTAATCTGCGACCCCCGCACATTTGCATAAAAAGACATTTTTAATAGGGTAAAGAAAACACATTAAAAATTAAAAATAGATTTTTCAGAATATAATTCTAACCTAATATTTAATGCGATGGTTGTACTTGCATCATTCAAAGAGCAACTCACCTTTATTTGACAGTCTGTTATTCACACATCGAGACACCGATTAAAAAATGAATTTTGATATTGAATTTTGCATCATAGTGAATATTTTTTCAGTTTACTATTTGTAACATAGAATTTTATTCTAATGATAATACTGCATTTGTATATTTTATTTTTAGGGAGTGAATCAAGGTCCGCCGCAGCGGAAATTTGAAAATATGTTAGCCTACCATAGCAAATAATTCAAATAACATAAAATGTTTAATATGTATGAACACGGATTTTAATACTTTTAAGTATCCGCTGCGGTGTACCTTAAGTCACTTCCTTTCATTTATCAAAAATCAAATATTGCAGCGTAGCCATATGTCATATTGAAATAAATAAGTGTTGAAAATCTTCGTGGTGAAATTTCCTATAAAAATAATTGCAACAAAAAAACCCCGTGGCGTTCCTCCCCCAGAAAACACTTCGCAATCCCCTTGGGGGTCGGGACCCACAGGTTGGGAACCCGGGTGCTAGAACATGATAATATTTTATCATGTATAGCGAGCAGTATAAAGTCCTATTTTGTGGAAAACGAAGTCTGGCAACTGTCCTAGAGTATAGACCTGATTTTTGATCGAATTGCTTTAGGATGAACTGGAAACCAGATCAAGGGCGCAACTAATGCGTCCCTCTACTATGGTTTAACTGGCGACTGCACTAAAGGAGGAATGGACACTAATTCTTGCTAAAAGGGGCTAATTAAAAGCATTCCATGGTTCGATTCTGTCACTGGAGCTAAAGGAGAGTGTATGTCCTCCTTTGGCTTAGAAAGGTGTAGAGCTTATTTTGTTCAAAAGTATTCCATTTTTCCAAATGGAATATTTTTGGTAGGGTAGTAAACATAACTTTCAATTTTCCTTTCGCAAGCGTTCTTCATATGTTTACATAACACTGAGTGTGGAGGCGGGGGTAGAACTACATTTTCCTTTTCGTATTGGTTGAAGTTCGCAATATATTTCTGAGGAGATTATTCAATAAAACTGATTCCGTTATCTCTGAAATAAAACTTCAATCCCTAACCGACGTTTCTGGAGGTAGCGCTTTGTCATTGAGCTTGTCATATTGCAACAGTTCCTTTTAGGTAGTTTAGCGTTGTCAACTCCATAGGGAAATCACGGAGGGGAAAAAAAAAAAAAAAACCCTTAGTTGCACACTGTAACGTCGCCCCCGCACTTAAAAAGTCACTCCTCGGTCAGCGATGCAGAAACCTGATTATACTGAAATTTATTGGTGCAGTGTAGGTCCGCTGTCGCATGTCCTTGAGAAGAGTGCTCTGCCTAGATAAAGACGTTGCTCGCCGTTATATTTATAGTCTGACTGACTGCTCGAAAAGCAAGGCTATATGTAAATAAAGCAAATGTACACTTGAAGACGTCGGCAGTTCCCTAAATAAGATTTCTTATACTGTACGTAAAATATTGTGTACTACTAAAACTGAACATTAAATATTGTAATGTTTATCTGAGTTTTATCTACTCCGATTCCATAAAAAGTCGCTATTCCTTCTTTTGGATATTTAGAGTTCTTCTTCTTCCAATCTTCTACTTATAGTCTTAATTTTAGAGCTGGAAACTTAGAAATCGGAACAAAACTCGGAAATTTTAATTAATTTATTTATCCAAATACTTGCGCACATACACAGCTAAAACTCTTGTACAGTCAAAAGGATAGTGGTCTTGTTGGATATATACATCCAACGTGGTGAATTTGTACGGAGAAATTATAGACATCTTTGCATAGTGCCACATCAATCTTTTAAAGTCACTTACTGTACTCGTATACAGTATAACATACGTATATCATAAGCCAAATGAATACAGTATACTGTGCAGGTATTTAACAAAATTATCGAAAACATTTATAGACAGAGACATGACAATATTTAAGGATGGTCTTAAATTCACATACCCTATAAAGCTGGAGATAGACAGGCCCGATAAAGATGGTGATTTTAACGTTAACCTGTCCAGTCTTAAGTTTTAAAACACACTTAAGTTTTTTGAGATGATGAGTTAGCAACTAGGTTTTGTGATAGAAGTGAAGACTACAATTTTAATATTATGAATTTAACTAATTGGCGCTCAAATCTCCAAAATAAAATATAAAATATACCCTTGATGGGGTTGAACTGAAGACAACAGAGAGAGAAGAAAGGGATTTGGGAGTTACAACACGATTGGACATGAAGTCGTTCTAGCAGTGTAGACAGGCAGCAAGGAAGGCCCATGGTATCCTGTCGATAACAGGATACCATGGGCCTTCTATAGAGAAAGGGGGATCATAATCCCACTGTATAAGGAAATTGTAAGATCACACTTGGAATGCTCTTCAGGTATGGATTAAAAAAATCAAGCTTCTTGAAAGGGTATAAAGAGGGGCAACATGCCTTGAAATATTGACAAAATTGCGTCCATATGAGGACAGTTACGAATGTGGGCGGCAGAGCTTTCTAACTAGGCACGTTAGAGGAGACATGATTAACCGTAATCAATGCTCTGAGAGGGGACAGTAAATTGTTATAAATGATTCCAGAACTTTGTTCTACGGACCATAAATTTAAATTTCGGAAAAGAGGTTTAGGCTGGAAAACAAGAAGTTTTCTTTTAGTTAGCGAGTTATTGATTACTGGAATAAGTTGTCTCCATGGATGCTTGAAGCTGACAGCTTGGGAAGATTACTTACCTACGTGATATGGGAGTCAAATAGGTGGTTTGTTTTATTATTTATTTGTTTATTTATTATTATTTTCTTTATTTATTCGATTTTTTCGGCTTCCTTGAACCACATGGCTAATACAGTCATACTGAAATACTAATGATCGTATATTTAATATGCAGTATTAATAGTGGCAAATAATGCAACGAAATAAGTTTATCAGGAAAAAAAAACCGCCATATTTTTTTTTTTTTTATGAAAACCCCAAACACGAAAGATATCAAAACCTATAGTACTTAGTACCATGCATGGGTTGAAGGAGAAGTATGGGGGGAGGGGGATGCCGGAAACTTTGCTCTAGAGACTAAACATGGGTTTCACCACTTCAAGCCTCCAATAAGCAAAGTGGTGGTATTTCACCGGTTGATGAAAGTCATCTACCACCTGTCCATCCCCTCTAATAATTTCTCTAATCCTTCCTTAAATTTATTCAAATTACTCATTCCACAATACCAGCTGGAAGTTTGTTCCAACACTCAATTATTCTCTGGCTGAAAGCAAATTTTTGCTCTTCTGCCTTGTAATTATCCTTCTTTTTTTCAATTGAAATTTGTCACCTTATGCGTATAATCCGAGAAACAATAAAGATGTCATCAGAATATAGTTTACTCAATTCATTTAAAGCTTTAATCATCTGGAAACCAGGCCCCTGGTTTCCAGATGCTGGAATTTTCAGAAGTAGTCTTCCTAGGTAAGATTAACCTTTTGTGCCATTGACTAATCTCGTTGCTTTTCTCTGGATCTGTTCCAACGGGTCCACATCCTTCTTAATTTTATGAGGCTTACAAACTTCTATACTATACTCAAGATATGCCTACGTATTGCTTTATACACTAACTTTTTTTTTTCGCTCTGGAAAAATTGCTACATATCATTGACTGAATCACTATGAGCTGTCTTAGCATCCGGATTCCATTGCTCAGACTGTAGAATCCCTTCTTCACCACCTTGAGTATGGTATCAATCAATTGGTATGTTATTTTGGGATTACTGCTGCTCATATGCAGTCCATTGCATTTGTCTATGTTAAAATTCAATTGTTAATTTCTCAGCCCATCTGCCTACTTTTTCTAGATCTTGTTGCAGTAATACGCCTTGATTCCTGTCATTAATAACCCTGCCAATTTTGTACCATTTGCAAACTCGATATTCCCTCATCAACAAGGTTAATAAGTCTTAATAACAACAAGAGGTCGAGCACTGAACCTAGAGGGAGGCCACTAATAACATTAGTCCAAGAAGAACATTGCACATTTATAAACTCTGTCTTCTGCCACTCAGCCATACCTTTATCCATAGCAATAACTTTCCCTAATGCCACGCTGTTCCAATTTGCACAACAGTCTTTCATGTGAAAGAGTGGCAATTGCTTTACTGAAATCTAAGTATAGGATGCCAGAATTATATTTTGCATCCATTTCCTTTGTAATTACCGTACATCATAATAGCTCACAGGTCTGTAATTTCTCAATTCGCCCTTTCTTTTCCCTTGTGAACGGAAGCCCTCGTGGGTAGCACACTTGGTATAATCAATGTTCTCCCCATACCCGATTTCAAATCCCGTAAATGACGCAAGGAAATTTTCTGGGCTTTTTTGAAAACGTAGCAGAGTTAGTCGGTCTCAGGCAAGGATAGCACGGTTTTTTCTCCCGAAAACACAGGGTTTATTTTTTTTCCCGTCCAGCAAACAGCAAATTGACCGCAGAACAGACACAATTTACAGACATATTATATACGGCGCAAATATGGTTTAAGTCGCTGATACGCCTAAAACTCTACAACAACCAGCCAACCTTGTGAATAGAAGAGATACACCTATGAGCCAAAACATTATGACCAACGAGTCGTTATGCAATTCGGACACTGTTTCTATTGGGACACGGTATAAAAGAACACCTGATACTGAGCTCCGTTAATCAGTGTTATTCTTGTTCTTCAGATAGGAAAGGCAGCGGACTTAAGCGAGTTTGACAAAAGCCAAATTTTAACGGCCAGACGACTGGGTCAGATCATATCCGCCATGCCACACCGCCATGGATTATTCGAGACTGGTTCGTGGAATATGAGGAAGACTTCTAGGTATTGTCCTGGCCTCCAAATTCCCCAGACATCAATCCCATCGAGCATCTGTGGTTTGTTGGAATGGCAACTCCGATCTGCGGCGTCTCAACCACGGACCTTACACGAGTTAAAGGATCTGCTGGTTACGTGTTGGTACCAGACACCACAAGACACATTTAGAAATCTTGTAGCGTCCATGCATCCCCGGATACGAGCTGTTTTAGCTTCACGTGGAGGACCAGCATCATATTAGGTGGTCATAATGTTTTGGCTCTTCGGTGTATTTGCACCGCCAGTCTGTAGATACTTCATCTGTCTAAGGATGTTGTTATTATATCTTGCTGTTTTTTTCAATATCAATAGATTCCATCAGTCCCAGGTGCTTATTTTATTTCTTTTTATTTTTAACATATAATATACACAACAGGCATACGCCCAGTTAAAGTGTATAACAGAGCAAAAAAAAAAATAACAGAACAAAGATTGTACAAAACATAAAAATAAATAGTAGGATAACACACTTTGTACAACGATAGTTCATTCAAACGGGAAAAGTCCAATTCCCGGAAATAAAAAAGGTATTCATGACATGAAGTCCAGTGCCATGAAGAAAATCGCGGAGAGCAGGTAGCTGCAGGAGACATCATCACATACACACGAATTATTATTATTATTAGCCATGTGGTGCAGTGAAGCCTGAGGCTTATGCCTGACTAGCCAAAAAATATTTCCTGGGTGTGCCAAGCCCATACTCGCCCGATGTAAGCCCCTGGGGCTAATGAGGACATCTTTGACCCAGAACCCATCCGTCAGCCAGTCAACTTACTGCATATAGTTCTATGAACCTGTTTCCTGTTCATAGCCATATCCAGATCAAACTTGTTCATGAGTGTCAATGTTCTTTTGAAGAAGGAGCTCCTGGATATCTCTAATCTAGAGTTATCGATGTGGAATGTAGTCTTCTGTCTGATAGCCACAGCTGGAGCGTAAAGATTAATATGGCATAGAAGATCGGGCGGACAGGTTGAACCAGTGAAGATATGGTACAACAGTTTTAGATCGAGAACAGTTCGCCGAGTTTCCAAAGATTGAAGCTTGAAGTAGGAACGGAAATTCGGGTAGAAGATTTGGTGGTAAAACATGGGATTACGTCTGGAAAGATAGTGATGAATTTCATCTGCAGCAGGCGCCTCCGTAGCCAGGTGGGAAGGAGCAGCAGTGCGCAGCACACGCTTCTTGATTAGACCGGGGTTTATGCCCGTCACCACCAAATACGGAGGATGCGGAAAGGTCAAGGAATGACCGCATATCCCGGAGCAATATGGCCTTAGTTGCTAATGCTCCTAAAAACCAACAAAACAAACAAACAACATTCATCTGCAGCGATTCTATTTGCTTTATCAAGTATGCATATAGGAGAAGCAAACTCCAGTACAGGGATCACAGTTATTTTGAATAGGAACACAGAGAACTGAGGATCTTAAAATCTCTACGTCCGCCTTTTAATGAAGCTCATTTGTTTTTCGCTTGGTTTAATATATTTCTAACATGTCTATCAAACCCACATCCAGCGGTAAAAGTAGCTCCCAGATCTTTAACTTCGGCAACTCTGGAAATCGGCATCTCCTTGATGTAATATTTGTTAATTAAAATCTTAGTTTCATCGAAACTGCAAAGGAAATAGAGCTGCATTTCTTAGGATTAACCTCCAGACCATTCAAAGCAACCCAATTAGCGAAATAGTTGAGAGCAGCCTTAAGATTAACTGCACCACCTTGACTGTTGATACTTGAATATAGTTTCACATCTTCGGCCAACATTAAGATCTTAATACCACCTCTCTCAAATTACAGTAGATCATTGACAAAGCTGGTGAATAAAAGAGGCCAAAGAGATGATTCCTGTGGTACTCCTCTCGATGGAAAAAATTCGCTTGAGATTTCCTGTCCTACGATCACCCTGTTTTCGATATGAAATATAACTCATCAACCAGGATAGTAGAAGGCCAAGTATTTCTTAGTGTTTTAGCAACGCTGTCAAAAGCCGTTGTATGGTCTGTATAGATCACATCAACCTGTCCTCCACGATCGATGGTGTCTTGCTTCCAAACCTTCTAGAACCCGCTTCCAAAAAAGCGAGAAGATTAGAGGTAATTGAGTGGCCCCTGGTGAAGCAGTGTTGGCTGTCGCAGATGAAGTGCTGAAAATATTTCATTAATCGGCTGGGAATGATAGTGTCCAGAATTTTTGGCAGCGAGTTCAGAAGGCAGATGGGACGGTAATTCTCTTGTTAAGTGGATTGCGCTGCTCTTTGAGATAGGAATAACATTGACTGTTTTGAAGTGAGCGGGATAAATATCAGTCCTAACGGAAAGATTGACTATGTGCAGTATTATATATTTAAGTTTTGGAAAGCATTTCTTCCACAAGATAAGTGGAATCTTATGTGGGCCAGCTGAAAAATCTATTGTAAGTTTCTGAAGCGCTTGAATGATATCACCGAGAGATTATTGAGTGTATCGTCCTTAATGACTTGAAATTGATAAGTTTAAGCAGCCGTAGCTGCAGTTTTCTCAGAAAACAAGAAGAAAAAGGTTGCAAAAAGATCTGGTTTAGTTTTTTCAGAGATTGTAGGCTTGCCGTCGGAATCAATGATACTGGTTTCTGTTGATCAGTTATTAGAATTTTTAAGCATGTTTCAAAATGGTTTCAAGTCTCCATTCACGGCGAAACTGCGTTGAACTGATTGAATATAACGAACTTACTGATTTCTGATCATCCCTTTAAAGTTGCTTCTATACTCCTTGAACAGTGACATATATGCTTCATCATGTGTTGCCCTGAAGTGTTTTCTGCACTGCTCTTTGGCTCTGTTATGTCTAATCGCAGTTATGTCTTTCGTGACCCAATGAGGAAATCTGTTCCTGTAATATTTACTGAAAGGTACGAAGTTTTGAATGATAGAGGAGATTGTGCTGATAAAATGATCGGTGACTGCGTCAAGATCATTGATCTGTGGGAATGAGAACCAATCAGTACATTCAAGTTCACGTCCTAATAATTGCCAGTCTGCTCACCTAAAGTTCAGCTTGGCTGGGACAAGAGTAGTGCATCTATTTTTCTGTGATATGTTTATTTGACAGCTTAAAAGCCTTGTGATCAAACTGCAGAAATGAAACTGCTTCTAAAATAAGGATCGACTTGGATGCAAAAATGAGATCCAGCAACGCCTTGCCTCTAGTACAAGTATTGTTATTCTGCTTCAGGCTCAGTTCAGACATGATGTCATATAGCAGCCTAGTTGTAGCGGATGACTCCTCAATGCCTAATGGAGAGTGTTGAATATTGAAGTCTACAAACAAGTATACCTCGTCCGACTGGTAAAAAAACTTTTCATATTCATAAAGCGCTTGCTACAGCCTCTCCATAACAAGATTGACCGGGGGGCGGAAGGTAGATAGCTGCAATGAGAACAATTTTGTTATGAACCTTCAGTTGACAAAAGATTCCTTCGATATTGCGGAAAGTCCTGTGCATTGTTACTACAAATTGGTTTGAGATAATGATCGCGATACTACCTCCCCTGATCCCCTGTCTCTTCTGAGGACAGTATACCCCAGTGCCACTACTTCCGTATCCAGAATCATCCCATCGTGTAGCCATGTTTCTGTGAAGATATACTGTATACATCAAACTCCAGAGAGCAAAGCAAGGTTCTAAATTTCTGATAATATTTATGAAGAGATTGCTTATAGCCATCATCGCCTGTCGCTGTATGGACAGAAACAGTAGAGGCCTGCAAAAGAGAAGGACAAGAGTTGTTTCTGCACCATGATTGCTAACTATCTTCTTCTCCACATTGTTTCTACTCCTGTTGTAGATTTTAAATGGCTTGCTTATTAATCCCAGATGCCCTTGCTTATTAATCCAATAATTTGCTTTCGTTCAATGTATTGCAGGTCACCAGGAAAGAGACGTTTAGTTCTTAGTGCATGAACCTCAACTACCACTCCGATTTCTTTTCTAATGAATACATGTAAAACTTCCACCTTCGTATGTAGACCGGGCTAGCCGGGTGGGTAAAGTGCCTGCCTGGCAACCCAAAGGTTGCGGGTTCGAATCCCGCCTCGGGCTTGGATCAAAGTACTGCAAAAACCTTGGGAGGTGCATTATGGCCACAGAGGCCGATGCGCCAACAACTACCAAAAAAAAAAAAAAAAAAATGTAGACCGAGCCGGGAAATAAATAACCTAGATTTGTTTCATGCTACAGTGAGATTTTATTTGCCTTTGGATAGGTGATCCCTACACTCAGAAGGTGCGTGTGCAGAAGAAAGATCAACCGCACGATAAAGAGCTGTGAGGTGTTACTCTCAATTAGACCCTTACCATTCTCATGAGTTCTACTGTTTTCGATGTTTCTGTCCTCTAAGCTGCCGACGTTGAAATTCGCATGCGGTGCCTTATCCTTTGAAACTTTACCCACCTCAGGCTCTGATCTCATGTTACCAATAGGTATGACATTAATGATATTTGGCTTCGTCGACAGAGCCAGTTTGTCGTGGTATCCCCCGTTTTCCTGCTTTAGTCTGATCATGAGATATTTCCTTCCCTTTGCTAACTTTTTCAACAGATCTATAAATCTTGCTTGAGGAAGTTTGTGGTCTTTGATCAGTTGATTGCTTAACTGAGTGCTGATTCCTTTTGTACATTCTGCAAAAATCTCCTAAAACCAGTGTAGAGTGGCTGTCGACAGGACTGCGTGCGAAATGAAAGCAAATTGCGATTTAGATCGATTGGATTTTGAATTTGAATTTTATAAGCTTTTGTTATTGAATTTTATAAGCTCAGTTGAATTATGGAAATTTATAAATTTATTATTAGCCATATGATGCAAGGAAGCCATATGAGGCTTATGCTGCACCAGCCAAAAAAATTTTTTTGAATTACCCAGAGAGAGAGAGAGAGAGAGAGAGAGAGAGATTTCTTTGTGTTGCTGTTATTAACTAAGATGCAAAGTAAATAACTGATTATCTTGTTACTAATTGATTAATTAATAATATACACATACCTCACAACTTAACACATACCTTTTCAACTTAATATTTTCAACGTTTTGCAATACGTGTAATTTAACACGTGATTTCACGCTCTGTGATGAAATAAATCAAACAAATAACAATTGTACCTCAGATTGTAGTATGCTGATGTTACGATTTCGTAATGCATCTTATTTATTTCTTCCTGGATTTCAATAACAATTGAAATATACGTATTTCACGTTTCTGCTGTGATTAATATAATAAGGCTCTAGTAAGGATTCATGTTTTTATTTAGTACCCTGATAACAAAATAAATATAAATGAGCAACATTTATGAAATAAGAAACATTTTCGTTTCTTCTTTCATAAATTCTTCGCTCGGCAACAGTAAAGTACACAACGGTTTGGAGATATGCTGTTGTGGTTTTTGGATCTGTTATATGATGTTGACGGGTTATACAGTGCAGTCGTCCACGCGGATAGCACAGTGGTTATAATCACTGTCATCCCCACATTAAGCGAAAAAGGAAATTTTATATCCCCCCCCCTTTTTTTTTTTTCACTCCGTGACTGAGTTAGTCGGTCAGAGTCATAGATAACTAGGTCCCCCCACCCACTCAGAAATGGGTTTTTCGTCCAACAAAACAGGCAAATGACCTGACTACAAGAGAACACACGAAATTTACAGACATAATAGACAAAGGCAGATGAATTTTGGGCGACCTAATACATTTGTATGATACTTTTTTTTTTTTTTTTTAATCTAGTGTAGTTGCCTTACCTTGGAGAGTGCAGATTCTGTGTGATTCTTGAACCTAAGTTTTGAGTTAAAGGTTATACCAAGGTCTTTGCGCTTTATGACATTTGGAATTACGCTGAGTGGACAGAAATCATGGGATACTTACCTTGTTACTAATCTCTAACAATTACAGATTAGTAACAATTACCGACACCGTTCAGAGATGCATCTAGAGCAGGGGCGGGCAACAGCCGGCCCGCGGGCCACATCCGGCATCGATTGTAGCATCGATCGAACGAAGTTCCTTTGGGTTTGACTTCTTATTGAAAAAAATAATATTGGTGCGAGATATTTTATGTTTTATGCCTTTTCTAATTATTACAATTTTTAATTTAATATAATTTATAGCCCATAAATGAGCCAATTAAAAAAAAAAAGAAAAATTGATGCCGAATGCCGCATTTTCAATGATAATTGGACATTCAGATATTTTTTTTAAAAATACATTAATAATTTGGTAATTCAAGTAATATAACATTTTTTAGGCTCTGGTTTTTTTTTTACTAAATCGTTCAATCTATTCCGGCCCGCATCATGATACGAAAATTTCATTCGGCCCGCTGACGAAAAAAGTTGCCCACCCCTGATCTAGAGTCTAGACCTACCATAAGTCCCATCCTGTGTCAGTTGAACACGTCCCAGACCATTATCGACCTTTCACCTGCCCGAACAGTTTCTTGTTGACATGACAGGTGCACAGTTTCGTGCGGTTTTCGCCAGATACGCACCCTCCGGTCCTCTCAAAATAACTGAAAATGGCACCCCTCTCCAATCATCCAGGGTGCAGTTCCGACGTTCGTTTGCCCAATTCATGCTTAGAGTCCTGTATCGTGCTGTTAGCAATGGGGCTCTGGTGGGTCGGCGGCTCCCATAACCTATTGTAATGATCTCCTGATGGTCTTGGTGGAGACGTTTCTGGCACCTCCCTCGTTGAAGTCGGCGGTGATTTGTGCCACTATCATGAGGCGGGATTGTTGCACTCACTAGTAAGTTGTATTCTTCTAGTTGGTGCATTTTTTTTTTTTTTTTTTTTTTTTGCTGGCTTTTGGGTGTGGGCACCCCAGGAGCAGGACTGCTGGCACCCACCAGTCTTGCACCCTTACTGGTGGGTGCGGGATTTAGGTGCAATATGCACAGCCAGAGCTAATAGATCCAGGCATAGCTCCTCGTGCCAGGGATGGGCACCAGGTGGTAATTGCCCAATGGACTGTCACCTGGTGGCAGAGTAGCCTGTTTCACTTATAACACATTACACACACGTGTACACACACTTACACTAACAGGCCATTATGAGAATATGTTATATGATAAATTGGTGGAGATGGATGTATGTCCGGGTGCCACCCTTCGACAGTTAAATACATACATACATACATACATACATACATGTGCCACTATCATGAACCATTACAAAACCGCCAACATGGAATCACCCAGGCAATATGGATTCAAACCGGGCTTCTCGACCATTGAAGCAGTCCAAAACCTCATAACCAAGGCAACCCAAAGTAACAAGAAGTATTTTCTGGTAATAGCAGTGGATTTTGCTGGGGCCTTCGACACCGTCTGGTGGCCCAGTGTCCTTGGCAGACTCCGGAAAGCAGCACTCCCAGAAAACTTGTATAACAGTGTCCGGGCATATCTGTCGGATAGGAAAATTGAGGTAGTCCCAACTTTCAGAAGAGTTGTTAAAAGCGTCCGAAGGGGTTGCCCACAGGGATCTGTCTTGGGGCCACTAATGTGGAACATGGTTTTTGATGACTTCTTGGCTCTGGACCTGGGAAATGTGGCCAGTCAGGCCTTTGCTGATGATCTCATTTTAATGGTGGAAACGGACTCCAGAACGGGACTTGAAACACAAGCAAACCAAGCACTACAAACCTTAAGAATTGGGCAAAAACAAATATGTTAATGATTTCACCAACCAAGACAAACTCAGTATTACTAAAAGGCTCTCTAAACATCAGACGACCACCCTCAAATAAAGATAGCGGGATCCACCATTCAACTAGCAAAGCAAATAAAGTATCTAGGTATTATCCTGGATGGAAACCTGTCCTTTACACATCACCTCACCTACTTGAGAGAGAATGGCACCCACCAGTCTTGCACCCTTACTGGTGGGTGCGAGATTTAGGTGCAATATGCACAGCCAGAGTTAATAGATCCAGGCATAGCTCCTCGTGCCAGGGATGGACACCAGGTGGTAATTGCCCAATGGACTATCACCTGTTGGCAGAGTAGCCTGTTTGACTTATAACACATTACACACACGTGTACACACACTTACACTAACAGGCCATTATGAGAATATGATATTATATGATAAATTGGTGGAGATAGATGTATGTCCGGGTGCCACCCTTCGACAGTTAAATACATACATACATACATACATACTTGAGAGAGAAACTGAGGAACTATGCAGCACGTGTAGCAAGAGTATCTCGCAGGGACAGGGGACTCAACAGGAAGACCCTGTCACTGTATTATAAAACAATATTCATCCCAGCGATCACCTACGGATCGCCAATCTGGTTCAGGAAGGCCGGAACCGCGGTCAACAGAAGACTGCTGGACACTATCCAAAGAAACATACTTCTAACTATAACTAGGGCATGCAAAACGGTGAGCACCCACGCTCTGCAGGTCCTGGCAGGAGCTCTTCCGCTGGACCTCGAGGTGACTAGATGTGGACTCATGTATTTACTGTCCAAGGATATACCTGTCTCCATCTATGATGGCAGCACAGATTGGCAGCACAGATGGGAGATGTCGCCAAAGGGTCAAGTTACAAGATGCTTCATACCGATAGTCGCAAAAATGTACCCAAAAGCCCCCTCATGGTTCTATCCTGGGCTAAATACAACCTTCCTCCTGACGGGCCACGGCCCATTTAAAGCAAAACTGAACGCACTCGGAATAATAGAAGAGTCCACATGCACCTGTGGAGAACCTGAAACCTGTCAGCATATTATGCACGACTGTGAATGCTACGAAGAACACAGAAGTAGACTTATAACTAAGATTCAGTACTTGCCGAAAAATCAAGAGTACCATCTACTGGATTCAGAAGATGAATACAAAGCCCTCAGCCGATTGCACTTGACGTCTTCAATAGACGACGAACAGAAATAGCCATCCACAACGAATAGATGACCACAAATAACAAATAAAGGCAAACTGATAAAACATCAACACAGAGGAAAGGATAGCAAAATACTAAGGACAAACGGCGTAATATGCAGCAGAATAAATGAAACAGCATCGAACTAGGAACCAGTGGGAGTGGCTCCAGCCAGGATGTCGTCGCACCCAGGAAGAACCCACACACATAGAAAAGGACCAAACCCCACCAACGAGTCATCATCAGACTGCACTTGCTAGAGGGCACTGCAAATTGCCGCTATGGCGAACTGGGCAGGGCTCCCTTGCCCAGCCCACTTTCTCTCCCTATCCCTGGTGGGGTGAGGGGAAGGACTTTCTGCCCTCTCCCCACCCCATCCCCCTCATTTCCCTCTGGTGGGGCAAGGGCATGCCTCACTGATATACCTGGGGGTCGCCTTCCCTATTGACCCCATACTTCTGTCTTTTCCCCCCAGCCTTCCATCTCTCCCCCTACTCTACCTATATCGCCAACGAAAAGCGAATGCCCCACACAACGTAAAAATTTTAAATGCCAAACTCCACACACTTGCAACCTCTTTCGGCCTAATTAAATTCAAGCGTTTATCCCCCCCCCTTTTTTTTTCATATAGGTCCTAGCCACTGAAATCTCAGGAAATTAGGTGGAAGGACCTGCCAGAGTACTTATCTAAAAATACTGGTGTACCTGGTCTGCCTCCACGGGGCTAAGTGTGGGCAACGTTGGGCCTCAGTAGGGGTCCAGCGGCTAAATGGCCAGATGAACAACGGTACAGAACACAACACATGAACAATTCCCACACACTTTTAAATCTCTGGCCTTCCCAGTGAACTGGTACACCCACAATGAAAGCAACGCGGAGATGGGGGAAACCCCTGGTGCCGTTAGACACTAAATACACTTTTGTGCCACTGTCGCTCTTCGGTTGGCCGAAATAAACGTCGACGGCCACGTTCATCCACCATCTTTCCTTGCCCATCGGGCTGTCCACGATGAGATGTTATTCCGGAAATGGCGTATTCCCGATACACTCTTGATACCGTCGAACGGGGTTTCTGTTCCACCTCCGCGATAGTAACCCATGCGTCGGGCACCCACTATTATCCTTCCTTTCTTTATTTATTTATTATTATTTTTTTTTAATTTATTTTTTTTAAATTTAATTTAATTTTATTTTATTTTTTTGGCTCTCCCTGGGAAGCTCAGGCGAACCCCAGGGTCGGCCAGCCAGAGTTCTTCCCACATACCTGGTCCGGCTCCCAGTGCCAGTGACGGTAACTAGCGGTCTGTGGTGTTCCACGGACCCTAGGCTAAGCGGCCAGATGAACAACATAACCCGCACTAAGCAAACATGAACATACACTAACATATGCTATCTGGCCTTGACAGTACTGTACTGTCTTACTTCACAAGAGATTCAAATGCGGAGTTGCGCGAAAGCACCGGTGCCGCTTGTCAAAAAACACTATGTCACTATATCCTTCCTTTCTTCTAACAGGGCACGGCTCTTTTAATGCCAAGCTGTCAACTTTCGGCATCAGGGATTCCCCATTATGTCACTGCGGAGAAAACCAAACATGGTCACACCTAATGCACGATTGTCCCCTCTTTGAGGACATCAGATGTCATTTGTCAGATGTCACAAAGATACGCTTTAACCCGAAGGAACGGGAGCACCTTATATTACATGAGGAGGAGCACTACAAGGCCCTCTCGTGCTTTGCACATGAGCTGTTTACCCAGCTAAGGGCAATGACCCAACCTCCCCAGGCCTGATGCAGGCCCTGACTACAACTCATCGGACGGGACTTTGCTCCCACGAACATCACAATCAAACACGGACACCCTGTCAACTGGACCGACAGCGCATGTAATTTACTCAACGAACTAACCTAGAATGTGACAATCACCGTATACAGGAGTGACAACACTGCATCGGCGCCCAGATAACAGAACAAACAGTGAAAGTGACCACATACCAAGAATGACCACCCAAAATGGAAATAGAAGGACCACGACCAAACTGGATGAGACTTTGATCCCATGACCAACGCCGGCATTCAACCGATCAGTGAACAAGTTGGTAGAGACCTTGTCCCTGGATGAACCTCCTGGTGGGGCCAGTGTCGTGATGCTGTTCTGAACCTGCTGCACACACGCCATATTGGCGACCTGTGCCGGCTCCCTTGTCCGGCCCTTTCTACCCCACCCAGGCAGGGGGAGGAGACAGTCATACTGTTTCCTCCCTTCCACGCCACCCCCATTCTTCCTTCTGGCAGGGCATGGGCATGCCCTACTGACACCAAATTGAGGCCCCCTAATCTATTGGCCTTATCCTTCCTCCTTTAACCTCCCAGTCTTCCCCCCTCTCTATCTTTACACAAGCGAATTCCTCCCCACACATAAATTCAATGAATCCAAATTAACTTACGCCCATATTTCGGTCTTTCCTTATTCAAGCGACATCACTCTACGCAATCGAGAGATATCACACATATATCTATACATATATGTGTAAATTTTTTTTTTTAGGTTCTAGACACTGAAATCTCAGGAAATTAAGTGGCAGGACCTGCTAGAGTGAACTAAAGACTATCGGGTACCTGGTCTGCCTCCACGGAGCGTAAGTGGGGCAACGTTGGGCCTCAGAAGAGGTCCAGCGGCCAAATGGCCAGAGGAACAACGGTACAAAAACCACCACACTTCCATAATCCATACACTTTTAAATCTCTGGCCTTCCCAGTGAACTGGTACACCCACAATAAAAGCAACGCGGAGATGGGGGAAACTCCTGGTGCCGTTAGACACTGAAAACACTTACACTTATTATCCCTCTTTCAAAGTCGGCTAACTCACGACGTCTTCTTAAATATGTACTTAGCACCCTCCTGGCACTTTGCCGTCCCGGGGTGGTTTCCTTATGGAAATAAACAGATAATAATAATAATAATAATTACCCTCTACGTGAATGCAGTGATGCAGTGTACCTCTATACTCATCTAAGCGGCGGTTTCGTCCACTATCTAGAGGGGTGACAGCATCGCATTGCCCAGGAACCAGCTATCCCATGAATTCTGTCCTTTCAGTGTACTTGTACTATACCATCTATTTAGGGTTGTATAAGTGTGTGAGAGACTGCTTCGGAGAGAAAACCATAGTACAGATTTTTCAAGGTTGAGTTCTAGACCGAAGTGTTGGAGATCAGTGGAGAGAACTGTGAGCTTGCTGCTGGTGACAATTGTGATAACTTTTGTGAAGGTTGGTAGGGTATTTCCGTTAAGAGCTTTATATCATCGGCCTAGGTAATGTCATTATATCCGGTATACACAAACACAATAAAGAGAGCCTAGCCGGGATAACACGCCACCTTGCGGAACGCTTACATGGATAGATTGTGTATCCGAGATGTTACCACGAGTAAGGAACATTGTTTGTTACATAGAAGTGATTGCATAAAAGCGAAGCCATCAATTTTTATTCGGGGAAACAAATGTTTCACAGATTCAGAAGAGCAGTACTATTTAGGCTATTAAATGCTGTCTCGATGTCGGCATAATTATATAACCGCCATTTCCGCTCTATATTCGAATTCATGTAGTATTGAAGCCTGGATTGCTTTAGTGTTTTAGCTTAGTGCTTGAGTTTTAGGTAGTGGGACAAGAGCCTATTTGATCCAGCTACTATGAAGCACTCTTTGAGAGACGCTAAAATTGAATAGATAGAGCAGACACTCAAGAATATATGGACTGTAGAGTGTGTTAGTTGTCTGACACACTTTACAGTCCATATATTCTTGAGCGTCTGCTCTATCTATTCAATTCTATCGTCTCCCAAAGAGTACTTCTTACTAGCTGGATATATATGAACTGCGGGACTTTACTCACGCCAGCAGTGAATGATGGATGTAGGGAGTTAATGCCATGAAGCAGTTTCTGCTTCAATGTGGATGATAAACAGTTCATCATTTGGACCAGTAACGGAGTCTGGTTGAGGATTTTAGGATTGCGTCGTGTTATTCTGAAATCTGGCGATACAGTTGATCCATTCAGCTGGATTAAAGTGAAATCTGGTTCAGAGTTAAGGGTAGAATATGGTAATTTCCCTTTAGTCGCGTTAGTATTATTTTAATGGCTTCCGACTTTAGTCTGTTAAACAGTGCTCTGGTCTTGGAGTTTGAATTTTGTCATATTCAGTGCCAGCTGTTTCATTGTTTACGAAGGACCGTTTACACTTGATGCTGTAAATGAACTTAGGAGATGACTGAGCGTTGGTTCTAGCAGAGATAGAGACCTGTTTTTGAAGCTGAAAAACCTTTACAATAATGTGCGGCTATCTAGTTAATATGTGAGGACCAGTTCTGGGTCGCCTATTTCGAGAGCTTCTCCAGGGAGTATATCTTGTTGCTTTAAGGCATTTGTTTTGGTTCAAGAAAGGTAGACGAGATAATGACTTTCCTTTTAGCAGCATTGGAGACATGGAAGTTGTACATGGGAAGTTTTAATAGAATTACAATGAGGCCCTGATCATATTCAAAATGAGGTTCAGACTTGGTTTTGACGTCCGGGAACCAGATGATAGTATGAAGTCGAGGCGATTAAAATCTTTGAGCCTTCATTTATGACCCTAAGGTCACTTAGTGCAATATTGGCCATAAGTGATTCGCGGAGATTTTTAAAGCTAGGTGTTAACTTAAAATCTCCACAGACGAGATGCATTGTAGATGTGTGCAGCGTATTAGCCAGGATGCAGCACCGTTGACCGTCTGAGGATCGGGTGTTGAGGTATGTAGTCTGAGGATCGGGTGTTGAGGTATGTAATGCGGAAACGATTCAGTATGATGAGACTCCATCCCATACATAGTGTAGTGTAAAAACTCTGTATAAGGAAATAGAGGTTCAACAACTCGCCTTGTCGGCTCAGTGTACAGACTCGAATCCTGTCGAACACCTGTACGCGCCGCCACTTCTACAGTTAAACTGGTTCTACAGTTAAAAATTGCACTGAATGAGGAATGGGCACAAATTCTTGCTTGCAGGAATTTGTGTCCACTCGTCCAAGGAACTGGTCGAAAGTGTTCGACCACTGATAATGACTTTCCTTTTACCCGTGGCTCCAATGGCAACATCTGTTGCCATTGGAGCCACGGGTAAGTCAACGCCTTGTTAAATTTTTAATTAAAACTTTTGTTTCCAAACGTGATGGTGTTCTAATACTTTTGCTTAGGTAGTGTATATTATGGATACGTGAGAGCAGCTATCTTGTTATTTTTATTTGAGCAGCCTTGACAGGTTAAACAATCGTCGCACACAGAAATAAGAACAATCTTCCGAACGTTCCTTGACATTTTCTCTAGAGATTCTGAGCAACTGTTCATAGGATTAACTTCTTAACTCTGACACCTTTGAAAGATTAGCCCATTCTTCGAACATAAACAAATGTTCGGAAGGAAAACGTTGAAGTTGGTAATCCTAATGAAACATTAATCAAAGGATGCGCTGCAGTGGCATTTTATTGGAGGATAAAGTTGGCATCTCATGTAGTCTGTCGCGAACAACAGCGAAGGACGGACATTCATGATGAGTAGCAAATATCTTAATTTTAAACAACGGAAACAAACTATATTGTTTATTATGACCGTTCAAGACAAAGTCAAGTTTACTGTCTGATACAATTCACATACATTTACGCTAGCTAGTCGAGAGATACATTAAAATCAATATGAAAAGTGTACGGCACAATTCATGTGACGCAACAGGAAAAAAAAAAAAAAAAAACATTCCTTCGGGACTCATTCTGTCTTCATTCTTTTTTTTTTTTTTCTTTCTCTCTAATGGAAGCAATTTTTCAATTATTGGAAAGGAAACTTCACTAGAAATTTTTCTTAAGGATTTCTCGACGACCCAGTATGATATATCTTAAATGTCATGATATGATTTCCTCGCCCGTCTGGATAAGTGAAATCTTAGAATAGTAGTTCATAATCAGTGCTTTGATTGTTATGTTTCTCTTTAGTTAATAAGAGACAAAAAAGCAAGAATTGTTATTAAATATAGCCTCCTTAATCCTCTGTGTTAGGCACTACATTATTTTAACAAAAGTGATGGGATACGCCATCCTGCCATCTGATTGCAGGAAATGTTGTGATTACGAAATATCCAAATATTTTGGGTTATAAAGGTGATCCCCTCTTAATAAGAAGTCTGCACGGTCCCGGGCCAGGCACCCGGTCTTCGGGTACACGGGTCGGGTCGGGCTCGGTTCGGGTACAAATAATCGTAATGAAATGCTATTTCCAAAATTTCCGACTTTTTCGGACTATTTCCCATATATATTTTTTAAAATATATTTTTTTTATGTATTTAAATTCTTAAATGGTTTTTAAAAAAAAATGTGTATTAGTTGTCTGTTGATACTTTCAATTGACCAATAAGGCGCACTTCGCCAACGTCTCCAAAATTCACCGGAATTTGTACTCTTTCGTGGAAATGACCCGATCGTGTATTTTTGTTCAGTAAAGCAGCCTTAAGGAAGGTTAATTTAAGTAGAAGTGGATATCGATATTCGTTTTGGAATTACTGTATATTAAATATGGTAAATTGAAAATTTATTACATTTTCTTTTTTATATAATTAATATTGATAATTATTTTGGATAATTATTATTGTTGTATAATTATTAATATTAAATTTTGAATATGAAAGTTTATTTATTTTTTATTATTATGACAGAATTAGCGTGAATAGGAAAATGTAAAAATATATCGCAAACGTAAAAAATGCGCCTTTATATTTCATCTTTTTTATTTCGTTATTATTTAATAATTAAATATTAAAATTTAATTGACCTTATTAAATAAAACCTATAAATGAGAATTAAAATAAAATAATAGAATTTAAATAAAATAATTTTATGAAATTTTTTAAATTAAAAATGTAGTATTCACAATTTAAATTAATTAAATAATTTAATTATAGTAATTATTATTTATTAAATTATAAACTAAGTATCGTTAAATAATTATCAAAAACACTGCAGCGTTTATATAAAGGCTATATGCTTTTATAATTAATTTAGATAATAAAATAACATTTCATAATTTTAAAATGAATTATAAATTTCTTAGTACAGTGTGTTCGGAAAGTCACTGTGCACTTATATATTTATTAACAGACGTGTTTCAATATAGAATACAGGAGGTAAATTGAATGACAATTATAAACCATGTTGAAAGTGACCCCCCCCCCCCCTTAGCATCAATACAGGCTTGGATCCTTCTTATTTTGTTTCTAAACACCGCTATCAGTTGCTCGCTTGAAATCGACTGACTGAATGCTGTTATCGCTGCTTTGAAGTTATCCAGCGTGCGCGGACAAGCTCGATACACCGCAGATTTTGCTGCTCCCCATAGATAAAAGTCTGGTGGATTTAGATCTGGTGAGCGTGGGGGGGGGGCCACACGTCTGTTGAAATAATGCGGTCTCCAAAACATTCCTTTAATAACTGCATAGATCTGTGAGATGTGTGGGCAGTAGCACCATCCTGTTGAAACCATGAGTAATTAATTTAATCACTTGTCATCTGACCGATGAAGGTGTGAAGAATCTCCAAACAATAGCGCTCGCTGTTTATTTTGTTCATAAAGAAAATAGGGCCAACAATTCGACGTCCGGAAATCGCAACCCACATACCAACCTTGAAATCATGTAGGGGTGTTTCGTGCAAAGTGTGAGGATTATCGGATGACCACAATCTTGAATTTTGCGAACATAACCCGAGAGATGGAACCATGCTTCGTCGGTGAAAAAGGTCACATCCAACACATTAAAAAAAAATACTATATTAGGGTTACCCGTAAATGATTACATTAACCCGTATTCGTGTCTGTAAATTGCGTGTGTTCTCTGGTCGATTTGCCTGTTTTGCTGGACGAAAAAACCCCAGTTTCTGAGGGAAAAAAACCTTGCTATCTATGCCTGAGACGGACTAACTCAGCCACGGAGTGAAAAAAAGCCCACTAAAGTTCCCCGCGTCATCGACGGGATTCGAACCCGGGCCTTTTCCACCCCGTGTGGGGAGGACGGTGATGATACCACTGTGCAACCCACGCAGACTCACATCCAACACATTAGCTGTATTCTCTTCGATAAATCGGTTAAACCATCTGCAATAGCGTATTCGTTTTTCATGATCAGTTGCTTTCAGTTCATGTACCGCCATTATTTTGTATGGGAAGAGCTTTAATTTCTTTCTGAGCTTTATAAGCAGTTCCAAGACCAATATCATGCTGCTGAGGTAACTTTCGTAATGATTTTGATGGACTCTGCAGCATACTGTCAGAAATATCCAACAGTTTCTCCTCGGATAGCTTTTCTGGCCTTCCACAGCGTTTGATATCGTCCACTGCTCCTGTTTCCCGAAACTTTTCGACAAGGTTACGAATTGTATTGCGATGTGGAACAGGTGTATCTGGGAATTTGTCAGCAAATCGCTGTCGCACAAAATCTGTGTATCTACCACCTTCTCGGAATACGTGTTCGACGAGCCATACACGTTCTTCAGTTGTTAAAACCATATTGGGATCAAAATCTGAAATATAAACAAAATATGATTAGAAAAGTGCACAGTGACTTTCCGAACACCCTGTAGTAACAGAGGCATGTGATGCAAGAAAGCAAGCATATGAGCTTATGTAGCATCAGCCAAAAAAAAAAAAAAAAAAAACACACACACACAATTTCACACAACCATTCCCTCTAAACGTTAGTTCAGTTCCTCCTTGAATTTATTTAAGCTATCAACTTCAACCACGATTACAGATGGAATTTTGTTCCAGCAATTAACCACCCGCTCGCTGGCTAAGGGAAAATTTGGGCACACCTATTCTATAACTGTCTTTCCTCAATTTGAATTTATGCCCCCTCTGGTTCGTAATCTATGCAAGCCGAAGAATCCCATCAGAATTGAGCGTGCTCAACCCATGGCCTTATACACCTCAATCAGATCACCTTGCAGGTGCCTAGTCTCCAGCCGCTGCAATTTGCAGAACTTAAGCCTTTCTTGGTAAGAAATCCCCTCACTAATCTTCTTGCCATTCTCTGTATACGCTCAAACAACTCTACATCCCTGCTAAAATGAGGCCTCCAGACCTGCAGTACTCAAGACGTGGCTTAACCATTACCTTATACAAAGGGACAACACCTCCTTTTGCCTGCTAGCAAAATTCCTGTATATCATTGACACTACCCCATTACCTGCTCTGGCAGCCTGTCTGCATTTCTCAGAATACTTCATATCTGGCTGCACAATCACTCCCAGGTCTTTTTCATTGTTCACCACCCTAAGTGTAGTAGCACACATTTGGTACGTTCCTCTGGGGTTACTTCTACCCATATGCAGTACTTTACATTTGACAATGTTAAACTTCAGTTGCCACTTCTCAGCCCATGTGCCCAACTTTTTTAGATCCTGTTGCAGTAGTACACTGTCATTAACAACCCTGCCAACCTTTATATCATCTGCAAACTTTGAAACTAAGCCTGATATACCTTCATCAATATCATTGATAAATATACAAAACAACAGTGGGCCCTACACCGAACCCTGTGGAACTCCATTAATAACATTAGTCCACGAGGAGCAGCATCCATTGATTACCACTCTCTGTCTTCTCCCACTCAACTATCCTTTTATTCATTGTAGCAACTTGCCCTTAATACCATACTGCTCTGCTCCAATTTGTACATAGTGGACATAGTGCTATTGTTATGCGGTTCCCGTGGTTTCCCACAAATCCGCGTTAATTACTCTGTCAACATTACAAGGCCAGTCAGTTTGGGTTGTGTGAGTAGTGCGTTGTTTGACTGGCCTCTTCGTTACTGGGAGGCGCGATCACCAGGAAGGAGCATCCCAGTATCCGTCCACTGGCACGAGGAGCCAGACCAGGGAGTTAAAAGACATCTGATGGGCCGTCCACACTCCTGCAGGAGCGAGAGTGGGGAGGGCCAAGGAAAGAGCAGGGAAGAGACGGGGAAGTGGAAGACAGGGAAGACAGCGGGGATGACAGAGCGTATGCATCCCCCTAGACGAAAAGGATCAGGAAGCGTGCTAGGTGCAGTTGTGGGAGTCCGGGAAAAGAGAACGGGTAAATTTCAAATTAAAGAGTCCGGGATCGTCACAATGGAGAATCAAGGAGCGGCGTCGACAGAGCCGGCCGCAATTTGCAGTTTCATGACTGGAAGTTTCCAGTGCTGGGTATCAGTTGCTGTGTGGAGGAAGTTATCCAGGAGTAATGTTAGAGAGTTGCAGGTGATGCCAGCGACGACAAAAGACCTCGTTGGCATAACTGGTCAGGGCACGGAAGGCATCGTCAGATTCCAATAACTTGGTTTCTGGCCGAAGTGATGTAGTCTGGAGGTCTAGTAGTAGTTTGGTTCTTCGGTCTAGCATTAGTAGAGGCATTTGATGCAAGAAAGCAAGCTTATGCAGCATCAGCCAAAAAAAAAAAAAAAAACCACTTCCACTTCACCCCTCTGTTCGTTCAAAATACCTGTCCAGCTGAGCCTTAAACTTATTTAGGCTATCAACTTCCACGACAAGGGATGGAAGTCTGTTCCACCAACCAACCACCCGCTGGCTAAAGGCAAATTTCCGCACGTCTATCCTACATCTGTCTTTCCTCAATTTGAATTTATGCCCTCTCAGGTGATTATTCTGAGCGAGAGGAAGAATCCCATCAGCATTGAGCATGCTCAAACCATTCAAGGCTTTATACACCTCTATGAGATCACCTCGCTGGTGCCTAGTCTCCAGACACTGTAATTTGCAAAACCTAAGCCTTTCTTCGTAAGAGCACCCCTTTGTTCCATTCACTAATCTTGTTGCCCTTCTCTGTACTCGTTCCAGCAGCTCTACATCCTTCTTGAAATGAGGCCTCCAGACCTGTATACAGTACTCTAGGTGTGGCCTGACCATTGCCTTATACAAGGGAATAATCACCTCCTTATCCCTGCTAGAAAAATTCCTATATATCATTGACAACACACCATGAGCTACTCTTGCAGCCCGTCTGCACTGCTCAGAGAACTTCATATCTGCCTGCACAACCACCGCCAGGTCCCTTTCATTCTCTACCACTGTCAGTGTAGTACCACAGAGTTGATACGTTGCTCTGGGGTTGCTGTTTCCCATGTGTAGTACTTTACATTTGTCTATGTTAAACTTCATTTGCCACCTCTCAGCCCATCTGCTCAACCTTTCCAGATCCTGTTGCAGCAGCATAATGTCAGTAGTGTCCTTGACAACCCTGCCTACCTTTGTATCGTCTGCAAACTTCGATATTAAGCTTGATATACCCTCATCAGTATCATTTATGAATACAGAAAACAATAATGGACCCAACACTGAGCCCTGAGGGACTCCACTAATAACATTAGTCGACGACGAGCAGTGTCCATTGATTACCACTCTCTGTCTTCTCCCCCTCAGCCACCCCTTTATCCACAGCAGCAATTTGTCTCCAATGCCACACTGCTCCAATTTGTGCAGCAGTCTTCCATGTGCAACAGTATCAAAAGCCTTTCTAAGATCCAAGTATATAATATCAAAGTTATTCCCTGCATCCAGTTCCTTTGTGACTGCATCATAGTATCCAATCAAATTGGTCAGGCAAGACTTCCCCTTAACAAAACCATGCTGTGTCCGAGCTATAGCTGAAGTTTTGTCTAAATGATCCTGCAGTGCTTCTTTAACCAGTGCCTCCATTAATGTTCCTGGAACAGAAGTTAAACTCACAGGTCTATAATTACTTGTGTCAGCCTTTGATCCTCCTTTGTGAATTGGAGTGACATTTGCACATCTCCAGTCTGTGGGTACCTTCCCTGTGTCCAAGGAAGCTGTCATAATTATGGCTAAGGGTTTGCTTACTTCCTTTGCTGCCTCCTTTAATATAACTGGATAGATCCCATCCACCCCGGGTGCCTTTCTTGTGTTTATCTTCAACAATTTCTCCTCCACTTTACTCTCAGTTATTGCAAGATTCTCTAGCTTACTGCTAGAGTTGAATACACCTCTGGCTTTCCCCTCGCTAAATAACTCCTTATGTGTGAATGTCGACAAAATATTCATTTAGTTTGTTAGCTACCTGAGCAGGATCATCAACAGTTGTCCCATCGATGTAAAGTGGACCAATCTGATTCATCCCCTTCCTTCTAGAGTTTACATAAGTAAAGAACTCTTTGCTGTTTTTCTTTGCATCCCTTGCCAAAGATTTCTCGTAATCTGCCTTCGCCTGCCTAACCTCCTTTGTAACTTGGTTACAGATCAACTTGTATCTATCATAGGCTTCTGTGTCATGTGTTAATTTGTATGTATCCCATGCATGTTTCTTCTCTGCCATATGCCTCATCAGTTCATCTGACATCCATTTAGGCCTAAACCTTGAACAATATTTCTTAGTTGGTATGTAAAGCCTAGTAGCTTCCAAGATAAGTTCTTTGAATGCTTCCCATTTTGCATTTGCTGTTGGTAACATCATCAGTTGGTCCCACTGTATAGAATTTAAATACTGTCTCAGTCCGACTTAGACGACTACTGTCGTAGTCGTCTTTACGGAAGCAGTAACCCTTCCCTTTACCCCTAATGGTAGTTACCTCTTTGAGTAAATCCCACTTCAGCACACTGTAATCACTGCCACCTAGTGCTTCATTTATCTGCAGATTCTTAACACATGAAGAATCACTGCTGATAATCAAATCAAGAGTATACTTCCCTCTAGTTGCCTCCTGAACATGCTGATGTAGAAAACAATCATCCAATAAATCCACAAAAGCCTTGCTAGTGTGTGAGTGAGCAGCCCCCAAATTCCAACACTCTTACTCTCAATTTTGATCTCCCAATTCTTGTCACACCAAACTGACTTGACACTGCACTGTCCAGCGATGTCCACTGGCTTCACTTCCTTGGATTTTATGCATTTCTTAACTAATAGCATAACCCCGCCTCCCTTCCTATCCAGTCTATCCTTTCTGTAGACGTTGTACTCCCCAAATTCCAGTTCTGCATTCCTTATATCTGTGTGATACCACGTCTCTGATATCCGAACAATATCTGCCTTTGATGTTTTGAGCAATACCTCATATTCATCAAATTTATTTACTAAACTCCTAGCATTGGTGTACACGCAAGTATACATGCACCTATTTCTATTCTTAGCTACCCTAACACAACCCATGTATTTACTTGTACCGCAATGACTCCCGGCAGTCTCTGAAATATCCTGCATTTTGTTTTTCAGGCTTCTGCTCATTCCAATAGAAGCAGTGCAAGAATCTCTTTCACCTCTGCCAGTGGCTACTGTTAATCTATTCGTCTTTGTCTCCCCCCAAGCTAGCAGTTTTTGACCCACCTAACACTGCCTCGATAGCATCAGCAAATATTCTTGCACCCTTTCTATTTAAGTGTATCCCATCCCTGTTGAAGCAATCTCTCCTGTTAACAAGTACAGTCCAGGCTGAAAAAAATTCTACCCCTCGAGCCTTGCACAATCTTTCCAGGGCCGAATTGATCGACAAGGCTCTCATCATATACTCCCTCCTATCGTGTCTGGGCAGAATTGCAGACACTTTCAAATTCAACCCTATTTCACGGCTATTATAGTAATTAGCGACACTGCATACCGCCAATACCACCTACCATGCCGCCTGGTTCTCCATTCCAGGGGAAGGTTATGATGGTGTTGTTTTGTGTGGGAGAGAATTTATAGTTATGCGGTTCTTCAAGGCACAATGAACCTATACTGTGGATGAACGGAAATTTGTTCTGTGAAGCGTTAATTCATGCTGCATGTTGGACATGCTTGGGTATGCATCCAATATCCTAAGTGTATTGAGGTACTGCCGTGACACCTTCCAATATGCTCCATGTCACAAAGCATAGCTTCTGAGCTTGAAAATAACATCGATCAATGCAGTAGCCAACACTGCTTGACTGTCTCTATGATGAATTGGAATACAGACGGGCCTTTTCGTTAGTGGACTAGTGAATTATTTAACTGAGTACTTTAATAAGTAGACTACAGTACCATTAGCTTTATATCAGAAATAAGCAGAAAGTCTTCAGAAACACATTGGAGCAGTCATCACAATTGAAAGTAAGACGATATTATTTTATTATTATTTATTTTTTGAATAAATGCACTTTTTGTTCGTAACTACAAGTGTCTGATGAATTTTGATAAGACAATGTGCGTATTATATATTTTATTTGCATGATAATGCCAATATAAATTGGCATTATCATGCAAATTAGATAAAAGAAACTTATCTAATACCAAACAGGTCCCACCCTTTAGCGCTCAGAACAGTCTGCATTCGTTAGGGCCAACGTGCCACAGGGATACTTGTCCATGTTGACTCAATTGCTTCCCACTGTTGTTGCAAATTAAATGGTTTCGGAGAACAACCTCATCCGCCATATCTGTTATGTCCATGAATTGCGTGTGTTCTGTGGTCGATTTGCCTGTTTTACTGGGCAAAAAACTTTGCTTTTTTCGCCGGAGACCAACTAACCAGCCACGGAATGGAAACAAACGCATAATAGATCCTGGCGTCATTGACTGGATTCGAACCCGGTTCTTTTCCACCCGATGTGGGATGGTGATTATAACAACTGTGCTTTGCGCGAGGACAATATGTTGTTTGGTTATTAGACGAATATCGATACATATGAGACATGGTGTTACGAGAAACCCCAGCAGGGTTGCAGTTTTCGAGGTACTCATACTTGCACCGACTACCATATTGTGTTGTGTTTTATCCATTCTCGCTCCGAACAGCACGCGTGCAGAATCCCAACGTAATCTGGCCACCTGCTTTATATCGCATGGTAGGAACACGTGATTCTGTTACTGAAAGAATGCCTCATTTCATGAAAAGGCCAGGCGTACCTAATGAAATGGCCTCTCAGTGTGCAGTAGCATTTTTTATTTTTTTTTAACAACTAATTTATAACTTGAATCATCCACTTCCCAGTGTTCGGTGTGTTACTATCTTCCGTTATCATGCTATGCATTGCTACTGTATACTGGATACGCTGTACTTTGTTCTATTAAAAATAATAATATGAATATACTGTACTGTGAAGTACAATAATTGTGTTCCTATACAGTTTCCTATATCGTTTATTGAAACCAAAGAGCGTTCCATTTGTGTAGGCTGAGTCAGTATGGAAAATGTTCATGAAAATATTATAACCGATGCAGCGTGTATGTTCCGTTAAGTAAAGTCCCAAAATGGATTTCATTTAGATTGGTTGTGTGCACCACTACGTTTATTTAAAAATAAAATCACAGAAGAAAAATAGTCGTTGGTAGGTCCATACAATGCTTAGGAGCATTCTGAGGACTTTTTCCCCCTCCAAATAGATTTCAATGAACAAAAAGTATCCCAAAAAAAAAAAATCTTTTCATATTACTGAATGTTAGTACTGCGCACAACTTCGCAAAACCAGTCGATGTGGGTTATATAGGTAATGCGTTGTTCAACTGGTCACTTACTTATTTATTTATTTATTTATTTATTTATTTATTTATTAAATCTGTTTATTGCTCTGCCAAAGAGCCACCCCCTGGACAGCTAGAAGCTAGGGGGGTGATATTACACACAGAGGTTAAGATAGGGACATGTGCCTGGCGGTTACATGGGGCCCATGTATGCTTAACCCGACAGGTACAGAACTTAGTGTTTATTATTTTACATAATTAAAAGAATTAAAGGATATTATTTTCTCTAAATTGCTATAAATTACATAAGCATGGGGGAAATATACAAAATATAAAGAAATGAGGCAGTCCTTCACCGGTTGTTACACGTTGTATCTCTTCAATTCTTCAATCTTGAACGTAATAGTGCAGCCAGGCGTCTTTGGAGTAGTAGATTCTAAACTTACCGGGAGGCACGATCACCAGGATGAGACCTCCGAGCATCCGTCCACAGTACAAGAGACCCCTGACGTGCCTTTCCTCCTGCAGAGCAAGGACGGAGACGGCCAAAGAAGTGATGGGAACAGAAATAGTTGGACTGAGCGGGGAGACAAAGAAGGAACAGACAGGAAAGATGTTCCACAGGCGAGCAGGAGTATTGAAGGCCAGTAGTGGACGAAGAGCTCTAGAGAAGAGTGGATGGGAAAGTACATATAGCATAAAGAAACAGCATGATAAAAGCTGCCTGGGCGACTATATTCCAGAAGTGGGAGATGGCCGGCATTGGTCCTGCTTCAGGAGTCAGGAATGTGGAAAGCCAGCTGCAAAAGTGACAAGAGAGAGAGAGAGAGAGAGAGAGAGAGAGAGAGAGAGAGAGAGAGAGAGAGAGAGAGAGAGAGAGAGAGCTCTCGGTTTTTGGTGGAAAAAATAAGATCGTTTGAAAGGCATGGGGGATTGCTGTATAATGGTAGGTTTTGTGTGAAGTCCAGATAGATGTTACAGTCTCTCATCAGGTTTAGCCAGTCATCTTTGTTGCAGGCACTGGCCATCTTGTGTCAGTCCGAGTTACTTCAGTTTCGCCTTGATCAATTCGTGTCCGGTAATTAGTACGTCAATTCCAGATTTGGTGTTAGCCAAATCTGGAATTGTCGTAGGATAGGTTTTTTTTGGAGAGGAAGCTAAGGCCTGGGAAAAATTTCATAGTGATATCCCTTTTGTTTCGTGTGCCCATCTCGTTTACCGGAGGAAATGGACTCAGTCCATAGTCGTTTCCTTTCGGTTTTAATATCCCGATCCAATCTTCTGGCAATAGTCTATCCAAGAGCTCAGTTTCTCTATTTAGTCTGGTGTAATTATTTTACTCACAAAAGGCTATATCTAATGAGATATAGCCTTTTGTGAATCTAATGAGAGGTATCAGGAAATTACTTGCATTTCTGAGGCCGATGTTGTTCTACACTCTCTCGTCATCCAAAGAAGGAACATGCGCTGTGTTTAATTGAGCTGGATAGTGAAAATCACTTTGGTAATGCGTCAGATTTAACTAGAATGTGGTCCCACAGGAGATTCTAGAGAGGATAACTGCCTTGTATATCAGCCGAAGAACACTCCCTTTGATATTCCAGTCAGTCCTAGGGAAACAGGCCAGCATTGAGGTGTATACTTTGATCTTTTCTTTCATCTAGTTGAGATGTGGTCTGAAAGTCTATTTCTGGTCTGGTACTCGTATAATTCCTAAATATTTACGTGAGGCTTGACTTTTCAGGGATTCTTGGTTGAACTTGATGATTTGGGGTTTGCGGGGATCAAGAGAGCCCTTGATTAGCAACTTTTGGTTTTTGTTATTGAGACGTGAGGAGTTGTGAGTTTTGACCCAGTCAGAGAAAATATAAAGAAATGAGTTTTCCTGCCTCTCCAGGATGGCCCGCGCTGGCAGGGTAGTATATTGGAAGTTGAGGGACAGCCACTTGTCCAACACCATGTTCTATACGAATGGGCTTAGGATGGAACTCTGAGGGCAGCTTCTGGATGTATTCCTAGTGAAATTGTGGAAGTCAGTGCAGACGGTTAGTTTCCACTTTGTTCTTTAATCAGTTATCTATAAAGCTCCTGAGAGCATCTGACATGGCTGATGACACTAGACATCAGACGGAGTGGAAGGCACCCTTGAATTAGTGCGACCTTAGATCCGCAGAATCAATGGCAACCTTACATTAGCGTGCTTCCACCCAGTCGGGAAGACTCATTCCTCCATGAGTGGTACAGATCTTTCAGTTGTTGTTGTTGTTGTTGATATGGAGGTTTGATGGCGCATAGGCTACTTTGGCCATAATGCGCCTGAGATCTTTCAGTATTCCTGGGAAATGGTCTACATGCATTTGATGACTACTTCTTCAATAAAGCCTAGCCCACGGACTTTACCAGACTTTATTATTTAGATGATGCTACCAATTCTTCTAGAGGGAGAGAAGTCGCTCTTCACTGCCTGATAGGACGTACTGCTCATTGTCTTCTGCTAGTTGGTCGTTTCCAATGATCCCTCTTCAAGAAACGAGTTGATAATGTCAGAGGCCTCAATCTTTGTCTGACCAGTTCGTGGATAAGTCCCCATGGGTTATTGCTGCCTTTATTCTGTACCAAGTGCCTAAGATCTTTGTTTTTGATGGTAAATAGGCATTGGCATATCGTCGTAGATGCATTTTAAATTGCCCTTGGAGTGCTGCAGCAAGTTCCAGCCGGCCACTTCTGCACTTTGGAGGCGCTTTCTTGTGGGCTTTAGTTGATTCTGGAGTGTAGTAAGCTCTGGAGTCCACCATAGGACGCTCTTAGGGTGACTCTTCCCTTTTGCCATAAAAGCTTGTGTGGCATTTTGTAATAGTTTAGTCACAAGGTTGGATTTCTGGGTAGTATTCAAGTTTGTAAGATGGTTCCGTGGAATTTGTGACAGGATGGTCTCGTGGAATCTGTTGTATGGTGGAATAGAATTATTTCCCATTTTTCTATCAGCATAGCGAGCAATGTCGTTGCGTTGCATCATGACTATTTGACCACAATTGACAAATGGTGATCAAATGACTACACATTTGTGGATGTGTAGTCAGGGAAGCCGAAGTCACGGTGATATCAGTGCTGGACTGTTCCATGGTGGAGCAGAAAGTGGTCGGCTGGTTTAGTCTTTTGGCGAGAAGCATGCCGTGAGATGCAAGGAAATCTTCGACCATTGTTCCTCTAGAGTTAGTATGAAGATTGTACCATAGCGTTGGCTTGGCTCTGTCAAGTTCAGCCAGGTGAAGTGTAATGTCCAGGATGTATTGGAAATATGATATGTGAGAAAAAAGTGATTTTCTCCAATTTGCCTTCAAGGATGGCAGCGCTACTTGGTGTATAATACATTTTTTTTGTATTATACATATCTGACTAAAGTGTAAAGTGTTTAAGTTCTAACACCGAGTGGTTCCCCCATCTCCGCGTTGTGTACTTTGTTTTTGTGTCACAGATAAGGCCAGATATTTTTTAAAAAGTATAGTGGTATTGTTCTGGTGTGTAATGTCGTGATAAGTTGTTTCTCTGGCCTTTAAGCCGTCTGGACCCCCTGTTGCCCACACTTTGCCACAAAGAGGCAGGTCAGGCACCCAGTAGAAGTTTATATTGGTAATACTCTGGTAGGCCCTGCCACTTAGTTTCCCAAGGTTTCGGTGGCTAGGGCCTATAAAAAATTAAAAATAAATAAATAAATAAAAACATTAGTTGGCACTAGAAGGCCAAAGAATAAGGCCAAATTACGCAGGCTTGTGACAACGAAATCCGGATTTCTTATTATGATAGAGCAAAGCTATTTCCGTTAGGTGCTTTAAACTTTCTGTAAGAGCCGGGATATAAAGCCACTCGATGTCCAGTACAATAAGGCTCCTGGAGGAGAATATCCATATTATGTTCCTCTAGCACTTGATACAGTTGGTTCGCTATTGCCATTGCTTTGTGGACATTGTCCAGCGCTATTTTAAGACAGTATCCATTGGTATTGTGGCTGGAACCCATAGTTGGTTATTTTTCAGAGGTTGTCGGCTGCTCGGCAGTATGCTGGACATGCACCGTTCCTGATAGTGGTATTGCGGTCTCTTCAGGATTTTGCAGTAGGAACAATTTAAAGAAAGGTCCTTGTTTCGATCCTTACAAAGATACAGTGAGTGACCACACACTGGCCCTTCTTCAAGTAACTGGAGGAAGTGTACCCGTAACCAAGGCAACAGTTGCAATTGGTTGCATGTAAGAAAAGCTTGAACCTGAAAGACTTATAGCCTCTAAATATCCTGTCTTGTGAGCGGGTGTGACCTTAGTAACCCAATTTAACGGTGTTGGGTATTCTTGATTAGGGTGAGAATTATGTTGGGCTTGCTCCTGCGCTTCTTCAGATCTCAGTAACTAACTTGCCTAGTAATTGATCTGTTGATATCAAATAGCAGACTATATATAGGAGACTGCGACCTCGCTATCTGTGAATTTCCGTGCTGAGACCCAGACACTTTTACAGCTTCACAGTTTTTAATCTGTTCAGCAGCACCTCTTGATGCAACTTCAGTTGCTACGCCTTTATCCATGATGACTCTGATTCCTTTTACTTTGACGTTGGTGAGTTGTGACCGAAGCTCCTTGGTTACCTCTGTTCTCACCGCTGCTGGGCTTTAATGGTGAAAACATGTTTGGGCTCTTGGGACGGAAGGGGGGGGGTCTTTTCTGTCTCAGAGCCTTCTGTTCTTTTCGACGTGCTGTTTACACTGGGCTAACCGACCTTGGTGACTCTCTTTTGGGCTAGTACCTAAGCGTGAAGGGTCAGCTACGCTGCTTAGGATATTTTTCTGGTGTCTGAGCTGCTCATTTTTTACCCCCTCACGCACTTGTGATCTTCAGGGACACCTCTTTTGATAACTTTGAGTTTTTCTGGCGAAGTAGCACTCAGTGATGTGTTTTAAGATGGGAATGTTGTCTAAGTAGGGATCATAAGAGTTGAACAAAGTAGGCAATGGGGGTGGATGGCTTTAAGTTCCCGTTATGCAAGAGAACAGCTTTCAGTTGGCTGTGAGGATTCGATGCAAAAGAGGCATGATTTATATACACTATGTATAATGTGTATTTCTGCCAATTCCTTAAAAGCTCCATTGATTTACTTGCAATAGCAGAGCAGACCGTTACTGTAAAGAATGGCCTAAAACTTAGTTTCTTTTTCACTAGAGTGACACTTGGACGTTTCTTTTTGACCACGTGTTTCTTCTTTAGTTTCGAGACGAAAAGTCCAGCTTTATCTTTGGAGAGGGCTAGATCTCTAATGAAGTTATTCATCTCACCTTGGGTAAATCACCACTTCCGATGTTCCTTCTTTATGTGTCAGATGTGTGTACTCTGGATAGGCTGAAGTTCTCAGTTCCCAGGGAAACCCCGGGGGCTCACATCTGGTGAGTATGGGCTTGGCACACCCAGGGTCCTGAGCTGGATATCATCATTCTTCTCTTTCTTGGTGATTCCCTTCTAATTTTGACACTCTCTCTCTCTCTCTCTCTCTCTCTCTCTCTCTCTCTCTCTCTCTCTCTCTCTCTCAGGGTTACTCGGGAACTGTTTTTTTTTTTTTTTTTCCTGGTGCAGCATAAGCCTCAGGCTTCCTTGCATCATATGGATATTAATAATAATAATAATAATAATAATAAACATCGTATTCCTTTTCGTCTTCTAAAGAATCTAGTCCGTAGGGGCTACACTGGAATTGGCATTGGGATTGGTCTCGTTGCTGACTCCAGGTTTGGATAAACAATCTTGTGCTTATTCGCGGAGAATACAGTTACATTCACATTACAAAAATAACAATCACCATCGTGGCTTTTTTTGGCTCCCTCCATATCTTGGGTATGGCGAACGGCATCGAATTTTTTTCTTATTGTTCAACCAGTCACGCAATCCATTCGAACCAGCGGTACAAATAACATTTGTAGCCCATGGCTTATTCTGGCCACTTAGATGACAGCCAAAACTTAGGTTTTCCTAATATTCATCGTGATTGTATGCGTTGATTTGGTTATGAAAGCGTTGATTTATTTAGGAAAGAGAGCACATAGCAGAATTTGTTGTGGTGAATTTTATACTTTCGAAGCATGCGATGAATGTGTTTCAGTAATGCATCTGATCTTACGTGAAAAAATGTACAAGTGAATAATTAAATTATGAAATAACAGAGATAAAGATATATTCAAACAATTACATAAATATGAATATATAAACAATAATAATAAGCAAATAATAAGTATGTTCATGCAGGTTAGCTGAAAGGTATGTCAGTAATATAATCAGTCTCTTCATTTTCATATTAGCATTAGCATTAGCATTAGTTGGGGCATATGATGCAAGAAACCAAGCTTATACAGCATTAGCCAAAAAAAAAAAAAAAACCTTCCCATTTCACCCATCCGGTAACTCAATATATTTATTTAGTTCAGCCTTAAATTTAATTAGGCTCTCAACTTCCACAATAACAGATGGAAGTCTGTTCCGGCAATCAACCGTGGCTAAAGGCAAACTTCCGCACATCTATTCTACAACTCTCTTTCCTCAATTTGAATCTATGTCTCCTCGGGTTCTTAGTCGGAGCAAGCGGAAGTATCTCGTCAGCATTGAGCCTGCTCAAACCATCCAAGGCCTTATACACACCTCGATTAGATCACCTTGTAGGTGCATAGTCTCCAGATGTTGCAACTTGCAGAACTTAACCTTTCTTCATGAGCGCACCCCTTTGTTCCCCTCACCAATCTTGTTGCCCTTCTCTGTACTCCTACTAACAACTCTACATCCTTCCTAAAATGAGGCCTCCAGACCTGTACGCAGTACTCAAGGTGTGGTCTGACCATTTCCTTATACAAAGGGATAACACCTCCTTGAATCTCCGCTAGCAAAATTACTGTACATCACTGACAAAACTCCATGACCTGCTCTGGCAGCCAGTCTGCACTGTTCAGAGAATTTCATATCCGACTGCACAATTACCCCCGAGTCTTTTTCATTCTCCACCTCTCTGAGTGTAGTACCACAGTGTTGGTACGTTTCTCTTGGGTTACTGCTACCCATACGCAGTACTTTGCATTTGTCAATGTTAAACTTCAGTTGCCACTTCTCAGCCCATCTGCCTAACTTTTCTAGATCATGTTGCAGTAGCATACTGTCTTTACTATCATTGACAACCCTGCCAAACTTTGTATCATCTGCAAACTTGGACATTAAGCCTGATATACCTTCAACGATATAATTGATAAATACTCAAAACAGCAATGGGCCCAGTACCGAACCCTGGAGGGGGGGACTCCACTAATAACATTAGTCCACGTAGAGCAGTGTCCATTTATTGCCATTCTCTGCTGTCTCCCACGCAACCATCCCTTTATCCATTGCAGTAATTTGTCCGTAATGCCATGCCGCTCAAATTTGTTCAGCAGTGTTCCAGTGCAACAGTATCAAAAGCTTTCCTGAAATCCAAGTCTATGATATCAAATTATTTTTAGCATCCAGTTCCTTTGTTGACCATATCGTAGTATCCAATCAATCCCTCTTTGTGAATTGAAGATATATTTGCACTCTCCATTCCCTGAGTCCAAGGATGCTCTCATAATTATGGCTAAGGGTTTGCTTACTTCCCTTGCTGCCTCCTTCATTATAACTGGAAAAATTCCATCTGCCCCAGGTGTCATTTTTATGTTTAACTTCAACAATTTCTCCTCCACTTTGCTCTCAGTTATCACAGAATCACTTAGCTCGCTGTTAGAGTTTGATAAACTTCTGGCGTTCCCTTCCTTGAATAACTCCTCATGTGTGACTATAGATGCAAAATACCCATTCAGTTTATCTGAATGAGTACCTGGTCGCCTGTACATGCATCAATAGTCGAACCATCTATGTTAAGTGGACCAATCTGATTCATCACCTTCCTTCTAGAGTTTACATAAGTAAAGAACTCTTTGCTGATTTTCTTTGCGTCCTTTGAATCCCCCCATACTAGCAATTTTCCGACCCACCTAACACTCCTTCATAGCATCAGCAAATAATCGTTTCCATCACCAAAGTCGTGCTAGAGGAAAACCGAAAACAGATTTGAAATGAGCATACAAAGTCCAAATATTTTTTGGACTTTGGTCTAGTCCAAATATTTTTTTTCTGATGCAAAATATTTTTGATTTGCTTTATTAAAAGTTTGCTTGTATGTGTGAAAATATTCTACCACCCCTTCAGCGCGAACTAAAAATCCCCACACTTTGTTAACTATAACCAGTCCTCGATAGCGATCAAAGTCGAAAAGTTGATACCTTGCTTCGGGCTTGGCAAGAATATATTTTATTTGATTAGACTTGTCTTTTCTATAGTGGTATAACTCAGTATAGTTAATTCAAAGATTTCACACGTCGCATTTGAAGTCGTTCGAGGTAAACGTGTTTTACTATTAAAAGGGTGGGGGAAGGAAACCCTTTATACACGTTGAATTTAGTTACCAGAGCTCCAAAATCCATGGAAATTGTGGATGACTTTAATTATGTTTGATTTTAAAATAAGTGCAGTGCAGAACCTTGAAATAATCGTGAAAGGTAAGCTTTCATTCCTGTTTATGTCTATTAAATCATTATGTCTATTAATAAATGAATTATTTAATGAAGTTCTGTTCATCGTGACATGACTCGCAGAGTTTACTTGCTTGTTATTTGCAGTTTCAAAGAACAATCCAGTATGTATTTAGCCGATTTTGTGCCGACGTCCCTAATATCTTCCCTGCCCCCACCTAAGGGGTAGGAGAGGAGTTTAGGGGCGTCGACACAAATTCGGTTCAGGCTAGGGGCATGGGACAAAATTACATTTGTGCCTTCTCTGAGAGAGCTTGTGTACAACCATTAATTACCTTAAACACCGAAAGGGAAAGTGTCATACTGGTACACTCACTGGCTGATAAATTAGAAACCTTTTGCAATTGGCGTCAGTAATTTTTCTATTGATCGATCACCACGGTGGTGATCGCCTGGGCCGATTCGCCCCTGAGTACGAAGTAAACTTTTATCCACGACTTCCACTACAGAAGAAAGGTTCACCATAGCTACAGGATCTTGTGCAGCGCAGTAAGGGAAACAACCCAGTATAACAGTGGTAATCAGAGGCATTTCAGCAACTAGGTGGTAGATGACTCTCATCAACCGGTGCAATACCACCACTTTGCTTATTGGAGGCTTGAAGTGGTGGAACCCATGTTTAGTCTCTAGAGCTTACTTCCGGTCAACCGTTCCCCATCTCTTCCATCATGCAGTATGATTGACGACTTTTGAGGTTATGATGGACATCGTGGCGAGATCCAATATTCCTTACATTTCGATGGTACAGCTCTAAAACGATGTTCGCAGGCCGGCCGCTAGTTAGTACACCGGACCGAACCTATTGGTAACTCTCTAGGAGGCTTCCGGATCAGCTAGTGTATAATCCTGCTACCTCTACTCTGCCAGATAGTGACTGGAGTGAGTCCGAGTAGTGTGTATGCGGGGAGCATTGTCGAGGCCACGTTATGTCAATGATCTGGGTATATTCTCACCATGTGTACGCCATATCCAAAAATTTCATTACTTCATACAGCATGTCCCATCCACTTTTTCTTACTATTGAATACACCATGAATTAGCATTAGCATTTAGCATTAGCATTAGTAGAGGCATTTGATGCAAGAAAGCAAGCTTATGCAGCATCAGCCAAAAAGAAAAAAAAAAAAAAAAAACCACTTCCACTTCACCCCTCTGTTCGTTCAAAATACCTGTCCAGCTGAGCCTTAAACTTATTTAGGCTATCAACCTCCACCACAAGGGATGGCAGTCTGTTCCACAAACCAACCACCCGCTGGCTAAAGGCAAATTTCCACACGTCTATCCTACATCTGTCTTTCCTCAATTTGAATTTATGCTCTCTCAGGTGATTTTTTTGAGCTAGAGGAAGAATCCCATCAGCATTGAGCATGCTTAACCCATTCAAGGCTTTATACACCTCTATCAGATCACCTCGCTGGTGCCTAGTCTCCAGACACTGTAATTTGCAAAACTTAAGCCTTTCTTCCTAAGAGCACCCCTTTGTTCCATTCACTAATCTTGTTGCCCTTCTCTGTACTCGTTCCAGCAGCTCTACATCCTTTTTGAAATGAGGCCTCCAGACCTGTATACAGTACTCTAGGTGTGGCCTGACCATTGCCTTATACAATGGAATAATCACCTCCTTATCCCTGCTGGAAAAATTCCTGTATATCATTGACAATACTCCATGAGCTACTCTTGCAGCCCGTCTGCACTGCCCAGAGAACTTCATATCTGCCTGCACAATCACCCCCAAGTCCCTTTCATTCTCTACCACTGTCAGTGTAGTACCACAGAGTTGATACGTTGCTCTGGGGTTGCTGTTTCCCATGTGTAGTACTTTACATTTGTCAATGTTAAACTTCATTTGCCACCTCTCAGCCCATCTGCTCAACCTTTCCAGATCCTGTTGCAGCAGCATAGTGTCAGTAGTGTCCTTGACAACCCTGCCAACCTTTGTATCATCTGCAAACTTGGACATTAAGCTTGATATACCATCATCAATATCATTTATAAATACAGAAAACAATAATGGACCCAACACTGAGCCCTGAGGGACTCCACTAATAACATTAGTCCACGATGAGCAGTGTCAATTGATTACCACTCTCTGTCTTCTCCCCCTCAACCACCCCTTTATCAATAGCAGCAATTTGCCTCCAATGTCACACTGCTCCAATTTGTGTAGCAGTCTTCCATGTGCAACAGTATCAAAAGCTTTTCTAAGATCCAAGTATATAATATCAAAGTTATTCCCTGCATCCAGTTCTTTTGTGACTGCATCATAGTATCCAATCAAGTTGGTCAGGCAAGACTTCCCCTTAACAAAACCATGCTGTGTCTGAGCTATAGCTGAAGTCTTGTCTAAATGATCCTGCAGTGCTTCTTTAACCAGTGCCTCCATTAATTTTCCTGGAACAGAAGTTAAGCTCACAGGTCTATAATTACTTGTGTCAGCCTTTGATCCTCCTTTGTGAATTGGGGTCACATTTGCACATTTCCAGTCTATGGGTACCTCCCCTGAGTCCAAGGAAGCTCTCATAATTATGGCTAAGGGTTTGCTTACTTCCTTTGCTGCCTCCTTTAATATAACTGGATAGATCCCATCCACCCCGGGTGCCTTTCTTGTGTTTATCTTCAACAGTTTCTCCTCCACTTTTCTCCCAGTTATTTCAAGATTCTGTAGCTTACTGCTAGAGTTGAATACACCTCTGGCATTCCCTTGCTGAATAACTCCTCATGTGTGAATGTCGATGCAAAATATTCATTTAGTTTGTTAGCTACCTGAGCGGGATCATCAACAGTTGACCCATCAATATCAAGTGGACCAATCTGATTCATCCCCTTCCTTCTAGAGTTTACATAAGTAAAGAACTCTTTGCTGTTTTTCTTTGCATCCCTTGCCAAGGATTTCTCGTAATCTGCCTTCGCCTGCCTAACCTCCTTTGTAACTTGGTTGCATATCAACTTTTATCTATCATAGGCTTCTGTGTCATGTGTTAATTTGTAAGTATCCCATGCATTTTTCTTCTCTGCCATATGCCTCATTAGTTCATCTGACATCCATTTTGGCCTAAACCTTGAACAATATTTCTTAGTTGGTATGTAAAGCCTAGTAGCTTCCAAGATAAGTTCTTTGAATGCTTCCCATTTTGAATTTGCTGTTGGTAACATCATCAGTTGGTCCCACTGTATAGAATTTAAATACTGTCTCAGTCCATCGTAGTCGCCTTTACGGAAGGAATAACCCTTCCCTTTACCCCTAATGGCAGTTACCTCTTTGAGTAAATCCCACTTCAGCACACTGTGATCACTGCCACCTAGTGGTTCATTTATCTGCAGATTCTTAATGCATGAAGAATCACTGCTGATAATCAAATCAAGAGTATTACTCCCTCTAGTTGCCTCCCGAACATGCTGATGTAGAAAACAATCATCCAATAAATCCACAAAAGCCCTGCTAGTGTGTGAGTAACCAGCCCCCAAATTCCAGTCAATATCTGGGAAATTAAAATCTCCCATTATAAGACTCTCTGATTTACTGGCCCCCTCTATTTCCCTGTACAGTTCCTTATTATACTCATCAGAGTCATTAGGCCTATAGCACACTCCTACTCTCAATTTTCATCTCCCAATGCTTATGTCACACCAAACTGACTCAACACTGCACTGTCCAGCGATGTCGACTGGCTTCACTTCCTTGGTTTTTATGTGTTTCTTAACTAATAGCATAACCCCTCCCTCCTTCCTATCCTGTCTATCCTTTCTGTAGACGTTGTACTCCCCAAATTGCAGTTCTGCATCCCTTATATCTGTGTGACACCACGTCTCTGATATCCCAACAATATCTGTCTTTGATGTTTTGAGCAATACCTCAAATTCATCAAATTTATTTACTAAACTCCTAGCATTGGTGTACACGCAAGTATACCTGCACCTGTTTCTATTCTTAGCTACCCTAACACAACCCATGTGTTTACTTGTACCGCAATGGCTCCAAGCAGTCTCTGAAATACCATGCATCTTGTTTTTCAGGCTTCTGCTCATTCTAATAGAAGCAGTGCAAGAATCTCTTTCACCTCTGCCAGTGGCTACTGTCAATCTATTGGTCTTTGTCTCCACCCAAGCTAGCAGTTTTCCGACCCACCTAACACTGCCTCGATAGCATCAGCAAATATTCTTGCACCCTTTCTATTTAAGTGTATCTCATCCCTGTAGAAGCAATCTGTCCTGTTAACAAGTACAGTCCAGGCTGAAAAAAATTCTATCCCTTGAGCCTTGCACAATCTTTCCAGGGCCGAATTGATCGACAAGGCTCTCATCATGTACTCCCTCCTATCGTGTCTGGGCAGAATTGCAGACACTTTCAAATTCAACCCTAATTCTCGGCTTTTGTTCAACAGTGACCTGTACTTGTTAAGTAATTCTGCCGGTGTCCTACTCTTAATATTATTAGTGCCAACGTGTACAACTATATCACCTTTTGTGCCCTTAAAAGATGATATTCGCTCTACAACGTCATCAACCTTTGCCCCTGGCAGACATACCCTGGTCCTGTTCCACCTATCTTTTTTACAAAGCATGTTCCCCGTTTCCCTGACAATAGAGTCACCAACAACTAATAGTTCCTTCGGGACCAGCGCATTCTGCCTTGGGGGTTGTCTCTGTGTCACGCGATGCCCAAGTGCAAGCTCTGGCGTTGATGTGGGCAGCTGAGAGCTTGATGAGCCCCTCAATTTAGTTTCTTCGAGGGCATCCACCCTGTCCTTCAAGCTCTCATATAGGCCCACAAAAACGCCGAGTTGTTGCCTGATATCGATACACTCCTTGCATCGCGCACACACAAAGACATCCCCCTTGGCAGTATCATGTTCCGTACCCGATTGCTCTGCAAACATCAAGCAAACAGTGCATTTTATAAGGCTGTGAGTCAGAGGACAACTGCCCCCCTCAGTTCTGCTCTGAGCCACAGCACTTCCATTAGCTTGAGCCTTTTGCTTTGCTGCTCTGGTCTGAGTCATGATTCTATTAATTTATTAATTAATTATAATTAATTATGTTATGTTATTAATTATGTTAAATATAATTAATTATATTACGTTTGTAATCTAAGTCGTTATATGTATTTATTTAAACGTACAATTTAACTGCTAACGAAGTTCAACTAACGCTATCTAGTACGGCATACAACTATCGTTTCACAATGGCGGGAAATTTACGAACGGTAGCGGTTGAAACACGTGGAAACCTTTACCGATACTTTTATGCAATTACAGGGCCGAGTAAAGAATAAATACACCAAGTTAATCAGAAAATCACAAAATAATGTTATACTACTAAATTTAAATCAAAAGTTTTAGAAAAACAATAATTTCAAATCAATAAATAAGAAAAATCCACTTAGCGGCTTGGAACACGACCGTCTCTAGTAACCTCGTCAGCAGACTCTATTAATTGTCAAACTAATAGAGCAAGCTTATCTGCGAAAAGATCTAAACCTCCCAAACATTTCCTAATTCAGTTCACAAATATGCGTGGTCTCAATTCTAATCTCAACGATGTCCATTTCCACTTGCAGTCTGCCAAACCCCTATGTACTTTTTTCTGACAGAATCTCAGTTATCGGTTGATTGAACTACTGCTCATCTCAGATGCCAAATTATTCGCTGTATGATTTCTTTTGCCTCAAATGTGGTACTTGTGCATATGTCCGTTCCGATATTCCCTGTCAGCGACTTGGCAATTTGAAATCTCCACTCTTTGATCTTTTCTGGCTTAAAATCTCTCTACCTTATTGTGTCAAATTCATCTGTTGTCTCTACCGTCTCCAAAATCCACTAATCACTTGGAGCTCTTTGATTTCCTCTCTTTGCATCTTGACTTTCTCCAGTCCAACTTTCCTAACCGTTAGGTAAAATAACAGTTAGGTAATTTTTCTTGGCGATTTTAATGTTCACAACTCCAGCTGGCCTCCATTTTCTAGTCACACCGAACCAGTTGGTCGAGAGGCCGAGGCTTTTGCAATTACTAATGACCTTGCACAGATTGTTCATTTACCTACAAGAATACCGGACAATCCTAACCATACAGCCTACACGCTTGATCTTTTTCTCACAAACAACCCTTCTAAGTACACGGTCGAAGTGAGAAGTCCTTTAGGCACTTCAGATCACAACTTGGTGATTGTCTCTTCTCCACTGGAGCCTTTATCTCGTGGCTATTCCCAACCTCGTGTTGTTTGGCATTACAAGAATGCAAAATGGGATGACCTGCGAGATTTCTTTTCTTCTTTTCCTTGGTCGAATTACTGTTTCAAAATTTCTGATGTCAACGTCTACTCAGATCGTGTCAGTGAAACTATTCTAGCAGGAATGGAATCCTTTATCCCACACTGCACTTTAAAATCTCGTCCTTTATCTAAACCTTGGTTTTCCAATAAATGTGCTAAGGCTGTTCAAGAGAAGAATGCTGCATATCGTAATTGGCTGGTTTCTAATTCTTCAGTTTCATTTTCTGCCTACACCAAAGCTCCCAACAATTATCAAGCAGTTATTAATCAGTCCAAACTAGAGTTCGAACAGGCTAAGAGTAGAAAACTTGCTTCTTGCCCTAATGGTAGCCGAGCATTCTGGTCTCTTGCCAAAGCTATTGGCCGCAACTTTTGCCCATCTCTGCTCCCACCCGTGTGCAAACCAGGTGGTTCTGTTTTCACTTCAGCCAAGGATAAAGCTGACCTGCTAGCATCCCATTTTTCTTCCAACTCATGTATTAATGATCTTGTTAAAACACCTCCCACCATTCCCAGGACGCTCCATTCAATGCCTCCTGTGGTCTTCCGTCAAAAGGATGTCAGAAGGATTTTGACGAACCTTGATCTAAGAAAGCTCCAGGTCCCGATGGTGTTTCTCCACCAGTTCCCGATGGTATTTCTCCGGGGCAGACCGCTGCACATTACTGCGCCTATATCGTACATTTGTCTGTTCTAAATTAGATTATGGGCGCCAAGTATACGCATCAGCAAGAAATAGCGTACTACAGTGGCCAGACACAGTCCGTCATCAAGCCATCCGCGTTGCTACTGGAGCTTTAAGAACACCCCTAGTGCAGAATTTATACGTCGAAGCAGGCGAACTGCTACTGTCCCTGCGACGAAAGCAGTTGTCACTAGCATATACTTTTAAACTGAAATCTCTGGCAGACTACCCTACGTGGACATCCGTTTTCGAGCCACTATGGGAAAACCTCTATAACACCCATCAGACTACCAACTGTCCCTTTGGTATTTGCGTCCAAGAGCTGCTCAGAGAACTTCACATTACGGTAGACAGTGTTGCCCAGTCACCAAGGCAACAGTTTCCACCATGGCATGGCCACTCTGCACCATGCAATTTTTCCCTTAATATCATGGGAAAGGCAAGCACTTACATTTTTTCATTTATTAACACACGACTGTATATACACTCTCAAGATACATATTAATCAATTTATATATAAGATTTATATATAAAATTTATATACATACTCTTATATATGCTGTGCCCCTTGTGTACGTATGCATGTACGTGTGTCCTGGTATGAAGTGTGGCTCCTAGACATAAGCCCATCTCCACCTATTACTCCTGTAATAGCTAAGAACCTCTGTAAAACAGGCCTGAAAAAAGTGTCAGGCCATTTCGACACCAGGGACCAACCAACACCTGGATCAACCATTCTCTGTGTGTGCTATAATGCACAAATCCCTCACCTACCGGATGAAGTGCTATACCGGTAAGTGCAAGCAGTGCCGCCCCCAAAGCTACCTTGAATTGGAGGCCAGCAAAACAAAATCCAACTAGTAACAATGTACACTTGTTGAAACAAAAGCAACATTATACAATTATTTACATGTAAATAGCAAATACATACATACACTTAGAATCTTCAACTCTATGCTGCCCATCAGTCTACCTACTCTGATTTCCTGCCCGTCTTTACTGATGGCACGAATTCAGAGTCATCAGTGGAACCCGCTGCAGTATTCCCAGATAGCACAGTTTCCCAGAAAATTCTTCAGGAGTGCAGTATATACACAGCAGAGTTGTACGCTATAGATATAGCCTTGCATCACATTAAAAGTAATACTTATGGAAGGTGTATGGTTTATACTGATTCTTTAAGCACATTACAGGTCTTATCCATTATCGGATATAATTCCAATTCAGTCCTGTCGAGGATCTGGCAGAAATTGTTTACCCTTTGTGAATCTACATTTGATATCCGCTTCTGTTGGTTCCCAAGCCACATCGAGATCACCCCAGGGGCTCACATCTGGTGAGTATGGGCTTGGCACACCCAGGGTCCTGAGCTGGATATCATCATTCTTCTCTTTCTTGGTGATTCCTTTCTACTTCCGACTCTTGTTTTCTCTCTCTCTCTCTCTCAGGGTGATTCAGAAATTTTTTTTTTTTTTTTTTTTTTGGCTGGTGCAGCATAAGCCTCAGGCTTCCTTGCACCATATACTACTAATAATAATAATCTCACAGCAGTCACAGCCCACTTAATCCGCTATACAGACTACGGGCAAGTGGTAAGAAATGCATTACACACCCAGTGGCAACAATTATGGCACAGACAGTCCACAAACAAGTGGTATCAAATCAAGCCTGTAATCCGAAGATGGCAGTCTAGTCTGCCCAGGAGTCGTAGAGAGAAAGTTGTTCTAGCTCGTCTCCGCATAGGACATAGTCGTCTGATGCACTCTTTTCTGCTGAGGGCTGATGACCCTCCTATGTGTGAGTACTGTAATACAATTTTGACAGACACATTTCCACAGAATATCCACGTTCTGTCGTTTCGCCAGTAAAACCGAACGAAACGAAACTTCGATAGAGCCGGATAAAAACCGCTCAAAATAAAACCGCTACAAAGAACTTGCCTGAGTGATTGACTTTATAGCAGATGACTAGATGAAAGTAACATAAAGCCATAGTGAAGGTATACATAACCTGAAATACTTAATCATAACCACGGGATCCGAAACAAGAAGAAAGTAAACCGTACGTCACTAAAAAAATCTTTATGTAGAGAACTTATAATTTTGGCACATGCAGTTGGGAATTCCGCTTCATATCAAAAATAACAGTGAGAAATTGAACAGACTTAATTGATCCTGATATGAACATCATTGTAAACATTGTCTAAGCCAGTGTTGAATCCAGAGCGTATGCACCGGGGGGGGGGGGGGCGAAGAATGTAAACTTTGGGAGGTACATGTAGTATATGTGTATATTTTTTATTATTATTTAGTATTTACAACATATGTATATGTTACAAACAAATCTGTATATTTATGAATGTTATAATAAGAGAATATGAGAAAACAAAAGGAAATATATATTATTTAACATCTAAATACTAATAGTCAGTTCGCAAAAGCCACAATAATCACAGTTTAATAATAGAAAAATCACCGATTAAAATTCGCAAAAAAAAAAAAAAAAAAAAAAAAAAAAATACAAATTGTAATCAAACATGCAAGTACTGTATTGTAATAATCTTATTATTCTTTGCGTGTGTATCAATCACTTCATTTATAAATTTTTCCCATAACCCTTTCGGGTCCTCTAAGCTTATCTTTATGCAATCTTGCAGTACGGATGCATATATAATAAAAAGGTTATAAAATGTATTGTTAATAGGCTGCGACCAAACCGTCTTGTTTGTGGTATACAAAGGAGGAATTAGCCACAAGTAAACTCTTGCTGTGAAAAAAAAACAAAAAAACAAAGGTAATGTGAAAACCATAGAGCGAAACTGCCGACGATTGAATTAGTGGCTGCAGTAGCCTCTCCTCTCTGCCCAGATATTTAGCCTTCCCTTGAAAGCCGCGGGACACTTAATAATTACAATAGCATCTGTCAGGAACCAATTCAGGCCAACCTGTTCGCGGCTTGTGATATTGTTTGCGATATACAAACAAAGAATTAGTCGCAAGTAGACAGTTTGTGCAAAACACTATTAAGAGATGGTTTGTGTGAAAATAAAGGGAACCTGAAAACCATAAAACTTAAATGCGGACACTTGAAATAGTGGCGTTTAGTTACAATTTGTGCAGCCATAAATATTGCCCATTTAATTATTTTGAAAATTATCGTGTCTTTTGAATTTTAGTGATTTATTTTTCCGGTGTACCACCTAACAAGTACCACACTTAGTTGATTTGATTTTTCGTGTTGTGTTTATTTGACATAAATTTATTGAATTCGTGTTTTATAAAATAAAACTTACTATTTTTCACCCGGAGGGTTTATTTGGTCGCCCCCCCCCCCTGGATTCAACACTGGTCTAAATGAAATTTATATACCTGGATTAACAAATGAACAAAAAGTGACACATCAAGAAGAAGAGTATGGAGCGATTGATTTGCGCTTCTTGAGAAACTATCGGCACTTAATAAACGAGGAGAAGTAAAATATAACCATATATCATCGGCATACGGAAAAAAATACATACAAAATAACTGAGAAGAGCAACATAGACCCAACCTATGGCAAATTAGTACTACCATTTTGGCAATTGAGTTAGAATTATATCACTTGAAAAAGTGATATAATTACCTGTTAATTAAAAACACCGCTAATAAGTTCAATATGGGCTCCATAATTATATGGGTGGAAGGAAAAACGTTGAAAATCAGTTGATTAAGCAAAATTCAAGTTGGAAATAGTAAACTCAATTTGAACACCAGATTCAATCACTTCAACTCAGAAATGACAAAAACCGCCTAGTTAACAAAACTTCTGAAGCTAAAAATAAACGGAGTCCGTCTGAAAGTTTAAACTGCAACTGTCTGTATGTTGCAATATAAATAATGTTAACGAATGTTACAAGTATAGATTTTCGCACGGTAAACTTATATCACTCATTTTTCAGTAATATTTTGTAGAAAGCATTAAATATCCGACTATTACAAATAATGACTATACGCTAACTTCAAAGAAGAATTATCAAATGCAGTAATTCAGCGTGGGCGATAGCTTTCAAAGGGCTTCACCGCCCACGTTGAGCAGCCTAGTGGCGCGTGGGGAGAATATATGCTGCGGTGAATGGAGACCAACTAGAATTGTGATGTCAGCTGAGAGCCCATAAATATCCGCTTGTAAATGACCGTGTAATGCAATAAAATGGACAGCACTTCTAAAAGAACTTCGGGAAAAAGAAAATGGAACTCATCAAACCTGCAGAGTGCTTTAGTCTTTCGCCTTCTTGTCTTCCTTTTTGAAACTAAATATTGTGATTCGTGTTTTTCTAGTGATTTATGACAACAGTCATGATGTCACTTCTTCGGCAAGAGCTGAGTGCTTCCGTGTGTCGTACTCAAATTAATAGAGAAAAAGGTCAGAGATCCACCGTTTTCATTTCAAGGAGGCACTTATCGCATCAAGTAATGCAATTCACGTAGAACTCTAATCCATTATATCATAGATCTTGTCTTCCTTAGTCTCTCACACATTGAACCTCTTGTAGATCACATATCGATAGAGCTAATATGGCGAAACCTAGATAAGAACTAAAGACATGAAGTGCTTTCTTCCTTTCAGTCAGTAATCCATCCTTTCTATAGAGCGCACGACAAAAAATCTTAGTTCCAAAAATCTAAGAGTTTCTGACTTTGAAGAAATATGTTTGTTGGATCACTCCTGTTGTGGATATATTGTAGTTCTCTAGTACAAACCAGGGTGTGATGTTCACGTTCTACGTTGATTTCAATATTTGTAAAAGATTAACCCCCCCCCCCACATACATACAACGTGCTACTGCAGAATATTTCAGCTAGTTCGCGAACACCCTAACGTTCAACGAACCGACATATCAACAGGTTACAAAACTTTCTTCGTATACGCTATTCGCAGGACCAGATTTCACTTTTATCCAAAGGATTAAATTACAATTTACACCTTGCAAGCTACCTAAAAAAACAGTGCGTAATTGATATTGAATTTGGACTTCGCAATGTTCCAAAAAAAGATTTATTTATTCAACAAGTTAACCAAGTGGTGAATATCATAAAATAAACGCGACTTCCTAAGTAGAATACACATGACAGTTCAGCTTTGTGTGAACTTCGGTGAAATAAAGACATTCTTATTCAGAGAGCTGATAAAGGAGATACAGTGGTAATACTCGATAAACCTGACTATATAAATAAGTTAGATTCAATTGTATCAAATACCTCCACTTATTTTGAGGTAAAGCCGGCACTATTTACCAATTTGATCAATCAATTCAATAAAACGTTAATACATTAAGAGTAGGAGACTGGCGGAATTACTTAACAAGTACAGGTCACTTTTGAAAAAAAAAGCCGTGAATTTCGGTTGAATTTGAAGGTGTCTGCAATTCTGCCCAGACACGATAGGAGGGAGTATATGATGAGAGCCTTGTCGATCAATTCGCCCCTGGAAAGATTCTGCAAGGAATAGAATTTTTTTCAGCCTGGTCTGTACTTGTTAATAGGAGAGACTGCTTCTACAGGGATGGGATACACTTAAATAGAAAGGGTGCAAGAATATTTGCTGATGCGATCGAGGTAGTGTTAGGTGGATCGGACAACTGCTAGCTTGGGGAGGGGATACAAGGACTAATAGATTAACAGTAGCCACTAGCACAGGTGAAAGTGATTCTTGCACTGGTTTTATTGGAATGAGCAGCAGCCTGGAAAACACGATGCAGGGTATTTCAGAGACTGCTGGGAGTCATTGCGTAACAAGTAAACACATGGGTTGTGTTAGGGTAGCTAAGAAAAAGAACAGGTGCATGTATACTTGCGTGTACACCAATGCTAGGAGTTTGATAAATAAATTTGATGAATTTGAGGTATTGCTCAAAACATCAAAGACAGATATTGTTGGGATATCAGAGACGTGGTGTCACACTTTATTGCAGAACTGGAATTTGGGGAATACAATGTGTACAGAAAGGATAGACAGGATAGGAAAGGAGGAGGAGGTTACGCTATTAGTTAAGAAACACATCAAATTCAAGGAAGTGAAGCCAGTCGACATCGCTGGACAGTGCACTGTCGAGTCAGTTTCGTGTGACATAAGCATTGGGAGATGAAAATTGAGAGTAGGAGTATGCTATAGGCCTAATGACTCTGATGAATATAATAAGAAGCTGTACAGGGAAATAAAGTGGGCCAGTAAATCAGAGAGTCTTATAATGGGGGATTTTAATTTGCCAGATATTCGCTGGAATTTGTGGGTTGGTCACTCACACACTAGCAAGGCTTTTGTGGATTTATTGGATGATTGTTTTCTACATCAGCATGTTCAGGAGGCAACTAGAGGGAGTAATACTCTTGATCTGATTATCAGTAGTGATTCTTCATGCATTAAGAATCTGCAGATAAAGGAACCATTAGGTGGCAGTGATCACAGTGTGCTGAAGTGGGATTTACTCAAAGAGGTAACTACCATCAAGGGTAAAGGGAAGAGTTTTTGCTTTCGTAAAGGCGACTACGATGGTCTGAGACAGTATTTAAATTCTATACAGTAGGACCAACTGATGATGTTACCAACAGCAAATTCAAAATGGGAAGCACTCAAAGAATTTATCTTGGAAGCTACTAGGCTTTACATACCAACTGAGAAATGTTGTTCAAGGTTTAGGCCTAAATGGATATCAGATGAACTAATGAGACATATGACAGAGAAGAAAAATGATACATATAAATGGATACATATAAATTAATGGGTGACATGGAAGCCTATGATAGATATAAGCTAGTCTGTAACCAAGTCACAAAGGAGATTAGGCAGGCAAAGGCACATTATGAAAAATCCTTGGCAAAGGATGCAAAGAAAAACAGAAAAGAGTTCTTTACCTATGTAAAATCTAGAAGGAAAGGGATGAATCAGATTGGTCCACTGGATATTGATGGTTCAACTGTTGATGATCCTGCTCAGGTGGCTAACAAACCAAACGAGTATTTTGAATCTACATTCACACATGAGGAGTTATTCTGGAAGGGGAATGCCAGAGCTGAATTAAACTGTGGCAGTGAGCTAGATGATTTTGTGAACTAGATAATAACTGAGAGGAAAGTGGAGGAGAAATTGTTGAAGATAAACACAAGAAAGGCACCTGGGATGGATGGGATCTATCCAGTTATATTAAAGGAGGCAGCAAAGGAAGTAAGAAAACCCTTAGCCATAATTATGAGAGCTTCTTTGGACTCAGGGGAGGTACCCATAGACTGGAGATGTGCAAATATGACCCCAATTCACAAAGGAGGATCAAAGGCAAGTAATTATAGACCTGTGAGTTTAACTTCTGTTCCAGGAAAATTAATGGAGGCACTAGTTAAAGAAGCACTGCAGGATCATTTAGACAAGACTTCAGTTATAGCTCGGACACAGCATGGTTTTGTTAAGGGAAAGTCTTGCCTGACCAATTTGATTGGATACTGTGATGCAGTCACAAAGGAACTGGATGCAAGGAATAACTTTGATATTATATATTTGGATCTTAGAAAGGCTTTTGGTACTGTTGCACATGGAAGACTGCTGCACAAATTGGAGCAGTGTGGCATTGGAAGCAAATTGCTGCTATGGATAAAGGGATGGTTGAGAGGGAGCAGACAGAGTGGTAATCAATGGATTACCTTGTCAATATATGACAATGGATGTCTTGTCAATGACATACAGGAATTTTTCTAGCAGGCATAAGGAGGTGATTATTCCCTTGTATAAGGCAATGGTCAGGCCACACCTAGAGTACTGTATACAGGTCTGGAGGCCTCATTTCAAGAAGGATGTAGAGCTGCTGGAACGAGTACAGAGAAGGGCAACAAGATTAGTGAATGGAACAAAGGGTTACTCTTACGAAGAAAAGTTTTGCAAATTACAGTGTCTGGAGACTAGGCACAAGCGAGGTGATCTGATAGAGTGGTATATAAAGTGGTTGAATGGTTTGATCATGCTCAGTCCTGATGGGATTCTTCCTCTTGCTCAGAATAATCACCTGAGAGGGCATAAATTCAAATTGAGGAAAGACAGATGTAGGATAGATGTGCGACCAGCGGGTAGTTGGTTGGTTGGTGGTAAAGACTTCTATCCCTTGGTGTGGAAGTTGATAGCCTAAATAAATTTAAGGCTCAGCTGGACAGGTATTTCCAACGAACGGAGGGGTGAAACGGGAGTGTTTTTTTTTTTTTTTTTTTTTTTTTTTTGGGCTGATGCTGCATAAGCTTGCTTTCTTGCATCATATGCCTCTACTAATGCTAACATATCGAAAAATGATTACATTACTGTGGCTCAGTTAAAGGGACTGAAGGTCAGAACTTGCAACGTTCCTGCACTTTTCGGTTAGGTAAAATTGTATAAGGCCGGATTTCCTATTCGGTCCATTGTTTCCTACAGAAACTCGGCATTTTCATCCTTGGCCACACATGCCCATAGCATTATAAAACCCTTTAGACAGGCGATACAATTTGGGATAAAAAAAAAAAACAAAAAAAAACTAAGCTACATTATTTCAATGGTCTCCAAAGTGGTGTGCACGCACCCCTAGGAGTTGCGCGAGATAATCCGCAATAAATCAATATTTATTAATTATGAAAACTTTAGTTTTTCGAAACGTAATCGAAAATAAAAATTATAAATAAATGTTTTTTTAATACTTTAATATGCGGCTTTATTTGATCATGCACGTACGTTCAAGTACATGCATTTTGTATTTGAACTTCAATTTAATTTTGTTTCGTATTTGTGATCTTTTAAAATTATGTGATTTTAGATGTAATGCCTTCCATGTAAATAATATATATATATTGTATTTATTTATTTTTTTTATTCTGGGGTGCGCGCTAGACCTTTTAAGTAAAATAAGGGTGTGCGACCAAAAAGGTTTGGAGACCACTGCATTATTTAATAACCTTAAGGACTGTAGACTTGGTGATAATGATAATTTATTCTCACTAGATGTTACTTCGTTATATACGAACGTAAACGTTGAATATATTAAGCATTAGTAGAGGCATTTGATGCAAGAAAGCAAGCTTATGCAGCATCAGCCAAAAAAAAAAAAAAAAAAAAAAAACCCACTTCCACTTCACCCCTCTGTTCGTTCAAAATACCTGTCCAGCTGAGCCTTAAACTTATTTAGGCTATCAACCTCCACCGCAAGGGATGGAAGTCTGTTCCACCAACCAACCACCCGCTGGCTAAAGGCAAATTTCCGCACGTCTATCCTACATCTGTCTTTCCTCAATTTGAATTTATGCCCTCTCAGGTGATTTTTCTGAGCTAGAGGAAGAATCCCATCAGCATTGAGCATGCTTAAACCATTCAAGGCTTTATACACCTCTATGAGATCACCTCGCTGGTGCCTAGTCTCCAGACACTGTAATTTGCAAAACTTAAGCCTTCCTTCGTAAGAGCACCCCTTTGTTCCATTCACTAATCTTGTTGCCCTTCTCTGTACTCGTTCCAGCAGCTCTACATCCTTCTTGAAATGAGGCCTCCAGACCTGTACACAGTACTCTAGGTGTGGCCTGACCATTGCCTTATACAATGGAATAATCACCTCCTTATCCTGCTGGAAAAATTCCTGTATATCATTGACAATACTCCATGAGCTACTCTTGCAGCCCGTCTGCACTGCTCACAGAACTTCATATCTGCCTGCACAACCACCCCCAGGTCCCTTTCATTCTCTACCACTGTCAGTGTAGTACCACAGAGTTGATACGTTGCTCTGGGGTTGCTGTTTCCCATGTGTAGTACTTTACATTTGTCAATGTTAAACTTCATTTGCCACCTCTCAGCCCATCTGCTCAACCTTTCCAGATCCTGTTGCAGCAGCTTAGTGTCAGTAGTGTCCTTGACAACCCTGCCAACCTTTGTATCGTCGGCAAACTTGGACATTAAGCTTGATATACCATCATCAATATCATTTATAAATACAGAAAACAATAATGGACCCAACACTGAGGGACTCCACTAATAACATTAGTCCATGATGAGTAGTGTCCATTGATTACCACTCTCTGTCTTCTCCCCCTCAACCACCCCTTTATCCATAGCAGCAATTTGCCTCCAATGTCACACTGCTCCAATTTGTGTAGCAGTCTTCCATGTGCAACGGTATCAAAAGCCTTTATAAGATCCAAGTATATAATATCAAAGTTATTCCCTGCATCCAGTTCTTTTGTGACTGCATCATAGTATCCAATCAAATTGGTCAGGCAAGACTTCCCCTTAACAAAACCATGCTGTGTCTGAGCTATAACTGAAGTCTTGTCTAAATGATCCTGCAGTGCTTCTTTAACTAGTGCCTCCATTAATTTTCCTGGAACAGAAGTTAAACTCACAGGTCTATAATTACTTGTGTCAGCCTTTGATCCTCCTTTGTGAATTGGGGTCACATTTGCACATTTCCAGTTTGTGGGTACCTCCCCTGAGTCCAAGCAAGCTCTCATAATTATGGCTAAGGGTTTGCTTACTTCCTTTGCTGCCTCCTTTAATATAACTGGATAGATCCCATCCACCCCGGGTGCCTTTCTTGTGTTTATCTTCAACAGTTTCTCCTCCACTTTACCCCCAGTTATTTCAAGATTCTGTAGCTTACTGCTAGAGTTGAATACACCTCTGGCATTCCCCTTGCTGAATAACTCCTCATGTGTGAATGTCGATGCAAAATATTTATTTAGTTTGTTAGCTACCTGAGCAGGATCATCAACAGTTGACCCATCAATATCAAGTGGACCAATCTGATTCATCCCCTTCCTTCTAGAGTTTACATAATTTAATAACCTTAGAGTTTGCATTATTTAATAACCTTAAGGACTGTAGACTTGGTGATAATGATAATTTATTCTCACTAGATGTTACTTCGTTATATACGAACGTAAACGTTGAATACACATTAGATGTTCTTTGGGATATGTTAAATAATAACTCTCTACCAATTAATTATACGAAGCTTCCTGTTAAAGAAGTTTTTTCACTTAATTAAATGTTTAGTTGAAGCCAACTATATCACCTTTCGAGACAAAGTATATAAACAATTTTTGGTTTGCAAATGGCATTGAGCCTGAGCGGCTTATTATTAGAGGTCTATCTCTCAACGATTGAACCTATATACTTTGACGCCTTTTCTATCCCGTACCACATAATGTGGGAGGTATTTAGACGTTGTTCTTGTTATTACTGATTGTAGAAACTATCCAAGACATTTTACATTCGTTTAATAATATTCATTCTGGACTCAGTTTTACATTGGAAAGGGAGAATACGGATACTAAGTCAATAAATTTTCAAATTTCACACTTACTCGCGACTCGAATAAAATCCAATTTAACATCTATCGTAAACCTACAAACACCGGCATGCTTATGCATTATAACAGCTATCACCCGTTAACTTACAAAAGATCTATCATCTTTAATCAATTTCTCAATGCCTATAAATATATATTTAATCAATTTCTAAATGCCTTCGAACTCTTAGCCATAATTATGAGAACTTCCTTGGACTCAGGGGAGGTACCCATGGACTGGAAATGTACAAATGTGACGCCAATCCACAAAGGAGGATCAATGGGAGATACAGGTAATTACAGACCTGTTAGTTTAACTTCTGTTCTAGAGAAATTAGTGGAGGCACTGGTTAAAGAAGCATTGTATGATCATCTAGACAAGACTAGTTGTTCCTCAGACACAGCATGGGTTTGTTAAGGGTAAGTCTTGTCTGACCAATTTGATTGGATACTATAATGTAATCACAAAGGAACTGGATGCAAAGAATAATTTTGATATCATATATCAATTTTAATATCATAATAATTTTGATATAATATATTGGATCTTAGAAAGGCTTTTGATACTGTTCCACATGAAAGACGGCTGCACAAATTGGAGCAGTGTGGCATTGGAGGCAAATTGCTGCTATGGATAAAGGGATGGTTGAGTGGGAGAAGACAGAGAATGGTAATCAATGGACACTGCTCTTCATGGACTAATGTTATTAGTGGAGTCCCTCGGGGTTCAGTGTTGGGTCCATTGTTGTTTTCTGTATTTATAAATGATATTGATGATGGTATATCAGGCTTTAATGTCCAAGTTTGCAGACGATACGAATGTTGGCGAGGTTGTTAATGACACTAACGACAGTACACTGCTGCAACAGGATCTAAGAAAGTTGAGCAGATGGGCTGAGAGGTGGCAAAGGAAGTTTAACATTGACAAATGTAAAGTACTGCATATGGGAAGCAGTAACCCCAGAGTAACGTATTAACTGTGTGGTATTACACTGATAGTTGTAGAGAGTGAAAAGGACCTTGGGTAATTGTGCAGGCAGGTATGAAGTTTTCTGACACCATGAGCTACTCTTGCAGACGGGCTGCAAGAGTAGCTCATGGTGTCTTGTCAATGATATACAGGAATTTTTCTAGCAGGGATAAGGAGGTGATTATCCCCTTGTATAAGGGAATGGTCAGGCCATACTTTGAGTACTGTATACAGTTCTGGAGGCGTCATTTTAAGAAGGATGTAGAGCTGTTGGAACAAGTACAGAGAAGGGCAACAAGATTAGTGACTGGAACAAAGGGGTGCTCTTACGAAGAAAGGCTTAAGTTTTGCAAATTACAGTTTCTGCAGACCATGCACATGTGAGGTGATCTGATTGAAGTATATAAAGCCTTGAATGGTTTGAGCATGCTCAGTGCTGATGTGATTCTTCCTCTTGCTCAAAATAATCGTCTGAGAGGGCATAAATTCGAATTGAGGAAAGACAGTTGTAGGAAAGGTGTGCAGAAGTTCGCCTTTAGTCAGTGGGTGGTTGATTACTGGAACAAACGTCGATCTGCCGTTGTAGAAGTTGATAGCCTATGTATAAATATAGTGCAAATGCATCAGAAATACATAGCTATATCTGAATAAATCAGAATATTGGTAAAACGGCATCGTTTTAAGTTATATCTCATATTGTGAATACCTTCACAACGAGTTGCCATAATATTGCACTACTTCGAATAAGTAACGCTTCACCTAAGGAGAAGACTAATGTTACTTATTCTCAGATGGATACCACCACCCAGACGGCACCGTTTCAGAGCTATTTGGCTCTTCTTCGGTGGGTGGGTAGGTACCCGAGTGATGCAACGATGGCAAAACAGTTATGAAGTATAACTCCACAATATGAGAGATGCCTGATGGTGTATCATGTATTTAGACTCAAGCGTTTAGGGCATAAGCCTCAAGCTATGAAGGAGTCTAGACTATGTATAAATATAGTGCAAATGCATCAGAAATACATAGCTATATCTGAATAAATCAGAATATTGGTAAAACGGCATCGTTTTAAGTTATATTGTGAATACCTTCACAATATGAGATAGAGCCAAATAGCTCTGAAACGGTGCCGTCTGGGTGGTGGTATCCATCTCAGAATAAGTAACATTAGTCTTCTCCTTAGGTGAAGCGTTACTTATTCGAAGTAGTGCAATATTATGGCAACTCGTTGTGAAGGTATTCACAATATGAGATATAACTTAAAACGATGCCGTTTTACCAATATTCTGATTTATTCAGATATAGCTATGTATTTCTGATGCATTTGCACTATATTTATACATAGTCTAGACTCCTTCATAGCTTGAGGCTTATGCCCTAAACGCTTGAGTCTAAATACATGATACACCATCAGGCATCTCTCATATTGTGGAGTTATACTTCATAACTGTTTTGCCATCGTTGCATCACTCAGGTACCTACCCACCCACCGAAGAAGAGCCAAATAGCTCTGAAACGGTGCCGTCTGGGTGGTGGTATCCATCTGAGAATAAGTAACATTAGTCTTCTCCTTAGGTGAAGCGTTACTTATTCGAAGTAGTGCAATATTATGGCAACTCGTTGTGAAGGTATTCACAATATGAGATATAACTTAAAACGATGCCGTTTTACCAATATTCTGATTTATTCAGATATAGCTATGTATTTCTGATGCATTTGCACTATATTTATACATAGTCTAGACTCCTTCATAGCTTGAGGCTTATGCCCTAAACGCTTGAGTCTAAATACATGATACACCATCAGGCATCTCTCATATTGTGGAGTTATACTTCATAACTGTTTTGCCATCGTTGCATCACTCGGGTACCTACCCACCCACCGAAGAAGAGCCAAATAGCTCTGAAACGGTGCCGTCTGGGTGGTGGTATCCATCTGAGAATAAGTAACATTAGTCTTCTCCTTAGGTGAAGCGTTACTTATTCGAAGTAGTGCAATATTATGGCAACTCGTTGTGAAGGTATTCACAATATGAGATATAACTTAAAACGATGCCGTTTTACCAATATTCTGATTTATTCAGATATAGCTATGTATTTCTGATGCATTTGCACTATATTTATACATAGTCTAGACTCCTTCATAGCTTGAGGCTTATGCCCTAAACGCTTGAGAAGTTGATAGCTTAAACAGATTCAAGGCAGAACTATACAAACATTTGGAGCGAGTGGATGGGTGAAATAAGTGTTTTTTTTTTTTTTTTGGCTGATGCTATATAAGCTTGCTTTCTTGCATCATGTGCCCTTGCTAATACTAATATTCAATGGCGGAATCTGCTTTGGACTCAGAAATACAAATATTAACCAACAGATTATTAAACAGGGGTTACCGCCTTGCTACCATGAACCGATTTAGGGTACAAACTAAGGAAAGGATACAAAAAACTACACCAACCAACAATAGATATCATTAAAAAATACTTTATTTTTGTTCCATATGTTGAATAGTCGCACAAACAGCTTAACAGATTCTTTAAAGATATTGAATTTAAAATTCTGGCGTGACCAATATGGAAATTGCACAGTACACTGAACAATCGCTCAGTCCTTTCCTCATTCGCAACACAAATTTATTATTATTATTATTATTATTATTATTAGCCATATGGTACAAGGAAGCCTGAGGCTTATGCTGCACCAGCCAAAAAAAAAAAAAAAAAAAAAAAAATTCCCGAGTTATCCCCCTGTGTGTGTGTGTGTGTGTGTGTGTGAGAGAGAGAGAGAGAGAGAGAGAGAAGTAGAAAGGCATCACCAAGAAAGAGAAGAATGATGATATCCAGCTCAGGACCCTGGGTTTGCCAAGCCCATACTCACCAGATGTGAGCCCCCGGGACCTGGTATACAACTTTTCTTGCGGTGATTGTGACTAGTCTTACCAAGGTTCTACGCGTTTCCTCTGAATTTTCGTGTTAATCAACGTGCGGCCTCAGTTCGTGTTTCTCGTTCATCGGCGTCAGAATTAGCCTTTCATGCCGTTAATGATAAACATACATTTTTATTTAACGATGCCAAAATACTTAGTGTTCAACGTAGATACCGTTAAGTGCAGTAACCATCAAAATTAAATTACATGAGAATTCTGCTAATGTTCGCCTTCCATGTCTAATCTCAAATTCATGGTCTTTTACGTGCATGAGCGAAGACAAATAATTCCTATCTAAGATTCATGCTCAGAGAAAAGCGTTATCATCTTTAGGAAGGAAAATCGTTTTGCAATATTTTCGTTAAATTCTTTTAATTAATTTTTAATTGCGTTCAATTGTTTTCAATTTATTTTTTACTGTAATGTAATATTTTCGATTTTTTAATTTAATTTTTACTATAATGTTATATTCGTTTTAATTTCTGGAGAGTATCTACGGAAGTGTTCTACGTATCATATTGAGGTAAACTTCTCTTATTCTTTTACAGATATTGTAGTTTTCTGTAATGTGTGGATATTAGAGCTGTTTTGATAATGTGCCTGAATTTTTTCTATTTTGTTAATGTTAACTAAATTAGGCAGAAAAACACTGTCTAATCAAAAGGCACCGAATAGTGCCTTTTGATTAGACAGTGTTTGATTAGACTCTAAAGTGCTGTTGACTCATAGTACTTCTAATTTTTCTGGAACGCCGAAATATACAAGTAAATAAATTTTCATTTATTACTAATTTATAATGTTTCTTACTATTTTGTGTTTCTAACCTAACATACTAGTTAGGTCAGTTGCTAAAAGTGACGTGCCACTCAGTTAGTCTCCAGCTGCTGCAATTTGCAGAACTTAAGCCTCTCTTGGTAAGAGGATCCCTTCATTCCCCTCACCAATCTTGTTGCCCTTCTCTGTACACGTTCAAGCAAATCTACATCCTTCCTAAAATGAGGCCTCCAGACCTGTACGCAGTACTCAAGGCATGGCCTGAACATTGCCTTATACAGAGGGACAATCACCTCCCTTTCCCTGCTAGCAAAATTCCTGTATATCATCGACAAAACTCCATGACCTGCCCTGGCAGCCTGTCTGCATTGCTCAGAAAACTTCATATCTGACTGCACAATTACTCCCGGGTCTTTTTCTTCATTTTCTACCACCTTAACTGTAGTACCACATAGTTGGTACGTTTCTCTGGGGTTACTTCTACCCATATGCAATACTTTGCATTTGTCAAGGTTAAACTTCAGTTGCCACTTCACAGCCCATCTGCCCAAATTTTCTAAATCCTGTTGCACTGTCATTAACAACCCTGCCACTAAGCCTGATATACCTTCATCAATATCATTGATAAATATACAAAACAGTGGACCCTGTGGGACTCCACTAATAACATTAGTCCACGAAGAGGAGCACTTATTGATTACCACCCTCTGTCTTCTCCCACTCAACCATCCTTTTATCCATTGTAGCAACTTACCCTTAATATCATTCTGCTCCAATTTGTATAGTAGTCTTCCATGCGCTACAGTGTCAAAAGCTTACCTGAAATCCAAGTATATGATATCAAAATTATTTTCTGCATGCAGTTCCTTTGTAACCACATCATAATACCCAATCAAATTCATCAAACAAGACTTTCCCTTAACAAACCCATGCTGTGTCTGAATTATTGCTGCAGCCTTGTCTAGATGATCCTGCAATGCACCTTTAACTAGTGACTCCATCAGAAATACATAGCTATATCTGAATAAATCAGATTAGTAAAACGGCATTGTTTTAAGTTATATCTCATATTGTGAATATCTTCATGAGTTGCCATGATATTGTACTACTTCTAATAAGTAACACCTCACCTAAGGAGAAGACTAATGTTACTTATTCTCAGATGGATACCACCACCCCGATGGCACCGTTTCTGGGCATATTTTCTATATGTGTGTGGGATAATAACTCGACTATCCACTTGTCCCTATTAGAGTTAGAAAAGCAAAAAAGTAGAAGGAAAATAATAGGAGTGGAAGAGGAAAAGAAACGTGTAGAAGAATGAAAGGGACAGTAACTCCTTCAACTCACACCACTCAAAAACTGAAACTCCTCGAACAGGCAATGCTTCCACAGTGGGGAAGACTGTTGTTACCTATTCTTGGAAACTCTGGACATCATCAGTCTCCCCCTGGTGCCGTGTCAGGGTTATTTGGCCCTTCTTCGGTGGGTGGGTTGGTACCCGAGTGATGCAATGATGGCAAAACAGTTATGAAGTCTCCACAATATGAGAAATGCATGAGGTGTATCATGTATTTAGACTTTAAAGTGTTTAGGGCATAAGCCTCAAGCTATGGAGGAGTCTAGACTATGTATAAATATATCTGATTTATTCAGATATAGTTATGTATCTGTTTTATTCAGATATAGCTATGTATTTCTGACGCACTTGCACTATATTTATTTCCAAGAATAGGTAACAATAGCCTTCTCCACTGGGGTAGCGTTGAATATTCAAGGAGTTTATTATGAGTTTTTGACTGGTGTGAGTTGAAGGAGTTACTGTCCCTTTCATTCTTCTACACCGTTTCTTTTCCTCTTCCACTCTTACTTTCCCTCTACCTTTTTGCTTTTCTAAGTCTAATAGGGACAAGTGGATAGTCGAGTTATCCGACACATATACAGATAGCCCTGAAATGGTGCTGTCTGGGTGGTGGTATCCATCTGAGAATAAGTAGCATTAGTCTTCTCCTTAGGTGAAGTGTTACTTATTCAAAGTAGTGCAATATCGTGGCAACTCGTTGTGAAGGTATTCACAATGTGAGATATAACTTAAAAGATGCTGTTTTACTAATATTCTGATTTATTCAGATATAGCTATGTATTTCTGATGCGCTTTCACTATTTATACGTAGTCTAGACTCCTCCATAGCTTGAGGCTTATGCCCTAAATGCTTTAGAGTCTAGTGACTCCATTATTTTATCCGGAACAAAAGTTAACCTGGTCTGTAATTACTCGTGTCACCCTTCGGTCCCCTTTGTGAATTGGGGATACATTTGCACATCTCTAGTCTGTGAGGACCTCCCCTGAATCCAAGAATGCTCTCATAATTGTGGCTAAGGGTTTGCTTACTTCCTTTGCAGCCTTCTTTAATATAACTGGATTGATCCCATTCACCCCAGGTGCCTTTCTTATGTTTAACTTCAACAATTTCTCCCCCTCTTTGTTCTCAGTTATTACAAAATCATTAAGCACCCTGCTACAATTTGATAACTTTCTGCCATTTTCAAACCTTAATAACTTTTCATGTGTGAATGTAGATGCAAAATACTCATTCAGTTTGTTTGCTATCTGAGCAGGATCATCAACAGTCGAACCATTGATATCAAGTGGACCAATCAGATTCATCCCCTTCCTTTTAGTTTATTATAAGTAAAGAAATCCTTGTTGTTTTTCTTAGCATCCTTTACCAAAGATTTCTCATGATCTGCCTTTGCCTGCTTAACCTCTTTTATGACTTGACTACAGACTAGCTTATATCTGCCATAGGCTTCTGTGTCGCCTGATAATTTATATGCATCCCATGCATTTTTCTTCCCTCCCACATATGCATCCCATGCATTTTTCTTCCCTCCCACAAGTCTCGTTAGTTCATTTGACAACCATTATTTAGGCCTAAACCTTGAACAATGTCTTCATAGGTATGAAAAGTCTAGTACAGTGTTTCTCAATCTTTTTACTCTCGTGGCACATTTTCCAAAGAAGAAAAATTTCGCGGCACACCTACGTAGTCATAGAAGAAGAAATTTCTAAATTTTGCGGCACACTTGGAAAATTTTGCGGCACACTAATGTGACGCGGCACACCCTTTGAGAAACACTGGTCTAGTAGCTTCCATGATTAATTCCTTGAATGCTTCCCACTTAGAATTTGCTGTTGGTAACATCATCAGTTGATCTCACAGTACAGAATTTAAAATTTGTCTGAGACCACTGTAGACACCTTTACGGAAGAAAAAACTCTTTCCTTTACCCTTGACGGTAATTATATCTTTAAGTAAATCCCACATCAGTACACTGTGATCACTGCCACCTAGTGGTTCCTTTATCTGCAAATTTTTAATACACGAATGATCACTGCTGATTACCAGATCAAGAGTATTACTCTCTCGGGTTGCTTCTTGAACATGCTGCTGCAAAAAACTGCATCCAATAAATCCACAAAAGTCTTACTAGTGTGCGAGTGACCAACCCACAAGTTCCAGTCAATATCTGGGAAGTTAAAATCCCCCATTATAAGACATTCTGATTTACTAGCCCACTATTTCTCTGTACAATTGTTCATTGTACTCATTCGAGTCATTAGGCCTATAAGACACTCCTACTCTTTTTTTTCTTTTGCAGTGCTTATGTTACACCAAACTGACTCAACAGTGCACTGTTCATCTATATCAACTGGATGCACTTCTTTTGATTTTATGCTTTTCTTAATTAACTGCATAACACCTCCTCCCTTCCTATCCTTTCTGTACACATTGTACCCCCCAAATTCCAAGTCTGCATTCCTAATATCTGTGTGACACCATGTCTTTGCTATCTAAACGATATCCGCCTTTGATGTCTTGACCAACACTTCAAATTCATTTACTATACTTCTAGCATTGGTATACATGCACCTATTCTTATTCTTAGTTACCCTAACACATCCTGTATACCCAACTGTTTCACGATGACTGCCATCAGTCCCTGAAACCCCAACACGCCTCGCTCCAGGCTGCTGCTTATTCTAATAGAAGTAGTGCAAGAATCACCTTCACCCCTGCCTGTGGCTACTTTTAACCTTTTAGTGTGTGAATCCCCCCAAACTAACAGTTTTCCAACCCACCTAACACTGCCTCGATAGCATCAGGAAATATTCTTGAACCCTTTCTATTTAAGTGTATCCCATCCCTGTAGAAGCAGTCTCTCCTGTTATTCAAAGCACAAAAAGAGCTTTGAATTGTTTGAACTTTTTTGCACTATGTTTGCCTTTTGTCACTGGTGTTCTTTGGTGGACACAGTTCACTCTCTGTATATTTTTGATGAGTGATTATGGAATAGTAAACAGATCAAATAAAATTCCTTCCATACATTTCCATCCACAGAAAGTGGTCAACTGGAAATTTTCTTCTGTGCAATTCTACTGACATCTACAATTAGCCAACTTTCTTTTTGCCATCTTTAAAAACAGTAAGCAATTTTTAACAAGCTCCGACTAGGCTGAAAAAAATTCTACCCGTTGAGTCTTGCACATTCCCTCCAGGGCCAAATTGATTGACAAGGCTCTCATCATGTAAACTCCCTCCTATCGTGTCTGGGTAGAATTACAGACACTTTCAAATTTAACCCTAACTCATGACTTTTTTGCAACACTGACCTGTACTTGTTAAGTAAATCTGCAGATCTCTTACTCTTAATGGCATTGGTGCCAAAGTGTACAACAATATCATCCTTAGTGCCCTTAAAAGATGATATATGCTTCACAACAGTATCAACTTTTGCCCCTGGCAGACATACCCTTGGAGCTCTTGGGAACTCACGATTCTAGTAACCTTCCACTTGATATACTCCTTGATTCAAGCTCCAGAACAGAATAATCAAATGCATATTACTCTGCTTCAAGAGAATTTAGTTTTATTGGGAGATTCCATTGTTAGAGAAACAGGTAACAGTTTTTATAATAAATGGGTAGAATAGAAAACCAGGGTTTTTCTTTCGGGAGCAATAATTAATGATGTTGTCAACAGATTTTCAGATTTGGGGGTTAAAGAGAGCATTATTATTCATGTAGGGAATTAATGATATTAAGGACACACAAACTGATGAGTCATTGGATAAACATAGGATCATGCTGGGAAAAAAAAAAAAAAAAAAAGTCACGTGTTAGGCCAGAATGTGTGTCTACAAATCTGCACAGGCACACACAATAGGAAGTACTATATGCTGTGAAAGCCTTGTGAATTAACTCAAGACTTCAGAGACTTGTAAAGGCTCCTAAAATTTTCTTGCTGTTGATGTACCAAGCTGCAAAATTAATTGGTTTTGCATATCTGTTAACTGGACACTGATACCGAATGTGCTTCCAGTCTTCTTCACCAGGATAGGATGGGCAGAAATGCCTAATTTTGTTAGCTTTCTGTTTATTGAGCCATGACTAAGAATTATGATTTTTATGATGTATAGGTTGGGGTGAACTATATCACTGCATTTTTTTAAAATGAAGTTCACTTGAAGAATGAATTTCCTAGTAATTTCCAGTTTCATTTCCCTCCCATTTTGTTTTGTCAGCTGCATTGCATATCACCCTTATTGTGTTTTGATGTCCATTGTTTGGGAAGTTCTTTAGTGCATGGAAGAGGCCAGAGTATGCAATGTGCAGTTCCGAAGGAAGTTTGCCCAGTAAAACTGGAAGGACCACAATAGAAGTGGTTCTACAGGCACATAAATCTTCATAAAACCAGCTGCAGTAAGAGAAGGTGCTACGTTTGCATTAAGTTCTTCATGTGTGTAGTAATATTTACCTGGTGGAACCATGCTGGAGTTCCACATGTAAGTATGAATACCGTTTTATAAGTTGGCTCCAGTGTCAAGAGCCATCCTAAATGGTCACCAAACTTGCATGCAGCAGGCATTAAATATTTTGTTCAGAGCGTCTCTGTATGGTTTAACACAGCATCTTAGAAAACAGGGGAATCATTTCTGCTTTCCAGTTTGCAATTCAGTTTTGGGAACAACAAAACTTTATTCAAAACAAATACAGAATGTGCTGTAAATGTCTACCTTGTTCGGCTTTTGGAGTAGGGGAATTGATTATCAGTTTAGCCCACACTTGGGCGAAAGGAATCTATTTTATATAGACGGGATACACTTGAACAAAAGTGTTGTAAGTGTTGGGAGTAATCTACAGAAAAGAAGTCTGTGAAGATTATAATGAGAGCCTCTACAGGAAAATGGAAGGGAGGAGTAAGTATAAATGTCTTACTATGGGCGATTGCAATTTCACCTAATCAGACTCATGGCAGACAAGAGAAGTGGATGCAAGAAGTTTAAATCTAACAGGAAGGTAAAAGATTTTCTGATAACCAATAGGAAAGGGAAGAGAAAATGTTGAAGCTAAACATAAAAAAGGTATTTAAGGTGAATGGGATCTATCCAATTATATTAAAGCCGGTAGCAAAAGGATTAAGCAAACTTTTAGCCATAATTATGAGAGAATCATTGGATTTAGGGGAAGGACCTATGGACTGGAGATGTGTGAATGTATTCTCAATCCACAAAGGGAGATCAGAGAATGAAGTGAGTAATTACAGTCCTATTAGCTTGACCTCTGTTATGGGGAAAATAATGGAGTGGAGTTACTGGTTAAAGAAGTAATGCATGACCATTTGAACAAGAAGCAGTTATACTGCAGTCACAGCATGGATTTGTTGTTGATCTCGTCTGACCAATCTTATTGCATACTATGATGCAGTAATAAAGAAACTGGACAGAAAAAATAATTTTGGCAACATAGAAACTGCAACTTTTCTATACCAGTAAATTACTGGTATAGAAAGGGGGCAGAAGACAAAGTGGTTATCAATTGGCACTGCTCTTTGTGAAATTCCCCAGTGTTTAGGAGTGCTGGACCCATTGTTGTTTTAAATATTTATTAATAACAGTGATGAAGGCATATCCGGCTTATATCTAAGTTTGAATATGATAGCAGTTTGCAGGGTGGTTAATGACAGTAATCAGGGTATGCTATTTGCATTGAGACATGTGGTAGTTTAAGTTTAACATTGACAAATGCAAGGTACTGACTGCATATGGGTAGCAGTAATCCCAGAAAACATATTAACATAGGGGGAATTGTACACTGAAATATAAATATTACTCTGAGCAGTGCAGATACAAGCTACCATGACATCTCATGTGTTTTTTTCATTGATAGACAGGAATTTTTCTAGCAGGGACAAGAAAGTAGTTATCTTCTTTAATACTATATACAGGTCTGGAATCCAGGTGTTGGAAGGATGTGGAACTGTTGTAATGGTACACCCATTCCAACAGTAGTAGGGAAGGGCAACAAGATCAGTGAGGGGGGGAAAAAGTGTACTCTTATCAAGAAAGGCTTCAGTTCTGTAAATTGCGGCATCTGGTGACTAGGCACCATTGAGAAGATCTGATTGGGGTGTTTAAGCCTCAATGGATTGACTATGCTAAATGCTGCTAATTGGATTAAATTGAGGATAGATGTGTGGAAATTTGCTTTGAGCTGGTGGGTACTAGATTTCAGTAGTTGGAATAAATTTAGGGAAGAAGTAGGCAACTTGTTAGAGGGAATGGACAGGTGCTAAGGATTTTTTGACTAAGTTTTGCTTTTTTTTGCATCATTTACCACCATTAATACGAAGTTTTGCTTTAAAATTTTTAAACAGTCTCATAACTCTTTTTCTTCATGCCTGATGAGCTTCTGTGCATATAATAAACATCTGCAGTACATTATCAATGTTTTCTAGTGTTTTCTGTTATTTGGTTCTGATGGGATTACATCCTGGACATACCTAGTTGTCAAGGGATTCTAATGGCAGTCTTTAAATTGTCTGCAGGTCTGAGGTTGCTTATCTTCCTCTTTTGTTCATTCAGTACCATTAAACCACTACTACTGAACCCTAAACATACTGTGAAGCTATTTTAGCACTTTCTGCATTGGTCAAGTCTCTTGCCAATTGAATCTGAAACAAAAGGAATTTGCATTAATTATAGAACTTTTTTTATGGGTGCTTATTTAAAGCTCACTGTGTATATTACAGTAGCTAAAAATATAACACTGACACTATTTAAATATAGTGTCAGTACTGTACTTTGTCAGCAAAGTGCAATTTGACTTGTTTCTGTAAAGAGACAGACAATAGATACTCAAGAAAAGAACATTTTATTCAAGATTTTCTCACGCAAGCTATATATTTTACATATTTCAAGGACACTTTCAATGAAGTAGGCAAAACTTATTTTGATATGTTTAACAAAATATTTGGTTTCTTTTTGCAAAACTTTGGTGAATGAAAATTTCAATAAGCATTGTTTTAGTATTAAAAAAAAAAAAAACAAACTCAAGAAACAATCCAGAAAAGAATATTAGTTAATAAGCAACATCAACATTCTGGAAAAATGCTTACATTTTTATTATTAATTAAAGAGATACATTACCATCTCTTTGTTCAGTATTAGACTGAGTCACTGATATATACAGTTAAATGCTAGTAAAAGATATATTTTTAAACTAACATTCTATAATTATATCAACTACTCAGAAATTTAACTGGATTTGTAAACCGTTATCGTAAAAATTCTTGTAGAACAAAATTACTAATTGTACACAAAGGAAAAAAATCAATGGCATTCTTGTTTTCTCATACTGTAAATTAATATTTATTTAATAAGTTTTTAAACAATGCTAAAACAAATTTCATATCCGCAGCAATGTATTCAAAGGAGTTAAAAAAAAGTTACTTAAAAGCATGTATTACTTATTTTTACTGTAATGAAATTTATAGTTTAAGTAACTTGATGCAATTAAAAATAAATTATAATCAATAAACAAACAATTTCCAGGTAAAGTTGCCATTACCATTTCTTTCCAACAGATTAGAAGTTTACAGCATAGTTATTCCTTTAAGGAAAAAAAAAAATGCCCTCACTCTGTAAAGCAATATAAATTGAGAATAAATTACTATTTATACTAAGCCATAATAGCAAGCAAAAGTATTTCTCTCAGAGAAATACAACTGCTTTCATAATTCCTACAGTTCAACTATTTTTAATTCCACAATATCCTCACGCAAGTTCTCAGACCACATTATACAAATCCATCGAGACAAGTACCCTTCATTATCACATTCATTAGTAGTGCTCTTTGTAATATCTTCCAATACACTTGTAAATATGACAAAAACTGGTAAGAAAATTTTGTTTAATATTCCTTAAAAAAAAAAAAAAAAAAAAAAAACCCACATGATTCAAACTGAAGTACAATAGCAATTGCTCCTTCACCTGATTGATTACCAAATAGCAAAATATAATTTTTAGCAATGATTATCTTTTCTCTTCCTAACCATTAAACACTGACATCTAAAACTGCTAACGGATTTCAAATAAGTTTTCAGTATGAAAACTATTACATAGACTATAGCACAAAGTGAAATCACAACAAAATAGTATCAACTATATCTTCATGATAAGCATTTCATAATCTGAGCGGAATGGCAGTAGAAACAACAGTACCACCTGTCCACAAACTGGCCATCCCACATTGTTAAATAAGAGCACCTCAAAGCCAACCGTATGGTTGCATATACATCATTAGAAACCACATCATTAGGAAGCCTGAGTTTGAAGTCACATTGCAAATGGAAGACTAATACTAAGCATACTCAATCTCCCAAGTCTTGATGTTGCTATCTTGACCTGTAGATACCAATGTATTATTATCCAGCCATAAAACTTTTGTAATTTGGCTCTGTGGATGTGCCTCTAGAAATGAATAAAATAAATTCAATTAGTCTTATGTTATGAACTAATTTGTTATTGTTACTAAAGAGACTACATTAATTTATTTTTAAAAATAAAAAAGCTATATAATATATGATATTGTATTGTGGCTGAGTGGGCAAGCCTGAGGGTAAAGAAATACTTGTGTTTAAGTAACTATGGTTCAAACCCATGTGATGTTCTTATAGTCTCTCTACCGTGTGAATTCCTCTGACCGCATATAGTTGTTCCAGAGTAAAAAATGGAAATTTTACTTTATTTATAGGGTAGAAACGAAACAGAACAACTTAACTAAAAATGACTGAGATAAATTTATTCCGCTGCACTGACCTTGGTTGGTTTGGTTGGAGGCTCCATGGTGTATCACTTCTTATGGTTATAGCAGTTAGACTGTGTATTTTGTGTAGACCAGAGGTTCCCTACCTTTTTAGATCTTTGTAGTTGTGGCATGTGATGCAATGCAAATTTATGAGCTTATGCAGCATCAGCCAAAAAAAAAAATTCACACCATTCCCTCCAAATGCCTGTCCAGTTCTTCCTTAAATTTATTTAACCTATCAACTTCCACAACGACAGATGGAAGTTTGTTCCAGCAATTAACCACTGGCTAAAGGCAAATTTCCACACATCTATTCTACATGTCTTTTCTTAATTTGAATTTATGCCCCCTTAGGTTCGTAATCTGAACAAGTGGAAGGATCCCATCAGAATTCAGCGTGCTCAATCCATTCAAGGCCTTATACACCTCAATCAGATCACCGCGCAGGTGCCTAGTCTCCAGCCACTGCAATTTGCAGAACTTAAGCCTCTCTTGGTAAGAGGATCCCTTCATTCCACTCACCAATCTTGTTGCCCTTCTCTATACACGCTCAAGCAAATCTACATCCTTCCTAAAATGAGGCCTCCAGACCTGTACGCAGTACTCAAGGCGTGGCCTGGCCATTGCCTTATACAGAGGGACAATCACCTTTTCCCTGCTAGCAAAATTCCTATATATCATTGACAAAACCCCATGACCTGCCCTGGCAGTCTGTCTACATTGCTCAGAAAACTTCATATCTGACTGCACAATTACTCCCAGGTCTTTTTAATTTTCTACCACCTTAAGTGTAGTACCACACAGTTGGTACGTTTCTCTGGGGTTACTTCTACCCATATGCAGTACTTTGCATTTGTCAAGGTTAAACTTCAGTTGCCACTTCTTAGCTCATCTGCCCAAATTATCTAGATCCTGTTGCAGTAGCACACTGCCATTATTGTCATTAACAACCCCGCCAACCTTTGTATCATCTGCAAACTTCAACACTAAGTCTGATATACCTTCATGAATATCATTGATAAATATACAAAACGACAGAGGACCCAACACTGTGGGACTCCATTAATAACATTAGTCCACGAAGAGTGGGTCTTCCCCCACTCAACCATCCTTTTATCCATTGTAGCAACTTACCCTTAATACCATTCTGCTCCAATTTGTACAATAGTCTTCCATGTGCAAGTGTCAAAAGCTTTCCTGAAATCCAAATATATGATATCAAAATTATTTTTTGTAACCACATCATTGTATGATTACTTTGCCAAATCCTTCCCATTTAGAATTTGCTGTTGGTAACACAGTTACTCCTACTGTAGTGACCTTTATGATAGTTACTTCTGTAAATAAATTCCACATCAATACACTGTGATCACTGCCACCTAGTTGTTCTTTTATCTGAAGATTCTTAATGCACGAAGGATCACTGCTTATAATGAGATTGAGAGTATTGCTTTCTCCTGCCGCTTCTCTATAATGCTGATGTAGAAAACAATCATCCAAAAGCTATTGTGTGAGTGACCAATCAAGAAGTCACAGTCAATATCTGGAAAGGTCAAAACCCCTATTATAAGACAATCTGATTTGCTGACTCACTCCATTTGTCTGTATAGCTGTCACAGTCATAGTACTCAGCAGAGTCATTAGGCCTACAATACCCTCTACTCATTATTTTTTTGTTCCCAGAACTTATTAGCATTAGCTGAGACATATGATGCAAGAATGCAAGCTTATACAGCATGAGCAAAAAAAAAAAAAAAAAAACCTTACAATATCATCCATCCAGTCGCTCCAAATGCTTGTCTGGTTCAGCCTTAAATTTATTTAAGCTATCAACTTCCACAACAACAGATGGAAGTCCGTTCCAGCAATCAACCACCTGCACATCTGTTCTACAACTCTTTCCTCAATTTGAATCTATGCCCACTCAGGTTCTTAATCTGAGGAAGCAGAAGTATTGCATCAGCAGTGAGCCTGCTCAAACCATTCAAGGCCTTATACACCTCAATCAGATTACCTTGCAGGTGCCTTGTCTCCAAATGTTGCAACTTGCAGAACTTTAGCCTCTCTTGGTAAGAGCACCCCTTTGTTCCTCTCACCAATCTTGTTTCCCTTCTCTGTACTCATTCTAGCAACTCTACAATCTTCCTAAAATGAGGCCTCCAGATCTGTACACAGTACTCAAGGTGTGATCTGACCATTGCCTTTTACTAGCAGAGACAAGGAGGTGTCTCTGCTAGTAAAATTCCTATATATCACTGACAAAACTCCATGACATGCTCTGGCAACCTACACAATTACCCCCAGGTATATTGCATTTTCCACCTCCCTGAGTGTAGTACCACATAGTTGGTATGTTTCGTTTGGGTTACTGCTACCCATATGCAGTACTTTGCATTTGTCAATGTTAAACGTCAGTTGCCACTTCTCAGCCCATCTGCCTAACTTTTCTAGATCCTGTTGCAGTAGCATACTGTCTTTACCAACCCTGCAAACCTTTGTATCATCTGTTGTTGGACATTAAACCTGATATACCTTCATTGATATCATTGATAAATACACAAAACAACAATAGGCCCAGCACTGAACCCTGGGGGACTCCACTAATAACATTAGTTCATGTAGAGCAGTGTCCATTTATTACCACTCTCTGCCATCTGCTCATCCATTGTAGCAACTTGCCTTTAATGCCATTCTGCTCCAATTTGTACAGCAGTCTTCCACGTGCAACAGTATCAAAAGCTTTCCTGAAATTCAAGTATATGACATCATACCATACTGAACTCAATAATGCCGTGGTCACCCATATCAACTGGATGCACTTCCTTAGATTTTATATATTCTTCTATATCCCTGCTATGGCTGTATTCAACAAATTAACCAGTACTTCAAATATGTCAAATTTATTTAATATGCATCAGGGTTGGCCAACAAGTCGATTGCGGCTTTAATTTTGGTCGATCATGTCACGACGAATTTTAAATATACAAAGAAAATAGATCAGTCAAAATCTAAATGTTGTTATTATTATGCGCCCCACTGCATACACTTATTACAGATCCGTTGAACCACGTGACTACACTTGTTGCCAAGCAACCACTAGGCGTCTCTTATGAAAATTCATGCAGTTATGTTGTGGAGAGAATAGTGTATGTGTCAAATTCTTATTTAAATTATTTAATATTAATAATTGGACAGTACTTATACGTTAATTTGATAACCTTTGATTTAAAACGAATACTACGAAAAACAAGTAAAATGTATAATTTTCATCAAGAATGGGAACTAGAATACTTTTTTGTAATGATAAAAGAAAAATGTTGTTTGATTTGCAATGCTTCCGTGGCTATACTCAAAAAAGGAAATTTTGAAAGGCACTTCAACACACTCCATGGTAAATGCCAATCGGATCTTCCACCTAATAGTGATCTTAGAAAAAATAAAATAACTTAAATCCAGATTATTTGCACAATTAAATTTCTTCATGACACCTAATTTACAATCTAAAGCAGTAATTGAAGCATCATTTAAAGTGAGTCTTCTTGCAAAAAAATGCAAACCATTTTGATGGTGAATTCATCAAAGATGCATTTTTAGAAATAACAGATTCTCTTTTTGAAAATTTTAAGAACAAAAATGAAATTAAAAGTGCTCTTCAAGATTTGCAATTATCTTGAATACTGTGATGTAAAAAAATGAGTAAAAAATGCAAGCGAACAATTGCTTGCTCATATTGCTCATTGTGTCTCCTTTTCTTTACAACTGGATGAATCTACAGACGTCAGTGATACAGCTAAATTGCTCGTTTTTATTTGTATGGTTTTTGATAATTCTGCCACTAGAGAAGAATTGCTGGTATGGTTTCGTTGAAAGAAAGAACTAGAGGTCTTGATATATTTAACGCATTCAAAAAATTTTATTCAAAAAATTAAATTACCACTATTTAAGCTCGTATCAATAACAACATATGGAGCTAGAGCAATAACGGGGCATCTTAACGGATTCATTGCATTGTGCCAAAAGGATGATGAATTCCCAGATTTTGAGTTACCAATGTATCATCCACCAACAAGTGTTAGCCAGCAAAAGATTAAATACTAAAATACAGGTGTTATGGACATAGCTTTTGAAATCATGAATTCCATCAGAAATTCATGAAATGTCTCTTCGAAGGAGACATTTCAAAATGCAACAACTCTGTGAAAATGAACCAGATCTGATATTACACACAGATGTGAGATGAGTGAGTCGGAATAAGTTTCTACAGAGATTTCGAAATTTACTGAATGAAATTTAAAAAATTTTTGATCAAAGGGGAGATGATTATCAGCAGCTACAATATGTGGAGTGGTTGTGTGAGCTGGCTTTTTTGGAATATTTTACCAGTAAATTAAGTGATCTGAATTTGGAATTACAAGGAAAAAATAAAAATGTGGGTGACATGATTATTAGTATTTCTGCAATGGATAAGGATCTCAAAGAAAAAAATTTGATCATTTGTAGAAATATTATTTATCATTATTATTAGCTGATTGTGCAAGGAAGCCTGAGGCTTATGCTGCACTAGCCAAAAAAAAAAAAAAAAAAATTTACCCTGTGTGTGAGAGAGAAGTAGGAGGAAAATCACCAAGAAAGAGAAGAATGATGATATCCAGCTCAGGACCCTGGGTGTGCCAAGCCCATACTCACCAGATGTGATATCCTGTTTTGAGTTTAATAATGAGAAATATGTATATGATTTTGAAACCAGATTCGGTGATTTTAAAACAATTGAAGAAACATTGTTCAATATATTTCTTATCCATTTAATGTCGACTTAGATACGTAACAAATTGCAGGAAAAAAAAAAAAAAAAAACGCTGAGATTTTTCACATAGAGAAAATATTACTTGAAAATGATATTATTACATTTTGAAACAATATCTTCCTAAAAGCTAGACCATCAGAAAAAACTTTTGGAAATATGTTTGCCAAGAGAAGTACCCAAATGTAAAAAAATGCTGTCAACTTTAGAAATTCCTGTTTTAGTTCCACACATCTATGCGAATCGGCCTTATCGTATTTGAAACAAACAAAGACGAAGAATTGCTGTACTCTTACAGACTTGCCTACAGAAGATTCTTTACTGTTGGCCTTATCACAGTATATCCCCGATTTTGAAAGCTTGGTAGATGACATGAAGACAATCTTCACATAAATGTTAAGAATTCTGAATTGTATTTAATTTTAAAATTTATAAGCAGCAATTTTCAATATGTGTTGATTAACTTTTTTTTTTTTAATCATGTGCAATGAAATTCTTGAGATGGTAGATCGCGGCACATTTTGAAGAAAAAAAGTAGATTGCGTCACAAATTAAGTTGGCCACCCCTGGTATACATGAACCTGTTTTTATCTTTAGTTACCCTAACACAGCCCCAAGCTACCAGTTTTCTGATCTATCTAAACACTGCCTCAATAGCATCAGGAAATATTTTTGCACCCTTTCTATTTAAGTGTATCCCATTCCTATAAAAGCAATCTCTCCTGTTAATATAGCACTGACACACTGAAAAAAATTCTACCCCATGAATCTTGCACAGTCTGTCCAGTGCCAAACTGACTGACAAGGCTTTTATCATGTACTTGACTTGATCATCACTCGTGAACCAGAACTGACTGACAAGTCAGTTCTGGTTCATGGGTGACGATCAGGTCTAGGGCTGACAGTACAGGAACTAGTAGCAGGAAGTGATCACAGAGTTCTGTTGTTGACAATGAACAGAGAGGTAGCAGTAGTTAAAGCCAAAGCCAACTGTGCAGCAGAAATGAAGTTCAGAGAGCTTTAGTATATATAGTACGTGTTTTTATTATTATTTTTTAATGACATCTCCATGACATAATGCACATTATAAAAAAAGTCCTAGTCACATTTCTATACAACAGGAGATATAGTTATGAGCTAGTATTTGTGAATATTAATTTAAATGACATATACATATATAGAAATTGCACATTATTCAAATCTGTTTTTAGTTACACACATAAGTGATTCAATATGGACACTTACTTTTTATATTAATATGTTTGGTTGGATGTTCCACATCCCATACTATAATGCCTGTATCCAGACTACCACTTGCTAAATGGAGGGAATCTGGTGACCATGATAAACAGTTTACACGAGCTGTATGAAAACACCAATCCAAGTTGTGGGCAGGCTAGGTATAAAAATTGCATTACATTCATCAATATTGAAGTTGATTTAAACATATTTACACAAAATAAGAATTTTACTTTATTTTTGGCAAATCTATTTTAACAAAGTATCACTAATTATTGCAAAATTGAAAAGAAAACCTCTTGCCCAAAACTGATTGTGAAACATGATACAATCAATTGATGACTGATTTGAGTCACCAGGCATTTTTCTATGGTCCAAGGGAAAGAACAACAGCTCCTTGAGCAATGTTTATGAGGCTGTCATTGCTGTGCTAAATAGTACAGCATGTTTAGAATGGTTTCATAACAACTTTCACAAAGTGCAACATGCTGCACTAGTACTGTACAAGAAGCAACTTACAGCAAAAATCATACAATCTTTAGAAATGTAGAGACATTTCTGCTCTCCAATTCCATAATTCACCCATAATTATTAGATATGTTAATATACTACCTGTGAAATTCCACTGCATTCTCAATATTATTAATACAGCCAGACAAAAAAAAAAAAAAAACAACAGCCAGATGCCCTGCGTGTACTTTAAGGAGGTATAAACTTGTACTTCCATGATAAATGCAAGCACATTACTGAAAAATCTTTACCCAGCATGTCTCTAACTTCCAAGCAAAACATTTTTTGGGAACAACTATTTTCATCCAAAATGGGATACTACCTTACATTAACTCATCCATTGCAAAATATCATTGGGCGAGTAATTTTTCTAACAAGTGCACGATTTCCTAGTGTTTCCCAATTACAAGACTTTGATCCATGTGGGTAATGTCAAAGACAGAACTTACTAAGAAAATATCCCAACTCCAATAAACTTGAAGGACAGCACAAGGAATGTCATGAATATTCCATAGGAAAGGCTGTGAGCAACAATTGACAATGTTATTCTTATAGCATATTGTTGACCAATTTTAATTTGATCAGTATGGCATGCACCATACCATTCAGTAACCTCCCAATTTGTGAACACCATGCATTTCTCAGATGTGGTTTATAAATCAGAGCGATTTTTCTTTGTGTGTAATATAAGAGGATGTGTGTCAAGAAGTGGTCTTAACAGGGTGTCCAACAAATCCACTTCCATAGGATTAGTTGGTTATTTGACAAAATACTGCAAAGCAAAGGAGGGAAAGTCATTGCAAATTATGGATTTTCAATATGAAATGTTGGAATGTTTTTAGCTAGAATGGAATATCCCATAAAAAGACAATTTTTCAGCACTATCCTCTTGACATATCAATAGCAAAGAAGTGTTTCAAGTCAATAACCCATACTTACAGGGCCCCACACAGGTTTGTGCAGTACTGTACACTCTCGGTGTATCAATATTAAAAGGTTTGTTTGTTAGTTGGTTTTTAGGAGCATTAGCAACTAAGGCCATATTGCTCCGGGGATATGCGGTGGTCATTCCCTGACCTTTCCGCATCCTCTGTATTTGGTGGTCATGGGCTCGAACCCTTGTCTAATAATATTAAAAGGTGCTGGAGATATTGCCAATTTGACGTGGCAACGAAACAGATGTTTCCAGAGTAGTGATATCATTATTGAATGCATATAGAAATGTTTCTGTGTGACCAACAGGTGTGTACAGTATTGCAGAAATCTGTGTGAAGTTGCATACATATGCAAGTATGGTTCACTGAATTGCAACACCTGCCATACTTGAAACATTTTTGCTATTGATGTCAAGAGGGTAGGTCTGTAATGGCTCATCCTAGTTAAAAAATTCAACACTTCAGATTGAATACCCTGTATATCATACACTGTGTTTGATATATATACACACACAGGAAAAACAAAGTTTAGTATAGTAAACTTTGTATTATACTATGCCACAATAGAATGAGATGCAACTATTGATAAACTTTCATCCCAAAATCTACCATGGTCTGGCTCCAAGGTTACCAAACTTGGTAGTGTGCACTTACCTGTATGAGACATTGTTTTCAGAGTTTTTTGAAAAATTCTTATACCCTGTACTGTACCATCAGCAAACTGTGCACACACTGAGAGCAGAAATGAAGTTTTTCATAATTGTGTTTGGATACCTTTATTATAATATATATATATATTTTTTTTTTTTTTTTTATGTGCTTCTATGAGTTGGTATTTGTGAATATTTGCCTCACAAATGCCAAATCTAGCCCTAACCTATGACTTCACAAAAAGCAATACTGTCCACCCTACACCATTCATTAAAGAATATATCTTAGATTTGACAAATGTCACAGCCTGAAAGATCTACTTCCAATTTTAAGGGGGATTTTTAACCTCCAAAAGAAGGGCTAAACATGTAGAACCTCTCTGTTGTTATTAAGATGTAGAATTTGAAAGGCCTTCCCTTTTATTGCATATTAATTTACTATTGATCTGCCTTTTAAAACATCTTCTAGAGTACAGACCACCCCCCCACACTGCAGTATAAAAAGAACTTTTCATTTTAACAAAGTTGAATGAACTTTCTCACTCCATAAGAATGTCAGAAGATAGAGGTGAAGAAGCTATTTGTTAAATAAAGTTGAAAATTAGTGGTTAATAGCAATATTACCTTTTTGTACATTTTTTTCTGGTTATCTTATTATTAGTTTTGTTTAATTATATTATGCTTTGTGTTGTTCCACTTGCATGACATGAACTGATATCTTCACATAGAAATAGTTCTATACAGAATTCATACTGTACAGCCAGTATAATGCTTTCTGCCACTATACACTGCTATCACATGCATGAAAACACTCAATGACAATAACAACAAAGTGGGGGTGTTTGAATGTTGAAGATAAGTGGCACGTTAATCAGTTGTCTGATATTGAGAGATATTTATTATGGAATTAAAATGTAAATACTGTATAGGTAAAGGAAGAAAAAATTATTCATTCAGTAGATAAATCAGTGTAGAAAAATTAATATTGTAGAGAAAGAAAATGTTCTCTGAATTAACAGATATGCAGGTTTCTACATTTCAACAGCCAATCATTAGTTAGAATTTTTAAATGACAATTGAGAATGAGAGCTTGCATGAATGAAGTTCTGAAGGCTCAGTCACTCTTCTGATTAAATACAGAGAGTAAGGCTTAAGGAAAGTTTTCCTAGGAGCCAATATAAATTGGCTTCGATTATTTTACGATCCACAGGTGCCAAGAATTTAAAGAATCTAAACACAAATGGGAGTTAGTTTCAAGAAGAAAATTAACTGTTATTCTAAAATTAAGCTAGTTAGTCAAAAGGTTTTTTTTTTTTTTTTTTTAATATAAAAATTATCACACCTGTACGTTTAAATATGTTTAAAAATGAAGTTAACATTATCTGCCTTATATTTGTTTATGAAGGTGGCTGGCTACCTTAGTTTAGTTTGCTTATCAGTGTGCTGTTGTTGTTGTTTTTGGTTTTTAGGAGCATTAGCAACTAAGGCCATATTGCTCCAGGATATGCGGTGGTCATTCCTTAACCTTTCCGCATCCTCCGTATTTGGTGGTAACGGGCTCGAACCCCGGTCTAATCAAGAAGCGTGTGCTACGCACTGCTGCTCCTTCCCACCTGGCTACGGAGGCGCCGCTTATCAGTGTGCAATGAAGTGCTCAGTGTATTCTGAAACTGGCTGAAATAACTAAAGATGTTTAGATTATGTTACATTATAGCTTGTACTGATGAGAGGGAACTTAGTGTATCCTTTCCCTTTTAGCACCTAATGTCCAACTTAGTGGGACATTAGGTGCTAAAAGGGAGATCTTAGGTCTTGAAGAACATTTATCTTAAAAATAACAGTAAAATTTCATTTCCAATTATTTGTCAAAAATTCTGTTTATGCGAGGGAGGGCTGCAGTTCATTGTACAGAATAAGAAAGTGAAAATTGTTTAATATTACTACTTATTGCTTGTGAAATTTTTTAGGAGAATATGACAATTTGAGTTTTGATATCTGTTGCATTCCATTGGTGAATAAAAAAAAAAAACAACAAAAAAAGAAAACGGTACGTTAGTAATACTAAACAAAACTTTTTGTTGATATCTTTCAAACTCAGCAGCCTACACTGACATTGATCTTTATGTCTGGAGGCTCAAGCCAATCAACAACCTGTGCCTACAATGTGGGTTAATTAAGTAGGTGATATGTCCCTTAACTGGACTCACAGTAAGGAGCATTTGGATACTTTCAATTCCAATACCTATATAAAAAGTATATATCCTGACATTTGCTGCTTCCTTGAACTGGAATAAAATAGTTACCTTCTGTTTTTTGATATATTGGTAAAGAAGACTGTCCCCTCTTTCTTTGCCAGTGGATCCAAAAAAAAAAAAAAAAAAAAAAAAAATCTCACTGACACTGTGACCCCGACTAAATTTACCATTCGAATAATGCTCTCTCCCAAGGAAGAAATATGGGAAAAAACTGCCATCTACTTTTCAATACCACCCATGGGTAGGTGAAATGGGCTACAGAGTTCCTCAACATTCGAATTCTTGGGATTTCTCTGAGCTGACTGAGTTTCCAGCTTTTGTCAAGTAAATTCATCCTTAGCACTGGATATTTCAGGCCAAGTGTAACAGGTTTGGCCAGCGTTGAATCCAGGGGGGTCACCAGCGGCAAGTTTTACCCCTGGTGGAATAAAATACCCCCACCAGATGAAAATTGGTAAATTTTATTTTATAAAACACGAATTCAATAAATTTATATCAAATAAGAACAACACGACAAATCACATCTAGAACTCAAGTGTGGCACTTGTTAGGTGGTACATGGGGAAAATAAATCACTAAAATTTTCAAAATAATTAAATGAGCAATATTTCCGGCAGCACAAATTGCAACTAAAAGCCACTATTTCAAGTGTCTGCATTTTCGTTTTATGGTTTTCAGGTTTCTTTTATTTTCACACAAACCATCTCTAGATAGTGTGAAACACTATCTAGGGATGGTTTGTGTCTTCTTGCGACTAATTCCTTGTTTGTATATCGCAAAAAAAAAAAAAAAAACTGCAGACCACAAATGGGCCTGACAGACGCTTTTGTAATTATAAAGTGTCCCACAGCTTTCAAGGAGGGAAGGCTAAATATCTGGGCAGAGAGGAGAGGCTACTGCAGCCACTAATTCAATTGTCGGCAGTTTTGCTTCATGGTTTTCACATTCCCTTTATTTGTTTTTTTCACAGCAAGAATCTACTTGTGGCTAATTCTTCCTTTGTATACCACAAACAAGACTGTTTGGTCACAGCCAATAAACAATACATTTTATAACCTTTTTATTATATATTCATTTGTATTGCAAGATTGCATGAAGATAAACTTAGAGGACCCGAAGGAGTTATTGGAAAAATTAATAAATGATACACTTAAAGAAAAAGCAAAGAATATTTGATTATAATTTGTATAATATTTTTTTTTTTTTTTTTTGCAAATTTTAATCAGTAATTTTCATATTATTAAATTGTGATTATTGTCAGTAATGTGGTTTTTGTGAACTGACTATTAGTATTTAGATGTTAAATAATAAATATTTCCTTTTGTTTCCTATTTTGGTTTCTCATATTCTGCATAATCTGTATATTTATATATATGCATATTTCGTATTTCTTCGATTCTAAGATGCCACCGATTGTAAGATGCACCTTAATTTCAGTACCACTAACAGAAAAAAGCTCGATTCTAAGAAAAAATAAAATAAAATGCTAAAATATGTCTAACAAACTTTTTTTTTTATAATAGAATTCAATTTACTAACAACAATAGTATTTATCAATAGGTAAGTTATTCATCACTTCTTTCTGAATCTTCTGAGCCATTGTTATCTTCATTATCCCATAATAGGCTTGGCACACCCAGGGTCTTGAGCTGGATATCATTATTCTTCTCTCTTTTACGAGGGAATTGCCCTCCTACTTCTCTCTCTCAGGGTACTCAATTTTTTTTTAGCTGGTGCAGCATAAGTCTCAGGCTTCCTTGCACCATATGGCTAATAATAATAAATCGTCTTCTGAGCCGTCGAGAGCATTGGTGATGCAACATTTTTTAAATGAGTGCTGCACTATTCTTTCTGGGATTAGCTTTCAAGCTGTTGATACCCATTCTGCCAAATTTGATGCTGGCGCTTTCTTAATTTTTCCAGAAGGTGTCAGCGGAAGGTTGTCAGTCAACAGCCAGGATTCATACTCCTTTCTCAAGTAATCCTTAAATGGTTTGTTGATTGAAACGTCGAGTGGCTGCAGTTGGCTAGTCATGCCACCAGGAATCACACCAAGTCACCACGTTTTTGCGCGATTTTATTTTTGACCAGTTCGGACAAATGTCCACAAAATGCATCAAGTACTAGCATGCTAGGTAGGTTACAAAGACTTCCAGGATGTCTATTCCACACAACATTTACCCAGTCTTCCATAATATCTGCCGACATCCATCTATTTTTTTGTGCATGCACAATAACATCATTGGGGAAAATTTCATTCTTCAGTATGGTTTTTCAATTTAAAATTAAATATGGTCGAAAGGTGGTTCTCGCTCGTACAGGCTACGAAAAGCAGCATATCACGGTGATGCGGGTGATGCATAGCATCACCGTGATACGCTGCTTTTTGTAGCCTGTGCCTATAATCTTGATTTCTTTAGCGTTGACGGTGTAATTTCGAGGTTATCGAAGAAGAGCAGGGTTTAATCAGCATTTCCAATTTGACTAAACTCAGTTTCTTTTTTCCCCCCTTAATTTCATCACCTGTCGCTGAAAGTTAATCAGCTTCTGTTGAAAGTCTGCAGGAATTTTTTGACAGATAGATGTTCGCCACCTTAACGATAATCCGCTACGACGCACGAGTCTGTCGCACCAGCCGCGACTGCACTTAAATTATTTTCTCTATTCCAAAGGATTTGGCAATTTCTCCGGCTTTCAATTGCATGGCTTGTCAAGTGATGGGTAATCTTTTGCGCATGTCTCCATTACAAAACACAGCTTCATTGACTTGTGGAAATCTCCCTTTCTTAGGTCCTGTAAAGCACTTGGTTGTTGCTTTGCACAAAAATGTGGAATTGTGATCATTTCTCAAACAATGAACATTTATTTCACTAATGTCAAAATGTTGACCCGCAGCTCTATTTCCATGTTCTTTTGCATACACAATAAATTTTCGTTTCAATGCGGCTTCATAGTGCAGTCTTTTTGACATTTTAATGTGCAATAAGGGTTCAAAATTAATGAAATACAGTAACTCCACTTCTTATGTACTTTCGAAGATACAAACAAAACTTCGTAGTTTTCGCTGTTATTTCACTATAAAGAAATAAGTGGCTTCACATTTCGAAAGCACGTGAAATCACCCAAGCTACTTTATTCTCCAATGGAATTGGAGAATGCGATAATGGTCAAACCTGGAGGTGGGGTTTCCGCTTAAAAACAAAACATGTGGTGCTGTGTGCAATACATGAAAAAAAAAAAAAAAAAAAAATTGCGATTCTAAGATGCACCCAGCTTTTAGAGGGGGGAAAAAGTGCGTCTTAGAATCGAAGAAATGTGGTATACAGTATTAGTAATGGCCACATGGTGCAAGGAAGCCCATGGCTTATGCTGCACCAGCCAAAAAAAATAATAATAATAAAAATTAAGAATAAAATAATTAATAAGAGAAAAGGAAATAGAAAACCCTCCTTCTGTAGGTAATTATCCAGCTGACCTTTGAAATTCCCAAACTGTCAGCCTTTACCACCTATGTAGGTAACTTATTACAGTAATTCATAACTCGCTAGCTAAAATAAAACTTCCTGCAATCCAATCTAAAGATCTCCCCCCCCCATAACTTGAAATTACGGCACCTAGTTCTAGAATCATAACTATGAAAATTTCATCCTCATACATTTTACTTATGCCTCTCAGAGCCTTAAACACCTCAATCAAGTCTTCTGCAAGGTGCCTAGTTACCAAGCTCTGCAACCCACATATTCAAAGTCTTTCCCGATATGGACACCCTTTTTGCTGATCTCACCAGGCAAGTTAACCATCTTTGGAGGAACTTTTCAACAAGCACAATGTCTTTCTTTCTTTAGGTGCAGTATCCATACTTGAATAAACACAGTATTCCAAGTGTGGTCTAACAGTTGCCTTATACACTGAGTGATCACTGAATTATGAGCACCTACCTAATATTTTGTAGGTCCTCCTTTTGCCCTCAGTACAGCAGCTATCCAACATGGCATTGATTCAACAAGATGTCGGAAGCATTTGGGAGGTATAGCCAACCAAGCAGTGCGTGTGTGTGTGTAATGCTTATTCGCCATTACTTATTCGAAGTAGTGCATAGTGCAATGTCATGGCAACTCGTTGTGAAGGTATTCACAATATGAGATGTAACTTAAACGATGCCGCTATTTCAAATTTGCTAAGCTTAATTAGCTGTGTATAAATGATGCAATTGCACTCAAATATACATAGTCTAATCTCTTTCGCAGTTTGAGGCTTAAGCCCTTAATGCATTAGTCTCACTTGCTAAAATAAAACTTTCTGCAATCCACTCTAAACATCTCTCCCCGTAACTTGAAATGATGGCCCCTTGTTTTAGAATCATTTATAACCGAAATTTCGTCCTCATTCATTTTGCTTATGCCTCTCAAAGCCTTAAACACCTGAATCAAGTATCCTTTAAGGTGCCTAGTGTTGTCTAACAATAGCCTTATACAATGGGATTATGACGTCTACTAGCAGTTGTTCGATACATCATTGATAGGACACCATGGGCCTTCCTTGCAACCTGTCTACAATGCTCAGAGAACTTATAGTCTGACTATATTGTAACACCCAAGTCCCTTTCTTCCACTATCAGCTTTAGTTCAAATCCACTGTGTATAAGTTATTTTGGGGTTACTGTTCCCAAGTGCAATACCTTACACTTTACTGGATTAAAGCATAGTTGCCATTTTTCTGACCATCCCGAAGAAGTTCTGCTTGGTGGGAATCTTACTACTCTACCAATCTTTACATCATCTGCAAATTCAGACATCATGCTCTCTATTCCTTCATTGATGTCATTTATGAAAATCAAAAACAACAGTGGCCCTAATGATCCTTGGGGAAACTCCCACTTATTACATCAACTCAATCTAAGGAATAACCATTTATCACAACCCTCTACCTCCTGCCCTAACCATATTAGTTTAAACATGATTTTCCCTTTACAAAACCATGCTGAGTATCCTTCAGAATTCCATTTCTATCTAAATGATCCTGAATTCAATTTTGATCATTGTCTCCATGGTTTTCCCTACTACTGAAGTTAGACTAACCAGCTGGTAATTTCCCACTTCAATCTTAGAACCACCCTTATGTATTGGAGGCACATTGGCACTTTTCCAATCCAACGGAATCACTCCAGAGTCCAGTGATGCTCGCATAATTAGCCTCAATGGTTCAATGCACTCACTTGCCGCCTCCCTTAAGATTATAGGGGATATGCCATCAACCCTAGGGGCCTTACTGGCCTGTAGGCTTGAAAGCTATTTTTTATTAAATAAACATGTGAAATTTCAAGATCATTAATTATATTTTTTTCAACTTCACTCACATAATTTCTCATTGACGTAAAGGGTTTTTCTTCTGTAAATATCGATGCAAAGTAACTGTTGAGTTCATCTGCACTTTAGCTGGAGTACCTAATACTATCCACTACACAAGTGTCCAATCTGGTTTTTTCTTCTCTTCTTTGCATTTATATATGTAAAGAATTCCTTACCCCCCCCCCCTCTTTGCTAGCCTAACCTGTTCTGAGGCACTATTACAGATCAATTTTTAGCTGTTATATGCTTCTGTGCTTTATTGCTCTGTAACTTTTCCACACTGCCTTTTTCTGCTCAAGTAATCTGGAAACTTCATTATTCATCCAACTTAGAAACCTCTTCATGGAGTATTTTTATGTTATACACACATTCAAAGCTTCTTTGAATGTGTGTATAACATAAAAGGTTTTCTTCTAGCTCCTCTTGGGTACCATTCTGTTATTTTCTTAGTCCATCTGTCATCATATGTTCGAGCTGCATCCTGCCCAAGCCCATTTTAGTTCTTTAGTTTTGATAAGGATGTCCTTTACTTGAGTTTGCTGCCTAATCCATGTGTTTCTCTTCTTATCTAACAGTCTGATTCCCAATATAATTCGTTCCATTCTTCACTGTGTAGTTCTCAGCTTCTCTTCCATTCTTTTGGCGAGTGCCCAAGTTTCACTTCCATAAGTCATAGTGGGGAGTATACATTGGTTCATTATTTTACGTTTCAAACAAATTGGGATATTGCTCCTCAGTATGTGACTATATTTCCTGAATGCTATCCATCCAAAATTTATTCTTCTCTTGACTTCAAGCCATTTATCATTATTACAGCTAATGACTTGTCCCAGATAAGTACTGTATTTCCCCATGCATAAGATGCACCTTTTTTCGAAGAATTTGGGGTCTAAATACTGGGTGCATCTTATACAGTGGTTGTAGATTTTTTTACTTGCATTTCCCGCTTTTTTGCAGTTGTTGTCTTTCCGCTCACTGTTTCGCACTTGTTACCGGTATATTAGGTTACGTTTTGCCACGTTCTGCCCAGAAATGGCTCAGAAAAGAATTTTGTACAGTGCTTAATTCAAGTTAAAAGTGATCCAGTTTGCAAAAATGAATGAAAATTGTGCTGCTGAACGTAAGTTTGGTCCTCCTCCTCCAACTGAGAAAACAATCCAAGACTGGCTATGGGAAGAAGAAACCCTACTGAAAACGCCATGGCAGAAGAAGGCCATGAGAGGCAAGTCAGCAAAATGGCCTGATTTAGAGAGAGAATTGAAGATATGGATTGAAGAGCAAAGGGCAATTGGAATTCCTGTGTTCACAAAGATGGTTCAGCATGAGGCAAGAAGAATTGCTGATGAAAAAAAGTTACTGATTTCAAAGGAGGACACAATTGGTGCTTTAGGTTCATGAAACGGAATGGACTAAGCATGTGTACATGCACCAGACTTGCCCAAAAGCTATGAGCAGAAGATCCTTGAATTTCACTGTTTTGTCATTCAATGTCGGAAGACACATCAGTTTGAGTTGGGACAGACTGCAAATATGGACGAAGTCCCCTTTCAATTTGATGTCCCAAGTAACAGAACTGTTGGTAAGAAGAGAATGAAAATGGTAACAGTGAAGACAGTTGTTCTACTTGTTGTGCCGACGGAACCAAGCTGCCTTTTCTATGCTGATTTTCAAACACAAAACAATGCCAAAAGAAGACATTCCTCGCGGAATGATTGCCCACGTTCATGACAAGGATTGGATGGATCAGGATGGGATGAAGATCTGGTTGGAGAAAGTTTGGAGCAGGAGACCAGGTGGGCTCTTACACAAACCTGCCCTATTGCTACTTGATCAGTTCAGGGCACAAAACAAAAAACACAAGGAAGATTGCTGCAGAGCAAAAAACAAAACTTGCCGCCATTCCTGGAGGCTCGACATACCAGCTCCAACCACTTGATGTCAGCATTAACAAACCTTCAAAGCTGCCATGAGAGACGAATGGAACCAATGGATGAAGTCTTCTGGGGACAATTTGACACCAGCAGGAAGAGTGAAGAAACCAACTATAGGAGAAGTTTGTACCTGGGTGAAAAGATCCTGGGATAATATCAAGATTGAGATCGTTGTCAAGTCATTTAAGAAGCGTGGCATTTCAAATGCCATAGATGGAACTGTCTTCATATATTGCCTCGTCCTCAGTTCCATCTATGGAACTGAGGACGAGGCAATATATGAAGACAGTGATTCGTCATCAGACACAGATGAGGACAAGCTAATGGTTGGGAGTTTTGACAGTGATGAGGAGTTGTATGAATTTTATCATTGTATGAATTTTATGATGAATAAACTTGAGTAAAATAACTTTATGTAATACATTTTTTTTCAAATTTCGGGCCCCAAAATTAAGGTGCGTTTTATACATGGGGAAATACGGTATATGACTCGATCTTTTCATTTACTGCTCCTTCAATCATTATGTCCCTTTCTGTGCATACAAAGGGTACTAGGAAAGTTTTGCAATATGACGCAACAATGAATCACAGGAAGCTGCTTGTTGCTGCATGTTGAGACATGTTCATACGTGCATAGTAGCCTCCGCGCCAAGTCGATGGGCTCAGTTATTCATTAGTAGTGAGAGTGTAAAGTGCTTGCGATGGCATCGTGGTCACGAAATGAGATAAGAACAGTTTTGCGGTATAATTTCGTGCGTGGTTTAACCATAGACCAGTGCTTAGAAGAAATGACTCTTGCACTAGATGATGATTGTCCACATCGTACAACGATATTCAGGTGGTATAGAGAATTCCAAAGGGGAAATTTCACTCTGGAGGATTCTGAGAGGCCGGGAAGGCCACGAACGTCAGTTACGGAGGAAAACGTTACTGCTGTGAGGAAAATGCTTGACGAAAACAGGCGAGTGACCTACCAACAGATAGAGGATACTTTGGGCCTAAATGCACCAGCAATTCGTTCGATTCTGCAAGATCATTTGCACGTGAAGAAACTTTGTTCTCTCTGGGTGCCGCATCAACTGACTGAAGAGCAGATGACACGACGTGTGACTTGGTGCCGGGAGATGTTAAGAAAGTTTGATAAGGGACAATCTCGGTATGTGAACAACATCGTGACAGGTGACGAGACTTGGCTGTACTATTACGATCTGCCGACCAAGGCTCAAAACAAAGTTTGGGTCTTTGATGATGACGACACACCCGTAATTGTCAGAAAATCCCGATCTGTAAAGAAGAAAATGATAGCTGTATTTTTCAAATCGAGTGGAATTGTGGAACGTGTCGTTTTGGACACGCAGAAGACAGTCACAGCTAAGTGGTATACTGAACAATGCCTGCCTAAAGTCATTGGATCTATGAAGAACCTGCAGCCAAAGTCAAGAATGGACACCTGGTACCTCCATCACGATATGCTCCAGCTCACCGCGCCAAAGCCTGCACCGAATATTTGACCACGACAGGACTGAAACTTCTCGAGCACCCTCCCTACAGTCCAGACCTTTCTCCCTGCGACTTTGCACTGTTCCCGCATGTGAAAATGAAGCTAAAAGGGAGGCGGTTTTCCAGTGATGAGGACCTTCTACGGGCTTGGGACAACAAGTGTGCTTTACTCCCTAGTGAAACTTGGCAGAACTGGTTTAAAGATTGGTTTCGGAGGATGGAGAGGTGTATTCAATGTAGAGGAAATTACTTTGAAAAAATTAAATAAACAAAGCTGTATTGCAAAACTTTCCTAGTACCCTTTGTACTTGTTCATCATCACTTTTGTTTTAGCCATATTCATCTTTAGTCCAAAATTCTTACTAACTGTGCATAACTGATCAAGATTTTCCTCTAATTCTTTAGGATTGTGGCTTATGACCACAATGTCATCTGCAAATCGTAAATGGTTTAGGTACTCTCCATTCGCATTGACTCCTTTCTGCAACCAGTCTAATCTTCTGAAAGCTTCCTCAAGGGCAGCAGTAAACAGCTTTGGAGATAGTGTCTCCTTGTCAAACTCCTTTCTCGATTTTAAATTTCCTACTGTCTTTGTCTAGTCTAATAAAGGAGGTAGCATTCTCATATATTTGCTTTAAAATTGTAATATATGAGGTATCTATGTCTTTCCAGTGCCCAAAAATTGCCTTATGCTGTATGGAGTCAAATGCCTTTTCATAATCCACAAATGCCAGGCATAATGGTGTTTTATATTCATTTGCTTTCTCCATTAGCTGTGATATTATGTGAAGGTGATCCATAGTTGAGAGAGAATCCTGTCCTAAAGCCAGCTTGCTCTTTCGGTTGATTCTCATCAAGTATTCTTTCTTATCTGTTAGTAATGACCCTTGTGAACAACTTATAGATGTGGGATAACAAGCTAATTGGTCTATAATTTCCAATTTATCTCCTTTCTTATGCAGCAGCAAAACTATGATTGATTGCATTGTTCCACTGTTTAGGCGTCCCACCTTTTCTAATGCACTTTGTGAAGAGCCTTGCCAGATTTTGTGTTATGTCTCTTCCTCCCAATGTTAAAGGTATACCATAGTTCAATTGTATTCGCTCCCTGTGAGATATCTACCCAATTAATAAAGGCCATGTAGCACCTTAAGCCGCCTTAATTTCCTTTCCTGAAGTTATAACCCATTCCTTTGCCTTTAACTACTGCTACCTCTCTCTCTTCATCGTCCACCGTAGAACTCCGTGATCACTTCCTGCTACTGGTTCCTGTACTGACTGTCAGTTCTATTATGTCATCTGGTTCATGGGTGATGATGAGGTCTAGAGTATTGTTTTCCCTAATACTGTAAGTAGCTTATGGACCTAGTAAGGATCGTTAGTTTATTCTGAATTGAGACAGCGAGATTTGAAAGTTAATTAATACTTAAGTGTCCGTAGATTTAATGGTTCGTAACTTTCCCGCCTTTGTGATACGATAGTTATATACCGTACTAGATAGCGTTAGTTGAACTTCGTTAGCAGTTAAATTGTACTTTTAAATAAATACATATAACGACTTAGATTACAAACGTAATATAATTTAGTTATATTTAACATAATTAATAACATAACATAATTAATTAATAGAATCATGACTCAGACCAGAGCAACAGAGCAAAAGGCTCAAGCTAATGGAAGTGCTGTGGCTCAGAGCAGAACTGAGGGGGGGCAGTTGTCCTATGACTCACAGCCTTATAAAATGCACTGTTTGCTTGATGTTTGCAGAGCAATTGGGTACGGGACATGATACTGCCATGGGGGATGTCTTTGTGTGTGCGCGATGCAAGGAGTGTATCGATATCAGGCAGCAACTTAGCGTTCTTGTGGGCCTATATGAGAGCTTGGAGGACAGGGTGGATGCCCTCGAAGAAACTAAATTGAGGGGCCCATTAAGCTCTCAGCTGCCCACATCAACGCCAGAGCTTGCACTTGGGTATCACGTGACACCGAGACAACCCCCAAGGCAGAATGCGCTGGTCCCGAAGGAACTAGTAGTTGTTGGTGACTATTGTCAGGGAAACGGGGAACATGCTTTGTAAAAAGGATAGGTGGAACAGGACCAGGGTATGTCAATCAGGGGCAAAGGTTGATGACGTAGTACAGCGAATATCATCTTTTAAGGGCACAAAAGGTGATACAGTTGTACACGTTGGCACTAATAATATTAAGAGTAGGAGACCGGCAGAATTACTTAACAAGTACAGGTCACTGTTGAACAAAAGCCGAGAATTAGGGTTGAATTTGAAAGTGTCTGCAATTCTGCCCAGACATGATAGGAGGGAGTATATGATGAGAGCCTTGTCGATCAATTCGGCCCTGGAAAGATTGTGCAAGGCTCAAGGGGTAGAATTTTTTTCAGCCTGGACTGTACTTGTTAACAGGAGGGATTGCTTCTACAGGGATGGGATACACTTAAATAGAAAGGGTGCAAGAATATTTGCTGATGCTATCGAGGCAGTGTTAGGTGGGTCGGAAAACTGCCAGCTTGGGGGAGAGACAAAGACCAATAGATTGACAGTAGCCACTCGCAGAGGTGAAAGAGATTCTTGCACTGCTTCTATTAGAATGAGCAGAAGGCTGAAAAACAAGATGCATGATATTTCAGAGACTGCTGGGAGCCATTGCGGTACAAGTAAACACATGGGTTGTGTTAGGGTAGCTAAGAATAGAAACAGGCGCAGGTATACTTGCGTGTACACCAATGCTAGGAGTTTAGTAAATAATTTTGATGAATTTGAGGTATTGCTCAAAACATCAAAGGCAGATATTGTTGGGATATCAGAGACGTGGTGTCACACAGATATAAGGGATGCAGAACTGCAATTTGGGGAGTACGTCTACAGAAAGGATAGACAGGATAGGAAGCGGGGAGGGGTTATGCTATTAGTTAAGAAACACATAAAAACTAAGGAAGTGAAGCCAGTCGACATCGCTGGACAGTGCAGTGTTGAGTCAGTTTGGTGTGACATAAGCATTGGGAGATCAAAATTGAGAGTAGGAATGTGCTATAGGCCTAATGACTCTGATGAGTATAATAAGAAACTGTACAGGGAAATAGAGTGGGCCAGTAAATCAGAGAGTCTTATAATGGGGGATTTTAATTTCCCAGATATTGACTGGAATTTGGGGGCTGGTCACTCACACACTAGCAGGGCTTTTGTGGATTTATTGGATGATTGTTTTCTACATCAGCATGTTCGGGAGGCAAATAGAGGGAGTAATACTCTTGATTTGATTATCAGCAGTGATTCTTCATGCATTAAGAATATGCAGATAAATGAACCACTAGGTGGCAGTGATCACAGTGTGCTGAAGTGGGATTTACTCAAAGAGGTAACTGCCATTAGGGGTAAAGGGAAGGGTTATTGCTTCCGTAAAGACGACTACGATGGACTGAGACAGTATTTAAGTTCTATACAGTGGGACCAACTGATGATGTTACCAACAGCAAATTCAAAATGGGCAGCATTCAAAGAACTTATCTTGGAAGCTACTAGGCGTTACATACCAACTAAGAAATATTGTTCAAGGTTTAGGCCAAAATGGATGTCAGATGAACTAATGAGGCATATGGCAGAGAAGAAAAATGCATGGGATACTTACAAATTAACACATGACACAGAAGCCTATGATAGATACAAGTTGATATGCAACCAAGTTACAAAGGAGGTTAGGCAGGCGAAGGCAGATTACGAGAAATCCTTGGCAAGGGATGCAAAGAAAAACAGCAAAGAGTTCTTTACTTATGTAAACTCTAGAAGGAAGGGGATGAATCAGATTGGTCCACTTGATATTGATGGGTCAACTGTTGATGATCCTGCTCAGGTAGCTAACAAACTAAATGAATATTTTGCATCGACATTCACACATGAGGAGTTATTCAGCGAGTGGAATGCCAGAGGTGTATTCAACTCTAGAAGTAAGCTACAGAATCTTGAAATAACTGGGAGTAAAGTGGAGGAGAAACTGTTGAAGATAAACACAAGAAAGGCACCCGGGGTGGATGGGATCTATCCAGTTATATTAAAGGAGGCAGCAAAGGAAGTAAGCAAACCCTTAGCCATAATTATGAGAGCTTCCTTGGATTCAGGGGAGGTACCCATAACCTGGAAATGTACAAATGTGACCCCAATTCACAAAGGAGGATCAAAGGCTGACACAAGTAATTATAGACCTGAGAGCTTAACTTCTGTTCCAGGAAAATTAATGGAGGCACTGGTTAAAGAAGCACTGCAGGATCATTTAGACAAGACTTCAGTTATAGCTTGGACACAGCATGGTTTTGTTAAAGGGAAGTCTTGCCTGACCAATTTGATTGGATACTATGATGCAGTCACAAAAGAACTGGATGCAGGGAATAGCTTTGATATTATATACTTGGATCTTAGCAAGGCTTCTGATACTGTTGCACATGGAAGACTGCTACACAAATTGGAGCAGTGTGACATTGGAGGCAAATTGCTGCTATGGATAAAGGGGTGGTTGAGGGGGAGAAGACAGAGAGTGGTAATCAATGGACACTGCTCATCGTGGACTAATGTTATTAGTGGAGTCCCTCAGTGTTGGGTCCATTATTGTTTTCTGTATTTATAAATGATATTGATGATGGTATATCAAGCTTAATGTCCAAGTTTGCAGACGATACAAAGGTTGGCAGGGTTGTCAAGGACACTACTGACACTATGCTGCTGCAACAGGATCTGGAAAGGTTGAGCAGATGGGCTGAGAGGTGGCAAATGAAGTTTAACATTGACAAATGTAAAGTACTACACATGGGAAACAGCAACCCCAGAGCAACGTATCAACTCTGTGGTACTAAACTTACAGTGGTAGAGAATGAAAGGGACTTGGGGGTGGTTGTGCAGGCAGATATGAAGTTCTCTGAGCAGTGCAGACGGGCTGCAAGAGTAGCTCATGGAGTATTGTCAATGATATACAGGAATTTTTCCAGCAGGGATAAGGAGGTGATTATTCCCTTGTATAAGGCAATGGTCAGGCCACACCTAGAGTACTGTATACAGGTCTGGAGGCCTCATTTCAAGAAGGATGTAGAGCTGCTGGAACGAGTACAGAGAAGGGCAACAAGATTAGTGAATGGAACAAAGGGGTGCTCTTACGAAGAAAGGCTTAAGTTTTGCAAATTACAATGTCTGGAGACTAGGCACCAGCGAGGTGATCTGATAGAGGTGTATAAAGCCTTGAATGGTTTGAGCATGCTCAATGCTGATGGGATTCTTCCTCTAGCTCAGAAAAATCACCTGAGAGAGCATAAATTCAAATTGAGGAAAGACAGATGTAGGATAGACGTACGGAAATTTGCCTTTAGCCAGCGGGTGGTTTGTTGGTGGAACAAACTTCCATCCCTTGTAGTGGAGGTTGATAGCCTAAATAAGTTTAAGGCTCAGCTGGACAGGTATTTTGAACGAACAGAGGGGTGAAGTGGAAGTGGTTTTTTTTTTTTTTTTTTTTTGGCTGATGCTGCATAAGCTTGCTTTCTTGCATCAAATGCCTCTACTAATGTTAATGCTAACTTCCCTGACATGTTGATATAAATAGCAATCATCTAGTTGATTTAAAAATTGTTCCCCACGTGGAGTTCCCCCCCATTTGCTCCAATCAGAGGCAAATTAAAATCATCCATAATAAGACATTCACACTTACTTGCCCATTCCATTTGCATGTAGAGAGGCTCTCATCATAATCTTCACAATCACCCAGCCTGTAGATTACTCCCACTCTCAATATACCTTTGCTTCCAACTATCTCACACCATACAGATTCTATATTAGCATGTGAAACATCTGAATCCGGGAAGGCTTTTGTCGCACTCATGCTGCTTTTGATAAGAAGCATGACTCCACCACCCCTTCTATGTTCCCTATCCTTCCTAAATAAATTATACATACCGTACTGAAACTTGTCATCACCTTTCTCCAGGTGGGACCATTTTTCCGTAAGCCCTATTATGTCAGCATCACTTGTCCTAATGAGCAGTTCAAATTCACTGTTTATTGACAACACTTCTGACATTACAGTACAAACAATTAAGACATTGTTCTTGTATAGTTA